>NC_084483.1:93238609-93847679 GCF_030035675.1 Rhineura floridana | reverse complement strand
ATTTATACATCACAGAAGGCACAGATAATTGTCAATGGGGATTTAACGGACTCATGTGAAATACAAAAGGGTACAAGACAGGGATGTCCACTGTCCCCTCTTTTATTTATTTTGGTTCTAGAAGTGCTGCTTAGAGACATAAGGCAAGACAAAAGAATTTCGGGAATAAAGATAAAAAAAGAGGAATATAAACTGAGAGCATTTGCTGACGACTTGATAATTGTATTAGAAAATCCCTTGGAAGGAATCAAAGTATTGATGGATAAGTTAAAAGAATTTGGACCATTAGCAGGATTTAAGATTAACAACCAAAAAACAAAGATGTTGGTGAAAAATTTATCTTTAAGAGATCAAAAAGAGTTAATGGAGAAGACAGATTTTAAAATAGAAGAAAAGGTGAAATATTTAGGTATTATTATGACTAATAAAAATTCAAAGTTGTTTCATAATAATTATGAAAAATTATGGACAGAGATTAAGAAAGATTTGTTAAGATGGGATAAATTACAGTTGTCATTAATGGGTAGAATATCTGTAATAAAAATGAATGTATTGCCGAGAATGATGTTTCTATTTCAAACAATACCTGTAATATCCTCTGATTTACCTTTTAAACAATGGCAAAAAGATATTTCTAAATTTGTTTGGCAGGGGAAAAAACCAAGAGTTAAATTTAAATTATTACAAGATGCCAAAGAAAGAGGAGGACTGGGATTACCTAATTTGAGACTTTATTTTGCTGCTTGTTGCTTAGTCTGGATAAAGGAATGGATTGTATTGAGGAACAAAAGATTATTGGATTTGGAGGGTCACAACCTGAAGTGGGGATGGCATGGATATCTATGATACGATAAAGTAAAAGTTAATGTGGATTTTAATAATCATTTTATAAGACGTCCTTTGTTGAAAATATGGAATAAATACAAAACAAGGTTTTTTTCGAAAATACCACTATGTGTTTCAAGTCAAGAAGCATTTTATAGAAGAGAAATGGCTGGAAAAGAGAAATGGTTAACTTATCAAGAACTATTAGAAAATGTGCATGGAGAATATATAATGAAAGAGAGAACAATTAATAAAGGAAGGATATAGTTCTCAATGGTTTGCCTATTTACAATTGTTAGAAAGATACAAAATGGATAAGAAAATGTATGGGTTTGAAATAAATAAATCTGATTTTGAAATAGGTTTGTGTACAAATGATGAATGCATAATTGCAAAAATGTATAAATTTTTATTGAAAATGGACATGGAAGAAGAACAAGTAAAAGAGTGTATGGTCAAGTGGGCAAAAAATTTTGGTTATAATATACAATTGGATCAATGGGAAAATATGTGGAGAAAAGGTTTGAAATTTACATTATGTTATAATCTTAAAGAAAATTTTTATAAAATGATGTATCGTTGGTACATGACTCCAGAAAAGTTGTCAAAAATGTATAGTAATGTTTCTAATGTATGCTGGAAATGTAAACAACAAGAAGGATCTTTTTATCATATGTGGTGGTCGTGCAAACAGGCAAAATTATTTTGGGCACAGATAGGTAGGATGATGCAAAAAATCTTAAAGATAAATATTCAGTCAAAGCCAGAATTTTTTTTATTGGGTTTTATGGACAAACAAAAGGAAAAGAAATATGGAAGAATAATATTATATATGATTACGGCAGCAAGATTATTATATGCACAAAAGTGGAAAATGGAATCAATACCAACAACAGAAGAATGGCTATTGAAATTAATGGACTTAGTTGAGATGGACAAATTGACATGCCTTCTCAGAGAAAAAATGACAGATATATTTCTTAAGGAATGGAAGCCTCTTTTGGACTTTTTGTTGAAAGAAAAAAATGAAATGATGATAATGGGATTTGATGATTAATTAAGATAGACTATGGGAAAAAGTGAATTTTGTATGTTTTAGGGGACAGGTTCGATATATATTATATACTTATAGCTGATCTGTAACAAATCGGAAGTCAAGGTTTTTTTTTTTGTATTGTTTTTGTTGTTTGATTTTGTTGTGTTTGCTTTATAAAAATTTGAATAATAAAAATTATTATAAAAAAAAATAAGTGGCTCACTAGTACTGTCTACTATAGAAACTGAAGCAGTTCTTCAAAGTTTATGAAAATGATGTTTTCTATCACTTTTACAGCATTTCTTTCCTCCTTTCCTGCATCCCGGCCATTTCAAGCTTGTTGTAGTCACTTACCCATTAATCTGTCTACCACATCTCTGGAAAGGTCAAGTATCACAAGAGATGTCTCTAGTACTCTTTGAAAACACTCAGTTCTTCTGCGGAAAAGACGATAACTCTCTCAGGAGACAGGCTAACTAATTCAGCCTTTTCAGATGGGCTGAACTATGTGATATTTATAATTTATTCTGAAAAAGGAAAATAAACATCATTCAGCCTTTTTTAAAAAAAACTTCTAAAACTATGTCTTGCAGCTGTGAAGCTGACACATCAAAAATCATTGTTGTGTTGGCACTGATGGAATATTCACATTCTATGTCTGCCAGTCATATGGTGAGCTTACTTGTCAGCACTGGAAATTCCTGGAAACTATAGATGGAGTGGCTACAAACACACACCCCACATGATGATTGGGATGACTGAGGCACAGGGATGGGAGAGAAATTCAATATAGTTTGCATTTAAAAGTGAATCTATCAAATTTGCACTTTCCGAAACAATATGAGAACCGAAACACAGGGATCCTTTGGAATTCGCTCTTATCCAAACGTTGCGATGCAGTTCACGAAACCAAATAGTGTTTTCAAAAATGCATATATTATGTAAATATGTGTATGAAAAGAAATATATTTGTGTACATTAGTCAAAGGTGCATACAAAAATGTGTTAAGAGAAAATCCACACTAAAATGCTGAAGAATCACAAACTGTGGCAGAAATGTGGGGAACTGAGTTTAGGATTGGACAAATGAGAAACTGAGAGAACCAAAACTGACAGATTCCTCCAACCCTACCAAGGCAGCACCAAGTCACATTTTATGCCATTCCCCCCCCCCTAATTTCACATATCTGCTCATGGATCTGAACTGGTGGTGACTGGCCAAGAATGAGACTTTGGGGTCATATTTATTTATGTTATGTTATTTATTAAATTTATATCCTACCTTTCCTCCCAGAAGGAGACCAGGGCAGCAAAAAAAACCCCACTAAACCACTGTAAAACATTGTAAAAATAGACTTTAAAACATATTAAAACAAACATTTAAAAAAAAAAAAGCTTTAAAAACATCTTAAAAAGCAATTCCAACACAGACACAGATTGGGATAAGGTCTCAACTTAAAAGGCTTGTTGAAAGAGGAAAGTCTACAGTAGACGCCAAAAAGATAACAGAGATGGTGCCTGTCTAATATTAAAGGGGAGGGAATTCCAAAGGGTCGATGCCACAACACTAAAGGTCCACTTTCTATGTTGTGTGGAAAGGACCTCCTGATAAAATGGTATCTGCAGGAGGCCCTCACCTGAAGAGCTCAGTGATCAACTGGGTATATAAGGTATAAGACAATCTTTAGGTATCCTGGTCCCAACCTGCATAGTGCTTTGTACACCAAAACCAGAACCTTGAACTTGGCCCGGTAGCTAATACAATTCTTTTAGCAGAGGGGTGACATATTGGTGATACCAACATCAGCAATTGTGCCACCACATTTTGCACCAGCTGCAGCTTCTGAACCAACCTCAAGGGCAGCCTCTCATACAGTGCATTACAGTAAAGCAGCTTGGAGGTTACCAGTGCATGGACAACAGTGGTCAGGCTATCCTGGTCCAGAAATAGCCACAGCTATCTTATCAGCTGAAGCTGGTAAAAAACATTCCTAGCCACTGAGGTCACCTGGCCTCTAGTGACAAAGATGGATCCAGGAGTACTCCAGACTACGGACCTGCGCTTTCAGAGGGACTATGATGCCATCCAAAGCAGGTAACTGACCAACTATCTGAACTCAGGAACCAACCAACAACAATCTTTATTTACAGTCGACCGACCACAAATACAAAAACATGGTATTAAATATTAAAGATAAAAATGCTTAAAATCAGAAACTAAAGCAGACAAAAAAAACAATCCAATTGAGTTAGTTGCTATACACAATCTTACAGGGTCTGATTAAAATGGCCAGGTTCAGAAATTTTGCCACTTGCACGGTAATTGCCTTGTCAGAACCCTCAAGTAGAGTTATCAGAAGAGATTCAAGGGGGCGGCCAGGGAAGGACTGCATAATTGGGTATATTAGATTTTTTCTGGGCCCTGCATAATATCTACAGTTGAACAAAACATGTAAGATAGACTCCACTTCAATGTTATCGCAGGGACAGCGTCTATTGCTTACCACTGCTATTGTGCAAATAACGAACGCCAGCTCCCGCATTATTGTTACTATGCATTAAGGAAAGAATATAAGAAGCTTTTAAATCAGAAAAAAAGTGAGGCAATCAGGGACTCGTGGCAAATGCTGATCGCAGCATAAGTCACACGTAGCTCTAAATCTTTTTGGAAGCTTGTCTCTGGTGCTTTAAGTGACATCAACAGAAATCCTGATTGTCATATCCCAGCAAATATCTGGGAAGACTATTTTCGTGTAGTCTTTCACGATCCGAATATATCTAATTCTAATCCTTCCCCTTATTTGCACTCTGACACCCCCGACTGGCCCCCTGTCAATATTAACACTATTGCAGAACTATTACTTCAGCTAAAGCCAGGCAAGGCTCCTGGACCAGATGGCATTCCTGCTGAGCTAATGAAGAATAACATCAGTTGGTGGGCCCCATTGCTGGCCTCTCTTTTTACTCTAATAAATAAATCTGGCATAATTCCTACAGCTTGGCTGAAAGCCTTTTTCGTTCCTATCTATAAGAAAGGACCTAAAGATGACCCAAGTAACTACCGTCCCATCAGTTTGTTATCTATAGTAGGGAAGATGTACGCCAGTTTTTTAGGCCTCAAACTGAAAATGTGGATAAGCGACAATAACATCCTGGGGGGGGGGAGCAGAGAGGATTTAAAACTGGATGCTCTACCCTTGACCACTGCTTGGTTTTGGGCCACTTAGTGTATAACTACTCTGAACCGAGAGGAGGTAAACTTTTCACAGCTTTCATAGATCTAAAATCTGCCTTTGATTCCATCTCCTGTGACCGCCTGTGGTATAAAATGGAACAGCTGCTCTCTATTGAGAAAAGGTTGCTATCCCTGATTTGCACGCTGTACCAAAACACCTCTGCTCAAGTACGTTGTAGCAATTATGGAACCCAGGAACCACTAATCCATGGCACCCTCATCTTGCTAGGATTCAGTTTATTGGCCCTCATCCAGCCCACCTCCGAGTCCAGGCACCAGGGCTTGCATGGCCTCTCCTGGTTCAGATGTTACAGAGAGAGCTGGATATCGCCAGCGTACTGCTGACAAATCTCCAGATGACCACTCCCAATGGCTTCATATAGATGTTACACAGCATTGGGGACAAGATGGTATCCTGTGGCATCTCACAGCACAACTGTCAAGAGGCTGAAAGACAATCACCCAATGCTATTCTCTGAAATGACCCTGAAGATAGGATTGGGACCACTGTAAAACAGTGCCTCTGATTCCCATCTCACTAAGTTGGCTCAGAAGGATACCATGGTGAATAGTATCAAAAGCGGAGAGATCAAGGAAGAATAACAGGGTCGCACTCCCCCTGTCCTTCTCCCGATAAAGGTCATCCATCCGGGCTACCAAGGCCGATTCAATCTCATAACCAGGCCTGAACCCAGACTGGGATGGGTCAAGATAATCTGTTTCATCCAAGAATACTTGCGATTGCTGCACCGCAAACCTCTTGACCACCTTCCCTGAAAAGTGGGTATTTGCGACCGGGCAGTAGTTGTCACAAACCAATGCGTCCAGCGTGAGCTTTTTCAGGAGTGGTCGGATCACTGCCTCTTTCAGGGTGGCTGGAACCACTCCCTTGCACAAAGACACATTACTACACCCTGGATCTACTTGGTCATACCCCCTCGGCAATCTTTAATAGGCCAACAAAGACAAAGTTCAAGAGGACACGTTGCTGGTTGCATTATCACAAGCACCATGTCCATGTCATCAGGCCCCATCAGCTGAAACTGATTCCAAGAAGTTGCAGAAGATGTTGCAATGGACCCCTCACTGGGGACTAAAGTAGATGTGGGTGGGGCATCAAGATTGCTACTGAGGTAGTGGACAGCTCAATGAAGATGTTGGCCCAGTGTGTGGCAGCTATGAAAAAGATGAATTCTATGTAAGAAATCATTAAGAACGGATTGAAAATAAAGGTGCCAGTATCAGAATGTCATTATATGGCGTGACCACTCTTGAAATACTGTGATCAGTTCTTGTCGCCTCACCTCAAAAACTATATTGTAGAGCTGGAAAAGGGTTCAGAAAGGGGCAATCAAAATGATCAAGGGGTTAAAGCAACTCCCCTATTGGGAAAGGCTACAACATTTGGAGGCTTTTTAGTTTAGCAAGACAAGTGAGGGGGACATGATAGAGCTGAATAAGATTGTGCATGGTGTGGAGAAAGTAGATAGGGGAGTTTTTTCCTCTGTCTGTCACATAGTACTAGAACATGGGCCATGTAATGAAGGTGAATGTTAAAAAGATCAGGACAACAGAAAAAAGAAAATATTTCTTCACATTCCTGCAATGGCCTGATAAAAAGTCTTTTCCACTGGATTTCTGATGCATGCTGGATCTTCCTGTTCCCCAGGGATGAGTTTCCTGATGAGGCTAGATTAGAGCTTCTTTACACTGGCTCATTGACATGCTCCCTCTTTCCTCCTCCAATGCTGGCACTCCTGGAGCAGTGCTTGATGTTCCATGAGGTTGCAGTGATAACTTCTGCTGCCCTGTAAACCAGATAGAGAGCAAGAGAGCAAAAGCTGTCCCCTGACAGGTATGCTCTGCCTTCCAATTTTCCTAGAATTCTCTGCCAATCATTGCTGTCTTATGGTCATCCCACCTGGTGATGGATTGTTCTTATGGTCCTCCCCCTTGGAGGCAGATTGTTCTTACAGTGAGGCAGTCTCCTCTCTCTCTCTCTCTCTGACCAGGGCAAAAGTCCCCAAACCACCATTGGTTATATGGGGAGCCTGTGCCCCCCCCAATGTTACTGGAGTACAACTCCCATCAACCCTGATCATTGGTTGTGCTGGCTGGTGCCGATGCCCTAGTTTAAAATGACATAAAAGACAACTGTGCTTGGTTTAAAAGTGAAAGCTATGCAAAAGGAAAAGAGGGGAGGCCAGAAGCCTGAGGGTTGTGTACATTACACTTAACCATAGTTTAGGGTGATGATTGTAAAATAGATTTTAAAATCAGAAACCTTCAAAATCAAGCATGAGAGAATTGCTTTCAATCAAGTGTAACTGGAGTTCCATAGACAAAGGGCATACAGCATGATGTAATCAGAAGCAAGTTGTCCTTTGTTCAGTGGGACATAAGAACATAAGAAGCGCCTACCGGATCAGACCAATGGCCCATCTAGTCCAGTATCCTGTTCTCAAAGTGGCCAACTGGATGCCCATGGGAAGCCTTCAATGATTATATGTTACTATGTTTTAATGTAAGCTACCTCAAGCAGTGGGGGCTGGTCTATACAGGCAAGTGGGGCAGTACCCCACCAACCTCAGTCTGCCCTCAGCCAGCCCCCACTTGCCTGCCGTCTTATTTACAACCAGTCTATGGGATGGCACTGCCTGTCAGCTTCCTCTTCCTGAGCCTTAACTCACGGGCAGACCTAGAATTCTTCCAGAGATCTAAAATAGACAGGAGTGGCTCAAGTATTAAGAGACAAGAGAAATATTCTATTTCCAATTCCATCTGCTCCTGCTATGAAATTCTCTCTGCAGACAGACCTATCTGTCCCTGGTCACAAATCAAAAATAGAGGAATTCTTCAACTGAGGAATAACCCAGATGGATAGCTTTTCCTTAGACTGAAACCAGATGTACCTTTCATCCATTCACTATTAGACTTGTCAGGTCAGGAGACCATGCCAGCAATAAGGATATTGGTATCCAAAGAGAATAACTCTGGACATCTCTTTCAAGAACATTCCTGATCTTCATATCCAGTGCCTTTGGGTGCCCACTCTGAAGATTCCAGGAATCTGGAAATGATATCACTTAGTAGCAACCTTGGGACACGTAACAAATCACAACATTCGTTCATGATTTGATACTCTGGGGGACCCCTCATTCTGAACAGTCACCAAGTGGATTAGAAGCACCATTCTAAATATTATTATGTTGTGAAATGCCTTGCTCTTCAATTTTATATACAAATCAATTATTTCAGGGTATTAAAGGGTAACTAATCAGTGTTACTAATCAGGGTTTGCGAAAGTTGACAGTGTTAGCTGAGCGTTTGGAAGGAATGTAGTTCAGTGGCAGAGTGCATGCCTTGTATCTCCTAGGTTCAATTCCTGTCACCCTTCAGATGTTGTTGGACTCCAGTTCCCAGCAGCCCCAGCTAGCATTGCCAATGGTCAAGAGTAATGAGAACTGTAGTTCAACATCTGGAGGACTACAGATTAGCTACCCCACATGCTATAGAGGATTATTACATAACTGAGTTTTGGACACTGAATATTTTAACATTGTTAAGCAATTCTTAAACAATTAATCGTTATTAAACAAACAATTGTTTATTTATTATTATAATAAATACATTGATTAAACTAGCTGTGCAATTGATATTGTATAGAAATAAACTGCCCAGAGAGCTTCGGCTATGGTGCGGTATATAAATGTAATAAATAAATAAATAAATATGAGACCTTTATTTCTTTAATTTTAGTAGTGTGGCTTTGTCTACGCTTGCTTTTTTCACAATGGAGGGAAAATGGATATGGAATGCTCCTGAGTCCTGACACACTCCTTCACCAATTAAGGTATAAAGAAGGAAAGAAGGCATGGTCCACTAAATTAGCTGTCCAACAGCTTCTCTTGGCTTTCTCCTGGAATAGTCTTTTCTAGTCTGGCTAAGGCTGGCCCTTAGTGCTTGGATCTATGTGCAGATTTCTCAATCATTCCACAAATCTGGGTTCCTTTTCAGAAGAAGGGCAAGATATAAATTTAATAAATACATACATAATTTCCTCAGATTAACAATGATTTTCTCAAACCCTAGTTGGTATTCATTAGGGCTGTGCATTGTATTTGTACAAATCACAAATAATACACCAAATAGGGCCAATTCAGGCCTATTTGTATCCTGTCCAGATTGGGTTGAAGCAGCTACAGACCTCTAAAAGTGGATTGGCTAGTCCCGAATAGATTTGTAGAGATTTGTACAGATCTGTAACTCAAAACAGTCTCTAACAAACCCAGACAGAGTGTCTCTGAAAAGGAGCAATTACATCACCATAAAGAACACCAGGGTGGGGAGACAGGGAAGAAGGCTGCAATGCTTTTACCCCACCTGACAATCTCCAGTCATGGTGCTTGGAAGGGGTGAAGTCTTAAATTACAGAAATCTTTTGTAAATTCTGTCTCTTAGAAATGTTTGGTGGGAATTAGGTGGCATTTGTTCAGCTAGTGTATGTTTTCTGTTCTTTCCTAATCAATCCGTCCCATCCTTATTTACATTTTTTTTTAAAAAAGTTTGTTTTAGTTCGATTCTAATTGCTAAGAATTATTATTAAACCTTGTGGACATGTTTAGCCACAGATTTCTGAATTCAGTATGATTGTGATTATAATTGTGATTCTCCAGTTGGTATCCACAAACAATAAGAAGCAGCAAGCTTGTGTGGTTACTCTTATTATTAGTATTAGCCAGTCAGCCAAACCTTGTGAGCATAATAGCCAGCATTCAGAGTTAATAATAATAATAATAAACAAAAGTGTTGCTGTTGTTGTTGATATTTCCAGTTGCTAACCACAGTGAATATTATTAATATAAAAGGGTATGTTTATTTTTCCCTCACTCACTACTGCTGTTGGCAATCTGCCCCCTGTATGACAGTGGTCTTTTCAAATATATATATTTCTTGGAAAAAGCAAATTTTAAAAGTGCTAGCATAAAAAGCCCTGGAGCTACTCACCTGAAATTTGGCGGGGTTAATCTCCTCTATAGGGGCTACCATGTCCCTAAATTTCATGTACCAATGGGCGTGGTGCTGCCAGCCTGTGCCTGCCTGATGCTACCTACAAGAGTCTAGTATTTCAAACCAAATTTGTAAAAACCCTCAGGTTTTTTTCAAAATCTTGAATGAAGGAACAGGGGAAACACGGGAGTATGGCATGACTAAGTGCTCACCATATTTTTTAAAAAAAAATTTCAAAAAGCAATCTCCTGGAGCTACCCATCTGAAATTTGGCATAGTTAATTCCCTCTACAGGGGCTACCATGTCACCAAAATGTAACATCCCTTGTGAAAAAACAAAATGGTTATGTCCATTTTAATTTTAAAACATTTTTACAATTTAAAGGTGGCTAGCATGAAAACTGCTGAAGGTTTCCACCTGCAACTTGGCAGGTTTAATCTCCAATACAGCAACTAACAGGTCTCCAGAATGCATGTCTCTTGGTCAAGCAACAGGAATATTATGGCCATTTCAGTTTTGCAATGTAAGTCAATGAGATTTCCAGAGATTTGTCATATCTGGATTGTGATCCAGATTCAGATCTGAATCAGGTCTGATCAGGTCTGAATCTGTCCAGACCAGATTGGGCCTGGTCTGTATTTACAAATTAGTGCCAGAAATCAGATCAGGGGTACCTGCACAGCCCTGGTATTCATCTAGGCCTATGGATTGCCACTGGCTGGTTGGGGTTGACCCATGATGGGGTCTTCTCAGTGGTGAGATGTGTCTGTCTCCCTTATTATTAACATTCAGGAGACATTTTAGAACATTCCTGTTTACCCAGGCAGATAATGGCTGAAATATACCGCTCCTGGCAACCATGAAATTATTATCTGTGAGGGCATGTTCTTCTTTTTAAATGCTTTTAGACATTTTCAATTGTTTTTAGATGTTTGAATTGTTATTAAATGTTGAAAGTATGTTTTGTTTTGTTTTCAACTGCATTGTTTTAAGAGTTTTATGTTTGCTACCCTGGACTCCTTTGGGAGAAAGGATGGGATATAAATTTAATAAATAATCATAATTAGCTGAAAGCCCTGCACAACCTTTTTTCCATCAGGTTTTCTAACTCTTTAGCCTTTCCATGTGGGGAAGGTACTTCAACCTTGTCTGTACATTTCACAAGTCTGTGATACCCTTTCTGAGGATTCCTCCTTACCATTAAGTGGAGGCAGAATATTGGATGGATACTGCTGGATCGATCATAGTGTAGATGGAGCATTAAGAGAAAAATGTGTGCTTTAATAGCTTGGAAAGGCACTGATGCAGGGTTGTATCTGAATGCCTGACAGGTTAATAATCAGTTTCAGCTGCAGAGGGCAGCAAATACTCAAGAATTAACTATGAAATCATTAACCCATGCTGTTGGGCTTGATTCAGGTAGATGCAACATAGCATTGTTGAAATGTCAACAATAAATAGAAACTCATTTACACATAATGGAGAAATGTTTCCAAAATTAAGATAATTAGGCACCATTGCAAAAGAGAACATTTTTCTAAAAATTAAAACTGGATATGGTGACTTCAGCTGCTCTCTAACCCCCTTGATAATAGGAGCTAATGCCTGAAAAACTCCCTGTTAATAGGATGTTACATTGCAGAGCTCCTCACCACTCTTTCCAAGAAGCCCTAAGTCATAGCACAAGTGACAGCAAAATGAGATCTTGAAAATGCTGGTCATTAATGTGCCTCTCTTCCCAGAACATGAATTCAGCTCAAGTTCTTATCTATCAAAGCTGGCAGGCCATTAAGACAAAGAACACTATTTGAACAATCAAAAAAGGACATGGAAATGAAAATATCATGAGAAACAGTGCCCCTTGCATATAAACAAACTCCAGTCCCAAAGATCAGGGTGATGAAAATATCAGGATGTCATAAAAAAATGAAAATGGATATTGTTGTGCTATGAATGTCACTCACAAAAGAGAATTAGAGACATGACCCACAGCTCATACACTACTCTGCCTTCCAGGGGCTAGTTAACTCCTTTGTTTTTGCTGTCCCAGGCAGGCAACTAACAGCACAATCCTAAATATGTGTACTCAGAAGCAAGTCCTATCAAATTCAATGCAGTTTATTCCTGGACAAGTGGAGAAGGATGTTAGCCTATCTGAGAAAGTCTATTGAGCACCTATTGAGCTGTCATAGTCAGCTGCAAATATGTTGCTGAAAATATATTTATTCAGGGAGTATAATCAAACTCATGCCAGCTTAATTGTTAAAGATATTACAGTAAAGAACTCAGCAGTTTTCTCACTGTAGTATAGTGGTTCCAGCACAAGAATGTATTGGAGCAGAAGAGATAGCAGAGAGAGAGAGAGAGAGGGAGAGAGAGAGCATGTGAGTCACCTTATGAGTCAGAGAGAAAGGAGAATGTTCTTTGTGTTTGAGTGACACAATGGAACAAGTTCATTCCCTTGGCAGGAACATTAAGGGTTGTTTAACATAGCTGCTTGCGATTGCATGCAAAAAGGCACTCCTGTAAGATATACTCAGCTGAGAAAACAGATGGAACCTGACATGACTGGCAGAGGCTAATAGAGGTAGCCAGTCCAATGACATTTCATTTCTTCAGGCCTAGGAAGTCCCCGCTTTCATTTTGCAAGTAGATGCATTGCCTGCAGATATTTTTTGAAATGGAAATGGACTGCCTTCAAGTTGATTCCGACTTATAGCAACCTATGAGTAGGGTTTTCATGGTAAGCGGTATTCAGAAGTGGTTTACCATTGCCTTCCTCCAAGGCTGAGAGGCAGTGACTGGCCCAAGGTCATCCAGTGAGCTTCATGGCTGTTTGGGGATTTGAACTCTGGTCTCCCAGGTCGTAGTGCAACACGCTAACCAATACACCACACTGGCACTTTTTTAAGCCCCCCCAAATATGCCGTGCCATTTTGAGAAAAGCACATGTGTGTGAGCCACTGGATTCATATGGGAAGGACTAAGGAGTTGATCCATCTCCTCCTCAGGGTGACTGTTGTAAGACTGTTGCATCTGAAAATCCCTGGTCTGAAACCATGACACTCTAGTCCATGAAAGCTGATGCCATAATATGATTGTCGTCTGTGTCAGAAGACTCTGTTGTTTTCATCAGTGCAGGGTCACAAAACAGATGATTGGCTCCAGTTCTATTATTCCCTCCACTTAGCAATATGCATCCTCTGGACTGTGTATATTCTCTGATGCTGATGTGTGTCAGGTCAAGTACAGTCAGGTTTATTTATTCACCTTTTCTGCAGTTACTTCAATCAAAATGGGTTCAGAACAGATTTAAGTACAGCAATATTCCACCAACTGAGCTTTTTACAAATATTCAAAACTAACAATATTAACAATTTCAGTAAACCATTCAATAAAACTCAATTCCTACCCATTCATTGTTTGTTTATTTATTTATCCTTAAATTTATATCTTGCCCTTCGTCCCAAAAGGATCCCAGGCCAGCAATTGTCCTAGAACAACTGATGAACTATTCAATGATAGCATTAAATAAAAATTCACAACATTGATCCCAAAAATCACCAGCAAAACTCAGCAGTAAGAAAAATACAAATAAATTAAAATGGTAATGTAACAGGTGCAGTCAAGATCCTAGAGAGAGCTAATTTAATGGGGCATCAGCAGCCAGTTCTTCAAAAGGGCCAAGTGCAGATAACAGCAGCCAGATTTCATTCAACTACAGATTTCTTACACAAGTGAAAATATAAAAAGTGCTGGGTGCAGAGTTATAAAAACAATCTTACTTAAGGATAGCAGCAGTCTTTCAGTGCTTGAGCTCATATGTAGTGAACACTTGCTCATTTGCAGAACAAATATTATCATACTAGGGGCAACCACCCCTACTTCCTTTGTTTGTCAACCCTGCGTACTGTCACCAAAGCTCCCCCTCCCCCAGCATGGGTTGCTAAAGCTGCCCCTTCCACCCCACAAGTTACCAAAGCTGCCCTCTTCCCCCATTGATCCCCAAAGCTGCCCCCTTTCCCCCCAACTTGGTCCCCAAAGCTACCCCTTCCCCCCATGGGCCACCAAAACTGCCCTTTCCCCAGGGGCCACCAAAGACCTCTCCTCCCTCTACAGGTCACCAAAGCCCTCTCACCTCATGGGCCACCAAAGCTCCCTCCTCCCTAATGGCCATCACTACGTTGTGGGAGAGTGGATGCCATATTCATGCACTGTGTGAAGAAGTACTTTCTTTTGTTTCTCCTGAATCAATTCCAATAGGTGAGCCCAAGTTCTAACATAAGTCTTTCCCTCCACTTTCTTCACACCATTTATAGCATTATAAACCCTTATCATAACCCTCTTTAATAATCTTTTTTTCTAGTTTAAAAAGCCCCAAATTTTAGCCTTTCATCACAGGACAGGTGTCCTAGGCTCTTGATCAGTTTGATCACCCTTTTTGAATATTTCCTAGCTCTGTGATATCCTTTTCTGAGATGAGGCGATCAGAATTGTACACATTATTCCACATAGGGGAGGCTGCTTTTAGTGACAAGTCGCATATTTTCATCAGAAGATCAGCAATTGCATGTATGAGGTTTTTTAAAAGAACATTAATGAGTAAATTCCATCTGGACATAGAAGCATAGAAGCATAGAATAGTAGAGTTGGAAGGGGCCTATAAGTCCATCAAGTCCAACCCCCTGCTCAGTGCATGATGATTTAAAATAATAATAATAATGTACAGACCTCTACCGTCATATCTTGTAACCTCAATTTCTCTCACCATCTTTGGAAAAAACAAATATTTAGTCTGAAATTCTATATTCACTTACATGGGAGTAAGTTCCATTGACTCAAGGGGACTCACTTCTGAGTAGACATGTATATTATTATTATTATTATTATTATTATTTCCATTTATAGACCACTTACTATCTAAAATATCTCAAAGGAGAAAGGAGTGCATTGTCAGATATGAGTAGCTGTCTGACATCTTCTGCAGTGAAAAACTGGCACAAATAATTCATTTGGAGTCTCAGAAACCTTCCCATCCTCTTTTAGGAATCCCTCCACATACCTTTCATCACTGTAAATTGGTTTGCTGTTGTTATGTGCCTTCAAGTCGATTACGACTTTTGGCATCCCTGTGAATCAGAGACCTCCAAGAGCATCTGTTCCCCGGTTCATGCTTCTCACATTCCATGTTCCTATTAGAGCTTGGAAAAGTTACTTTTTTAAACTACAACTCCCATCAACCCCCGCCAGCATGGCCACTGGATTGGGCTGATGGGATTTGTAGTTCAAAAAAGTAACTTTTCCAAGCTCTGGTTCCTATTGTGTGCGTCGTACAACTCCAGACTCTCCTTTCGCATCTGTACGCATCAGCCTTTCCATTCGGCTTTGACCCAGCTGCATCATTAGTCACAGCGCTACGTGTACGTGTCCTTTGTTCTTCCCCAGTAGCTCGTTGACAGCCTTCTAACCTGGGGGTCTCATCTTCCAACACTATCTCGTGTTGCATTTTGGATACTCTGTCCATAGGGTTTTTGTGGTCGGAAGTATTCAGAGGTGGTTTACCATTGCCTTCCTCTGAGTCTGGATGTATCTTAGTCTGGTGTCTCAGCTTTGACCATTCCTCCTTGGGTGCCCCTGCTAGGAGTCTAGCCTCCTGTTCTAGACTCCTAACAGCATTGCGCTCAGCTTCTTCAGCATTCTCAAAGCCCCTCACCATGTTAAGGTGTGCATCCTAGAGGGGGTGTAGATTGGTATGTCTTCCATTTCTATAAAATCATCAAAATAATTCTAGGGTTCCCTTTTTCAGTCATCATTCCTCACTATCAGAGGCTCTACATTTGTCATTAGAGAGCCAGCTCGCTAACTTCCCAATAATAATAATAATAATAATAATAATAATAATAATAATTTAATTTGTGGGTTGCCTATCTGGCCAATGGCCACTCTAGGCGACGTACAATTTAACAACAATACATTACATCATAATAAAATACATCATAAAATACAATATAACAATAAAACAATAAAACAGTTCCAGTACAGAGTAGTAGGCTATTGGTCGTAAAAATTTAACCCTCCCCGTAAGTCCCAAAGGCCTGTCTGAAGAGCCAGGTCTTCAAAGCTTGGCGGAATACATTCAGGGAAGGGGCATGTCGAAGGTCATACGGGAGGGAGTTCCAGAGAGTGGGGGCCGCCACTGAAAATGCCCTCTCTCTTGTCCCCGCCAACCTAGCTGTTTTAGTTGGCGGGATTGAGAGAAGGTCCTGTGTGGCTGATCTTGTTGGGCGGCATGGTTGGTGGCGCTGGAGGTGCTCCATCAGATAAACTGGGCCGAGACCGTATAGGGATTTAAAGGTTAATACCAACACCTTGAATTGGGCCCGAAAAATAACTGGGAGCCAGTGTAGGTCGAACAACACTGGGGTGATGTGTTCCCGGCGGCGACAGTTTGTAAGTAGTCGAGCCGCAGCATTTTGTATAAGTTGTAATTTCCGGACCGTTTTCAAGGGTAACCCCACGTACAGCGCATTACAGTAATCCAACCGAGAGGTGACCAGGGCATGTACCACCAGTGGGAGCTGATGAGCAGGAAGGTAGGGCTGCAGTCTACGAATGAAGTGTAATTGATACCAAGCTGCCCGGCTCACTGCCGAAATCTGAGCCTCCATGGACAGCTTGGAATCAAGAACAACCCCAAGGCTGCGGACCTGGTCATTCAGGGGCAATTTCACCCCGTCGAACACCAGGTCAACATCTCCCAGCCTTCCCTTGTCTCCCACGAGTAGCACCTCAGTCTTATCAGGATTCAACTTCAGCCTGTTCCTTCCCATCCATCCACTCACAGATTCCAGGCACTTGGACATGGTCTCCACAGCAGACTCTGGTGAAGATTTAAACGAGAGATAGAGCTGAGTGTCATCCGCATATTGGTGACACTGCAGCCCAAATCTCCTGATGATTGTCCCCAGCGGCTTCATATAGATATTAAATAGCATGGGAGAGAGGATAGAGCCCTGTGGCACACCACAATTGAGAGGCCAAGGGTCTGAAACCTCCTCCCCCAATGCTACTTGTTGATGCCTGTCGGAAAGAAAGGAATGGAACCACCGTAGTACAGTGCCTCCTATTCCCGATTCCTCCAGGCGATGTAAAAGGATACTGTGGTCAACAGTATCAAAAGCCGCTGAGAGATCGAGGAGGACAAGAAAGGTGAATTCTCCCCTATCTAATGCCCTCCTCATATCATCAACTAGAGCGACCAATGCTGTTCAGTTCCATGTCCAGTCCTGAAACCCGATTGGTATGGATCCAAATAATCCGTTTCATCCAAGTGTGTCGACAACTGATTAGCCACCACTCGCTCAATGATCTTGCCCAGGAATGGTAGGTTCGAAATTGGGCGAAAGTTATTCAAAACTTGGGGATCCAAGGAGGACTTATTTAAGATGGGCTTTACAATTGCCTCCTTGAGTGCTAATGGCATTACACCCTCCTCCAAGGATGCATTGACCACCGCCTTAATCCCCTCGCCCAATTTCTCTTTGCAGCTCACAAGGAGCCACGATGGGCAAGGATCAGTTAGACAGGTGGTAGGCTTCACAGTCGAGAGCACCTTGTCCACATCCTCAGAAGGAAGAGGTCGAAACCCATCCCATTTGACCGGATTGCAACTGGCCAACTCTGTTTCATTTACTGTGTCCACGGCGTACGGAATTGAGCTCTGTAAATGTTCGATTTTGTCGGCAAAGTGCTTTGCTAATTTGTCACAGGAGGCCTTAGACTGTTCCAAGGGTTCCTGAGCAACTGGACCGACCAGGCTTCGGACCACTTGGAACAACCTCCTGGGACAGCACTCTGCGGACGCAATAGAGGCAGCAAAGAACCTCTTCTTTTCTGCCTTTATTGCCACTTGGTAGGCAGTTACTGCTGCTCTCACCTGTGTCCGGACATCTTCGGAACGGGATTTCCGCCACCGGCGCTCTAGTCGTCTCACCTCCTGTCTCAGATTTCGCAACCGTGGAGTATACCAAGGTGCTAACTGAGTTCTGTTCAGGGGGAGAGGACGTTTCGGCACCACGCGGTCCAGAGCCCTGGTGATCCCCTCATTCCACTCCATCACCAGGATATCGACCGTGCGGCCTTCAGCAGGTTCCAATTCCCCAAGCGCAGTCAGGAATCCTTCTGGATCCATTAGGCATCTGGGGCGGACCATTCTAATAGGTCCTTTTCCCCTACGGAGGGTGTGTGGTATCGAGAAGTCTATATTTACCAGATAGTGCTGACCATGACACAGGGGTGGAAGAAGCCACCCCCAACTTCATAACACTTCCCTCCCCTTCCAGGACAAATATAAGGTCGAGAGCATGACCGGCTACATGGGTCAAGGATTGTTTGGTGTAAAAGAGGAGGGAATTGTAGTCCAAATGCACTCATCAGCTCTTATTCAATGGGTTTGCTCATAATATTATTTACTACCATTTTCTCAATCATGACCTGCTATGTCACATGCAGTTTGTATCAGGCAAACCTAATGAAATGGATTTATCTTTAAAATCCACAATGTTATTTATATTTACAGGCAAATGTAGGTCACCTGAAACTGCAGCTAAGGCAACTTCACAGTTCACTGCTTCTTCACCTGGACTTCACCTAAGGGAGTCTATGATACTGTCTCAAAAAAGCTATTACATACAAAATGCTGGTCAAGCACACCTTTAAAACTCTACAGTTAATGCCTTTGATCTCTGCAACAATGAAAACAGGGCCTGTTATATGAGAATTAAACTGCAATGAAAGATATTCAACCATGGTAAGATAAAAAATAATGTTAAAGAGAGAAGCCAACATTTTGCAAGCAGACTTTAGGACTTTCACTTCCTCTCCTCTTCCAGAGCAGATTAGGGGGTGTGAGAAGAACTGCAGGAGGGAGGAGAGGAAAGGGAAGTCCCATTCACTCCAGGTGAATGTCTGGAGTTTGCCCAGTGGCGAGGCTGCTTTGTGTATGTGAGCTGGGCTCCGGGGGTGGGGGGGTGGAGTAAATGCCCACTGCAATCCAGCATAGGCTCTCGCCCCTGGAGGCAGCGCGAGACTCCCTTTTTAATTGGTATATTCTGCTGAGGATCCTGCCAGGAATGGAGACTCCATTGGATGTTCTGTCAACAGCAGCGTCCCTAGTGCATGCTGCTGATGAAAAACATGCTCCTGTTAACCAGTAGCCAAAGCTAACTCATACCATCTTGATTCTAACCATGTCTTCCACCTCTTCTTCGTCGTTACCCTCCCCGTTTGACCTCTCGCTGTCCAGCCTGGCTGTGATGACGGACCCACACCGGCTCTTCAACAACAAGATCTCTGGCGCAGTGGCCTCCCCCATGGGCAGGCCTGCTGATGCCAAGTGGGCCTCCACCTTCTTCCTCTCCAAGCCCATTGTCTCCACCTTTGCGGTGGCCTACAGGAGCAGCCTGGCCAGCCAGGGCAAGGAGCTTGTGGGCTGGAACATCGATTGCTTCATCCCTGTGACCAAGCTGAAATACTATTTTGCCATGGACACCGTCTATGTTGGCAAAAAGCTGGAGTTGCTCCTGTTCCCTTTCCAGCACCAGGACTGGCAGGTGCAGTACCAGCAGGACACCCCAGTGGCACCAGGCTTTGATGTCAACTCATTGATGTAAGAACTAGTAGACATCATCAAAACATTAGGAAAGTGCTGATTGTAATTGTATTGTTATTAAAAGATTTTGCTGTTGCTTTTTAAACAATGTTAATATTTTGTTATTTAAATTTTTGTAAACTGTATTGTTCTTTTCTGATATGTATTTTGTATTTGTGTTTATTTTTTGTGAGCCGCCTTGAGGGCCTTTTTGGCCAAAAGGCAGCAAAGAAATAAAGCATAACATAATAACATAACATTCCATGAGCAGAAGTCCATTCCGCTCATAGACACATAGTTGGATGTCAAGTCACCCAAAGCATTTACCTCACTGAGCAAGACGGTGCCTTCCAGATGTTGTCAGATTATACCTCCCATTATCCCTGACCATGTTTTTAATTGTAATTGTTTTATTTATTTTATTTATTTATTTATACCCCAAACACTCCAAAACATAATAAAAATAGACTTTAAAAGAATTAAACAAAACATCCTTAAAAACATATTTTGCAATATCTTTTAGTATGTTTTTCTTTTTCCTGTTAAATATTTTGTTTATATTTGTTGCCCTGTGCTTCTTCGGGAAGAAGGGCAGGATATAAATTCAATCATCACGGTCATCATCATCTCCTACTACCACCTTCTGAGTCACATTTCCCCTGTCAGTCTCTAGACATAGATTCTTGACCAAAGTCATTACAGCAGTCTTTATCCCAAAGCCCAGTATGAATCTTGATTGGTATGGGTCAAGATAATCAGTCTCATTCAAGACTATTTGCAGCTGCTCTGCCCCAGCTTGCTTGACTACCTTGCCGAAACATGGAACATTTGAGATTGGCCTGTGGGTATTCCCATCAGCCTATCCAAGCAATTGGAGGATTGGATGAGAGCCTCTTTTATGTCAAGAGGGTCAAAAACTCTCCATATGAGAACTTAATAATAGGTAGAGTTGCCAGGTCACAAGCATCCCAAACCCTGAGATTTTAGAGACAGGCCCTGGTGACATCATGGGGCGGGGCCCCAGTGATGCCACAGGGCTGGGCCTTAGTGATGGCACTCCACCAGCACCTTTCTATTCACACCCACCCCACTCATTTCCCCTGGCTCTTTCCTACCCACATCTACACCCACCCCACCAACTTTCCCCCCACTCACCCACCCCACTCACTCCCATCCACCCACCCCACCAACCCACCCACATTCTGTCATAGCCAAAGCTTGGAAAAGTTACTTTTTTGAACTACAACTCCCATCAGCCCAATCCAGTGGCCATGCTGGCTGGGGCTGATAGGAGTTGTAGTTCAAAAAAGTAACTTTTCCAAGCTCTGCTTCCTACCCCTCCCCACTCACCACATTCTTTCATCAACACCCCACACTGGGCACTTACAGGCCTCCCTCCCACTCAACTTTTAGGGAGGACTGAGCTTGCTTGCTCGCTGCTGCTGCTGCCATCTCTCTGGGCAGGCAAGGGGTTGGGAGGTCATGCAAGAGGTCATGTGAGAGGTTGTGCAACCCCTCGCTTTCCCAGAGATTGGGGTGAATCCCCCAGAGACCTGAGGAGGACCCCAAAAAGCCAGAGTCTCTGGGTAAAATCTGGAGAGCTGGCAACACTAATAGGTGTTAACAACAACCCAAGCTTTCTAGCAGGCTTTGACCAGCCAAGATGGACTAAGGTAAAGGGGGCAAAATTTCCAACATCTTGTCTGTGTCCTCAACAGAAACTGAAACTGATCCAATCTCTCTGGAGAAATACTAGTTTCAAGCAGTTTCACAGGACTTGCCTTAACAGCAGCATCCAAGTTGGATTACATCAGGGAGAGCTAATGTGGTGCCCTTCAGATGTTGTAGATTCCCATCGGCCCCAGCCATTTGGCCAAAGGATAGGAAAGATGGGTGATGTAACCCACATCTGGAGGGCACCACACTGGCTACCGTGGGATTAGATGCAAGTCATTTTTACTAGCAAAGTACTCTGCAAACTAGATCCAGTGGAGTGGTGAGGGGCTATCCATCTTCTCAAGTAAACCAGGATGCCTACAGGATAACAGCAGACACAATGCTGGCATGTGGATGCTCTGTGTAATGGTGGCAGGGGGATCTTCATGCGAATGTTTCATATGAATGTGTAATTATATATAATGAAAAGCACTTAGCTGGAAAACAAAGTGATATACACTGGGGCTTAAAGGGTCAGTGACTAAAGAGGACAAATGCTCAAGGAAAGCCACGGCTTTCACTGTATTAGATTTTAAAACCACCAAAGAGATACAGCTTACAGTTCTGACTGTGCAAATGGATATATATCAGTAACTACATGCCCACTGACTTTGAAGGGGTCAGGATTGCATGCCAAGTGGGTCAAATCACAATTTAGCAGAATATTCTCCTTAGGAGGCAAAACCAACCACAGATTTGAAGCCATTAAAACAACAGGGGGGAAACTAAACAATATTTTTAAGAGAGACATACTATTTGCACTCGTGGGATTATTCTGAGAATTATTCCAATGGATTCAGATGGGTGATTGCGTCATCTGACTGTCCCATGTTTAAATATGATTCCAGTGCTGGTTCTCACTAAAATCTAATCTCCATTAACAAGATGCATGGGTTTCTACCATATCATTCTTGAAATCATCCCACAGATGGATTTAATAGATTCTTGCATTAAATACACCAGCATAGATGTTCTTACCCTACATCGTTTGAAAAAAAGTATCTAAGAACCTTGTAAAGTTAATTCCAAACAAACAAAAAATCTATATAAAAATATCGCCCTTGGAACAACAAAGCAGCATTTTTTAAATAAAGAATACAAGCACTGCCATGCTTGTATTATTATCTAGACTACATAAAAGCAGACACTGACAACTGTAGATGAAATATTTATCTGGCTAATAAATCAAATTAAGGTGAGCTTCAAATAAAGGTTGTCTGAACTGCCTTAAGCGTGAAGTCTGACATCATTTTTTCCAGTCACCAAGGTGCATTACCATGACGTACACTGTATAGAAAGAAACAGGTTGTCTGACAAAAACACGTGTGATCACCTCGGCTGGCAGTGTACTTTTATCAAACTAGATTGCTGACAGGAGCAGTATGTTCTGCGGCGCCACTGGATCCTTTCAACGACGCAGTTTCATTGCAATGGCGAAACTCAGCAGAACCATTCAGCCTGAGGCAGGGCCTGAAGCGACCACCTCTGGTGTCAAATGCTGGAGGGCACCAGGGGCAGCCCCTGTGGCTTTCCCTCCTGAGCTTCCTGCTTGCACCCGTCTGTTGGTATTCCATACATAACGAGCCTTTTCTGTGCTCCCATAACTAGCTGTCCTCAGGTGGGGTAGCGGACACTGCCTATAGCTAGTACTGAAGGTTCAACTGCCAGTCCAGTTGGCTCCTGTACATGGAACAAGGTTCGGCACCATTTGGTCCTTTACCTCTTGCAGTAAAATGCCTGGGACTGGCCCTGTGCCAATGTAAGCATCTTCTAAATCACTGTAGTTTAAATGGGAGTGTGCTTAATTCTCCCATTGAAATCGACAGGAATTCAAAGTGCTTAACCTGAGCTAGATTATGCCCATAGTTTGACTCCATCCCCAAACCACTATAAACCTGGTCATGCTTATTCTTTTCTATTACAATTTTTTTTGCAGCCATGACAGCTACAAACCATGACCTTTAAATGAAGCTGCTTAACACAAAGGAACACTCAGGTTTCACAGTGGTCAATCTACGTAAACCACTTGAGCAAAAATAAACATTTTGTTCCATTGCAAGGTATGAAATGTTGTTTTGCAACTGTTCAACTTAAAGGTGTTGATTAAATAGGATAATCCTTTGCACAAACCATGTACCTAAAAATTAACCATAGTTCATGGGAAAATACCAACCCATCACAGTATTAACACAGTTTATCAGCCACAGTTTTGGAATGTCATTTCATGCTTTCAAACTCTATATAGACATAAATCTTGGCAGTAAGGATTAAGCTCCAAACAGTGCAGTTCAGCATAACCAGCTAGATTTAAAAATAAATAAATAGGACACTGTAGACTTATTCCAAACTAACATTTTATCAGAAGGTTGGATTATTTTTTAATAAAGAATCAGGGTATTAATGCATACAGATGCCTTTAAACGTGGCTCTTATTTTAAGGATTTGGATTGTTCTTTTAAATAATGAAGTGAAAACACAATAATGTATGCTGTCTGAGATACTATTGGAAAATATTTTTTAAAAAACAACAGAAAGTTTTGTTCATATATGGACTTGCAAAGGCTTGCACATGGAAGTAAAGCTTTGAGAATTGTTATATGAAATATGAGAGAGAGAGAGAGAGAGAGAGATTGATTTTCCATATGTTGCTAACAATAATTTTCATAATTTAAATTGTGCTAGTTTTAAAAGTCTCAATTAAGCTATGATATTCAAAAGCACTTACCACCATCCATCTCAGTACTCCAAGCTATTTTTTTCCTGATTAAAAAAATAAACCCTCATAATGGACACAAAAGCAAAAGTTAGTCATTATGAATAACTGCCATTAAAACAATGGTGTGAGACCTAGCAGTGACATGGATTTTTTTAATAGAACAAACATTTGAAGATTGCTAGATATCTGGTTGTTAGATATTGTTGCCTAAATCTTACAGAAGTTGTCTTGATCGTGTTAAATTTATCCTTTCAAGGACATCCATGACACACCCACAATCAGACGACATTATAGATAGTACACATTGCTCAAAGTCATTTCACACATTGCACAGAAGCAAACCCAGGTTTGCCTCCCAATGTCTGCACAACTGAGAGCTGAGGCTGATAATGACTCCCTTTTGAGTGAACTTGAATGGCGCATGTGTCTGTTCAATGCACAATTTACATCAGAGGTAAGCACATGGGTGTCAACTGCCTCTGTTGTTCCCCCATAGGGGTGTACTTGTCCCGGGACTCAGAGGGTCTTAGACCCCTTGCCTTTTTGGGAGCAGGGCCCAATGTTTCCAGCATCCTATCAGCCAATCAACATGAAAGGAGAGTGGGTTAGCCAGAACAGTCTTCTAGCATGCTGCCTTATCCTTTCCTGCTGATTTAGAGCCAATCAGAGTGAAAGGAGGTGGGTCAGCCACTGATAAGACTCTTCTCAGCAATTAACACTCTCCCCCTTCATGCTTTTTGGCTCCTAGGGATGCCTGCATTAACAAGGATCTCATTCTCAGCAAAAAAAGGGGGCGTGGCTGTGACTATCATGAAAGGATCCTGCACTTCTGAATTTGCCACTACACTACTCTTCTCCCATGAACTATAATCTCCAGATCCCCAGCTTTCATTATGAAAAAAGAGAATAAGTTTCTAGCATTAAAACCTGTGATGAGGCAAAATGAACAGGCATTATTTTTCTCTCCCTTTTTTTTTTGTAAGAAACTAGCCTATTCCTCCCCTTTCAGTGTTTACTTTGCCACCCCCCAAGAAATTCCTGCAGATGGATGTGGGCAACCTATAACCTGAATCTCATTTTATGCATCCCCTGACACCTCCTGCAGTTGCCTCATTCTTCCATCCCATCAGTGCTCCTTCAAGCTTATTTCCAGAAGACTTTTGTCTATTCCTCCACGCATCACTAGCATAGAATCATAGAATCGTAGAGTTGGAAGGGGCCCATAAGACCTCTGAGTCCAACCCACTGTTCAATGCAGGAATCTAACTTAAAGCATACACAACAGGTGGGCTGTCCAGCTGCCTCTTGAATGCCTCCAGTGTCAGAGAGCCCACTACCTCTCTAAGCAATTGGTTCTATTGCCATTCCACTCTAACAGGAAGTTTTTCCTGATGTTCAGTTGAAATCTGGCTTCTTCTAACTTGAGCCTATTATTCCGTGCCCTGCACTCTGGGATAATCAAGAAGAGATTCTGGCCTTCCTCTGTGTGACAACCTTGCAAGTACTGGAAGAATGCTATCGTATGTTCCCTCAGTCTTCTCTTCTCATGACTAAACATGACCAGTTCTTTCAGTCTCTCCTCAGGGAGTTTTGTTTCCAGCCCTGATCATCCATGTTGTCCTCCTCTGAACCTTTCCCAGTTTGTCTGCATCCTTCTTAAGATGCAGTGTCCAGAACTGGATGCAGTACTCAAGATGAGGTCTAACCAGTGCCGAATAGAGGGGAACCAGTACTTCACACAATTTGGAAACTATACTTCTGTTAATGTAGCCTAAAATAGCATTTGCCTTTTTTGCAGACACATCACACTGTTGGCTCATATTCAGCTTGTGATCAACCACAATTTCAAGATCGTTCTCACATGTAGTATTCCTGAGCTAAATATCCCCCATCTTATAACTGTGCACTTGGTTTCTTTTTCCTAGGTTAAAACTCTGCACTCACCCCTGTTAAATTTTATTCTGTTGTTTTCAGCCCAATGCTCAGCCTATCAAGATCACTTTGAATTTTGTTTTTGTCCTCCAGGGTCTTAGCTATCCCTCACAATTTTGTATCATCTGCAAATCTGATTATTCCTCGCACCTCCTCATCCAAGTTATTAATAAAAATGTGGAAGAGTTCTGGGCCCAAGACCAAGCCCTGCGGTACCCCACTTGTTACCTCCCCCCCCAGTTTGACAAGGAACCATTTATCAGTACTCTCTGAGTACAATACTGTAGCCAACTGTGAATCTACCTGGTAGTTGTGGATCTACCTGATAGCTGTTCCATTCAGCCCCCATTTAGCTAGCTTGCCAATCAGAATATCATGGGGCACTTTGTTGAAGTTGAGATATATTATATCCACAACATTCCCACAGTCTACCAGGGAGGTTACCCAATCAAAAAATGAAAAAAGATTTGTCTGGCAGGATTTGTTCTTGACAAAAAAGCTTTCTTCAGGTACATGCATAGTAAAAAACCCAGAGAAAATAAATGGTGGTACAGCTACTCATTGAAAACAGATGACAAAGAATAGGCAGAAGTGCTCTATTCCTACTTTGGCTCAGTCTTCTCCCAAAAGAGGTTCTGTGACACTCCTGGCAAATGTGAAGTTGAAGGGGCAGGACTGCAGCTTACAGCTTTTTTTCACTACAATGTTTTCAAGGTGCCTACAGATTGACCACTTTATAGTCTGCTCCAGAATTTTCCCAGGGATTGAAGTCAGGCTGACTGGTCTGTAGTTCCCAGGTTCCTCCTTTTTGCTCTTTTTGAAGATAGGGACATTAGCCCTCCTCCAGTCATTGGGTACTTCACCCATCCTCCACAGTTTCACAAATATAATAGACAATGGTTCTGAGAGTTCTTCAGCCAGTTCCTTCAATACTCTAGAATGCAGTTCATTGGGCCCTGGAGATTTAACTCGATCAATGTAATTAAGTATTCCTTGGGTATTTGCCTATTGATCTCAAGTTGCAATCCTGCCCCTTCAACTTCACATTTGCGAGAAGGGTCATAGACTCTGTTTTAGGAGAAGAATGAGCCAAATAAAGAACTGAGCACTTCTGGCTTTTCTTTGTCATCTAGTATCATTTTGCCATCCTCACTGAGTAGTTGTATCACCATTTCTTTTCTCTTTTACTATGCATGTACCTGAAGAAAGCTTTTGTGTTGCTTTTAGCATCTCTCACTAACCTCAGCACATTCTCAGCTTTAGCTTTCCTGATGCCATCCCTGCAGGTGCCCCCCAACAGAAAAAGGTCACCCATCTCTTCTTTACATTGGTAGTGTACATTCACAACATATTTAATACACACCTAAACATTTTAATGTATGATGTGGCCAAATGATTGTTTGTGTTATTGAACTTAAAGCTGCAGAGCTAGTCTTGCACAAAACTCAAACAGCCAGATTTCCAAACGAATGTTAGAATAGGTCATTTTGGTGCATTAAAATTCTTCTCTTAAATTGCCATTAAGTCTTCCACAAATCAGATTACGATGCCATATATCTCCAGTCACAGTATTAAGTAAATATTTTACCAGCCTGGTGCCTCCAGATGTTATTGGACTACAACTCCCATCATCCCTGACCATCATCCATGCTGCCTGGGGCTGATGGGCGTTGGACTCCAACAAAATCTGGTACACACCAGCCCTGTGAAGTAAATCTGTGACAGAATTCAAACCTCAGGATAAAAGACTTTTACTCTTTTGATTACTTGTCTAGCTAAAAGATAAGTCTATTCCTCTACATGGCTATTCATCCCCCCCCCAAAAAAACCCCTGCTTCTAATGTCAGTCAAGGCATTTTTTGTGGGTGGCGGTGAGAAAGCTCTGTTGATTACAGTGGATCTAGGGTTAGGTTTTCAGGGCTTCAGGAGAAAACCAACTCCTTTCCTTTGCAAACAGTTTAGAAGGAATGCAGCAATAAATGCAGATGCGATAACAGAGCTCAAATGACTAGATCATACAACCTCCAAATGCATTTCCCGTGGCATTATAAATGAGATGCTTTCAATCATAGCTCATATACTCCGGTATACTCCGGAGCTGAGAGCGATGAAACAAGAGAGGAGGAGGCTGGAGTGCAGATGGAGGAAAACTCCCAGTGGATACAACTATGCTTTGGTAAGTGCCACCAATAAGTTATATACAAAAGCGGTAAGGACAGCAAAGAAGCTCTATTTTGCTGCCTCTATTAGATCATCTTTATGCCGCCCAGCGGAGCTTTTTAAAGTCGTGCGAGGGCTCTTACACTCTGGCCCCCACGATACTATGGAAACATCTGAGACCCGCTGCAACGAAATTGCTGGACCCTTTCAAGATAAGATCGCATGTATCCGCAGGGACCTTGACTCTGATGTTGTGACAGATGAATCCATTGAAGTGTGCGGAGCACGGCCTTGTCCTTCTTTATTGGATGAGTTTCAATTGGTGCAGCTCGAGGAAGTGGACAAGGTGCTTGGAATGGTTCGGGCAACCACGTCTGTTCTGGATCCTTGCCCATCTTGGCTAGTGAAAGCTAGCAGGGCTGGGACCACCGGTTGGGCCAAGGAAGTGGTTAACGCCTCCTTGAGGGAGGGAGTAGTCCCTGGTAGCCTCAAGGAGGCAGTAGTGAGACCTCTTTTAAAGAAACCCTCCTTGGACCCAGATAATCTGAATAACTATAGACCGGTGGCGAATGTCCCTTTTTTGGGCAAGGTTTTGGAGCGGGTGGTTGCCAGCCAACTCCAGGCGCTCTTGGATGAAACCGATTATCTAGATCCGTTTCAATCCGGTTTCAGGCCCGGTTTTGGCACCGAAACAGCCTTGGTCGCCCTGTATGATGACCTTTGTTGGGAGAGGGACAGGGGGAGTGTGACTCTGTTGATTCTCCTTGATCTCTCAGTGGCGTTTGATACCATCGACCATGGTATCCTTCTGGGGAGACTCGCGGAGTTGGGTGTCGGGGGCACTGCTTGGCAGTGGTTCCGCTCCTACTTCGCGGATCGTCACCAGAAGGTAGTGCTTGGGGAACATCACTCGACACCATGGACTCTCCATTGTGGAGTCCCCCAGGGATCGGTCTTGTCCCCCATGCTTTTCAACATCTACATGCAGCCGCTGGGTGCGGTCATCAGGAGTTTTGGAGTGCGTTGCCATCAGTACGCTGATGACACGCAGCTCTATTTCTCCTTTTCATCTTCCTCAGGTGAGTCTGTTGATGTGCTGAACAGTTGCCTGACCGCGATAATGGACTGGATGAGAGCTAATAAACTGAGACTCAATCCAGACAAGACCGAGACATTGTTGGTGAACGCCTTCCCTGCTCAGATGGTGGATGCTTACCCTGTTCTGGATGGGGTTACACTCCCCCTGAAAGAACAGGTACGTAGTTTGGGGGTTCTTCTCGACTCTTCCTTGTCTCTCGAGGCCCAAGTGGCCTCGGTGGCACGGAATGCGTTTTACCATCTTCGTCTGGTAGCCCAACTACGCCCCTATCTGGACAGGGACGACCTCGCCTCCGTTGTCCACGCTCTGGTAACTTCAAGATTGGATTACTGTAATGCGCTCTACGTAGGGCTGCCCTTGAAGACAGTTCGGAAGCTTCAGCTGGTGCAGAACGCAGCTGCCAGATTAGTGACGAGGACCAGTCGGTCTTCGCATATAACACCTGTCCTGGCACATCTGCACTGGCTTCCTATTTGCTTCCGGGCGAGATTCAAGGTGCTGGTTTTGACCTATAAAGCCTTACATGGCGTGGGACCTCAATACCTTGTGGAATGCCTCTCTCGCTATGAACCTACCCGTTCACTTCGTTCAGAATCTAAGGCCCTCCTCCGGGTACCAACCCATCGGGAAGCCCGGAGGGTGGTTACGAGATCTAGGGCCTTTTCTGTGGTGGCCCCTGAGTTGTGGAACAGCCTCCCAGAAGAGGTACGCCTGGCGCCTACACTTCCATCTTTTCGGCGCCAGGTAAAGACCTTTTTATGCTCCCAGGCATTTTAATCTTCTTAACTTTTTAAATCTTTTAATCTGTATTTTAATTTTTGTAGTATTTATTTTGTTTTTGCTGTGCTTTTCGTTGTTTGTTTGTATATGTTTTGTATTTTTATTATGATATATTGTATTTTATTTTGTTTGTTCACCGCCCTGAGAGCTATTTCGCTAAGGGCGGTATATAAATTGAAATAATAAATAAATAAATAAATAAATAATGTCCTTCAAAAATTAATGAAGCAGATCTAGCAATCAGTATGCCTGGTGCTATAATTGCAGATTAACTGTTCTCTAGTAAAAGGTAGATTTCCCTTGCTTCCATGTGATTAATATGGAGCTTGTACTAGGTGTACTAGAGGGCCATTTTGAAACATTTACACCCTCCAGTTTATAGAACAGAGTTACTATACTGCAATATGTGTTTTGCTGGTACAAGGTATTGTAAAGAACATGGAAATGCATGTAACATGTCTAACTATGCTGCTATGCTATACATATATATTTGTATCCTTTTTTTAATAAGATGTTTTTAAAGCTTTTTTTAAAAAATGTTTTTAACGTTGTTTTGTTTTGTTTTAATGTATTTTAAGGTCTGTTTTTATGATGTTTTAAAGTGTTTTTAGCATTTCTGTTTGCCGCCTTGGGCTCCTGCTGGGAGGAAGGACGGGATATACATCAAATAATTAATAAATAAATAAATATACTCTGTTAAGTTCCATTGTGTTCAGTGGGGTTTACTCCTAGGCAAAATACAATAATAAATAATAATAAAATTTTATTTGTGAGTCGCCTATCTGGCCGAATTAACGGCCACTCTAGGCGACGTACAGTGACACAATAAAATACAATATATAGATCAAAACAATAATCAATAATTAATCTAAAACCAATTTTCCAATCAATAACATCATAAAAACTAATCCACCCCAGAAATCTTGTAGGCCTGCCTGAATAGCCAGGTCTTCAAGGCCCGGCGGAAGCCCATCAGGGAGGGGGCATGTCGAAGGTCAAAAGGAAGGGAATTCCAGAGGGTGGGGGCCACAATCGAAAATGCCCTCTCTCTGGTCCGTACCAACCTAGCTGTTTTGATTGGAGGTCTTGTGTGGCTGATCTCATCAGGCAGCATAATTGGTGATGCTGGAGGCGCTCCTTCAGATAAACTGGGCCGAAACCGTATAGGGCTTTAAAGGTCAACACCAACACCTTGAATTGGGCCCGGTAAACAACTGGTAGCCAGTGTAGGTCTTCTAACACCGGGGTTATATGATCACGGCGATGGCTATTCTTAATCAGACGTGCCACCACATTCTGTATCAGCTGCAATTTCTGGACCGTTTTCAAGGGTAACCCCACGTAGAGCGCATTACAGTAGTCTAAGCGAGAGGAGACCAGGGCATGTATCACCCGTGGGAGCAGATGGATAGGAAGGTAGGGTCGCAGCCTCTGTATCAGATGTAATTGATACCAAGCTGCCCGGCAGACTGCCGAGACCTGAGCCTCCATGGACAGCTGGGAGTCAAGAACGACCCCAAGGCTGCGGACCTGGTCCTTCAGGGGTAATCTCACCCCATTGAGCAAAATTAAGGCATTATAGATTTAAAGCATTGGTGCAGAGTTGAGGTACCATTGTTAATCCATAATTACCTGGGTGCAAGCTGTGATCCTTTCCAAGAGAACTCTCACTAGATGTCCAAAGGAAGGAATATTTATACTAAATTTTCCTATGAAGAATATAAATGTATGATACGTTGCTTACTATCACAATTACTGGAGGAGGACAAAACATTATTCTAAATTATAGTAGGATGGTACTTTCCATAGGATATCTGGATACATAAAAAGTACAATGAATTCCAGCTTCCGAAAAACATATATTAAAACTTTTGGACATGGAGTAAAATGTCTGGTGTGCATCTGACCATACTAAAAGTTATCAGAGTTTCTGATGGAGCTTGTTTTTTTCTGTGAAGACAAACTTTCCTAACTAATTGGGACGAATTAGCAATTTACGACATGTAGTGTATGGCTTTGTTATAAGTGCAGTTTATTGATTGGAATCAATGTTGGTCAATTCAAGGTTTTATAGCTTTATAGTAAGCTTAACATTTTATTGTTTTATGACAGGAGACAAAGTCATATTGCTTTAAGATAGGGAATAGGGGACCAGAAGATTGGTATGTGAATGTGGCCTGTGTCACATATCATGATGAGGACATCGCAGAGATACAAAGGACACCTTCATTCCCCATGTACTAGGCTCAATTGGGCTACATTAGGTTGAAATTATTAATATGAATATCAGCTATGTGGTCTGATCCATTAACTCTGAAACCAGCCAAGGCAGGTTGTGCAGAAGTATTTGCCATGATAATACCATAGGAATTATTGATGACTTCTAGGTTATCAGCATGTTTCAATTAACATTTCTAACAGTTTGGGCCAATTAACTAGCCTCTGTAGTCTCGTAGCACATAATTAGGAATGTGTAACAATACCTAATTCATGGATTTTTACATGACTAACTGATGCAACTAGCTGTTAACCATATTGTGATTCAGTTAGAGATACTGCAGATCAATAGAAGGTTAATCTGATAACTACGCAACAAGCCAAAGATATGAACTACTTTCACAGGCGGTTAAGCTGTTAAAAGTGTTTCTTCCCCGTTATCAGCGCTATGATTTACTGACAATGTCAGATGTCAGGAAAGTAGGTACCTATTTACTTAGAAAATGCATAAAGCAGGTTGAATCATATTGCCCTGCCATACATATTGCATTTTTCAGATTAAGCTAGCATTCTGCAAAACTCCTCTGTCCTCATCAATAAGATGAAATACATTTAGCAAAACGATAAGACTTTGGGCACAGTCTAGCCACCCTTAATCACTGTAAAAATTCTTTGAAATCAATGTGTTTCAAACATTTTGGTTAGATCCTACCCATTGCGTTGATCAAAAATATCTCATGGAGGTCATCAGAATCAACTGCCCTACGATGGGAGAACAGCAGGACCATCTGCTCTGGGATTGGTGGTGCCCCACTGGGCCTTTTCCTGCAGCAGCAAGCAGGGGAAAAAACACCAGCTGATTCCAGCAAAGCCGCAGGTTCCAGCTGCATTACAGCTACTTACCGAAAGATCAGGATGCCAGGGTATTCTTTCTTGAAGGCCTACTGAGATCTGTTTTTGAACTATGAGAAATCCATGGTGGCAGATCAATTTGCTCCAGGGGTGGTGGTGGTGGTTTACCCCAGCCCCAGCCTCCCAAGTTTACTTTCATGGAGAGACTGAAGACCAAGGCTGCACTCTGGCAGGCAGTGACAGGGCACCTCTGGCCAGTGAGCCTAATTAGGCCTTTGGAGGTTGGCCCACCAGGCTGTTTTGGGCAAACCACACCCACCTTTTCAGGGCCTGATGTCAGACATGGGAAACTTCAAGCCACCACTTGGCTAAAATGAAGAAGAATCAGGAGTACACTGAATGCACCCTTTATTCTTCTTTGCAGACCTGCAAAAGAACTGTTCCTTGGCATCCCTAGCTTGAATTCAAGCTGAGCCCACAAAGGAACATTTTTTTTTCCTTTGCAACCATAGCTTCAACTCAAACCAGACTCCAAAGAATTTTTGTTTCTTTTCCAGGCGCATCTTGCCTGCAAAAGAAGAAATGAAGATAAGTAGGAGTGCACTTATAGTGTGCTCTTGATTCTTTCCTTTGAAGGTATATCACCTGAAATCATGGTGACCTCAGGTGATTGACAGGTGGGCAACCCCACCCACCTGACAAAGTGGTTTGTGGAAATGGGGGAGTTCAAGATCTGGCCCACTGGTCAGATTCAGTTCCCCATCCCTGCTGTAAAGTCAGCATCCAGATTCATTACAGTCATTTATGAGAAGGTTTTTCAATGGTTGAGAGGTAACAAGCTATGTAAATTAATGCTCGAGTTTGTTTTTTGCCTCCCTCTTCCCAATCCCTTTCCCCTTTCTGTTCTGTCTTTTAAATCGTAAGCCTGAGGGCAGGGGCTATCTTGTTTATTATTGATCTGTAAGCCACTCTAGGTGCCCTTTCGTCTGAAGAGCTGGAATGCTTTCAATAAATATTTGGGGAGCTGAGCCATTTCAAGAATGATATGCCTCACAATCCCCTGACCGCTAAGGTTATATTTGTTGTACCACCTCTCCTAGTCGCAATGCTATGTTTCCCTGTATTCAGCGGATACCATTGGGAGCTGCCTTATACCAGGTCAAACAATTGTCCATCTAGGCCAGTGGAACACAGGAAGTTGGGGTTTATGCATGCAAGGGGATGGGAATCAGTTATTTTATATCTAGTGTTACTTATTATATCTGTATTGTCACAGGAACACAGGAAGCTGCCTTATACTGAGTCAGGCCATTAGTCCATTGAGCTGAGTATTGTCTACAATGACAGGCAGCGGCTCTCTAGGGTTTCAAACAAGGAATATTCCCAGTCCTACTTGGTGATGCCTGAGACTGAACTTGCAACCTTCAGCATGAAAATAGATGTTCTAACATTGAGCTATGGCCCTTCCCTAATGGCTCTACAAGGTCAGAGGTCTTGTCCCAGCTAACTGCCCCTTATTCCTAGGGTGATAGGGATTGAACCTGGGACCTTTTGCACGCCAAGCATGCGCTCAACCATTGCTCAACACTTTCCCTCAGGCAGGGATGGGGAACCTTTTTTCAACTGAAGGCCCACATTCCCTCATGGGAAACCTTCTAGGGGTTGGATGCCAATGGTGAGCAAGACCAGAGGCAAAAGTGTGCCAAACAATGGATGTGACTCTTACCTTTCCACAGTATGATACGTTCCAGCCACACAAAAGCTAGAAGCTACCGCACACATTTCTTTCCATCCAGGCAAACAAGAGGCTTCATGGACACACTTCAGCCATGCAGAAGCACTCAGGAGGACACAGACCAGGACCAGTGAAGAGTGTGGTATGGAGAGGTGGCACAGCCTAGGGAGAGTCCTGAGGGCTGGATAAGGAGGTGTGGAGTGCTGCATTCAACTCCTGGATCTGAGATGCCCCACTTCTGCTCTAAGATTTTCAGTTTGAGTAGAACTATGTTTGCCTCAATTTCCAGAGGGGTAGCAATGCTAGTCTGCTGCAGTAAAAAGAACAAAGAGTCTTGTGGCATCTTAATTTGTTATGCCATAAGCCATTGATGTCCAGATAGGGTAGACTTCAGGTTTGCGGAATCTACTTTGTTTGGATTTTAAAAAAAATAGGGATCTGTGAGTCAGATGCAAAAGTCATACATTCAGAATTAAAGAATTCTCAGCTCAGGAATTTGTTCTGACTGAATACCAGAAATGAACTGAGCTCACAAAACATCTACCCCAAAACTCACTTTGGGCTACCTCCTCCCACAGCTTTATTTGTTTCAGTGATATCATTTTAGAGGGGAAGTAATTTTATTGTCACCATTGCTATGCAGTTGGAAGCCAGAAATCCTTGCAAATCTCCTTCAAATCACCTAGGGCAGCCTTTCCCAACCTCTGGGTCCTTAGATGTTGCTGGACCTCAGTTCCCATGATTCCTGACCATTGGTCATGCTGGCTGGGGATAATGGGAGCTGCAGTTCAGCAACATCTGGGGACCAAAAGGTTGGGAAAGGCTGAAAGCTACCAATAGATCCAGATTTACTATCTGCCCACCCCTACTTTGTGTCATAAATACATTTGTTACTCTTTGTCACAGTTTCCCATCAAAATATCAGTGTGCATTTCTCACCTTTTATTTTACTCACAAACATTTCTTTACCTCTTTTTAGTCTTGTATTCCCACTACTTTCTATTAGGTCTCAAACCAGTAGTGCTGCTTTCCTATTTCATAAACATATCCACTGTAATTTCCTAAGAAGTGCCTTCATTCATATTTAATGACCTCTTTCTTGCCAAAACTGAAGTTGCAATGAACTGCACATTTGTATATGTCCTATTAAAACAGCCCAGTTTTCTTCAGTGTCTACTGTCTTTTACCACAATATATCTCCATTATTATGATGATCCCTCCTTAAGCAAAGACACCGAAATGATGCACTAGGAATACTAATAAGGGCGATCATGGTGATTTAGTGTGTGTTTGGTGCTCAGCGGCGTCACTATCAGGAGTGCAGGGGGTGCGGACCTCCGGCGCGCGCCCTCCCAGGTGCGTGGACGGGGGTGGCTGGTCTTGTGCGTGCGCATGTGTGCGCACACACACACACACACACTCACCACGCACTCCAGGCTGGTGGTGGGAGGCCTGTCCCGGCTTCACCGCCAGCAAACGGGCGCCTGCTTTTGGTCTCGCCCGCCCACCGCCGAGAAGGAGTTGGCGCAGGGCAACGGCGCAGAGCGGGCCGGCTCTGGGTGTCACCCCCCTCAGGGTGTCACCCGGGTGCAGCCCCATCTCGCTTCACACGTCTTTGCAGACGGTTTGCTTCGATGTTTTTTAGTGGGCGGGTGGATCATCACTTTCAGCTATTCCCCTTTTCCAGCCACTAACTCTTCAATGAATTCCATTTAGTTTCCGATGGTTTATCTAGCAACTTCCAACTGCTCTGTCCTCCCTCCTTCCCTGTTTGCTGCAGCCCTCCTTTTTTCCTCCCTTTCTCCCCAAATAAATTTCCTTCACTCTTGTAACAAGCAATGGGAATTGTCATTGGAGTTTTAGCATTCTTTCTCATATTCTCAGTCTTTGCAGAGAGAATTTTGAAGTAACATCTCTCCACTCCTGGTTTCCAATTTTCCCCCCTAAAAAATCTAAGTGGATTTTTTTTTAAAGTCACCTCAAAAATATCAATATTGATCTCAATATTTTAAAGAAAATATCAATATCGATATTTTTCAAGAAAATATCAATTTCTCAAAATATCATTTTTGAGGAAAATATCAATATCGGTATTGATATTTTGAGAAAATATCGATATTGATATTGATATTTTCTCAAAATATTGATGTTGATATTTTCTTTAAAATATCAATATATTTGTTTTTCCAGTCTCCAAACTCAGAAAAAGCAAGGTGCATCACAGAAAGGGGGGCAGATAACCCCACTTTTTTCAACTGCCAAACTTCAGGAAGCGGTGGGGGCAGGAGGGAGTGGAAATACTGTGCAGGTCAAAAATATTTGCACATGCCCAGCAACTAAAATCTAAAATTAGAGGACGGGGCCACAAAGAAACAGTGACACTAATCCTTCCCAGAGGAATATCTACTTGTGTGAATGGAAAACAATGGATTTGAAGCTACAGTGAGCATGAAGTGTGGACTTTGCAAATCTATTATGATGGTGAAAGCAGTATATTTGCTATGAAGAAATGCTCCTATGTGGATAAGCCCTAAGGTTATATAAAGGGCTTTTTTCAGCTATGAAGTGCAGAAACTATGCAAGGTATAAGCTTTCTTTATGCAAAAGTGTTTCAGCTCAGCAAAGAACAAAGGGGGGATGTTTAGTATGCTGTACACAGAGTCTGACCAAACCATGGCAAGTGTACCACAAAGGACACAACCAAACAAATGTGTAGCATGCATAGGAAGAGGTATCAATGCATATGTGCCTGGTTATTGTATAGAGCAGCCTTCTCCAACCAGTTGCCTTTCAGATGTTTTGGACCACTACTCCCATCAACCCCAGCCTGCATTTCTGCCTGTCTCTCCTATGTTATGCTTCTGCCTCCTTTCCAGCTGAGCAAATGTGACTCAAAGCCCTACCAAGCCATCTGAGCAATGGTGAGTTGTATATGTATTGTAGCATACATCGCTCATAGGGTTCATTGGAACACACAAGCCCACTCACCACTACAAGGTGAAGATCCAGTGAGGGTGTCACCCATGGCAGTAAGGTCAAGGGAGAGGAACCAGACTAAGAATGATCCAAGAATGTCCTCAACGGCAGAACAGGTGGAGGATAACAATGTGTATGTTACAACGGCTGTGAAGGTGGATGAAGGCTGCAGCAGATAAAAGACTTCCAATCAGCCTGGATGGACTTCAAGAGTATTTACATTCCTGCAGAAGTGAGAGTTTTAATATGTACTTTTTCTGATCTAGCCTGGCATGTTTTCTCTTTTCCGGCTTTTTGTATTGCAACATAGATGCCTTGGCCACCCGCTGCCTCTTGAAGGGGGGGAGGCGCAGAGCTTGGAAAAGTTACTTTTTTGAACTACAACTCCCATCAGCCCAATCCAGTGGCCATGCTGGCTGGGGCTGATGGGAGTTGTAGTTCAAAAAAGTAACTTTTCCAAGCTCTGGGGAGGCGGCAGTTTGGTCAGCCTTGCCATGGAGTATCTTAGTGATGTTTTAAATCATCCATGGACCAACAAGGATCCAGAAGGTTGCCAGTTGTATACCGGGCCCAATTCAAGGTGTTGGTACTAACCTTTAAAACCCTATACGGTTTCGGCCCAGTTTATCTGAAGGAACGCCTCCAGTATCACCAAATATGCCGCCAAACAAGATCAGCCTCACAAGACCTTCTCTCGGTCCCACCGGTGAAAACAGCTAGGCTGGTGCGGACCAGAGAGAGGGCGTTTTCGATCTTGGCCCCCACCCTCTGGAACTTGCTTCCGTTTGACCTCCGACATGCCTCCTCCCTGATGGCTTTTCGCCGAGCCTTAAAGACCTGGCTATTCAGGCAGGCCTATGGGATTTCTGGGGCGGGTTAGGTTTTTATACTGTATTAATTGAAGGATGGTTTTAGATGAATTGATGTTAATATTGTGATTGGTGATTGTATATGTTTTATATTGTATTTTATATTGTTGTACGTCGCCCAGAGTGTCTGTTAATTCAGACAGATGGGCGACTAACAAATAAAATTTTATTATTATTATTATTATTATTATTATTATTATTATTATTATTGTGGTATCCATGCCATTGGATCAAAGCCTTTTTTTCTGTCAAGATTGTGTGTTGATCGTTGTGTGCTGATCTCCCCACATAAAACAAATTCAAGCACAGGCGTCTTCCAACCAAACCAAACCAAACCAAACCAAACCAAACCAAAAGTCCCATGGTTATCGGTGAATGGCAACGGGGGCAGGACTGTGAAATTCAGAAGCCCCTAGTCCTGGACCTGCACAGGGGCGGTGGATACAGACTCAGTTGTCCTGGCTCAAGGACGGAGGCAGTTGAGTAGTTCAGCAGCTATATTCATAACTAAGCAGTCCTATTGTCGGGAGGATGAGCTGGGCTCCTGGGGGGTTGTCAGAAGAGGATTCAAATGGCTGGCAGAGGGAGGAGGGAGGAACTTACCCTCTGTGGAGCGAAGCCGAAACAGAGGACATGCCAGAGATAGGGTCGCCTAGCAATGGGGAGCCTGAGAGCCTTGAAGTTTTAGAATCCCCCCCAGACATTCCCAGGCCCTCCCTTCTCCGCAGCTCAGAGCAAGAGGGAGGGCTGATCACAGCAGAAAGGCGGAGAGATGGTTTACCCTCAGCTCCTCCTTTATCACCCATAGGGGAATCGGACACTTCAGAAGAGGAGGAGGTGATGCCTCCCCCCTCACCACGCACATGCAGACGGTTGAAAAGACAGGAGAGAAGGGGGGGAAGGCGGGCAGTACCTGAGGGGGAGTTAAGGAGGAGCAAAAGGTTGCGCGCCCGTTTAGCCCCTTCTTAAAGAACAGGCGGGAAGCAGCCCCTTGCTCTGTCAACTTTCTCCCAATGTCGCAGGACCTGTATCCCTGTATTGCTTCATGAGAAAGCGCAGTCTTTGTTGGACATTACTCTAATAAAACACGAATTAACTACAACCTCTGGTCTGGTTCCTGAGTCGCATCCTGGGCCTGACAGCTTGACAGAGCCACCTAAATCACCCTCAACGCTCTCTTCACTTGACTGGGACAAGATGTCAAAGGGAGCAGCGGGGGGGACGAACCCCACTTCTGAGACGGAAGAAGTGAAACTCTTGAGGACTAAGGTAGCTGAATTGCAGAAGGATGTCCAAGCCCTGCTAGCAGCAGTCAAGGCGCTGAAGACGGATAATCAAACCTTGAAGGCCACGATAGACCAGATGCAAACAGCCCCTCCAGCTGCCGCAGTAAAGGTTCCCATTGGATTGCCCCCAAAATACGCGGGACAAAGTGATCAGTTGGCAACTTTCGTGGCTCAATGTGAGTTATATCTGGATGTCAGGCACATGGAGTTTCCAGACGATGGGGCTAAAGTGGCCTTCGTGATTAGCCTCCTGGAGGGAGAAGCTGCAAAATGGGTGACTCCGTATCTCGTGAGAAAAGATACTGTCTTAAGAAGGTACAGAGGATTTATACAGGAGATGACCGAGATGTTCCAAGACCCGCAAAGAGCTGAAACAGTAGCGCGGCAACTAGGCGCTCTGAAGCAAGCTAAAGGGACTGTTTCCGAGTACACTAACGCTTTTAAAATTCTGTCCCAGGAAACTGGTTACAATGACGCCGCCCTGATGTTTATGTACCGGAGTGGATTAAATGCTGAAATCCTGGATGAGTTGGCCAGGACCTCCCCCCCCCGCTGACCTACCAGGGCTCATCCGGCTATGCCTACAGATAGATCACCGGATGGAAGGAAGGCGCCTGGAAAGGAAGCAGGAGGTCCCGAGATACTCAGCCTCGGCATCTCGCAACAAGACCCTTCCCTCTGCAGGAATGGCAGGTAATGCAGCTGAGGGACAGGGAGGGGCTAGGCCAAGACTGTCGGAAGAAGAAAAGGAAAGACGCCGCCGAGAACGTTTATGCTTTTATTGTTCAAAGCCGGGCCATGTGGCCAGAGACTGTGGACTGAAAGGGGGGAAAGACGAGCCATCGGGAAACTAGAACACCCAGTCCACGTGCAGGCCGGTGGACTGGGGGCAGCGTTGTATAAAGGCCCCCCAACGATCCAACCTCCCTCAAAGGGGGTGTTGGTCTTGCCTATTCGGATTACAACTTCCAGAGGAGTGGTGTTTAATTAAACTGCCTTAATTGACAGTGGAGCCTCCACAAATTTTATTGATGTAAAGTTAGTCAAGCGTCATGGAATTTCCCGGTGGAAACTGAACGCTCCCCTAGCTGTGGAGACTATCGATGGGAGACCCCTGAAGTCAGGAGGGGTGACACAAGCCACGGAGGAAGTGAAACTTCAAATCTCCGGGCACGAAGAGTTCATTTCGCTATACGTGTCAGATCTCTCGAACTTTGAGGTGATTCTGGGAATGCCCTGGCTAGCAAAGCATGAACCCACAATAAGTTGGAAGGAGGCGGTGGTGTGGTTCACCTCACAGTATTGCCAGGAGAACTGTCAACCTGAAGGAATCAAGAACACCTTAGCGGGGGCAGTGCAAGAGATCGAGCAAGTGACCCTGCCGCCAAAGTATGAAGAATTCAAAGATGTGTTTGATGAAAAGGAGGCAGAGACTTAACACCCCCACCGCCCTTACGACTGTGCGATTGATCTAGTGCCAGGAGCTGTCGGAAGGCAGAGCTGGGGTCCCAATCCCGGGGAGCTGGATCCCGGAGAGTTGGGAGAAGAGTATTTGGATGGATGGCAGAGGGAAGGGGGAGGAACTTCCCCCCTTTGGAGCGAAGACGAAACAGAGGAACTGCCAGTGATAAGGTCGCTTAGCAACGGGGAGCCTGAGCCCTCCCTGGACATTCTCACGCCTCCCCCTCTTTCAGGCTCAGAGCAAGAGGGGAAAGAGGGAGGGCTGCTCACAGCCGAAAAGCGGGGAGGCAGTTTACCATCAGCCCCTCCCCTATCCCCCATCCTGGAATCGGAAACTTCAGAAGAGGAGGGGGTGATGCTTCCCCCCTCACCACGTACATGCAGACAGCTGAAAAGACAGGAGAGAAGGGAGGAAGGTGGGCAGTACCTGAGGGGCAGTTAAGGAGGAGCGAAAGATTGCGCGCCCGTTTGGCCCCTTCTTAAAGAACAGGCGGGAAAAAGTCCCTTGCTCTGTCAACTTTCTCCCAATGCCACAGGACTTGTATCCCTGTATTGCTTCATGAGAAAACGCAGTCTTTGTTTGGACATTACCCTAATAAAACACGAATTAACTACAATCGTTGGTCTGGTTCCTGAGTCACATCCTGGGCCTGACAGCTTGACAGAGCCACCTAAATCACCCTCAACGCTCTCTTCACTTGACTGGGACAAGATGTCAAAGGGAGCAGCGGGGGGGACGAACCCCACTTCTGAGACGGAAGAAGTGGAACTCTTGAGGACTAAGGTAGCTGATTTGCAGAAGGATGTTCAAGCCCTGCTAGCAGCAGTCAAGGCGCTGAAGACGGATAATCAAACCTTGAAGGCCACGATAGACCAGATGCGAACAGCCCCTCCAGGTGCCGTAGTAAAGGTTCCCATTGGATTGCCCCCAAAATACGCGGGACAAAGTGATCAGTTGGCAACCTTCGTGGCTCAATGTGAGTTATATCTGGATGTCAGGCACATGGAATTTCCAGACGATGGGGCTAAAGTAGCTTTCGTGATTAGCCTCCTGGAGGGAGAAGCTGCAAAATGGGTGACTCCGTATCTCGTGAGAAAGGATACTGTCTTAGAAAGGTACAGAGGATTTATACAGGAGATGACCGAGATGTTCCAAGTCCCGCAAAGGGCTGAAACAGTAGCGCGGCAACTAGGCGCTCTGAAGCAAGCTAAAGGGACTGTTTCCGAGTACACTAACGCTTTTAAAATTCTGTCCCAGGAAACTGGTTACAATGACGCCGCCCTGATGTTTATGTACCGGAGTGGATTAAATGCTGAAATCCTGGATGAGTTGGCCAGGACCTCCCCCCCGCTGACCTACCAGGGCTCATCCGGCTATGCCTACAGATAGATCACCGGATGGAAGGAAGGCGCCTGGAAAGGAAGCAGGAGGTCCCGAGATACTCAGCCTCGGCATCCCGCAACAAGACCCTTCCCACTGCAGGGATGGCAGGTAATGCAACTGAGGGACAGGGAGGGGCTAGGCCAAGACTGTCGGAAGAAGAAAAGGAAAGACGATGCTGGGAACGTTTATGCTTTTATTGTTCAAAGCCGGGCCATGTGGCCAGAGACTGTGGACTGAAAGGGGGGAAAGACGAGCCGTCGGGAAACTAGAACACCCAGTCCACGTGCAGGCCGGTGGACTGGGGGCAGCGTTGTATAAAGGCCCCCCAACGATCCAACCTCCCTCAAAGGGGGTGTTGGTCTTGCCTATTCGGATTACAACTTCCAGAGGAGTGGTGTTTAATTCCACTGCCTTAATTGACAGTGGAGCCTCCACAAATATTATTGATGCAAAGTTAGTCAAGCGTCATGGAATTTCCCGGTGGAAACTGGACGCTCCCCTAGCTGTGGAGACTATCAATGGGAGACCCCTGAAGTCAGGGGGGGTGACACAAGCCACGGAGGAAGTGAAACTTCAAATCCCTGGGCATGAAGAGTTCATTTCGCTATACGTGTCAGATCTCTCGAACTTTGAGGTGATTCTGGGAATGCCCTGGCTAGCAAAGCATGAACCCAAAATAAGTTGGAAGGAGGCGGTGGTGTGGTTCACCTCACAGTATTGCCAGGAGAACTGTCAACCTGAAGGAATCAAGAACACCCTAGCGGGGGAAGTGCAAGAGATCGAGCAAGTGACCCTGCCGCCAAAGTATGAAGAATTCAAAGATGTGTTTGATGAAAAAGAGGCAGAGACTTTACCCCCACACCGCCCTTACGACTGTGCGATTGACCTAGTGCCAGGAGCCAGCATCCCATCAGGGAGAATCTACTCTGTCACAGAGAATGAGAGGGAGGCCCTGAAGGAATTCCTGGATAAAAACCTGAGGCGAGGATTCATACGCCCCTCACAATCCCTTGCTGGAGGGCCACTATTGTTTGTGAAAAAGAAGGGGGGGACTCAGACCCTGTAACGACTATCGCGCATTGAACCAGATCACCATCCCCAACAGCTACCCGCTGCCCCTGATCTCAGAGTTGCTGGACCGACTGCGCTCTGCAAAAATCTTCACGAAGTTGGATTTGAGAGGAGCGTACAATCTGATCAGAATGAAGGAGGGAGATGAATGGAAAACAGGATTCTTGACCGCTTACAGACAGTATGAATACCTGGTCATGCCGTTCGGGCTTTGTGGAAGGCCAGGAATTTTTCAAAAATTCATGAACGACGTGTTTAGAGACTTGTTGCACACATATGTAATCTGTTACTTAGATGATATCCTGGTGTTCTCAAAGAACCAGGAAGACCACGACCAGCATGTGAAGACGGTGTTGAAGAGACTGAGAGAAAATCACCTGTATGCTAAATTAGAGAAATGTGGATTTGACCTCAAGTCTCTAGACTTCCTTGGATATCGAATCTCAGCGGAAGGCGTGGAGATGGACCCAGGGAAAGTAAGCTGCATATTGGACTGGGGCCAACCTGTCACCAAAAAGGATGTACAACGGTTTTTGGGGTTTGCCAATTATTACAGAAAGTTCATTCCAGGGTTTTCCAAATTAACAGCTCCTCTGACTGACTGTTTAAGGGGGAAGAAGAAGTTTCAATGGACAGAGAACGCCACCGAGGCCTTTGAGGAGCTGAAGAGAAAGTTTGCTACTGAGCCCATTCTGCACTTTGCTGATCCGAACCGCCCTTTCGTAGTGGAAGCAGATGCTTCAGATTTTGCCATCGGGGAGGTCCTGCTACAATTAGACCAAGAAGGGAAGGAGCTGCACCCCTGTGCGTACTTCTCTCGGAAGTTAAAGCCTGCAGAGAAGAACTACACAGTTTGGGAGAAGGAGCTGCTGGCCATCAAGGACTCTTTTGAAAACTGGAGACAATACCTAGAGGGGACCTCTCATCGAATTGAAGTGCGCTCCGACCACAAGAATCTTGAAAGCCTCCAAACCGCCAGAAAGCTGAACCAGAGACAGATAAGATGGTCCCAGTTCTTCACTAGGTTTAACTTCCAGATTACTTACCATGCCCAAGCCAAAAACCAGAGAGTGGATGCCTTATCCAGACAGCCACAATACAAAGAAAGTGAATCCGAGGACCAGCCTCAGTACGTAATCCCGCCAGAGAAATTAACGTTGGGAGTATGCCAGCCTTCATGGGAAGAGGAACTCAAAAAGGCACAACAAGAAGATGCAGACATGCTAAAATATCAGCAGGAGACGGGACAAGGTCAAGACTCAGAAGTAACCTTTCACCGGACAAATGGACTGTTATGGTTCAAAACCGCCAGATATGTGCCAGAAGGGGAATTAAGGCTCAGAATCCTACGCCAGTGTCATGATTCCATCACAGCGGGACACTTTGGGATTTACAAGACCATTCAGAACGTGGCCAAGGACTTCTGGTGGCCTAAAATGCGTCGGGATATTGAGAGTTATGTAAAGTCCTGCTCTGTCTGTCTGCGGACAAAAACACAAACAGGGACACCAGCAGGACTGTTACAACCGTTGCCTGTCCCACACGAACCCTGGAAGGACCTCTCCATGGATTTTATAACTGATCTACCCAAGTCCCAAGGAATGACAGTCATCTTAGTAGTGGTGGATCTACTTACCAAAATGGCACACTTTCTTCCTTGTGCAGGGGCCTTAGAGGCTAAAGAAACGGCCAAGTTATTCATAAAAGAAGTCTACCGGCTGCATGGATTGCCAAACAGCGTAGTCTCAGACCGAGGAACTCAGTTCACAGCCAAATTTTGGAGAGCAATGTGGAAACAGTTGCAGACGGAATTAAAACTCTCCTCCGCCCATCACCCCCAGACAGATGGGCAGACGGAACGCTTGAACGCCGTTTTGGAAAGATATTTACGAAGTTATGTGTCCTATCAACAGACTGACTGGGTATCATATTTGCATTTTGCAGAGTTCGCCTACAACAATTCTCTGCACTCCAGCACTCAACAAACCCCGTTCTTCGCTAATTATGGATTCCATCCTAAAGTCTTTCCAAGCAGCTCAGAAGGAGTGCTGGTACCGGCAGCTGAGAACTTCCTTAAGGAATTGCAAGCGGCGCAACAGACACTGAAACAGCAGTTAAACGAAACCAAAACGGAGTACAAGCGAGTTGCTGATCTGCACAGGAAGGAGGGCCCCCTCCTTCAACCAGGAGACCAGGTATGGCTGTCCACCCGCTTCCTCCAGATGCCGGGCAAATGTAGAAAATTACAAGACAAGAGGGTGGGTCCTTTCAAAATAGAAACTCAAATTAATCCCGTGGCGTACCGACTGAAGCTGCCTGACACGTTTAAAATACATCCTGTGTTCCATCGATCCCTCTTAACGAAAGCCGCCCCTCCCAGTGAGTTACGGCCGGAGGAACCTCCCGGAGCTCCACTCCTGGTAAATGAGCAGCTTGAGTTTGAAGTTGAGGAGATCTTAGATTCCAGGATCAGACGCCACAAGCTGCAGTACTTAATTCACTGGAAAGGCTATGGGGTGGCTGACAGATCATGGGAAGATGCAGCTGATGTGCATGCTCCAGAATTGGTAAAACTTTTCCATCAATGTTTTCCCCACTGTCCCAAGCCAGACAAGGGGAGGGGGGCACAGCCTGGGAGAGGGGATGGTGTCGGAAGGCAGAGCTGGGGTCCCAATCCCGGGGAGCTGGATCCCGGAGAGTTGGGAGAAGAGTATTCGGATGGATGGCAGAGGGAAGGGGGAGGAACCTCCCCCCTTTGGAGCGAAGACGAAACAGAGGAAATGCCAGTGATAAGGTCGCTTAGCAACGGGGAGCCTGAGCCCTCCCTGGACATTCTCACGCCTCCCCCTCTTTCAGGCTCAGAGCAAGAGGGGAAAGAGGGAGGGCTGCTCACAGCCAAAAAGCCCGGAGGCAGTTTACCATCAGCCCCTCCCCTATCCCCCATCCTGGAATCGGAAACTTCAGAAGAGGAGGGGGTGATGCTTCCCCCCTCACCGCGCACACGCAGACAGCTGAAAAGACAGGAGAGAAGGGGGGGAAGGTGGGCAGTACCTGAGGGGCAGTTAAGGAGGAGCGAAAGATTGCACGCCCGTTTGGCCCCTTCTTAAAGAACAGGCGGGAAGAAGTCCCTTGCTCTGTCAACTTTCTCCCAATGCCGCAGGACCTGCATCCCTGTATTGCTTCATGAGAATACGCAGTCTTTGTTTGGACATTATCCTAAAAAAACACGAATTAACTACAGCCGTTGGTCTGGTTTCTGAGTCACATCCTGGGCCTGACAGGAGCCAGCATTCCATCAGGGAGAATCTACTCTCTCACAGAGATTGAGAGGGAGGCCCTGAAGGAATTCCTGGATAAAAACCTGAGACGAGGATTCATACGCCCCTCACAATCCCCTGCTGGAGCGCCACTATTGTTTGTGAAGAAGAAGGGGGGGGGACTCAGACCCTGTAACGACTATCGCGCATTGAACCAGATCACCATCCCCAACAGCTACCCGCTGCCCCTGATCTCAGAGTTGTTGGACCTACTGCACTCTGCAAAAATCTTCACGAAGTTGGATTTGAGAGGAGCGTACAATCTGATCAGGATGAAGCAGGGAGATGAATGGAAAACAGGGTTCTTGACCGCTTACGGACAGTATGAATACCTGGTCATGCCGTTCGGGCTTTGTGGAAGGCCAGGAATTTTTCAAAAATTCATGAACAACGTGTTTAGAGACTTGTTGGACACATATGTAATCTGTTACTTAGATGATATCCTGGTGTTCTCAAAGAACCAGGAAGACCACGACCAGCATGTGAAGACGGTGTTGCAGAGACTGAGAGAAAATCACCTGTATGCTAAATTAGAGAAATGTGGATTTGACCTCAAGTCTCTAGACTTCCTTGGATATCGAATCTCAGCGGAAGGCGTGGAGATGGACCCAGGGAAAGTAAGCTGCATATTGGACTGGGGCCAACCTGTCACCAAAAAGGATGTACAACGGTTTTTGGGGTTTGCCAATTATTACAGAAAGTTCATTCCAGGGTTTTCCAAATTGACAGCTCCTCTGACTGACTGTTTAAGGGGAAAGAAGAAGTTTCAATGGACAGAGAATGCCACCCAGGCCTTTGAGGAGCTGAAGAGAAGGTTCGCTTCCGAGCCCATTCTGCACTTTGCTGACCCGACCCGCCCTTTCATCGTGGAAGCAGATGCTTCAGATTTTGCTATCGGGGGGGTCCTTCTGCAATTAGACCAAGAAGGAAAGGAGCTGCACCCCTGTGCGTACTTCTCTCGGAAGTTAAAGCCTGCAGAGAAGAATTACACAGTTTGGGAGAAGGAGCTGCTGGCCATCAAGGACTCTTTTGAAAACTGGAGACAATACCTAGAGGGGGGCCCTCATCAGATCGAAATGCACTCCGACCACAAGAACCTGGAAAGCCTCCAAACTGCCAGAAAGCTGAACCAGAGACAAATAAGATGGTCCAAGTTCTTCACCAGGTTTAACTTCAAGATCACTTACCAAGCCCAAGCCAAAAACCAGAGAGCTGATGCCTTATCCAGACAGCCACAATACAAAGAAAGTGAATCTGAGGACCAGCCTCAGTACGTGATCCCGCCAGTGAAATTAATGTTGGGATCATGCCAGTCTTCGTGGGAAGAGGAACTCAAAAAGGCACAACAAGAAGATGCAGACGTACTAAAATATGGGCAGGAGACGGGACAAAGTCAAGACTCAGAAGTAACCTTTCACTGGAGGAATGGACTATTATGGTTCAAAACAGCCAGATATGTGCCAAAAGGAGAATTAAGGCTCAGAATCCTACGCCAGTGCCATGATTCCATCACAGCGGGATACTTTGGGATTTACAAGACCATTCAGAACGTGGCCAAGGACTTCTGGTGGCCTAAAATGCGTAGGGATAATGAAAGCTATGTAAAGTCCTGTTCTGTCTGTCTGCGGACAAAAACACAAACAGGAAAACCAGCAGGACTGTTACAACCACTACCTGTCCCACATGAACCCTGGAAGGATCTCTCCATGGATTTTATAACTGATCTACCCAAATCCCAAGGAATGACAGCCGTTTTAGTCGTGGTAGATCTACTCACCAAAATGACGCATTTCCTCCCTTGTGCAGGGGCCTTAGAGGCTAAGGAAACGGCCAAGTTATTCATCAAAGAAGTCTACCGACTGCATGGGTTGCCAAACAGCGTAGTCTCAGACCGAGGAACTCAGTTCACAGCCAAATTTTGGAGAGCAATGTGGAAACAGTTGCAGACGGAATTAAAACTCTCCTCCGCCCATCACCCCCAGACAGATGGGCAGACGGAACGCTTGAACGCCGTTTTGGAAAGATATTTACGAAGTTATGTGTCCTATCAACAGACTGACTGGGTATCATATTTGCATTTTGCAGAGTTCGCCTACAACAATTCTCTACACTCCAGCACTCAACAAACCCCATTCTTCACGAATTTTGGATTCCATCCTAAAGTCTTTCCAAGCAGCTCAGAAGGAATGCTGGTACCGGCAGCTGAGGACTTCCTAAAAGAATTGCAAGCGGTGCAACAAACACTGAAACAGCAGTTAAACGAAGCCAAAACAGAGTACAAGCGAGTTGCTGACCTGCACAGGAAGGAGGGCCCCCCCCCTTCAACCAGGAGACCAGGTATGGCTGTCCACCCGTTTCCTCCAGATGCCGGGCAAATGTAGAAAATTACAAGACAAAAGGGTCCTTTTGAAATAGAAACTCAAATTAATCCCGTGGCGTACCGGCTGAAGCTACCTGACACGTTTAAAATGCATCCTGTGTTTCATCGATTCCTCTTGACGAAAGCTGCCCCTCCCAGTGAGCTGCGGCCGGAGGAGCCTCCTGGGTCCCCACTCCTGATAAATGAGCAGCTTGAGTTTGAAGTTGAGGAAATCTTGGATTCCAGGATCAGACGCCACAAGCTGCAGTATTTGATTCACTGGAAGGGCTATGGAGTGGCTGACAGATCATGGGAAAATGCAGATGATGTGCATGCTCCAGAGTTAGTAAAACTTTTCCATCAACGTTTTCCTCACCGCCCCAAGCCAGAGAGGGGGAGGGGGGCACAGCTTGAGAAGGGGGATGGTGTCGGGAGGATGAGCTGGGCTCCTGGGGGGTTGTCAGAAGAGGATTCAAATGGCTGGCAGAGGGAGGAGGGAGGAACTTACCCTCTGTGGAGCGAAGCTGAAACAGAGGACATGCCAGAGATAGGGTCGCCTAGCAACGGGGAGCCTGAGAGCCTTGAAGTTTTAGAATCCCCCCCAGACATTCCCAGGCCCTCCCTTCTCCGCAGCTCAGAGCAAGAGGGAGGGCTGATCACAGCAGAAAGGCAGAGAGATGGTTTACCCTCAGCTCCTCCTTTATCACCCATAGGGGAATCGGACACTTCAGAAGAGGAGGAGGTGATGCCTCCCCCCTCACCACGCACACGCAGACGGTTGAAAAGACAGGAGAGAAGGGGGGGAAGGCGGGCAGTACCTGAGGGGGAGTTAAGGAGGAGCAAAAGGTTGCGCGCCCGTTTAGCCCCTTCTTAAAGAACAGGCGGGAAGCAGCCCCTTGCTCTGTCAACTTTCTCCCAATGTCGCAGGACCTGTATCCCTGTATTGCTTCATGAGAAAGCGCATTCTTTGTTGGACATTACTCTAATAAAACACGAATTAACTACAACCTCTGGTCTGGTTCCTGAGTCGCATCCTGGGCCTGACACCTATTCAGGATCCCCTCTGCTCACCCCATATGGGCAGGGAGCTAGAAAAGGTGCGCTAAACATAGTCTGCCTCATCTCTCTCTCTGACTGGATTACCACGTCCAGTGGGGTCACCACTTAGCAGTTGCAAAAGACAATTGAACTTTGGAACATGGAATATACGGACATTGCTGGACAATACATATAGTGAATGTCCTGAAAGCAGGACTGCTGTCATCGCGAGGGAGTTGAGACATTTTAATATTGTCATAGCAGCACTCCAAGAAACTCGAAGAGCAGGAGAAGGACAACTGAAGGAAGAAAAAGGAGGTTATACCTTCTTCTGGAAAGGACTGCCTGAACAAGAACGATGAATACATGGAGTAGGCTTTGCTATTAAAAATAATCTTGTGAAGCTCTTGTCCGAAGTTCCTATTGGCATTAATGAACGACTCTCAACTCTGGTTAAAACTTGCCCCAAACCAGCAGGTCAAGTGCTTATGCACCAACATTAGATGCTGATGAAGACATCAAGGAAAATTTTTATAACCAGCTGGACACCATCTTATCAGAGATACCTAAGGAGGATAAAATTATCCTCTTGGGTGATTTCAGTGCAAGAGTTGGCGTGATTTCAAATTATGGCTAGAAACCATCGGGAAAGAAGGAGTTGGCAACAGCAACCTGAATGGAATTCTACTTCTGACTAAATGTGCAGAGCATAATCTTGTTATTGCAAACACACTCTTTCACCAGAAAAATAAATTTAAAACATCATGGAAGTACCCTCAATCAAAACACTGGCAACTCCTGGATTACGTAGTTGTCCGTGCCAGAGATCATCGTGATGTACTCCTCACTAGGGCCATGACGAGTGCTGATGACTGCTGGACAGATCACCGATTAATTTGATCCACTATGGCCATTAATATTGTTCCTCAATGTAGGCTACAAGGAAGGAAACTAAGGCGTAAAATGAATATCCATGCCCTTCAAGATCCTATTAAGGGAGCCTGCTTTCGAACAACTCTCAAGAAACATCTACTGACGGAACTCCCTGAAAATGTCGAGGAACACTAGGTTAAACTGAAGACATCCATTATTGCAGCATGTGAACAAACGATTGGATACCAAACTAAGAAACATCAGGATTGGTTTGATGAGAATGATAGTGAGATTGAACATATCATTGACAAGAAAAGGAAAGCCTTCCAGATATGGCAGAAAGACATTAACTGTGCTAAAAAAAAAAAATCTATGCTGGTGCAAAGGCTGAGGTCCAAAGAAGAACTAGAGAACTTAAGAACGCCTGGTGGATGAAGAAAGCTCAAGAAATCCAGCACTTTGCAGATGCTCACGATGCACAGGGCTTTTTTAATGCCACAAAGGCCATCTATGAACCAACAAATTATGGTACAAATCCCTGATGTTCAGTGGATGGTACCAAACTTCTTAAGGATAAAGAGTCTATTGCACTGCACTGGAAAGAGCATTACCACAACCTCCTTAATCGTAACTCTATTGTGGCTGGTGAGGTCTTTTTGCAAATTCTACAACAACAAACTAGAGACGAGCTTGCAGTATCCCCTAATTTGGATGAAGTCAGTAAAGCCATCAATCAAATGAAGAACAACAAAGCTAGTGGATTTGATGGGATTCCTGCTGAAGTCTTTAAAGAAGGTGGGCCTGAACTTACACAACAACTTCATAAACTCATCAAAAAAATCTGGATGAGGGAGGAGATCCCAGAAGACTTTAGGGACACCATGATTATCACCCTTTTTAAGAAGGGTGATAGAACAGATTGTGGGAACTATCAAGGTATCTTTCTTCCTGCTACCACAGGTAAAATCCTTTCAGGATCCTCGCAAGTCACCTCCTACTAATCTCAGAGGATGTTCTCCCTGAATCTCAAAATGGTTTCCGCCCTTCCAGGGGGACAGTGGACATGATTTTCACTGCATGACAGCTTCAAGAAAAATGCCGGGAGCAGAATTGACCTTTACATATGGCACTTATTGATCTGACTAAGGCCTTTGACACTGTGAATTGAACTGCTGTCTGGACCATCCTTCTGAAAACTGGATGCCCTGATAAATTTGGGAATATTTTGCAACTCCTTCATGACAACATAACAGCGACAATTTTGGATAACAATGGCTTTTAGAGCGATCCATTCAGAGTCGGATCAGGTATAAAACAGGGATGCGTCATTGCTCCTACCTTATTTGCTACCTTCATTGCTATGATTCTACAACTCGAGGGGAAACTTCCTACTGGTATGGAAATCATATGTCGAACAGATGGAAAGCATTTTAGTCTCAGTAGGCTGAAAGCAAAAAGTAAGGTAATGTCAAACTCTGTCGTAGAACTTCAATATGCCGATGATACTGTGGTCTCCACACATTCAGAGAAAGATCTTAAAACTATCCTAAATGTCTCTGCATAAGCATATGGAAAGCTTGGGCTCTCATTTAATATTAAAAAACCCAAAGTGCTTCATCAACAGGTGCGAACTAGTCCCTCTGTAGAACCATCAATCCAGCTTAATGATGTGATGCTGGAAAACTTTGATCACTTCCCCTAACTTGGCAGCCATCTCTCTGTGAAAGTTGACATCGAGGCTGAAATTCAACATCGTCTGAACTCCGCGAGTGCTGCATTCTCCCAAATGAAGCATAGAGTGTTTGAGGATAGGGATATTTGCAGGGAGACCAAAATGCTTATTTACAAACCCATTGTACTACCAACCTTACTGTACGCCTGTGAAACATGGACCATTTACAAATGCCACTCCCAACTTCTTGAAAGATTCCAACAATGCTGCCTCCGGAAAATTCTGCAAATTACTTGGGAAGACAGATGGACTAATGTTAGCATTTTGGAAGAAGCAAAGACTACCAGTGTTGAAACAATGATCCTTCAAGATCAACTTTGCTGGACTGGCCAAGTTGTTCGAATCACCGTCTTCCAAAGCAGCTACTTTACTCCCAGCTTAAGGATGGAAAACGGAATATCGGTGGACAGCAAAAGAGGTTTAAAGATGTTCTTAAAGCAAATCTTAAAAAATGTAACATGAGCATTGAGAACTGAACGTCCCAAATGGAGGTCGGCTATTATCAAAGGTGCTATGGACTTTGAAGAAGCACGAGTACAGGGCGAAAGGGACAAACGAGCTAAGTAGAAGGCACGTCAAGCAAATCCTCATCGTGACCATCTTCCATCTGGAAACCTATGTCCTCACTGTGGGAGGCTGTGTGGATCCAGAATTGGCCTCCACAGTCACTTACGGACCCACTGTTAAAGACCTCATCTTGGAAGACAATCTTACTTGGCCATGAGTGATTGCCAATGATGTAGCATACACTACAGTAGTGTTATCATGTTGAGTACTGAACATGGGCCTATCATTATGGTTTTAACAATAGTGCCCCCAAATGGGAGCCCAGAATTTAACAAATGAATATTCATGTTCCTTGATAGTTTAAAGTCATCTGTAGTTTGGGAAGATGGCAGGAGGGGTGTCAAAGAAAGAGTCTGGCGCTAGTTGGTAGCTTGAAAGAGAGTTGAGTGCTGTGCCAGGTAGAACATCTCAGGGTACATAGGATTTGTCTTTGGAAACATGATGCAGGAATAGCAGATTTGCCATCTGCTATAGGAGTATCAATTTACTTCTAGCAAGCTCTGCTTTTTATTTGTAAATAAAACAAAGAATACTAAGATGCCACATGTTCCATAGGCACTCTCACCCAAAGGACATTATCTCCTGTAGCATTGCCCTTGAAACTTCTTCCCCTATGATGCAGGGAGAGCACCTAGCAGTACTTTGGACTTGACTTGCTATCACTGCCATACAGACTGAAAAGCCAACCTCTACTCCTCACCAAAATAAGCTTCCTTATTTGTCTTAAAGACAGTTCTCTTTTGTTCCATGTTCTTTACCAAGTGAACAACCGTTTCTTTGCTTACTTTGGCTTTGCATTTGGTTTCTTTACATTTTATTGGGAATATATGTGTACACATGGAATATAGACTGCTGCTCACTCACTCATACCACAGTTACTTGGCTGATGACAACTGAAGAAAGAGCTGCCAAATATCTTTGTAGGTTAATTTCAAAAACACAGCTCTCTTATTTCAGAATCCACACCTCCATAGAATTATATACCACACACACGTATATCATACCAACGTAAACTGTCTTAATTTACTGAAGAGTTTTATAGTTCATGTGGGTAGAATTGATGGCAAATTTTATTGCACATAAATCATGAGGGGTGTTTCATCCCTTCTTTCAATTGCATGTTTAAACATTAATTAATTCCCTGTTTGCCCACACAAATTAGCATATTCTTTAGTGCTGTGATCATTCTTTGTATAATAAATACTGATCATGAATGAGTTTTCAACCCCATATCAGTTTTCTAATGTTAGAAAGATGATATTCTTACCTGAAAGGAATTTGGATTTATTAAGCAAACAGTATTATAAATTTAGTTTAGTAGATTTCATTTTTACGATTAACTGTGGGACCTTGCGAAAGACCAAATGCACAGAAATAGATAATTTATTCTAGCTGAATACCATATGTGGAGACTACTGGAAAGCTTTTGTTATAATATGAACGCTGTTTGAGAACAGTCTCTGGAGACAGTATCAGATGCCTGAGAGGGATGTTCAAATAACCTTCCAAAGTGAGGGCGTCATCAGAAAACCAGGTGGGGGTGACGGTTTGGAATCTCTCGCAACAAATGATCAAATATAGGTGGGAGCAGCCTGGGAACACAGTCCAACCTGCTGCTGGGGCCACTCAAACCATAGCTGCAGACAAAGTGGAAGCTCACAAACATGATGCGAGGACAGGAGGAAGATGCTTATTACAGAGCTATAAGCCATTTATTTTGTCTATGGAACTCAGTTTTTTGTTGTTATTATGTGCCTTCAAATCGATTACAACTTATTGCAACCCTAGGAATCAGCGACCTCCAACAGCATCTGTCATAAACCAAACTCTTCAGATCTTGTAAGTTCAGGTCTGTGGCTTCCTTTATGGAATCCATTCATCTCTTGTTTGGCCTTCCTCTTTTTCTACTCCCTTCTGTTTTTCCCAGCATTATTGTCTTTTCTAGTGAATCATGTCTTCTCATGATGTGTCCAAAGTAGGATAACCTCAGTTTCATCATTTTAGCTTCTAGTGGTAGTTCTGGTTTAATTTTTTCTAACACCCAATTATTTGTCTTTTTTGCAGTCCATGGTATGTATAAAGCTCTCCTCCAACACCACATTTCAAATGAGTTGATTTTTCTCTTATCCACTTTTTTCACTGTTCAACTTTCACATCCATATATAAAGACTGGGAATACCATGGTCTGAATGATCCTGACTTTAGTGTTCATTGATACATCTTTGCATTTGAAGACCTTTTCTAGTTCTCTCAGAGCTGCCCTACCCAGTCCTAGCCTTCTTCTGATTTCTTGACTATTGTCTCCATTTTGGTTAATGACTGTGCTGAGGTATTGATAATCCTTGACAAGTTCAATATCCTTGTTGTCAACTTTAAAGTTACATAAATCTTCTGTTGTCATTACTTTAGTCTTTTTGATGTTCAGCTGCAATCCTGCTTTTGTGCTTTCCTGTTTAACTTTCGTCAGCATTCGTTTCAAATCATTACTTGTTTCTGCTAGTAGTATGGTATCCTCTGCATATCTTAAATTATTGATATTTCTCCCTCCAATTTTCACACCTTCTTCATCTTGGTCGAATCCCACTTTCCGTATATGTTCTGCTTATAGATTAAACAAATAGGATGATAAAATAAACTCCTGTCCTACACCCTTTCCGACTGGGAACCAGTTGGTTTCTCCATATTCTGTCCTTACAGTAGCCTCTTGTCCAGAGTATAGGTTGCTCATCAGGACAATCAGATGCTGTGGCACCCCCATTTATTTATTTATTGTATTTATATACCGCCCCATAGCCGAAGCTCTCTGGGCGGTTTACATTTCTTTTAAAGCATTCCATAGTTTTTCATGATCTTCTACACAATCAAAAGCTTTGCTGTATTCTTTAAAAACAAACTCTCCCCTCTTACTGCGCATGCGTCCACTGCCGAAGGGTTTTAAATTATCACTCTGAAGTGTGCAGTGTTGTTTGTTTTTTTAAAAAAAGCCCCTTTCCGAGGTTCTGAAAGGGGCGGGGCCTGAAGGACGGCAGCCGGAAATGACGCCACGTGCACGGCGTAAACAGTTTGGCGAGACCCTGGTAACGGAGTGTTCGCTTCTGTGTGGCCGAGAGCTGTAGGGGGTGGCGGCGGTGGCGGCTGCTAGGGTAGCAACAGTCGGCGTCGCTTGCCTGCTAGGTGTTTTTCCCCCTTCTCTGCGAGGCTAGCGGCGGGAGGGAGGGGGAGCCCTGTGGGGGCAGCAAGACGGCGGGGGGCGCTCCGCTCTGGCTCCCCCTCCCCTCGCGGGACCTAGAAAAGGGGCCCGAGGGGAGCGCGGCTCCCGGAGGAAAAGGCGCCGCTGTGAGGGAAGACCGCAGACGGGGATGGAATCCTCTGAGGACCAGCAAACGGGACTGCGCTTACCTCAGTAGAAGCGGAGCTAATAGTTTTCGAGCAGCCGTATCCTTTTCTCCCTCACCTGGACTGAAGGGCAAGGAAGGGAGGGTGTCTGCTGGTCGTCGTGCTCCTCCTCTCTTTCTCCCACCGACCCACCCACCCCAGTAGGAAAATGGTGCAAAAGGACCTAGCGTGACAAATCAGGCCGGGAGGGGGGACACGTTGTGAGTGCCAGGTGCTGTAAGAGAGGATGTAGTAGGGGGGACTGGGGGAGGTGAAGAAGTAGTTTGACTTGCCCACCCTCCTTCCCTTCTCTTCCCCTCCTCCTCGCCACAGCCACCAGCTTTCCATCACTCTCCTTGTCTTCTTCCTCCGCCTCCAACCCTCTCCCACCCACCCCCGTTTTTCTGTCACTCTTGCCCCTCTCCTCCGGGTGCTTGGCAGAGCAGTTGACCGGGGTGGGGAAGATGGCGACACCAGGGATGAGCTGGCAGCAGCACTACTACAGCAGCAGCGCCTCGGGGAGCGCTGGAAAATTCACCGCCTCCACTTCTTCAGCTACCTCCTCCCAGCTTGGCATGGAATATAATCAAGATCTTCATCTCAAAATGAGCAAGAAAATAGCTCAGCTCACCAAGGTAGGAGGGCACCCTCCATCCTCTAAGCCATCCCCCCTCTTGTTCCCATATAGACCGTTCTCTTGCTCCCACATTTTTTAAAATTGCAGTTTTCCTAACCTTAAAAAGTGTGTTTAAAATATTGCATGGGATGCAGAGAGTAAAGTCTCAGTTGTGCTGTCTGCTTAAATTTGTCAAAATTCCTTTAAGAAAAGTCTGCATTAATTTCACAATGGCTGTCGTCACTTTTTTTGCACAATCCCTTAAGAGAGGATGGGTTGTCTCTAGTGTTATACTTTCTTCAGATCTGCTTAACAGAAGAAATCTATAGCAATACTAATATCTATCATTGTGTCATTCTAAGCGTAAAAAGTAACATCTATCCACAGGGCAGTATTTTTATGGAGCAAAGGCAACAATCCTATGCATAGTCACTTGCTAATCAACTCCATTGAAAACAACAATTCTTACTTATGAGTAAACAGGCTTAGGATCAGTCTGTGTGTTTGCTTTTTCTATTCTTGGAATCTAGTTATGCATAGTACAGTGTCTTAATTGCTGTTCTGTTTTTAGCTTGTAAGTGTACTTGGTGCTTTCATTTATGCAAGCAGTAACTTTTTTTCCGCTTCTGTTGTATCATTCCTTTTGCATAATTCTACAGAATGAATCACTCTAGATTAATTTCAGTGGCGGTTTAAAATGCTAAAAACTTTTTTAAAGCCTATCTTTTAACAAGTACTTCAGTAGTGCTATTCATGAAAATTTCATAGCAGTTTACAAAATGTAAAACAATAAAATAATGCAATTTAAATGAAAGATCCAAAAAAAGAAAGAAAAGCAGCAGTATAGCAAAAACTGAGTGTTCAAAGGAATAGATGGGGCGGTATTCAACTAAATAATTGTGTGAGCGGAACAACTTCCACTTGTTCAATGAGACTTCCCCCTTCCCCCCAGTGTGTCCCTTATGCAGTTGAATTGCCTGCATTTGGGGAAATTGCAGTGGTCAATGGATGAGCCTCATCCTGGAAAATCTCCATGATCAAGGTATCTCCCCTTCCACTTGCTCAGTGGACTTCCCCCTCCCTTCTTCCTCTCCAGGATTGGTTGACACACCCTGCACTGTCACCAAATCTGTCCTGGAGGGCTGGGAAAAAACCCAGAACAGACTTAGGAGGCGCACAGAGGGAGGGAAGTGGGAGAACATTCTGTTGTGTAAGGAGAAATCCTTATGCTGATAGAATGTTCCCCTTAGTGCTACGTTGAATACAGCCCTTAGTTCTCAAGGGCTGACTGAAACGAAGTTTTTACCTGCCTTCAGAAACCCAGCAGGGAGGAGGCTATGTTAACTTTTCTTAGGGGTGCTACAAAAAAGGTCCTGCCTGTCTTTAGACTGTCTTTTAAGGTAGAATCCAGAGCAGGACCTCTTTAGAAGATCCTAAGTAATGCATATTTACCATCAGCACTTGAGATACAACTAGTGAGATAATCCATAATTCCAGACTTCTTGTTCAAGTGTACTTTTCTGGCATGTTGTAAATATTTTAGTACAAATATGTTGTGCTACAAGTAAACCCCAGCTGAACAGCAGCATAGCTTAACAGAGCAGAGGAGTCACTGCTGCATCTGCAAACCTGCTGGTCATGCTGGCTGGGATGGAATGCCAGGGGGCAAGTCAAATCACTATGCCAAGTTGGAACTGGTACAGCATTCGGGCCCAATGATGCCCTGTGATCCTGAGCTGGTTCAGCTTATCCCCATCCCTGGAAATACCCTGTTTTACAGTTATCTTCAGGGATTCCTACCAGCTACTCTTCTGACTCCCCACATATTTGGCAGATAGAACAGGAAGCTTCCCACCAATGAAGTGACACTGGTGTCACTCTGTGGGCAGAAGCTATCTGGGCAGAGGGACACCTCTGTCCATTCCAGTACCCTGCCTCCAACACAAAGGGAGTGGGTTTGCAGCCTTAGACTTGATAATGTGTTGCCTGAGACCACCAGGTGCATCATGTAGCTATGTAGGTTATGAGTTCAGACTCAAATGGATCCTGTCAAGATATGTATTTATCATACATATATACTCATCAAAGGACCAGGACTGTTTTTCACTTCTTGTCGGTTGTATAGTCCCAAACCTGAGGTTTCTGCTACACAATGCATCAAAAGGCCCTGTGTTGTAATGTGTTGTCCATGGCTACCCAGTGCATTTTGAAGCTGTGTAGATACCAGGATCTGCCAAAGTAAACATGTAATTCTTCATGATATCACACTGGTTTTTGACAGGCATATGTGTGTGTTTTGTACACCATACCAGCTGGTTCTTGTGTGAAAATACCTTAAATAAACAGTATCAAAATTGGTAGATCAGGCTGTGCTATAGCTTTGAGTTTTGTTGTAATATATGTAGTAGAACTTGCTTCCTGAAATAATGTATTGTACAGTTAGTGCCTATAGACTTTGGTATGAAAGCACAAAAAGTTTGGGAAAGGAAAGATATAGAAATTGATTTGTACTCTAAAGCAAGTAATCCTGTCCTTTAGCTTTATTTATAGATGGTGGTTTAATGAACTGCAAAACTCTTTCCCAGAAAAAAAAGAATGTTCATGCTGTCCAGAGCCCATTTGATAGATTTAGGGATGGATTAAAGTGCACGTTTATCAGCCTCTGTAAATGTATACAGTATTAGTTCTGTTCGTTCAAAACGCTGTGTCAAGTTTGTTTTATGCTGATAAAGCTGGGAAGGGCTTGGTCATGTTAGGTAACTGTGCTTGAAAAAGTGGGAGACTGATGGTGATTTGGAGTAATAGTAGTATCTATATTATAATGGACATGCTGACTTTTGTGTGTATATGGAAGATAATTTTTGCCCCTAATGAAACAATATGCTTATGTGCATTCCACTGGCAACTGATTGCTCTGGAGACTCTTTATATTTGTAGAAATATTGTTAAAGATAATTAATCAAGCCTATAGAAGAGCAAGCCTTGCCGAAGCAGAACCAACATGCTTTCTGCAAAGGTACGTTCACTAATTTAACAGAGTTCTTTGAGAGTGTCAACAAGCATATAGATAGAGGTGATCCAGTGAACATAGTGTTCTTGGACTTTCAAAAAGCTTTTGACAAGGTACCTCACCAAAGACTCCTGAGTAAGCTTAGCAGTCATGGAATAAGAGGAGAGGTTCTCTTGTGGATCAGAAACTGGCTAGGAAATGGAAAGCAGAGAGTAGGAATAAATGGACAGTTCTCCTAATGGAGGGATATAGAAAGTGGAGTTTTCTGAGGATCAGTATTGGGATCTGTGCTTTCATAAACTATCTAGAGTTAGGAGTGAGCAGTGAGGTGGCCAAGTTTACTGGTGATAGCAAATTGTTCAGGGTTGTTAAAACAAAAAAGGGATTGCGGGGAGCTCTAAAAGGACTTCTCCAAACTGAGTGAATGGACGGTAAAATGGCAAATGCAATTCAATGTGAGCAAATGTAAAGTGATGCAAATTGGGGCAAAAAAATCTTAATTTCACATATACCTTTATGGGATCTGAACTGGTAGTGACTAACCAGGAATGAGACCTTGAATTCATAATGGTTAGCTCAATGAAAATGCTAACCCAGTGGGTGGTTGCTGTGAAAAAGGCATATTCCATGCTAGAGATCATTAGGAGAGGTATTGAAAATAAAACTCATCAAAGTGCCATGGTGTGGATGCATTTGGAATACTGTATACAGTTCTGGTCGCCTCACCTCAAAAAGAATATTGCAGAGTTGGAAAAGTTTCAAAAAAGGGCAACCAAGATGATTAAGAGGATAGAGCAACTCTGCTGTAAGGAAAGGCAGCATTTGAGGGGTTTTAGTTTAGGGAAAAGACAAGGTGACATGATTGAAGTGTATAAAATTATGTGTGTCATGGAGAGGGGTTGATAGAAGTTTTTATCCCTTAATCATAACACTAGAACCTGTGGACATCCAGTGAAACTGAATGCTGGAAGATTCAAGAATGATAAAATAAAGTACTTTTTCACATAGCACATTGTTAAGCTATGAAACTCGCTCCCAGAGGAGGCAGTGATGGCCACTAACTTGGACGGCATCAAAAGAAGATTAGACAAGTTCATGGAGGATAATGGTATCAAAGGCTGCTAACCACAATGGCTATGCTTTGCCTCCACAGTCCACAGAATGCTTCAAATATCAGTTGGGGTGAGAGTGCTCTTGCACTCATTTCCTGCTTGCAGTCTTCTGATGGTCATCTGTTTGGCCACTGTGAGAACAGGATGCTGGACTAGATGGGCCACTGGCTTGATCCAACAGGCTGTTCTTATGTTCTTACCATCACCATCATCTTACTAAGATGCTAGTATCATGCATTTTTATACTGGCCACAGGGGAGGGGGAAATTACTATCCTCTTAGGAGGCTAGTCAAAAATTGTTTTCTATCAAGCAGGCTGTCAGAAGAGGGACACATTTGCAATTGTGTCTGTTAAAAAAAATGACAAATTTTTATCGGGGCCCTAGCACATGGGGAAGTTTAAACCGTTTGGATTATATCCCATGGTGTCACTCAACTCAAGTTAAGGCTTTCACCAGTGGAGGAATTGGTAGGACATTCCTTTCTGGTCTGTGCTTCTGTTTGCCATTCTGCACAGACAAGAGCCTCTCCTCCCGGCAGAGTTGCAGAAACTCATCTTCTTGCCTTGCAAGTCTTGGCTAGGCTAGGCAGTGGTGAAATATGCCTCTGTGCTTTCTCCAAGCCAGAAGAAGTGCAGGGTAATCTTCACAACTTGTACCCAGCGAAGGCATGGTTTGGAGGGCAGAGAACTTGGAACCAGCGATGGACATTTTCCTGTACTTCCAGATCGGTAGAGTGGCCAGGAGGCAATGATTGTAGTTGAGGTTGGTAAGGACCTAGCTGGGTTGCCTGGGTGTGTCATCAATGCAACCCAGAACTGGAGTGGGAGAACCACAGAGACTGACGCAATGATACAAGTTTTCAAAAGTGTATTTATTTCATCTGTTTGAGAGCTGTCAATCCACATGCTGCACATGCTGTGCAGGAATATAGTTGCTCTATCTAATTATATGGCTAATCTAGTAGCACAGCGAGATGGTGAAGTGGGGCAATGTTGGGAGCTTTGCGCTGCTCCTTGGGGTGCTGCAGAGGTCCTTGCCACAAAATGGCTGTTTCCTCATGGCTCTTATACTCTGTAATAGTGAGCTATTGCTAGTCGGGCGGTATATAAATTTAATAAATAATAATAATAATAAATAAAAAGTGGTACCTTATGCACTAAAATAAAAGGACTCGCACAGCTGCACACCTTCCAGTTAACCATGCACCAAAGCAGACTCCAAGTGAACAGCGAAACCGTAGCTTTGTTAAATGCATAATAAACATGACTAGCTCTGAGGCCAGCTTATACAGAACTGAACTGTTAGAGGGCTGAAACACACACTCACCATAAATTCCACCCACTGAGTCATAGAAGGGGCCATGCTTGCAGTCAGTCTCCTTTAACCCTTTACACACCATATACACACTCTCCGCTCAGTTTCTTATTATGTGACAAGTGGACGAATGTGTTGATTGTAGACCTTTTGGACTGAAGGCCCTCTTTTGGCTCAAAGGTATCCTTTCTGGTCTTGTCAAGTTATCTCTGTCCTGTAATGTGACACTGCTTCTTTCCAGGAGTATTGTTTCTTAAAACAAAGTTCTGTTTATTTGAGATAGCAACCAGCCACTGGAACATTTCCTCTTTGGCAACCTTGCAGAGTTTCATCTTTCATTCATTCAGCCCTCTCATACATACAATTTTGAATTTATTATATTGTAAATAGTATTATTATATGGGTAACAGAATGCATTAGTATTCTTCAAATCTTCAAACTCATTTCACAAATGCCACCCTGGGCTCCTGCTGGGAGGAAGGGTGGGATATAAATCAATCAGTCAATCAATAAATAAATGAAATCATAGGTGCATGACATGTGTTCTCTTCCTGCTCCTTCCCCTTCCTCTTGCTTTCATGCAACTGCACATAAACAAACGCAACACTGGAGTTGATTTCCAGCAGATTTTCAGGTTTCTCGCACACTAAAAATCCGATCCTGAATTTGGTGAGCAAAATCCTTCTTCAAAGGGGTTGTTCATTCCTTGTGTGCAGTGACTCTTCATCGCCACTGGTGGAGTTCCAGGCCCAGTGCTTCTTAGGGGCTGTTATGCACGCTACCTTCCTAATCGGGGAACCTGTTAATTTGAAATGAATTCCCTTCTGCTAGACTCCTTTCTGCAACCACCTGTTGCAGGCAGACTCATCTAGAGGAGCTCTTCCTATGAGGAGAAGATGCTCTGCACTTGGAAAGAAGAACAGAAACAGCAGCCCCCAGCTCTCTTTAAGTGATGTATGCATCTTTTATCTGGCAGTAGCTGACAGTGCCTACTACAGAAGAATGGTTATTGCAGTCCTAAATATGCTTTTACTAGAGAGTAAAATGCCATTGTGCCCAGTGGGATATAACAGTGTAATCCTAAACATGTTTACTCAGAAGTGATGTATTAATATTTATAAAAGCAACGTCTGATCTAAGCACTGTACAGTAGTGTTAAAAACAATAGGCTTATAACCTAAACAGAGAATTGGAAGGAGTGACAGACATATACACTATCTTGTGTATGTTAAGTTGTAAAATTGTAAATGAACCCAAGTACAATTAAAATGCAGGATGCAAGTCATTCTTACATTGCAAAGACATTATTGAATAAGTGTGTAGTTTAGACATTATAGATGTGAGCACACTTACATTTCATTTTTCAGATATTTTTCAGTTAAAGAATTATACTTTCATTTTTGAAATATACTTTGTTAGAGTCCATTGTATTTTAATTACAGTGCACATACTTTTTTGGCCATCTCTGTTTCTAAGTAAATGTTGTTACACCAATTTACAAAATTAGGTTAGATGCAGCAAGTTCTGAAGCAAACCAGGTTGAACTCAATGGCAACTACTTATGAGGAACTTGCTCTAGTTGGAGTCAGAGGGCTATATTTGTGTTGTCAGGTACATGGATGCCTCTCTTCTAGATGGTATGTACTAGCATTAATTCCAAGCGTTGTGCATACAGCAAGAAAGTGATTTGAACTCCCTTCACAATTGGCTGGATCCTAAAAATTATGGAATGGGCTTACTTTCCTTCTTGCTACAGAACCATGACCCTGCCGGACACTCATGAGAATAAGGGGACCCTGAGGAATAGCATGTGATGTTGAGGGGTGGGGGTCTAGAGGGCTGCAGCTGGATAGGCAAACCATGAGGATTAGGAAATGAGAGACGTACCTCTTACTGTGCAAGCAACCTTTAGGGTCCAACTAACCCAATAAATGCACCTCATTTGTTAAACCTCTGTGCCACAGATGAATTACATATGAAAACTTCAATAATTGATCTTGATTAAGCTGTCCCAGGGCTACATGAATAAGAGGCCTTTTGTACTTTACATGTAAATCAGTTGAATATGCCAAGGGATTGGGTTCTCAAATATGTTAATTTCAAATACATGCATAACTTTTTTTAGGTTTGCTTAGCTGAGAGAGGAAAGGAGATGAATACTCCTCGTGTTGTGGAAGCAATCTTTGTTCCTTTTATCAATAAATATATTGGAGTGGAAATGCTGGCAACTTGCATGGACTGTAACAAGCATTATTTCAGATTGAAGGTCTTGTGTACATGAAAATGCATATGATAGAGCTCCTTTCTTTTTGTTTGTAGTTAGGCCTCAGTTCATCCAAATTAAAAATTCAAAAGAATAGTTGCACTGGTTTGTAACAACAATGCAACAAGTGCTATGGCATCTTGATGACTAACTTTACAAAATAGCAGGATGATCTGAGAAGATGGAAGGTATGGCTTGTATCCAACTAAATCACACTCAGAGTAGACCCATTGAAATTAATAGACTTAACATAGTCAAGTTTATTGACTTTTCTTAGTGGGTCTACTTGGAGTATGACTAACACTGGATACAAAAATGGAAATGGACTGCCTTCAAGTCAATTCCGACTTATGGCGACCCTATGATTAGGGTTTTCATGGTAAGCGGTATTCAGAGGGGGTTTACCATTGCCTTCCTCCGAGGCTGAGAGGCAGTGACAGGCCAAGGTCACCCAGTGAGCTTCATGGCTGTGGGGATTTGAACCCTGGTCTTCCAGGTCGTAGTCCAACACTCAAACCACTACACCACACTGGCTCTCTGACATTGGATACAAGCAACCCTACATTTTGCTCCTGATCAGAATCTAAAGCAGCATGATACTCTTCTACTTTTTGTAGTGTTTACTGTATCGTATGTATATGCAAAAGCAACTGTATCTGGATCCAAGTTCCACACTGGATGTATCTCTGGATGAAACCTAATATTATTAGGTTTTACTGTACCACACCGTACAAGTACTACACTGTACAGGTATCTCTGGATGAAACCTAATATTATTTTAGACAACCGAGTGCCTATGGAATTCAGAGATGCTTCAGTAGACTGACAAACAACCTGTGTTCTAGGATCTTTAGTCTGTAGTAAATACAAATAATTCTTGAAGAGAAGGAGATCCAAAGTCAGTGAAACTCTGAAGACAGAACCTACCTTCAGTCCTTAAGGCCAGCACAAAACACTGCACTGCCTGAGTGGGGTGGACCATGCCACCTTTTTGCTGCTTTGTCTCTCCTGCCTCTTGTTCACTCCTGTGGCACTGCTCCATTCCTCACTCTAGGGAAGGGGTCCTTTTTCAGAGTGATACATTGTGGGCAAGGTTGTCTGGAGAGCATGTGTGCTGCTCAGAGCTTGGAAAAGTTACTTTTTTGAACTACAACTCCCATCAGCCCAATCCAGTGGCTATGCTGGCTGGGGCTGATGGGAGTTGTAGTTCAAAAAAGTAACTTTTCCAAGCTCTGGTGCTGTTTTGTCACAACAGTGCCAGATTATGTTAAAAAGTAATTCTTTCCTCAGAGTGAGGAATGGAGTGGCAACGCTGCAAAGTGAGTGCCAACAACAGTGGGTAGTCAGGTGATAGCAATGGTAGTGGTGGCCTGCTAGTCAGTCAGATGGTGGATGGGGGGGGGTGCAGTTTAGATTTGCAGCTACCAACAAGCAGATTCCAAATACTGAGGTTTAGTTTGTATGTGCCAGTGTGTTTGCAACATGCAAAAGAACTAAAACCTCTGGAAAAAGCCAAAATTTAAAGTGTTATCAAACACCTTCTGTATGCAGTAGAGAGATGTATGCATGGACTGGTAGTTCAGCATATAGAATTCAACTGTTCAGATGGGTCTCTGGAACTTGAAATTTTTTACCAAAGTTTATTGACATGCTATCATTGTTTTACTGATGTTGTAATATATTTTCAGGTTGTACACTGCCTTGTTTTATCATATATGAATGTATGGTTTATACATATTTAAAATAAAATGAATAATCCCATATATGGTACCCTGCCTACATGTGGAAAATGAACAGGTACACCTCTCTAACCTTCATTTGTCAAAACCCATGTTGCTTAGTGCAAATGAGGAAGCATGCAGGTTCCTAGAGTGAAGATTGTGGCCACATTGCTCCTCCTCTGGTTCTGTTGCTGCAGCAGCTGGAGCTAACCCATGGTTTGCTTAATATCCTGTACAACCAGGGCTTGTGGCTTGTCTCCCCCAGTTTTTTTTAAATTTTATTTAACAAAATTTATATACCACTTGAATGTAAAGACCTCTAAGCGGTTTACAAAAAACATAAAATTATCAACAAAACACTTAAGAACAAGTACAGTAGGGCCCCACTCATATGGCGGGTTACTTTCCAGACCCCTACTGTAAAGCAGAACCCATTGAATAGAATGGTGTGCGATGCCCAAAAACCATCATAAAAGCAGAAAAAGCGCCATATGAGTGGGGCTTTAGTCTAATTGCATCTAATTGAGACCGCTGCGAAGCGCTGTAAAGCGGGGCCCTACTGTAATTAAAAACATATTTAAAACCACCGCTAACTAAAAAAATTAAAACAGATAAACAATGAGTTGTATATCAAGAACAAACCATGGTTACAGCTCATGGTTTATCTGGAGTGAGACAAATTATAAGTCTGGGTTTGGATGTAATTCTAAACCAAACCGTGGCTTAGCCCCTGGTAGTGTGGCAGCACCAGAATTGGGGAAAGAGCACTATGGCTGCAATCTTTGCTCTGGGAGTCCACTCCTTTGTATTACAGCTTGACTTAGTGCTGTGCAAACTGGGTAAGTGACTTGTACCAAATTGAAGCACTGGGCCGGATGCAATACCTTGGTGTTTTTGTAGAAAACACTCTCTTCTTGGCATTGAGGTGTGACAGCTGACTAAACTGAATGAGCAGTCTCAATGAGGAACTGATAAATAGCAATTGGCTTCAGTCTCGTCCAGATTACTATCTGTCTTGGTTTCAGTGTAAAATAATTGTATGAATTAGATTTGTTGATTTTAATGTCTCTGTAACATTAACCATTACAAAATCAAATTAGTTTTTTTAATCAGAAGTGGCAGAAGACTTGTTCACATAAAAAGAGTAATAAAAAGGAGAAAGGGAATTGGATAGTGAACAAAGGAATAATTTAAAAAGTATGTTGCATATGAAGGGTGGGGGAAGTGATCACAATATTGTGAGAAGGGAGACAGAAGAGTATTGACCAGCCTTGGTGCCACTAGTTACATTTCCACCTAACAGCCCCCTCTTCACATTTGACTCACATGTTTGTTTATTTTCAGTGAATGTTGTGTTAATAAAATAAATTGCATAATTCTGTTACGAGCATTAAAATGTGTGCTTGGGATATCATGTGATATTCACTTCCATGGGAATTTGCATTTAAGAATTGGGGTGGTATGGGGAGAATTAAAGGATTTTTTTTTTGCAAGTGTGACATATGTTAAGAGCTCAAGACAGCTCTTTGAGTTTTTTTAGCTCAAAGGCTTTGTTTTTGATAAATGTCTTATCTCACTTTTTGTTCTTGTCCTTCTACTCGAACATAACCTAGACTACTGTGTTATTTTGTATATATGAGTGACAGAGAAAGATCTTGGAGATTTTCGCTTAGTAGAACATGGAGTAGAAAGTGCCACAATGGAATATGGCAACAGTTTCTTGCAGTCTTGTGGGGTACTTTTGGACTCCAGGTGCACTTTTCATTGTGTAATTAACACATACGTAGATCTACAGGAATGAACTTTGTCACAAATCTGTACCACATTCTCAAATTTGAGCCAGTTACCACTGAACATTTTCTTTCTGGAAACAGAAACCACTGAGGTACAAATATAGCCCAACAAAAAGCCCTGGGGGCAAATGTATGCCTTTTATTGTGTAATTTACACATGAGTGTCTACAGGGTTGTCCTCCTTGGACATAGTTACCCTCACAACGTACCCAATTTTCAACCAGTTACTGCTTACCTTTTTTCTTCTGGAAACAAAAAAACACCTGAGATCAAAATATACCCTAGAAATCGTTTGTTTAATCTCTACTGGGAGGGCAGGCAGGCAGGCAAGCAGGCAGGCAAGCAGGCAGGCAGGCAGGCAGGCAGGCAAGCAAGCAAGCAAGCAAGGGGAAGGGACCAGCGGTTGCTGTTCAGAAAAATTCTGTCTCCTCTGAATAAGTGGTTTTTGGCTAAAGGTCATTTGGTATTGTCAAGCACACTTGTGCTGGCAACACAGAGAAAAATGGTCCCTGGGGGGCAAAGTTGCTCCACCCTTCCATTGGAAATCTCATTGGGGTCCAAATATACCCAAAATCAGCCAGTTTTTTTTTTTTTTTGCTGGGTCTGCAAGAAGGTGTTTTAAATATCTGATCATTGAAGCTTCAGTGTTGTTCAGACACTAAATCTAAGTAATACTTACCTTTTATAGACTCACTTCAAAACACTTGCTGTGTTCATGGGTAAACAGTAATTCTCCATTTAAAATTGCTTTGGTGTTGGAGCAGCATCACTCTAACTAGTTCCACAGTTATATTTTACTGGCCTATAAACACTCTAGCATGATATCCCACTTGCATTTGCTTCCCTGTGCATGATAAGTGTGGAGTCAGAAAGCACATAGGTAAGTCTTTCTGGGTTGTGTGTGAGCATATTGCTCTTCCTCTACTGATTTTGTAAAGTAATGCTGTCATATTTTTGATAGGCTTGATTTCCCCATGATTTGAACGTAATTATGTTTAGAGTTCTAACTGTGGTCATATTTAAGCATCGTGGAACAAGTATTGACTCATGAGGACTTTCATACTCCCGAAATTGTGAACTCATGTGCCTCAAATAATCTTAATAGAAATGGTAATACATCTGTCTTGGGTAGTCTGTACTATGTACTTCTGCATATGATGTTTCAAATTTATTCACTAGTACCAATTATGCACTAGCATTTCTCCCAAGTCTTCAACAAAATAGTTTGCAATATACCAGAAATTCTATAAAAGCAAAAAAGGTACTGAGGGTAAGTGTATGTTGGATTGCAGCCTCAGTCACTTAGCAAATTTTACATGTATAGTGTTATGGAAAATTTTTGAAAGCTCCAACATGTTGGACACATCCCGGAAAATATTTAACAAGCAGGTTGAACCAAATATTCAGGATTGCAATCCCAGCAAATGTTTAGCATTCACAAAAATCTCTGGAAAAATCATGACGGGGGGGGCAGTGTGGCTTGCCAGCAGACAAGATGGATGCATAATCCTTTAGTTCCCCTGAATTGGGATTAGAATTCAAGGTTAAAGATAAGGTCTTAAAAGTGTTTTGCAATATCAAGGATCTCAGATACGAGGATCACCAAGTCCAAGTGTTTCAGGAACTCAGTCTGGATGGAAATAATTTAAAGAATGATAGAAACAATTTAAATGAATCACAACAGAGCTACGAGAAGCAGGAATCCCTTAATGCTGAGGCTTCCCCTTTAAAAAGGGTTGTTACTCATAAGAGCAAGTTGCTAACTGCGCACTGTGTGAAGCAAGCTGAAAAATCCTCGTACAACTTGTGATTCGCTTACCTGATCAGGGGCCAAAAATGAAAACTTAAGCAGATGGAGGGGAATCAACCCTGGAAGAAAAAAGAGAAATGTGATAAGAACTCCAGGACTGGTGGAAAATCATCAGTGACTTCACACTATTGCCCTTCAGTATTCGTACTCATACTTTAAATTTGCCATCATCACAGATCTGACATGAACCATTTGCACATCCCGAGTAGAGGGGGGATACCTGTTAATATCGCTACAGGACTATTCCAAGTCCTCATATGTCCTCCTATACCAGCCTTGCAGCTGAGGTTTCCAAGTACAGGAAACATGGCCTGAGAGGGGCTTTCAGGTTCAGTGTTTGTTGTTTGTTTGTTATTAGTTCATACTTACAAAGTACAGGTATTAGATTTAATTTTAGTAGATAAAAAGGTCTGGAACAAATGAGAGAGTTACGCATAGGGACAATAATGGTTTCTGACCATGCCACTGTGTCTGTGTCACTGGAGACAACTGATCCTCAATGCTGCTCATTTCAGTGGCGTTTTCCAATCCAACTTTTAGCACATAAGGAGATTTGTGACTCACTGAAAGAAATATATCGTTCTAGTTTAAGGTTAATATCACTTCAGAGGTTGGGGGCAAAGTAGTTTGGGATGCAATGAAGGCAGTCCTTAGGGGTCTATGCATCGGGAAGTGAATTGCCTAAATAAACACAGAAGGCCTGTAAGGGAAGCACTCTTAGCTGACATTGAATGACTTAGCACAGAGTATAACTGTGCTGGTAGCTCTTAAATTTACATACTGCTGTTGGGTAAATGAACTGAACTGCAATCTCTAGATGTGCAGAAAATACAGAAGGGACTTGCTTATGTGTGCAGCAGATACTGTGTATTTAGTAGTAAGGGGTCAAAATTATTAGCTTGCACAATTAAAAAGAAAAAACTCTGTAATGTGATAAGCGGAATCAGAAATGGGGAGGGGAAAATATGTTATAAATCCGTGGATATTTCATAAGCATTTGCTAAATTTTATGAAAATGTATATTCCTCTGATAGCCCTGACCCTAAGTATATAGGTGCCTATCTGACTAAACTTACACTTCCTCAACTATCACAAGATCAGAGTAACACGTTAACAGAAAAAATATCTGAACAAGAAATCAAAAGACATAATTGCTAGGCAGAAGCATGGGAAATCTCACAGGGTAGATGGCTTTAGTGGGGAATTCTACAGTACTTTCAAAGAACTGCTTCCCCACTTAAAGCAGTTATTCAATGCTATCTTAAATAGAGGAGATATCCCAGATTGCTGGAGCGAAACTTGGATTGTGGTATTGTAATATTCAAAGTGACCATCTGAACTGTATCAGCTGTCTTAATAATGTTGCTTCCTCCCTGCTAAAACAAGATCAGCACAGCACATGTCTTATTTCTGTTATTTGGGCTGATTGCAGGTGTTGCCACCACTCACCATATGCTCAGAGGCACATGTTACCAAATTCTTCCAAGCTACACAGGAAGTGGATTGGACTGTGAAAGACCAACCCAAATGGTGTTTGCATTTTGACCAATTTGTAGGGCAGTCCAATATCTTAGAGAGGAGTTCAGGTCTCCTGCTCCCCAGTGCATTCACTATAGCTGCCCAATTTCCCTGCTTTTTAAAGTTTGATAGAAATATCTGTGGGCTATAGGTACATTCTTAAACAGCAGGGGGGTTTGCCTATTAGTGAATTATCTCTAGATGCCTTTAAGGTGTTCAATAGGGTGGAATGGCATTTCTTAAAGAAACTGGTTGCACATATGAAATTTGGCAAGAGGTTTAAACCGCTCCTGGATCATTTGTATTCTCTCATCTCAGAGCAAGGATAAAAGTAAATGGAATGGATTCCTCTCTTATTAAAGTTCAGAGGGACACCAAGCAGGGGTGCCCGCTGTCCCCCTTGCATTTTGGCCTCATTATTGAGGTTTTGGCAATACAGTTATGATCTATTCTGGTGGTTGAATGAATAGTAGTTAGGGGAAAGTGAATCATTAACATGTTTGCTGATGACATTCTTCTATCTGTTGTAAATGCTCAGCAAGCAATATATATTCTATTCAAACCATTTTTGCAGAATTTAGGAAGGTGGCAGGACTGGAAAATAACTGGTCTAAATCAAAACTTCTTTGTATCAGTTGTTCTCTAGAGGATCAGTTGGACCTGCAGAAGAGTTCTGGGTTGGAATTACGTCATGGTGGTTTCAGATATTTAGGGATAATTATCACAAAGGATTGGCCCCAGCTCCAAAAGTGGAACATACAGCTGGTTATTACAGACGTGGCTGGCAACCTTTAGTCTTGGGAATGCCTTTCTTTATCATGTTTCAGGAAATATGCGGCTGTAAGAATGTCAATATTACCAAACATTTTATTCATCTTTCAAGTGTTACCGATTGTTCTATCTGAAAAATTGTTTAAAAAGTGGCAGGGTGCCATTGAGAAGTTTATATATGGGGGAAAGAGGAGTCGCATTACCTGTAACATGTTATATAGGCACAAACTGAGGGGTGGGCTAAGGTTGCCACACTTTCAATCTTATTACTATGCCTGTCAGAGTGGTTTAACAGTCAGCCCCACTGCTGGGGATTGTAGCTCTGTGAGGGGACTAGGGCATCTCCTAGCAACTCTCAGCACCCTTCACCAACAGCGCTTCCCAGGATTCTTTGAGAGAAGCCATGACTGTCTAAAGTGAAATGAAGGTCTGGTGTGGATGTGTCCGGGGACAGCTCTGGTTTAAATTTGGGTGGAAGACTACTTGTCCCTGCTATAGAATAAAAAAGTAGGGGAAACCCTGAAAAACAATGATAGTGTTCACAGTGTTTTCATTTTGGAAAGGAAAGGGGCTTTACTTCTGCCCAGTGACCACCCACACAATCTCCTCCCCTCCCTCACCCCTTCCCCTTCTCTCCCCCTCCCCCCTCCCTCCCTCCCCCCCAGGTCAGTTTCACCTTTCCTAAGCATGATTGTACAGGAGTAAATCCCACTGAAATAAAAAAGCATGCAAATGATCAAACCTGCTCTCCCCTCCTCCTCTCCAACCTCCCCTCCCTCTCCTTCCCTCCCTTCCTCCTTCCCTCTCCTGTCCCCCTCCTCCTCTATGGTCAGTCTGACCTATTCTAAGAATGATTGCATGGGAATAAATCGTATTGAACTCAGTAAGCATGCAAATGATCAGACCTGCCTTTTCCCTGCTTTCCTTCTCCTCTCCCTCCTCCCTTCTTCCTCCCCTTCTCTCTTCTTCCTCCTTCCCTGTCCACTTCACCCTTCCTCCTCCCCCCCATGGTCAGTTTCATCTATCCTAAGCATGATTGCACAGGAGTAAATCCCACTGAACTCAATAAACATGCAAATGATCAAATTTGCCCCCCTCTTCCCGCCTGCTCCCATCCCTTTCCTCCCCTCTTCCCTTCCTCCTCCTTCCCTCCTTCCTCCTGGTTAGTTTCACCTACGCTAAGCATGATTGCAGGGGAGTACATCTGATTGAACTCAATAAGCATGCAAATGATCAGTCCATTCTCAGCAAACTTGTACAGGATCCCATTTCTTACCTCCTGGATTAAAAAGCAGAGAAATTCACTAATAGGCAAAAAACATTGCAGTTTAAGAATGTACCAATAGCCAAGAGATATTCAGATCAAACTTTAAAAAGCAGGGAAATTGGGCAGCTATAGTGAATGCACCACAGGAGCAGGAGACCTGACCTCCACTCAGACATTGTACTTCCCTACAAATTTGTAAAAATGCAAACACAATTTGGGTTGGTCTTTCACAGTTCAACTCGCTTCCTGTGTACCTTGGAAAAATTTGGTAACATATCTTCAGTAGAGAGGAGGTCAGATCTCCTGCTTCCCTGGTGCATTCACAATAGCTGCCCAATTTCCCTGCTTTTTAAAGTTTGATAGAAATATATGTTGGCTATATATATGGTCTTAAATTGCAAGGTTTTTTTGCCTATTAGTGAATAGAATAGTAAAGTTGGAAGGGCCTATGAGGCCATCGAGTCCAACCATCTGCTCAATGCAGGCATCTAAATTAAAGCATACCAATAGGTGGCTGTCCAGCTGCCTCTTGAAGGCCTCCAGTGCTAGCGAGCCCACCACCTCCCCAAGTAACTAGTTCCATTGTCATACCACTCTAACAGGAAGTTTTTTGTGATGTTCAATTGACATCTGGCCTCCTGTAACTTGAGCCCATTATTCCATGGCCTGCACTCTGGAATGATCCAGAAGAGATCCTTGACCTCCACTGTACGACAACCTTTCAAGTACTCGAAGAATGATGTCATATCTCCCCTCAGTCTTCTCTTCTCAAAGCTAAACATGCCCAGTTCTGTCAGTCTCTCCTCATAGGGCTTTGTTTTCAGTCCAGTTATATTCATTTTTTTAAAAAGGCTGTTAGCAAATATCTTAGTTTTCTTTTTCAACAATTTTAAAATAAAATTAAAACGATTGAAGTTTCTCTTACTATTCTGCGAATAGGAAAAAAAATCCAAACGAAGAATGCTTCGTTTAGAATGAATGCTGTAACGGAAGGTTCAGATTTGTAGTCTGTCAGATTTTCTTACACAATGGGTGAAAAAACAGTTACTTCCTAATTGTATAGATAGTAATTCCAGAAATCGCTCATTTAAAGAGCAAAATTCATAGCAGCCATCGCCATTATTTTATTCCATATCATCTCTTAAAACGTATTAAGTACCAGCCCTGAACTAGGCATGGTCTGTTCCAGTCATTGTCTTTCAGTCTAGCTATGCTTTTCTTTTGTGCCACAGGAGTGGGATAACTGGAATTAAAATCTGATTTCTGTCATATTAAAATTGCATTATTTTCTCATTAAAGTTAACAGCTGGCTACCATTTCTGTCCTAGTAGGTACTCCAGTACTATTATAGCTTGAAGTTGAATGGGAAATTATTTTCGTTCCTGTCTTGCTGCTGAGTAACATACTAATTAACAAACTAATTGCATTTTATGATTATCTGCATGCCACTTTTGTCTGTAATGCCATGATACGTTGCATTTTTCTTTAGTGTGGCTAAGTAGATAACCTCAGCTTTCATTTCTAAATGTCACAAAGCACAAAATGTGATTCTGGTGTGACAAGATCAAGCATTAAGTTGAGCTGTTTGCTTAATGTTTTTAAATACAAGTGAGAGATGTCTCAAGTGAGAGGAAAAGCCACTTGTGTAAGGCAGCCCTACCAAATTTTTCCAATTTTCCCATTCTCCTGCAGCCCTTGGTGCTCCATCACACATCTCCCACAAAGGGCCCATCAAACCTTTGGAATAGTTTGGGTGGGTGGGGAAAGCCAGGAAAGCTTTGTTGTGTGAGCCAAGTCCCACTTGGTCTTCTCTTAAGCTGTAGTGCTATGCATGTTTACTTGAACAGAAGTGCTGTTTAAAAACAATAGGAATTACAACACTCTAATGGCCAGGATCCCAAGGTGTGTGAGGTTTTCTGTGTCTACTAGGGGATTTCATTGCCTTTCCCTTGCTGTTGCAGCCCACCCCCACCTCATAAAGTCATCCCCTGGAGGTCAGGGCTCTTTGGCATAGCATTCCACTAGTACAAATGGCTGCTTCTAGAAGAGAAAATTGGCAAACATGAGTATAAACATGTTGCCTGAGCATATAGGCTTCTCTAAATCCCTCCACTCTGATTAGGATTAGTTTTTACTGCAAATATGCTGTATGTAGTTCTTATCAGTGAAAAAGACTTTGGAAGCAATTTCTCAAAATGTAATCTAGGTATATCAAAATGTAAATATTTGTCAAGGTATTGAATCTATACATATGGATAGCATACATAGCAAATAGCAATTGTAAAACTAATACCACATACTGGAGGCATTCAAGAGGCAGCTGGACAGCCATCTGTTGGGAATACTTTGATTTGGATTCCTGCATTGAGCAGGGGGTTAGACTTGATGGCCTTATAGGCCCCTTCCAGCTCTACTATTCTATGATTCTATGATACTTGGCTAAATGCCCCCAAGCAAAAGCGTGAATTCTTAGATTAAGTCTTTTGCCTTCAGACTTCTACCCAGTAATATTCAAGCCACAGTTCTGTAATTCTGTCATATTTGTTGCTTGCTAAATATGTTCTATTTTTAGACATTGCTTTAACTTATAACTCTGACCTATTTTACTTGCTGTTTATTGTGATTTATTTTTAACAAGGATTGCAGTGCTGCAGAGTTCAGAATATTCAGTGCCAGAATTCACAACATATAGTCCTTTCCCTGTAATAAACTTCCATATGAAAATAATTCTGATAGCAGTTCCTACTTGCATAGCATAAAAGACATGGTTTGGAATAGGGGGAAAAACCTGAACAAATTAGCATGAGTTTGTGGAAGCCTATTTTCCAAAATGGCTGCTAGCCTGGAATATCTATTTTATGAACCATGGTACTCGGATCCATATTGGAAAATGGCTTCCACAGACTTGCGTAACCTGCTCATGATGTCTATCTAATTTCTTTCATTCCAAACCATGCCTTCTATGTCACCCAAGTAGACATTGCCTGTGGCGATTACAAAGACAGAACTAATTGTGTTTATATGTAAAGCACTTAAGTTATTATTGCAAAAGTTGAAGGAAAACCCAGTAATGATTTTTGTGGATAACAAACACGAAATGAAACACACACTCATTGATATGTAGTATTTGTTGGTACCGCTCGTCCCACTGCTCCCCCCACTCGTCCCGTTGCCTCCCTTGCTACTCCCTAAAAGGTGGCATCCATCAGCAGAGTATGGATCTCAGTTGCAGGGGGCTTCATCGTATAATCTAGGTCCTGCTTAGCCCATCTGCAAATGGAACAGGGTGGCCTCGGTTTAACACAGAGCTTTGAGTCTTGTGAAAACAGATTGGCAGTGGTGTTTGAGGGATGTGAGAAAGAAGAAAATCTTGCCACCTACTATAAAATGCCAGTGAACAAATCCTGAATAAATACTTCATCATTTCTAAGAAACTGTTTAAGAAACTTTTTAAAAAAAACTTTCCCCTCAGTGAGCATCTGGAACCCCTAGTGGAATTCTGGCTGATTCCTATATGAATTCATTCCAGCAATAATAACATAGCAAAATGGTAATTCCCCATCACCTCTTTGGAGCATAGCATTAACTTCAGGACAGAAGGACAAAAAAAGGGGGGGGGCTCCAAGGAGCCCTATGGGATAACCTACCATATAGGAGAGGCTGGAACATGCCAGACATTTGTTTCATTGTACATTTTAATAATCACTGTTTTTAATGTTTTGATGACATGGTGTATTTTAATTATGTGTGGATATATTTTTTATAATTAGTTTTACACTTGTAAAAATTTAATTGATTGTGTTTGATGGATGTGAGCTATGTTGATTATGTAAGGGTATCTTTGAGTGAACAGAATGTTATGTACGTCCAGCTCTAGTTAGATGAAGTTGTTATATAGGGGGCTGGGAATTTAATTGTATTGGTTCGTTTAATGGTTTGATTGATTGATGTATGGCAGTTAGGAAGTGAGTTGATTTTCTCGCCTAATTGTCTATTATGCTATTTAAAAAGGTTGAATTTATACTATTTATCTGATTGTAATAAGTTGTAACACTACTTTATATGGAACTGGGGCAGTAGAGTCACTGAGGGCATTGTGACCACAGACAAGAACATATGAATTGGCCCTTTTAACTTTAACTTACTTACCAGAAAGGGTATGTCTTGGGGAAATGGGTAATGAGAACTGATGCCCTGGGCAAAGGCAGACTCATCCAAATAATCTGTAGGTAATGCCTGCAGGAGAAGGAAGAGCTAGCTTCCCGTTACACAGGATTATAGAAAGCTGCTTTATACTGTTGGACCATCTAGCCCAATATTTTTGACACTGACTGGCAGTCTTCTTGACATTCAGCTGTAGCCCTGCTTTTGTGCTTTCCTCTAACTTTCATTATCATCATGGTCTGTGGGTGGGTAGGAGGCGACAAGGGAGGAGGTGGAGAGTGAGACAGGGTGGAGTGGAGAAAACAATTATTTAAAAAATGGAGTGGAGGGGAAAAGGAGCTGGAGGGCAAGAACATGGATAAAGGAGGAGAAGGGGGCAGCAGCAGAATGGAGATAAAGAACTGTGGAGGTGAAAGATGACAACAAGTGTGTCCTTGCACTTGGCACACAAAGTGGCCTCCACCACCCTCTCTGGCTACTGTGCTGCATTTGCAGTATTTTAACTTTTTTGCATCTCAGGGGAAAATGTTTGCTTGGGTGAGTGTCCCTTAGTTGGTGGCAGGGCAGGGTCTGGGAGGTGGTTAAATGAAAGAGATTACGCTTGCTGGCTGGCTGGGGGGGTTGCACTTGGTTTGATGTGCAAAGATCTGAGTAGTGGCCTCTGCCTCCCTCCCCACCTCCCTTACGAGTGGAGAGACCATCATTGCTATCATGGATAAAAAGAATTTTTCTACAACCTCTGTATGTGTATGCTTATTTTTAATGTTGTTTTAGGCTACTTATATGTGCAGCAGCCAAGGCCAGCACCTTGTAGGTGGTTGTTTTTTTAAAAAAAGTAACTGAAATGTAATTGTAGTGATTACTTTCGAGAAAAAGTAAAGTAATCAGTTACTTTCAGAGTAATTGTAATTGTAACAGTAATTACTACTTTTTTGGGCCATGTAACTGTAACTGTAATTTATTACTTTTTAAAAGTAATCTTCCAAGCAATGCCCATGAAAAAATTGAGGGCTTATTCATTGATTGTTAAAATGTAATTGAGTCTCTCTCTTGAGATACTCCTTCAAGCAGAATAGCTCAGCTGTGTAGCATCTTGCACTTTGGATATTGCTGTTAACAATACCTAGTCTCTTCTAGATTGCATGTTGAAGAGCTAGTGCATAGATACAGGATGGTATTCAATTAAATAATTGCTGTAGTATAGTGGGACATCCGCCACCCTCCTCCCCTCATGCCCCACGCCATTCCCAAATCTGCTATGGAGGATTGGGGAAAAACCCAGAACAGATTTAGGGGGTGCACAGGGAAAGGAGAGTGGTATAACATTCTGTTGCACACGGAGAAATCCTTTCAGTGATGAAACCAGCAACTTAGTGCTGCATTGAATACAACCCATATTTACTATGTATGGTGAAAGTAAATTTCTTTTTCTACTACACTCTTTCATTTTTCTTAAATGAAAACCAAATGGTCTTTATTTTTAAGTAGCAGTTAAGACTATGGAATGGCTTGCACAGTAAGCCAAACCTTTGCTCCTCCCTGGTCCTTTCTGCTGCCTCACCCAGCTAAGCCAAGGTTTGGATTAGCATGTCATCTGCTGCAGCCCATTGTTAGTGAGGGGAGAGCTCAACGACAGGCTAACCCAAACTCTGGCTTTGCACAATGGAAAAAAGGATTTGGGAGAAGAAAAGAGACTGTGAGCTCCTCTCCAGGACCAGAAGTCACATTTTTGCACAATCTCACTAAGTCAAAATTTGGCTTAGTATGTTATGCAACCATGCCTATGGCTAACTGTTCTTATCTTTATGAGAAGAAAAAGGACAGAAAAATTGCCATACGTTTCACAGGTTAAGATTTCTTCATGACTGACATGACTGATTCATAAAGGAAAGCTAAAATTTTAATTGGTGATATGAAAAATATTTTCTTTGTGAATGAATATTATAGGTAATGCATGAAATGTATTTGGAATGCAGTTATGATAGAACAATAAAAATATGTTAAAAGCTACACTAAGGCATTGGTAGTGTAAGTATATAATTCACTAATAGGCAAAAAACCCTTGCAGTTTAAGAACATACCTATAGCCCACAGATATTTCATCAAACTTTAAAAAGCAGGGAAATTGGGCAGCTGTAGTGAATGCACCAGGGGAGCAGGAGACCTCTCTGAGATACTGTACTGCCCTACAAATTTGTCAAAAAGCAAACACAATTTGGGTTGTTCTTTCACAGTCCAATCCATTTCCTTTGTAGCTTGGAAGAATTTGGTAACATGCCTCTGAGCATCACCTGCCATCTCCAAAGGTGGAGAATTACATTGTTGTATGTTCTTAAACTGCAAGGGTTTTTTGCCTATTAGTGAATTTCTCTGCTTTTTAATCTGGGAGGTAAGAAATGGGGATCCTGTGCGAGTTTGCTGAGGATGGATTGATCATTTGCATGCTTACTGAGTTCAGGTGGATGTACTCCCCTGCAGTCATGCTTAGGATAGGTGAAACTGACCACAGGGGGATGGGGAGGAGAGGAAGAGGAAGGGCAGGGGTAGGGCAGGGGAGGAGGGGGATGGCAGCAGGCAGGAGGGGAAGGGGAAGAGGCGGACAGGTTTGATCATTTGCATGTTTATTGAGTTCAGTGGGATTTGCTCCTGTGCAATCATGTTTAGGATAGGTAAAACTGACCATGGGGGGAAGGATGAAAAGAGGGAGGGACAAAGGGCTGGAATGGGCAGGGGAGGAAAAAGAAGGAAGAGGGGAGGGGAGACAGAAGGGAGGAGGAAGGGAGAGGAGAAGGATGGGAAAGGCAGGTCTGATCATGTGCATGCTTATTGAGTTCAATGGGATTTACTCCCATGCAATCATGGTTAGAATAGGAGGTGAATGGGGGAGGGGGGAGGGGAAGGGGGTTGGAAGGGAATAGGAAGGAGGAGGAGGAGAGGGCAGGTTTGATCATTTGCATGCTTTTTGAGGTCAGTTGGATTTACTATGGTGCAATCATGCTTAGGATAGGTGAAACTGACCTGGGGGAGGGGCAGGGAGGGGAGGGGAGGGGGAGGGGATTGGGTGGGCGGGCACTGAAAGCCCCTTTCCTTTCCAAAAGGAAAACATTGTGAACAGTATCATTGCTTTTCAGGGGTTCCCCCACCTTTTTATTCTACAGCAGGGAGTAGTCTCCCACCTAAATTTAAATCAAAGCTGTCCCTGGCCACATCCACACCAAACCTTTATTTCACTTTACACAGTCATGGCTTCTCTCAAAGAATCCTGGGAAGTGTAGTTAGTGAGGGGTGCTGAGAGTTGCTAGAAGATCTCTTGATCCCCTGACAAAGCTTCAGTCAGAGTGGCTGATTGTTAAACCAGTCTGGCCACTGAAGTGCTGTCAGTGGAATAGGAGTCTCCTCTTAGGGCCTTTCAGAAACTACACTTCCCAGGATTATCTGGGGGAAGCCATGACTGTCTGAAGTGAAATAAAGGTCTGGTGTGGGTGTGGCCCCCTGATTAGCCAAGCCAAGCAACTGTGAGTCTGGCTTTTAGAACACTGACAGTTGGTTCTTACTGACCATGCCCAGGCTTGTCATTGACTTCAGTGCTAAATTTTTTAAATTAATTAAAATCAGTTAGGCATTTTTTAAACTTTTAATCTGCAGAAGATGAAGGTTAGAGTATGGGACAAGATCCAGTAATAGGATTACAGGTACTCTGTGAACATGGCTGATTTTTAATTAATTTCAACACATTATGAAAACTGACAGAAAAAAGTCCAAAAGGGGTTTGGTTCCCCCTGTCTTTTTACACTTTGAACTCTCGATCCTCTCTGACTGTTCTGTGTATTGCCATGAAAATCTAGAGGGTTGTTAAAACAAGCGTTTCTCAGTTCAGGACTATAAGTTTTAAGGTTTTGTTTTGAAATGAACTTTTGGGAAGCTTGAGAATGGCATGGGGGTATTTTCAATTTAACATTGTGGAATGCAAAAAATCCATGCTGGCTATAGTACACAGCCACTCTCATGGTTGTATAATTTTTGTAGTGATCGAAAGGTATGCCAGGAATGCCCATTGGCTCCAGAATTATTCTGAAGAGGTGTCATATGGCATTCTGAGAAAATAAAATCTAACACAATACTTTGTAAGGTGCAGGGAATCAAATAATTATTTTGTTCAATAGCTTGTATCAAGGGTGAAACAGAGTGAACTCTGTGGTTGTCATTCCATTTATTATTTCTATAGCTGCAGAAATTTCATGTAAGGATGTAATGTTTCTTTCAAGGATGTGGCATTCTTTGTGGATTTGAATTGCAAATGATTGAAAATAGTGAAAATGAAAATCCAAATGCATCTGTATTGTATCACAAGTTATGTAGATACCATAGTGTAGGTGATTTGCTCTGTGTGTGCATGTGTATGTATATATGAGTATGTTACACGCACACAAAGTATGATTCTCTATACAACATAATAAAGCCATGATCCAGTTGCCAGTTTCTTGCTCTCCATGCCAAGAATCCTGCATGAATAGTATGCAGTATTGCCAGTGGTGAATGCCTTGGATCCCTGAATAAAACACCTAGCTTCCCAGCCCTAGTCCTGTATTCAGGTTACTCGGTCTTGGACCTACATGTCAGTCTTGGACTTACATGAAGATCTATCCTCAGCTAGGCTGCAAGAGCCATGGTATACCATGGTGTATGGCAGGGATGGGGAACCTTTTTGATTCCATGGGCCACACCCTTATGAGGATCTGCCTTGTGGGCAATATTCGACAGGTGGGTGGGGACTTAGAGACTTGAAAAATACTTTACGAATGCCCCCATGTTCCCATGGGAGCACATGAGCTGCCTTAAAGCCTTTGCAAAAGCCTCTTTGAAGTAGCGTGAGAGCTTCTTCAAAGGGTGCTTTTGCACAGGTCTTTAATCTCTAATGTGATGAGCAGGGATTAACTCCTACTGCCTTGGCTGTGCAGTCTTCCTCCCTTCTGGGAAGAGGATTGTGCAGCCAATGCAGGATTAAACCCTATCCTCCTGCCCATCAGCGGATGTCCATACTCAGCTGATGGGTTGGTGGTTGTGGTTTGGGGGAAATGGCCTTATGGGACAAATTGGATCCCCAACAGGGCCATGATTTGCCCTAATGTCCAAAGTTCCTCACCCCTGGTGTATGACAGGGGTTCCCAGTCTGGCACCCATGGGTGCCATGCTGCCCATAAAGGCCTTCATTTGTGCCATCAGGCAAGGGCCCCAGACTCTGAGGTTTCATTTTTTTTAAAAAGTATTTAGACCTCCTAGAAAGAATGTTATGAAACAAAATGTGCTGGTACACATTTGCGATTTCTGGAAAATGAGCCAGTCGAGCTGCACCCACCTGTCAGTGTTTTTAGCCGTGAGTGAAGTCAGAGCTGTGATTGATAAGTGGGTTGTTTGGATACCAGGAAATCAGAACCCCTGGGGTCCTAAATAGCTGCTGTTTTCCCCTCCCCTTCAGTGCACTTTTCTTGCTTCTGTCTTATTTTCTAGTAGTCCTTGGAATCTCCATAGTTTGCCTTTTTTCTCCTAGCAACCAGGATGCATCTTTCCTGTTGTGGGTTTGTCTGAGATGAGGTACTCTCTAGAAGTTATGTTCTGTAGATACTACTACACAATAGGTAGTGGTGGATGTTAAAGAATCCCCTCCCCAAATAGCAAATGTGAAAACCTTGCAAAGAGGCTTAGGCATGTCTTCTGCTATGCAGGAGCTGAAGTCCAGGCACTCGTTAAGAAGTCACTGTATTGTTACCTTATACTACAATGGTATATATGTCTACTCAGAAGTAAGTCTTTGTGTTTAATGGGACTTACTCACAGGTAAGTGGGTACAGGATTGCAGCCTAGGCTTTGGCTTGGGATTGGCATTTGGGAAAACAGGGTTCTTGTGCCATTAACAGCTGTATCTTCACAATCAGGACCAGCATGATGTTGTCCAAGGTGCATGGAGACAAGCAGCAATGACTGTGTTCTCTCTAATTTTGTGTTATGCTATGCCCCAATGGGAGCTGTGTTGTGTTATGCCATGCCCCCTTGGTAGCCATTTTGTGACTAGCACCCTCAGCAATGTCTCAGATTTCAAAATGTGTCCCCGGTTCAAAAAAGTTACTGACCCTGGAGTATGGTATACTCTTAACAAGGGTAGCCATGCTACAGGGCTATACTACCCCATTATCACATCAACACCATGGTGCATATTTTTACATGCTGATGAGGTATAGCTGCAAACTTATACTCTCTGAGTATTGCCTAGAAGAACTGAATCTTGCCCTGTGATTGGCACTGTCTAGCAATTTTAGACAGGACAACACACAGGATGAGGCAGGATGAAAAGAGCCTCATGGTGATGAGATTGCTAGCAGCAGATAATGGCCCTTTCACAGTTGATCATGCAAGAATATGCTATCTGCTTTGGAGTAAAAGTTGTTTCTCTGCCAAAACAGTGGGGAGGGAGTCCTAAGGCTTTTGACTGCCATAAACGTTGACATCTAAGCCAGTTTGTATGGAGTCATCCCAAGTCATGCAGCAGTCTAAATCTAAAGTAGTATGATTTTTTACGTGTAAATCTCTTTTAATAGGCTGTGAACCCCTTGAACAGAAGTAGTAGCATTTGGAAAAATTGGTATGAGCTGTCCCGAGTCCATAGGATAGAGTGGAATATAAATGTAATAGAATAGAATAACTTCTGCTAGTAGTTTCTGATAATGTTGCATATAGTAGTTTTATCTGCAGTTAAGCGAGTTAACATGCAAAATATGTATTTATACAAAATGTTAAATTACTACAGAAGAAGGGGCAACTTAAACCCATATTAAAACATCGTAGAAGTACTAAACTGCATTTGTATGTAGATTTATGTGTGGATTTTTTAGCCAGTCTTTCAGAATGCAGCTCCATGCAAGGTGGCTCACAAAATTAAAAAGGCTTAATATAATTAAATACATTTTAATTAAATACATTATAGCAACCTTTCCCTCATTTGTTTAAAGAGTTCCTTTATATATTACTTTTTATCCTACACCCTAGCATTGAAGTATATATCTTCATTACTTAAACGTCAACTGTAAGATTCAACTAAATAATTGTGTGAGTGAAATGACTTCCAGTTGCTCAGAGAAACTTTCCCCCCTTTCCTCCTCTTGTGTGGGCTATACCCAGATCTGTTCTGGAGGGTTGAGGAGCCCCAGAACAGATTTAGGGGGTGTACAAGGAGGGTGAGCAGGGGATAACTTTCTGTTATGTAAGGAGAAATACTTGTTATGATAAAACATTCGCCTTAGTGCTATATTGAATACAATCCCATGAATTTGACCTTCAGGGTACAGACCAGCTATGGGAAATTGGAAGAACAGTACATCTGATGTGTGTATTTGGTCACTACTCTCCCTTACTCCCCTACTTGCCTCTTAAAGGAATATATGGGAAAGTAACGTCTCAAACTGTCCTGAATTATCTCACTATGGATTCAGAATGCGATGAAGACCTCCCTGTATGATTGGGATGCTTGAAGGTGTGTTTTAAGTCTCTGAGATTGTCTGGAAGGATGGGCAGAAAGGCAAAACAGTACCTACAAAGGTTTCACCCAGCTTAAAGTATCTTGATGAGAAGCTGGACAGCAGCATAGGTGAGCTGTGGATAAAGTGTTGGACATGATCTAGGCTCACCTTCTTTATTTAAAACATTTATATAACTGTGTTTTATTAATGATTTTCAAGTGTCTTTCAAGTGTCAATATTAAAACACATACATAAAACAGCCATGAGATAAATGTATTCTGCACTAATTGGAGCCTCTGAACCTTTCAGAGGCAGCCTGAAATAATCCAGTCTAATAGCAGTAATGTGAAAGAGTAGGGGAAAGATCTGGGTGAAACTTAATAATCTCATCTAGTGAGCCCTCTCCACCAGATCAATTCGGACTCCTCTTTACAGTCTCAGTTTTAAAAATCTCAACAATCATGGGAACCCTCATGTGAGACTAAGAAATAAAGAAGAGTCAAATAGGAGTTATTTCACAGAATGCTAAACTACTGCTCAAGCGCAGGCTGACTCCACAGGTCAACCCCGAAAGCATCAAAATATATTTTATAAAGCAGACCACAAAAGCATCTTCAGGCAATTCTGGTGACAGAGCCTTTCCTAACAGCTTTACAAGTATTTTACAAATTTTGTTCTATTTATAGAGGTTTGTAGGTTCATATCTTCTGTCCAACCTACCTCAGTGTTAACCACTTTAAATGCAAAACTATACAATGTCTCCAACGATGACTAGACAGCAGCAGGAAAAGGTAACTGTTCAATACTTTGGTAAAAAATGCAAACAGATAATAAATGTGTGTGTTACTTACTGTGGGCTGGGGTTGGGGGAATTCAAAGCACATATTGCTGAAAAATTGACCAAAGACTAATACCCCTCCCCCCAAAAAACCCATTAGAAACAGATAGGAATGGGGGAAGAAATCAATTTAGTTAGCATTTTTAGGCGAATATATCAGATTAGCACTTTGCAGAACAATAAAGACATTCTTCAAAATTTGCACTTATCCAAATTTTATAGTGCAGTTCAACAATAAATGGATATATATGTTAGGGGAAAGTGTGCATAACACTGTATTAGTGAAAATAACATACAAAAATTTGTTATATTAGGAAAATTTGCTTGCAAAAAGGTTTACATTAGTCAAAACTGCATACAAAAATGTGCTTATTAGGAGAAATTCATACCAAAATGCTGATGAATTTTCATGAGGATTTTTGTTGTTGTTATGTGCCTTCAACTCAATTATGACTTGTGGCAACCCTATGAATCAGTGACCTCCAAGAGCATCTGTCATGAACCACCCTGTTCAGATCTTGTAAGTTCAGGTCTGTGGCTTCCTTTATGAAATCAATCCATCTTTTGTTTGGCCTTCCTCTTTTTCTACTCCCTTTTGTTTTCCCCAGCATTATTGTCTTTTCTAGTGAATCATGTCTTCTCATGATGTGTCCAAAGTAGGATAACCTCAGTTTCATCATTTTAGCTTCTAGTGACAGTTCTGGTTTAATTTGTTCTAACACTCAATTATTTGTCTTTTTTGCAGTCCATGGTATGCACAAACCTCTCCTCCGGCACTACATTTCAAATGAGTAGATTTTTCTCTTATCCACCTTTTTCACTGCCCAACTTTCACATCCATACATAGAAATCAGGAGTACCATGGTCTGAATGATCCTGACTTTGGTGTTCAGTGATACATCTTTGCATTTGAGGACCTTTTCTAGTTCTCTCATAGCTGCCGTCCCCAGTCCTAGCCTTCTTCTGATTTCTTGACTATTGTCTCCATTTTGGTTAATGACTGTGCTGGGGTATTGATAATCCTTGACAAGCTCCATGTCCTCATTGTCAACTTTAAAGTTACATAAATCTTCTGTTGTCATTACTTTAGTCTTTTTGACATTCAGCTGTAGTCCTGCTTTTGTGCTTTCCTCTTTAACTTTCATCAGCATTCGTTTCAAATCATTACTTGTTTCTGCATATCTTAATTGATGTTTCTCCCTCCAATTTTCACATCTCCTTCATCTTGGTCCAATCCCGCTTTCCATATGATATGTTCTGTGTACAGATTAAACAAATAGGGTGATAAAATATACCCCTGTCTCACACCCTTTTCTATTGGGAACCATTTGGTTTCTCCATATTCTATCCTTACAGTAGCCTCTTGTCCAGAGTATAGGTTGCGCATCAGGACAATGAGATGCTGTGGAACCCCTATTTCTTTTAAAGCATTCCATAGTTTTTCATGATGTACACAGTCAAAGGCTTTGCTGTAGTCTATAAAGTACAGGGTGATTTTCTTCTGAAATTCCTTGCTCTGTTCCATTATCCAATGTATGTTTGCGATATGATCTCTGGTGCTTCTTCCCTTTCTAAATCCAGCTTGGACGTCTGGCATTTCTCACTCCATATATGGTAAGAGCCTTTGTTGTAGAATCTTGAGCATTACAGGCATACTCCACTTTAACGTTCGCAATGGGACCGGACAGTATACTGTAAGCGAAAATAAATGTTAAGTGAAGCAATTGTGTTCACTTGTACTGCATGCAATCACCACTAGATGGCAGTGGCGTCATGCCAATAAAGTGTACGTTATTGTGAAGCGCGCGAACATTAAGCGGGGTATGTGAACGTATGGAGCATGTACGTTATAGCAAGGCAACGTTAAGTGAAGCGACGTTAAGCGGGGTATGCCTGTACTTTACTTGCATGGGATATTAAGGCAATAGTTCAATAATTACTGCATTCTCTGGGATCCCCTTTCTTTGGAATTGGGATATATATTGAATGCTTCCAGTCTGTGAGCCATTGTTTAGTTTTCCATATTTCTTGACAAATTTTTGTCAAAATTTGGACAGATTCAGTCTCTGTAGCTTGTAACAACTCTATTGGTATGCCATCTGTTCCTGGTGATTTGTTTCTTCCAAGTATTTTAAGAGCAGCTTTCACCTCACATTCTAAAATTTCTGGTTCTTCATCATACGGTTCCTCCGTGAATGAATCTGTCATCCTTACATCTCTTTTATAGAGTTCTTCACTGTATTTGCTTTCATCTTCCTTTTATTTCATCTTGGTCAGTCAGTGTGTTCCCCTGTTGATTGTTCAACGTCCCTACTCGTGGTTTAAATTTCCCTTTTCTCTAATCTTTTGGAATAGGGCTCTTGTTCTTCCCATTTTGTTGTCCTTTTCTATTTCTATACAATAACTATTGTGATAGTTTTCATTGTCCCTACGTACTAGTTGTTGTATAGTTGCATTTAGGATTCTGACTGTGTTTCTATCTCCTTTTGCTTTTGCTTTCCTTCTCTCTTTAACAATTTTAAGTGTTGTCAGTCATCCATTGAGGTCTTTCTCTCTTTTTAACTAGAGGTATTGTCTTTTTGCATTCTTCCCTGATAATGTCTCTGACTTCACTCCATAGTTCTTCTGGTTCTCTGTCAACTAAGTTTAAAGCTGCAAATCTGTTCCTTTTTTCATCTTTATATTCTTCTGAGATGTTATTTAAATTGTATTTTGGCATTATGATGGCTTTGTTCTTCTTCTTTAGCTTTACTCTCATTTTCGATATGAACAGTTCATGATCTGTACCGCAGTCTGCTCCTGGTCTTGTTTTTGCAGAACGTATGGAACTTCTCCATCTTCTGTTGCCAATTATATAATCAATTTGATTCCTATATTGCCCATTTGGTGATGTCCACATGTACAGTCATCTTTTTGGTTGCTCAAAAATGTGTTGCCAAGAAACAAATTATTGGCTTCGCAGAATTCATTGTCTTTCTCCTGCTTCATTTCTGTCTCCTAAGCCCCATTTCCCCACAATTCCTAGTTCTTCTCTGTTCCCTACTTTTGCATCCCAGTCCCCCATGATTATCATCATATCTTGTTTTGGTGTGTGATCAATTTCCTCCTGTACTTCTACGTAAAATCTCTCCATTCTTCTTCTGCATTTGACGTTGGAGCGTAGACTTGGATGATGGTTATGTTAATGGGTTTCCTGTTTAATCTCATTGATATCACTCGCTCATACCTTGTGTTGTAGCTCCTAATTGCTTTTGCTACATCACCTCACTAGTAAAGCAACCCCATTTCTTTTTTATTTTCTCATTTCCTGCATAAAATATTTTGCAGTTGCCTGACTGAGTGCCTTCTGACCTGAGGGTCTCATCTTCCAGCACTATCTCGTGTTGCATTTTGGATAGTCTGTTCATAGGTTTTTCGTGGTAAGAGGTATTCAGAGGTGGTTTACCATTGCCTTCCTCTGAGTTTGGATGCATCTTAGTCTGGTGTCTCAGCTTTGACCAATCCACCTGAGGTGCCCCTGCTAGGAGTCTAGCCTCTTGGTCTAGACTCCTGACAGCATTGCTCTCAAACCCCCTCACCACGTTAAGGTGTGCATCCTAAAGGGGGGATTTTTTTTAAAAAAATTGTAAATTGTTGCAGAAATCTGAAGAACTGAATTTAAGATTGGAAAATAAAAGAGACTGAGAGGACCAAAACTGACATATCCTTCTATCCCTAGAAGAAGGAAACTAGCTATGGAGGTAGTTGGGCTTTTGGGACAACAAGGAAGTTAGTTATGCTAAAGGAGATTGTAGGGAAGCTGAAAAAAATATTTTTTTCCATTTTCATCACTGTGGAAAATGTAGATCAGGTTCCTGTGCCTGAACTAACTTTCTCAGGGAAGAAGTCTGAGGAACTGAGGCAAATACTGTCGACAAGAGATTAAATTCTCTGCTTTATTCAAAAATTAAAAACGAACTCCTCACCAGGTCCAGATGGTATCCGTCCAAGATTTCTTAAAGAACTCAGATATGAAACTTGCTGACCTAACAAAAATATATAACTTTTCCCTTAGATCAGCCTCCATACCTGAGGCCTGGAAAGTGGCCAATCTAACACTTTAAAAAAATATATATATTTTTTAAAAGAGTGGAGTGGGTCTGGGAAATTATTGAAGAATCAACATTGTTTCTGCAAAGGCAAGTTTTTTATAAGTAATCTTTCAGAGTTCTTTGTCTATAGATCTCAGGGCGGGTTACAATAAAAAAGAAAATATAACAATCTATATTAAAATTGGTTAAAGCAATTAGTTCGCTACATTGTGTGGACCAGGCATATTTATCAATCAAGGACCTGGCAAAAATTACAAATTTTCAGTTGGTGAATAAAACTAAGCAGAGTTGGTGCTAACCAAATTTCTGAGGGGAGTATGTTCCACAACCAGGGTGTTATAGTGAGAAGGCTCACTGTTGGTTATTGCTGCTCAGGCTTCCCTCACTGATGACACTACCAGCAAAGCCTCCCCAGCAGATCTCAAGTTACAGGATAGTTGATATAGGAAAAGGCAGTCTCTCCGGAAATTGGAACCTTGAATTGAGCTCTGTACTTAATTGGCAGCCAGTGCAAATGCTTCAGGACCAATGTTATATGGTCCTTAGTCAAGAGGTCTAAAAGGACTCTCTCAGCTGCATTTTCCACAGTCACTAGCTGTGGCTTCTGTACCTTCTTTAAAGGTAGCCCCATATAGAGTGCATTGCAATAGTTCGGACTGGAAGTTATTAGAGCTTGAAGCATAGTGTCCAACCTATATGTGTCCAGAAATGGCTATAACTGGCGAACCAGCTATAGGTGGAAATAAGTCCTCCAGGCTATTGAAAAGATGTGTGCCTCCAGGAACAAGGTGGAATATAGGAGCAACTCCAGACTATGGACCTGATCTTCCGGGGGAGTGCAATCAGAACAGGTTTTGCACCTAATTCCTTGACATGGGAACCACAAGTCCACAGTATCTTTCTTGGTCCTCATTCAGCCCATTACTGCCTCCAGACACCAGTCTAGCACCAGCATGGCTTCACCTATGTATTGCCTAGGCTGTCATGGGCCCCAAGGAGAAGCTGTGGCAGGAATGGGAGGAAGAAGAGGGGGTACAGAACTTAGACAGGGATTGCCAGTTTTGCTGAAGGCAGTCAGGACAGTACAGGTGAAGATTGTCAGAACCCTCTGAGCCTACTAGTAGAATTGTTGAGAGCAGCCCAGAAGCCGTCTGTCCTGCCAGAGCTGTCTGAAGATAAAGATGCCATGGCATCCAGCCTAGATCTAGGTGAAAAAGTGGCCAGCAAGAGATGTCCTCAAGATCACAAAGAAAGGCCAGACAGCTTGACAAGATACTATCAGCTCCTTGAAACAGCTTGCGCTTAGCAAAAGGGGCTAGAAAGACCAACAGTTAATCCATAGAGTGCAGTCTCCACCCTTCCCTGATATATAAACGTAGCAATGCTTGTGATTCTGCATTGCGCCAATTAGTCTTTGCCACCTCCACCATGCCTAGTTTGCATCCTGAGAGAGAAGCCCAGTGTATTCCTGTATCCTGAAGCATTCCTAGAGTGTGATGTTGCATTCCTGTACTGATTTCTTGAATAAAGCTTCATACAGAAAAATCCAGTTTACTGAGTCTGCTTCTTGGTTAGGAGCCAGGACACAGGCCAAGCTGTAATGCCCAAGGGCAAGATTCTTTGCAGATTTGGATACAGTAACAATAGAGATGGAATGAAAAGTCACAGGTTTATTAACTTCTACGCAACATATAGAGATACAGAAAGCAAAGTAGTCAATCTTACATTCCTTCTGCTGTCAGGGAACCCTTCAGAATGGCAATGAACAGACCGCTGTAGGAGCTTTGGTATGCAGCACACTGTCCTAGGATCTTAGGTTTATGCTTAGTTCCACTATGGGATGGTTTTGCAGGGCTTTTTATATTCTTAGATGCTAATAAGCCATACCTCCTGTGTGGGTTGTTTTACTCGGAAGAAGTAGCTAAGATCTGTAGCTGACTAATAATTCTTCCCAATTCTAAACAGCAGGTGCAGAGCATGAGATAAGAGTTTGTCTCTGTGAAAAAGTCAAGTGGTCTACATCAAAGGGAGATACTCCCTAGTTGTTGACTTTATTCTCCCAACTCTCACACTGTTATAGTCATAACATGGCTGATAAGACACCTGCTGCCCAGCACAGTTTCTCACACTCAGTGTTGAACTTGCAGATCACAGTGTAGCACTGTGAACAGTGTAGCACTGTAAAGCTGTAGCACTGTAAAGCTGATTTAACTTCTTAAGGAAGGCATTCTACTTACTAGCTCTGGTTAGCAATGCAAGCATCACAGCCTGCTACATAGATAGCACACTTTGACTTCTACCCTGCAAATCTGTCACAATAGTACTTTGTTTTGACTGATTCTAGCACCACAACTTCTTGCATGTTGACTAAAGGTGGCCAAGAGACAAACAAGTTGGGGAGGGGAAGGAGGGAATGAATACCTACTAACCCTGATATCTCCAGTTTTAGAGGCAATATGCTTCTTAATACCAGTTGCTGGAAACCTGGGGGGGGGAGCTGATGTCCTCATGTCCTGTTTGTGGGCTTCCCATAGGCATCTGGTTGGCCCCTGTGAGAACAGGATGCTGGACTAGGTAGACCATTGGCCTGATCCAGCAGGGTTCTTTTTATGTTCTATGAGGGGAAAGGACCAGGGTGTGTGTGTTTAAGGAATCTAGAAAGAGATGAAATGTTAATTTTATTATTATTAATAATAATAAACCAAGAAGAGAAAGGAAGGGAATAAGACAGAAAAACTATTATAGGAGGAAGAACAGAATTTAACAGGACCAGAGAGAAGGGATGAAAACAAACTCACAGCTGGGACGGGGGAAGCACAAGTTGAGTGTGAATGGAGAATGGGAGGAAAATTAAAGGAGATGGGTAAAAATACCTTCAGAGGCATGGTGGGGGAGAAAAAAAGAAAAAACTTTCTTCACATATAACATGTGGAACAGCAAACACCAAATTCTGCCTAAAATGGACAGGCTGTCACAACACCTCCAGAGTAAATTCTGTACTTAGTTCAAGGAAATCTGAATTATGGAACTTCTTGACACAAAGAAAACACTGTGGCAAAGAATTTAGTAGTTTCCAAAGATGGTTTAGGTATCAATAGAAAATAATGTTGGTTGATTATGCCAAATCATCTGCCCTTGTTTTGTGATTGGCTTTGTCCCTACACCATTATTTTGTGACTGTTGGGCCTCAGTAATTTTCAACCATCCCAAGTGAGCTCTGTGGGTAGAAATTTTGGGAACTCCTGATTTAAGGCATAACTTCTCTATGAGGAGTGATCCTGAATATGCACTCTTGCTTAAGAAGACAGGATCTCATTTAGGTCCACTTATTTCAGCATTCTTTGCAAGAATCCCAGTAAGCACTAGGTGGTACATCAGAAATTGGCCAATATTTATTCTTCTCCCCACCCCAGATTAAATGGCTCCAAAGGATTTGGGCCACCAATGAGCAGGCTCTGGTTGGAGTCCCCACCAGTTTGTTTCCCAGAAGGGATCTATGGGAAGGCCTCTCTGCTTGATATTCAGGGGAAAATAGGCATAGAGGAAGAAAGATGTTCTGTCTGAATATTTTAACCAAACAAAGATATATAATGTAATCTGTAAATGTAATTGATAAGTAACATTTAGTTTCAAAATTTTATTGTATTGCTAGCATTGCTGCCTTCATGATGTCTTTATCAGAAAAAAATAATCAAGCCATTGTTGGAATTGTTAGCTTAATGTCCTTATTCTTTAATATAAATACATTCTTTGTAGTTGTAATCATTTTAAATCATGATAAAACATCACTTTTAACAAGATATAGCATTCTGTGCCATGCCACAAAACTTCCTATGTCAGATTATTTTGAAATGATTTTTTGTGAGTAAGGAAGTAATAATTTATATATGCATTTGTGCAGGTAATATATGCTTTGAACACAAAGAATGATGAACATGAAGCTGCTATTCAGGCACTCAAAGATGCTCATGAAGAAGAAATCCAACAAATTCTTACAGAAACCAGAGAAAAGATTCTGCAGTATAAGAGTAAAGTTTCTGAGGAAATGGATCTCAAAAGAAAAATCCAGGTTTTAGAAGAGTCATTGGAAGATCATAAAAAGATGAAGAGTCAAGCTTTAAATGAGTTTGAAGCATATAAGGACAGAGTTGAAGATATGCAACTTTGTGCAGAAGCTCAGCATGTCCAGCGTGTAGTAACTATGTCGCGGGAAGTAGAAGAAATTAGAAAGAAGTTTGAAGAGAGGTTACGGAGTTTTATACAATTACAAGTACAGTTGGAGAAGGATAAACGTTCAGCTCTTGAAGAACTGAGAGCTGCACATAGACTTGAAGTCCAAGAACTTATGAAGACCCATCAGAATCAGAATGCTACTTTAAGTAAAGGACAAGAAAAGTTAGAAGAAGGACACAGGCAGGATGTGGAAGAATTGAATGCCAAAGTTGAAGAGCTAAGAGTGGAAAGAAAAAAGCTAATTGAGGACTATGAAGGTAAACTCAGCAAAGCTCAATCTTTCTATGAGCATGAACTTGATACTATGAAAAGGTCTCAACTGTTTACGGCTGAAAGTCTGAAAACCTGCAAAGAGAAAGAAGTGGAACTAAGAAAGGAGTTTCAAAGCCAGGAATCTATTTTACGAAAAAATCTGGGGAAGCTTAAGACTGAATTGCAGATGGTACAAGATGAAGCAAGCAGTCTACGAGAAAAATGTCAGAAACTTCAAGTAGCACTAAACACAGCAGAAAACAATGTGCAGGTGAGATGAGAATTGTTACACTATTTGCTTAGAACAAAACTAATGTAAACTGTAAAAAGTAATGTTTAACCATTTGTATATGGATTGATTGTGAAGTTTCAAGTCTTTGTCACGACCACTTGTCTAACAGTTTAACATCTTTGTTATGTTCTTGATAAACGACTTCTTGCATGCTGGATCTCATAAAAGTTCAGATGACAAGCATTTCCAATACACAAAGTACTTACATCTAATGAAAAGCATTTTAATGCTTATATGTATATTTAGGGGATGGGATGTTTTGTTATCTGTGTTATGAAATGAATATGCAGTGAAATAGGTATCTGTGCGTGCATGATATACATGACATTTGGTCAACAGTTTTTACTTCTTTTTAAACAGAAGTTATTTCTTTGTGAGACAAACAAACAAACTGGTATAAGGTTTTGAAGGGGATCTTGATATCTCGTCCGAGTCAGATGGTGAATGTCAAACTCTGGTTCCTTTTGTCCCCGCTATATTGAAACTGTTATAGATAGAAGCTTGTGGAAAGACAGGTGTTAATCAAGAAACTACTTTGTTCATTTACTTAGACACAAGTCGAGTTGAAACAAATGACAAATGTGAAGCTAACTGATGGCACAATTGTATCCAAAACATAGAAATAATTTTGAATTACTTACTCTGTTTTATTAAGCAGCGATGGCCAACATCTTTCACATGGTGGGGCAGACCCTCCCTTACCATGCAACTTGAGAGCCAGACATCTTCAGAGGAAGGTTCATGCCCCCCATGCTGAAATTGGCAGGTACCCTCTCCATGTGAGAGGAGAGGACGTCCAAGACAAGCCTTTGCAGTGCCTTGTGGGATGTTATTCCCTTGGGCACCACTGCTTCCCAAGCAAGCTGTTTGAGAAGCAGTGCTGCCCAAGTCAAAAGCAGCATGCATAGAACATAGCAGCACATTAGCCTTCATAATAGCTCTAAATGTAGATGCCTGGTGGGATCCTCTCCATTTAGCACTGGGAGGGATGCAGTACTGCCATCTCCAAAGTAGTTCACAACTCTCCTGTGTGGGTTTTTTGGCATGGGCAACACCACTTCCACACTGAATTGCTTGGGAAGCTGCACAACCAAAAAGCCCCATGAGAGCCACCATTGTTGATCTGGCTGTACTCACAGCCCTCCCACTTTACATATAGAAATTCCCCTGATGCCTTTCTGTTATCTCTCAGTCATGTAGATGGGGGCAGACTGAACGAAATGCCAGGGTGAATTCTACCAAGGAACACCAGTTGGCCTCCCTTATACAAAAGATTAAAGAATTCTGTTTTCTACTTTGTAATATTGCTGGATTATGAGGACAGACATTCTTTTCTGCTACCATCCTATCCTTTCTGAATAATCAGTAGTTTTTCCAGCAGTCAAATTGACTCTGGAACTTCGATTCTTGATGGGCCTATTGCTGTGCTGGCTGCAGAAACATGTGGCCTCCCTCATCCCTACAATAGATTTCAGGAATGAAATATTTAATGAAAATATTTGTTCCAGTTTATATCTAAAACTATCACATAGCTTCTTCAGGTGAACCTGCAGTAGCTTTTCTTCTAACAGTGAAAGCAAATGGCAACTGAAGTAATTAGTGCTAAGTTAAAATTAGTGGCTTTGATCTAGAGACCCCTTTGGGCAAGCAGATGTCACTTATAGTCATGCAAGAAATTTGTCTACTACTTCTCAGCCCCACCCCAAAGCCACTAGCATCTCATTGCACATAATTCCAGAGGATCCCCTGCTCCAACAGAGTGGCTTTTAGAAAATCCACAGGGGGCTGCAATGGAAAAGGGAAGGCAGGAAAGCCCTGTTGATATTCTGGATCCAAGCCAATATCCTGTTCATACATAATGCTAAAAGATGGTTTAACACTATGTGTTCGAGCTGGAATGAACCTGAGCAAAGGCTTGGACTGGCATTCTGCTCCTTCTTTCCCTCTCGTCCAAGGTAAAGGGTTGTCACCCTTCCACTTGGTTGTCTGTGGTTTTAAACAGATGAGCACATATACTAGGCATGTATGCTGCCAAAGGTAGAAAACACTTTGCTTCAGGAAAAAAAGAGTGATGGTTCTGGGAGGATGATATTGGTATGGGAAGTATAACAAAGATAACTGGATTTGTTACACAGTTTAAATTATGTTGTATCTAAGAATGGGTTTGGGGACCTTGGTGAATTTTGCTGCCCATCACTAAAATTTACTAAAAACTCTTCTTTCCTCATCCCAAAATTTAAAATTGCATTCTAGTTTTCTTCATTTCTTTTGGGCTGCTTCACTAACTCCACTGAAATCCTACTTCTGTGACTTTGGCTGCAGTCCAGTACATGGGAGTAAGTCCCTTTGAACCCAGTGGTGCTTACTTCTGAGTAGACATGTAGTGGATTACAGCCTTAGCCATGAACTGTAACAGTTCTTGAGTATACTTTTCTAATTGGTTGTCAGTTGACTATCCTCAACCAATTGCCTTACGTGCATACTTTTGCTCCTCATGGGAAGAATATATATGTTTTAAAATCTAATTTGCTTTTTCCCTCCTAGAAGACCAAGGAGTGGTGAACTGTCATTCATCCTGCAAATTTGACAAAAATTGTTGTGCTAAATAATCATTAATATTTAGTACAATGACAATTTCAGTTTTCTGTCTCTGTGTATTTTAAGCACACCTGTTTTCTGTGAGTGTCATCTAACATAGCTTAAGGCTTAAAAAAGGAGAAAAAATGTATATTATGTATACATGATATTGATTTGCACTCTGCAGATAACTTAGTCATTCGTTTTTTCTTTTTGTTTGTAAGCTGCTTTTTAAATTGGCATGTTTTCTTTAATAAAGTTCATTTTTATAATAGGAAATTAATGTTCTAATTAAGCTTCATCTTTTTCTGTCATTTTAAACTAACTTTTCCTTGTCAGGGCAGAATGCCAACATGTCTGTACTGTTACTAGAACATTTATTCTAACTTGTCTGAATGGCCATGCAGTTTTAAAATGCATCACCTGAGGTGTGCTTGGTGAGTACATGGAGAAGGCCTTCTTGATGGTGGAAGCCTGTTTAGTCCCTCCTTTCCAAACTTCAGAAAGATTTCTTGCTATTGTCTGATACCCAAAGTAATTGTTTATCATGCTTGCTGTGTTAGTATATTGATTTTTATTTCCAGTTGATAATTGTTATTTTTTATTATTTTAGTCAAGGGGGGCATGGGACCAAAAAGTGGGTGGGTGGATAGATGGATGGATGGATGGATGGATGGACGGATGCACGCATGTGTGTGCACACACACACGCAAATCAAAGGTGAAAGAAAAGGATGACATTTGGCATGGTACTGTTTTCTGCATTGACTGGGTTGGATGTAGAGGTGCATGCAGGAGGTATCTTCAGGTTATGGAAGGGCTGTTTTATACCTTGCTGAAGAGTGCTGTGAAAGAAAAGTGAAATTAAACCATATTATGTTCTTCCATTTTTGCAAGAACATATGCATGAGCTTGCACAATCTTTTTCACAAGCAGAAGTATTTAAACTATCTGTTAGAGCACTGTGTGAAGGTTTTGCAGGACAGTACTGTTAGCTGTTTTTCCATCTGGTCATGATTCTTAGATCCAACTCATTCTGTGGAACGAATGCACTCACTATTCATTGGTTAATTTTCTGTAATACCACCACTACTATGAACAGTGTGCCATTCAACGGGCATATTTGTATTAGAATATCAGCAAACTTTTGCAATGAAAAAATAAGCATATAGAGATGGGTTTGTCAGGTTTGTATGCAAGAGGCTTACAGAGTTTGTGGAAATTGCAGGATGTTATGACTAAAGCATTGCAAAAATGTCCAGGCAAAAAAGTTAACTGTCTTTATTTTATAAATTGGGCAGTAATCATTCCACACTCAAATCGCATCTGTATTAGGACATTTCATTCATTCATGTCCAATTTTAGGATGTCCTTTTAATAATGTTTTCTCTTCACTTAGGCTCTTCAAAAACAGTTGGATGATGTCAAAGATGAGGAAATGTCATTGTTAAGCAAACACAAAGAGGTTGAAAGTGAGCTAGCAGCTGCTAGAGAACGCTTACAGCAGCAGGCCACAGACCTAGTACTAAAAGCCAGTATGTGTGTCTATGTTTTTATGTGCTTTGTAGGTAATCTACCTTAAGTATGTATTGAGAACATTAGTTTTTGTTTCAGTATTTTAATACAAAAAGTATGTTTTATACATTCCCTCCTCTCGTGGAAGGGTTCTGCTGTGCCCACATGATCTCATCATGGATGAAGGTGCTGATTTGGTGTGCATTACCAAGATCTGGGTGGGTGAGCTGGGAGGAGTTGATCTGACCCAGCTTGCCCACCTGGATACTCAGTGCAACCCCAGCATAGACTGCAGGGGCGAAGGAGAGGAATTGCTGTGGTCTACAGAACTTCCATCTCTGTCATCAAGAAACCACTCTGTCTTGCAGCTGGCTGTGAGGGCCTGCAGCTGATGTCGGGCCAAGAAGACAGTAAACTAGAGTTGCTGCTGGTGTACCATCCATCCTGCTGCCCGAGACCTTTTCCATAGGAGGTGGGCCATCACTGCGGGTTATAGTTCCACCTATCGTGCGAAGGCAAGAATGTTTTTGAAGTCAAGACTAGGGGCGTCAGGCCCCTCCCACTCTCCAGTTCATTCTTGCCTTCGTATGAACAAGATTGATATTCTATAGCGTAGCTTAGCTAAGTCTCTGTGTGTTTTGTTCTTGTATTTGTCTGACAGGGTGTGGAGGTATTGTTATTTGTGTGTTTACCAACCGTTTTCCCTTCCCTCTGTCTTGTTTCTAACGTTGTTTGCCATTCCCGGGGAACTTCCTTGGGGGGGTTCTCCCTGACCCGGGCCGTTTATTTTCCCAGTTTTTTGTCCTACGGCCCTCGGAGAGACCGCGGCTGCGGTTCTCTCCATTCCCAGCGGGAGCTTGCGGCTGCAGCTCCCGGCGCTACCCGCCGATTGCTTCAAACCTTTTTGTGGCTTCCTTCTCTAACGTTCCTGGCCGTTTTGAGTCAATTCCTTCCCGGGGTTTGCCGAGGCTTCTATCCTCACGGCGGCAGCTTCGGTGACATATCCCCTCGAGAGCCAGCTACTGCGGCTCTCTTTCTTGCGGCTTTGTCCGTTGGTTTTTTCTTGAGGCTCGCTGCCTTGCTTTCCACGCTGCGACACTTGGGCAGACGGCGGCTGCGGCGGCTCCCTACTGCCCTCTAGCGGCTGCGATTTCTCCCTAGCTGCTTCCTACCTATTTTCTGTGCTGCAGCTTTTTTCTTGAGGCTCTCTGCCTTGCGTTCCACGCCGCGACAGTTGGGCAGACGGCGACTGCGGCTGCTACCTACTGCTGTCTAGTGGCTGTGATTTCTCCCTAGCTGCTCCCTGCCTATTTGCTGTGCCGCGATCTCGCTAATCGGCCCCGCGGCTGCAGATCGAGTGGTGTGCCTCAGTCCGCCATTGTCCCTTCTTTATTGCCCGCCATTTTCATTTGTATTTTCCTGCGCCTGCCTCGGGCGCCATTTTATTTGTCCCCTTTTCCTCTCATGTACTAACTAATAGCAGGCTGCCAGAGCTACTGTATGTGTGGGACAGTTAGGATCCTGCAGATATACAAGGCTTCTTTTCCACTCGACTATTGCTCCTGCTTTTCAAGTTTGGGACTGTGATCTACGCCATATGCACTGCGCTTCTGTGGCTGCCTCTTCAGGCTGTGGCTGTGATCTAAACTGCTTTTGAACTATACCTTGCTGTGGCTGTGTGCTGAGACTATTCATACTGCGCACAAGTTGAACTGTACACTCTAACCCATCTGTGGCCGTGCCTCTTCAGGCTGTGGCTGTGATCTAAACTGCTTTTGAACTATACCTTGCTGTGGCTGTGTGCTGAGACTATTCATACTGCGCACAAGTTGAACTGTACACTCTAACCCATCTGTGGCCGTGCGCTCAGACTGTGATAACTTGCATAAGCCTAAACTAGTCTGCATTATATTGACACTGACAACATAGTGCATTCTGCCCCCTCTGTGGCCGTGCATCAAGCCTGAAGTATATCCTGTACATTCTGCCCCCTCTGTGGCAGTGTACCAAGCCTGAAACCCTGAAATCCAGCCTGCATTATACTGACGCTGATACCATAGTGCATTCTGCCCCCTCTGTGGCCGTGCACTCAGCCATCTGCCAGTGCATTCTACCCCCCCCCCTGTGGTCGTGTACTGAGCCTGTTCGGGTCTCTACATTCTGCCCCCTCCGTGGCCGTGTACTGCACCCATAGTGATTATAAGATGGCGGAACAGCCAGACATGTCTCAGACAGCCAAGCCACAACCATCCAAGGCAACTAAGACTAAGCATACCAAAGTACTGGCTAAAACTAAACACCTTTCCAGCCACAACAAAACCAAGCGACCACGCTATGCTTCTGTCTCGACACCCACCACAGCAGCTCAGGAACAGTTGACGGATATCTTTCATTCCCCCACTGCTTCCTCAGATGAGGAGGGCTTTCCTGGCTTCCCTACTCAGCCAACACGTAACCAGCCTCCTCCCACATTACCACCCAGAGCTGGTCCTACGTCACAGCCCGCTGAGCCACCTACTCAGCCACAACCATCTGCTTCAATGGGGCTACAGCTGTCTCACGAGTTTCTTTCACAACTTCAGGGCATGCTGTCTTTTTTTACACAGATGCAGTCACCACAGGTCTCTGCCATATCTCAACACACCATGGACCAATATGTAGGCCATGAGACAAATCCTTCCTGCTCCCCAAATCCCTTTGATGTAGCAGAGGCAGATGTTGTGATGACACTTCATATGGGGAGGAGTCACCCTTCGCTGAACATGCTGATGGAGATGAATGGAGTGACTCTTCAGAACATGAGGAGGATACATCGTATCGCTTGTTTAATGGATCAGATTATCAACCTCTAGCTCGCAGGGTAGTTAACACTCTTGGTCTCCAAGCTGCGCCCTCCTCTGCTGCCGCTCCAACTATTAAAGGAGCCAGGGTCCTCAAATCCCCTGCACCCACTGAGCATTACATCCCGGTGCCGGATCCCATCGCTAAACTGGCTGCCGATGAATGGTCTCATCCACTCCAAACTCGCCGCTTCAAGAACCTGGCTGACAAACTTTACTCTCTAGCCCCTGACTTTACCACCAAGCTGGCCGTTCCTGGCATAGACGAGCCAATCGCCAACCTAGTTTTGCGATCTCTTTTGCCTACAGAAGGAGAATCTCAACTCAAGGACGCTACTGAGCGAAAATTGGACTTCGCTCTACGCAAAAATCACGAGGCCACTGCCTTCTCCATGCGGGCCTCCGCATCAGCGTCCGTCTTCTCCAGGGCAGCAATGATGTGGCTGGATGATCTTCTAGAGGACCCTAACCCTGATCCTGCTTCTCTTAGAAGGTCACTCATAAAATTGCGCAAGTCAGCGGCGTTCGTAGCGGATGCCACTCTGGATGCCACTCAACTGGGGGCACGAGCCATGATGGCTCAGATAGTCGCTTGATGGACCCTCTGGCTTCGCCATTGGCAGGCTGATCCTACGTCCAGAGTGAATCTCTCTAGGGCACCTTACGCCGGATCTTTGCTCTTCGGCGAGGAAGCTCTAAAGGCAGTGCTGGTCAATCCCAAAGACGCTCACAAACCGGTCTTGGCCACTGTCAAGAACATCGACCATAGGCCTCTCAGGCAATTTCCCCCTTTCCGCACTAACCAGCCCTTTCGAAGACAGCGGCCAGGAGGACGAGGCCGCAACTTCAGATCCTATGATTCCAGTACTTTCAGGGGAACCTGGAACCGTCGTTTCCACGGCAGAGGTCAGTACCAAGGGCGCAGAGGTACCTCATCGTCCTCATATAGGGGAGGGTCTCGCCAACGCAAACAGTACTAGCGCACTACCTGTGGGTGGCAGACTGCTTATGTTTGGAGACCAGTGGCTGCATCTGACTAAGATCGCCTGGATCAGGGACATTTTCTCCTTTGGCTATGCAATAGAGTTTTGGGCGACCCCACCAGACAAATTCCATCTATCCCCTTGTCCCAGGGCACAGGCCAGGCACAGCATCATGCAGACAGCTATACAACAGCTCTTGGACATAGCGGCGATAGAGCCAGTCCCCACAACTGAGAGGTCGGAAGGGGTGTACTCCCTCCTATTTGCTGTGCCAAAATGAGATTTATCATGGAGGGCGGTATTGGACCTCAAGTTTGTCAACCGTTTTGTAACATATCGCAGGTTCAAAATGGAATCACTCCACTCCATTACGGAGAGTCTGCATGAAGGAGACTTCCTGGCTTCTATTGACCTTAAGGAAGCGTATCTCCATGTGCCCATTTGCATAGCCCACAGAAAGTTTCTTCGGTTTGCTTTTGGCCACCAGCACTTTCAATATAGAGCGATGCCATTCGGCCTCTCCTCTGCTCCAAGAGTGTTTACCAAAGTGCTACTCACCCTAGTGGCTTATCTCCGGACCCAAGGGGTTCATCTCTACCCATATTTGGATGATCTGCTAATACGGGCCAAATCTGAGGAGCTGGCTCATCATCATTTAACGATCACCCTCAATGTTTTGCAGGCCCACGGCTGGCTTGTCAACTTCAACAAAAGCCATCTCCAACCAACCCAACGCCTACTACATCTAGGGGCAATGTTGGACACCCTGCAGGCAATGGTCTTCTTGGCTCCAGATCGCATCGCTGCCATCACAAGCATTGCAAGGTCCCTGATACAACAAACATCCGCAGACGTCATGCTTCTCGCCAGAGCGCTCGGGATGTTCATCTCTACAATCCACATTGTGCCATGGGCTCGAGCCCACACTCGGCCCCTTCAGTGGACTCTGTTGCCCTTTCAAAAGGACATTGCCAGCTCCAACCATCGCAAAGTTCGTTTGAGCCCCGCACTGCGCCTCTCCTTCCGCTGGTGGACCAAGGTTCAACACCTCTCCAGGGGCATGTCGTTCAGAGAACCCCGCAGAACCGTTGTAACCACAGATGCCAGCCTCATCAGTTGGGGAGCCCACTGCAACTCCCAGTACGTTCAGGGGGTTTGGTCCACCACAGAGCAAACTCAAAGCATCAACTGGCTGGAGCTAAAGGCTGTCCACTTAGCTCTACGTCATTTTCAGTCTCTGTTCCCTTTGGACCATGTGCTCATCCGAACAGACAACACGTGTGTAAAATCACATTTGAACAGACAGGGGGGCACTAGGTCTCGTCCTCTGCAGGACTTAGCCAACCTCATCTTTGTCTGGGCAGAACAACATCTACAATCCCTGAAAGCAGAACATCTCAGAGGGATTTGGAATGTGACAGCAGACTGGCTCAGCAGACAACAAGTCTTTCCGGGAGAATGGAAACTTCATCCAGACATTTTCCATCGTCTCCAGTGTCGCTTCGGCGCCCTCTCAGTCGACCTGTTTGCTTCCAGTCGCAATTGCCAGCTTCCCAGGTACTTTGCCCGATACCTAGATTCAACAGTGGAAGCAGTGGATGCTCTGACAACACCATGGCCAGACGGTCTCTTGTACGCCTTTCCTCCCATACCATTGTTAGCCAAAACCTTGAGGAAGGCGCAAACCGAGAGGGCACAGCTGGTTCTGATAGCACCATTTTGGCCACACCGACCGTGGTTCTCAGATCTTCTGGCAATGTCAATGGTGGATCCTTGGACACTTCCAGTCAGGCCAGACCGCCTATCCCAGGGTCCAGTACTGCACCAGGACCCTACTTGGCTCAGTCTAACAGCGTGGCGTTTGAACGGGGACATTTGAGGTCAGCTGGCCTGTCTGACGCTGTGATTGATATTATTTTGGCCTCGAGAAGACCATCTACCACTCGTATTTATCAACATACCTGGGTGGCTTTCTCCAAGTGGTGTCAGTCGCACCACCATGATCCATCCCAGGCCACTGTGCATCAGGTGCTGCAATTTCTCCATAGTGGCTTTATGATGGGACTTCAACCCAACACTCTACGTCGACATGCGTCCACTCTGTCGTCCATTCTCTCAGTGTCCTCTCCTGGAGATCATATTTCCTCACATCCGTTCATCAAACGTTTTTTGAGGGGAGTCGCCCTACGCTCTCCGGCTGTTGTCCATCGGTTCCCCTCATGGAGTTTGCCGAAAGTTCTGCAGGCTTTGCAACGCCCTCCGTTTGAACCCATCAGGACTGTGCCCCTACGTATACTGTCCTTCAAGGTCTTGTTTCTGATCGCAATCACATCTGCCAGACGCGTTTCGGAGTTGGGCGCATTGTCTTCTGCTCGACACCTCTGCGTCTTCCATAAGGACTCTGTTGTGCTGAAGACTGATCCTTCCTTTCGTCCCAAGGTCGATTCAGTTTTTCATTGCAACCAGGACATTGTTTTGCCTTCCTTTTGCCCGAATCCTACCCATCCTCTCGAGAAGTCTTGGCATTCGTTAGATGTCCGGAGGGCTCTCAAAACCTACCTGTCTAGGACCCAAGAGATTTGACAAACGGAGTCTCTGTTTGTATCCTTTCATCCAAGGTCTATGGGGCATAAAGTATCCAATTCTACCTTATCCCGTTGGTTAAGGGCATGCATTACTTTAGCATATGAGTCCCTGAAGCTGTCAGTTCCAGCTAGTATAACGGCTCATTCTACCAGGTCAGCTGCCACTTCGGCTGCTTTTGCCACTAATGCTCCTGTTGCCGATATTTGTAGGGCTGCAGTCTGGTCTACCCCACACTCGTTTATAAGGCATTATAAAATTGATCGTTATGCCTCTGCTGACGCATCTTTCGGCAGACGAGTGTTGCAACAGGTTCTTAATGAGGATTAACACGTGGGTGGTCCCTCCCTGTATGGGCTGCTTTGGTACATCCCGCAGTGATGGCCCACCTCCTATGGAAAATGTACCATTGGTCTCACCTGAAAGGTGATTTTCATAGGAGTGGGCCATCACGGCCCTCCCAGTTGGAGGATGACTAGATATTTTCTAATGGGTTACATATTTTTTAATCGGTTACATATTATTGTTACGCTATTATATTTAAATGTAAGAGTGAAGTCAAGACTTTAGTTCTGTTATATTGTTATGTTAGAATCATGTTATTATGCATGTGACTATTGTGTTATTTTCCTGGCGGGCCTGTTGGCCTTGATCTTGTATTTTTAGATATTTCTTTTCAGACTCGCCACGAATGAACTGGAGAGTGGGAGGGGCCTGACGCCCCTAGTCTTGACTTCAAAAACATTCTTGCTTTCGCACGATAGGTGGAACTATAACCCGCAGTGATGGCCCACTCCTATGAAAATCACCTTTCAGGTGAGACCAATGGTACATTCTCTGACGAAACTGGCAGAGGCCATCTCGGCTATGGTATTGGAGGAGCCCAGAACAATAGTCCTGAGTAATTTCAATGTCTATGCTTAGACTGCCTCTGATGTTCCTGCTCGGGACTTCATGGCCTCCATGATGACCATGGGGCTGTCTCAAGTTGTCACTGGCCTAACGCATAGGGTAGGGCACACCCTCGCTTGTTTTTTGCTCCAGGTGGAGGAAGGGGTGGTCTGGAGATAGGGGGGTGGATGTCACCCCATTTCATCAGCAGACCACTTCCTGGTGAAGTTTAGACGTACAGCTCCAATCCTCCCCTGTAGGGGTGGTGGACAGATTAAGATGGTCCACCCCTGGAGACTAATGGAATCCATAGGATTCCTGAATGCTGTGGAGGAATTCCCAGTAGATAGAGCAGGTGACCCTTTTGAAGCCCTTGTCATGCTGTGGAACAGTGAGGTGCATCGGGCTCTTGACATGGTTGCCCCTCAGTGCCGTTTCTGGCATTGTGGAGCCTGGTTTGCCCCTTGGTACACCAGTGAGCTAAGGGCAATGAAACAGGCTGGATGACAGCTAGAGCGCAAGTGGTGAAAGACATGCTGTGAGGCTAATTGGGCACAAGTAAAACAGTGCCTACTGTGTGGTGGTGAGGGCGGTGAAGAAGGCCCACTTCTCTGCCACCATTGCATCCTCAGGTAGCCATCAAGTGAGACAGGGGGAATGTGACCCTGTTATTCTTCCTTGATCTCTCTGAGGCTTTTGATGCTATTGACCATGGTATCCTACTTTGTGAGATGGGTATCGGAGGCACTGTTTTACAGTGGTTCCTGAGTTCCCGAGTTAGGATAATTGGTCAGCTGCCTGCTTTAGATGGGGTCATACTCCCTCTGTCAATGAATTCCACTTGTCAAGGAACATTTGGGAGCACACTTTAAGCTTCCAATTGTTCCTTGCAGCCTTTGCATGCCCAGTACCTGACATCACGTAGGACATCAGGTGTGGAACAGGTGAGGATGGTATGGGGGAGATGGCCTTACAGACCTAATTTGGCCTGCGGGTCAGAGGTTCCCCACCCTGCAGTGTTAGATTTTTAGTTTCCCAGCATACATATGAAATTTATTGTAGAAGGCTAATTGTGAAATGTAAAATGCATATTGAAAGAAACAAAACACTATCTGAAGTAATTCTCTTGTATTGTCTATTAAATAACTTTTTAAAAACTTTTCCAGGAGTAGTTGTGTTAGCCCCCTGAAGCAAAAACAGCAATTTGTGGCACTTTTAAGACTAACACATTTATTGCAGCATAAGTCTTCATGGATTGCCTTGTTGATTTTTTTTTAACTGTTTGAGGACTGGTCCACACATTAGACCCGTTTCTTTCTGCTCAGCACAGAAATGCAGCTGGCTGGGGGTACACAGTTGAGTGAAAAGATGTGGCTGGGGAGGGGAAGTTACAGGCAGGATGGGACAGCACCATGGGCCGGATCCAGCCCAGATGCTGGCAATTCCCCGCTGTAGATACTGATTTTTCCTTACCCCTGCTCGAAAATATATTTCAGAAATTGTATTCAGTAGTGTAATTTAGGGCATACTCCATCCCCTTCTATGAGCCCTGCACTGCTGTTTGTGCTCTTATTGAGAGTAACTTGTTCCCAACCCTGAAAAGAGTAGGGGATATATGTATGTGAGACATAGAAGAACCCTATAAACATGATAACTGCTGGGCATATTGCAGTTTACCCAGTACAACATGCACCAGGGCTCGAAGAGTTGAGGAGTGGAAGAGTTCAGTGGACTCCCTAGGAGAATTTCCTCATTTGTTAGCAAAAAAAGATGTGTCTGTAAGAGGAGATTGATTGTGACCTTAGTTTAATTACCTCATAAATATTGGAGAGAATCTTATAAACACTGTTAATTATTAGTGCCCCATCCCAAATTAGGTTTGTTTTTCTAGAAAACTCCATTCCTGGTTTGTGTTAGGATTATAGAGGCTCTGCATTGTAGCATTACACTAGTGTAATCCCATATAGAGAAGAATGATTTCTGTTTTCTTGATGAAAGCAAATTGCTTAGGTTTTTGAAATTAAAGTTCTCTGCTATTAAGTTATGGAGATAGCTGAGGACCAAAATGATTTAATTATAAAAGTTCTATGGCAGAATCACTCTCCAAAAGACAATGAGGTTTCAGTTGTGGCACAAAATGTTTATTTGAACATCACATATAATGGGGTGGGGTTTTGTGTACAATCAGTGTGGCATTTAATAATTACAGTTTTTAATAGAATCAGTATGTCTAGCAGTGCATGTTTTCTTGAAAGTAAGTCCTATTGCATTCAATTAAGCTTACATAGGAGTAAATGTATATAGGACTGCAGTCTAAATAAGACTTAAACAATATGGCTACATTTGGGCAATCCAATTAGTTTAATAATCCTATATATAAACAAGCCCTGCATCCACATGTGCAGCCCCTTCCCTCCTTCCTTCTTGGCATGCGACAATTAATCCTGGAAGTCTTCAGTGAACCATAGTTTCCTGTTAACATCCAAAATGGGATCCTATGATTATCAGCTTCAGAACAAGCCATGAACTTCAGCCAAATTCAAACCATGGTTTTAAGATCCTGGCTTGTTGTGAACCCGGTAACCATAGTTTCCCGGATCAGATGCAATGGGAAGCTACACCTATATTTCCTGGATTATCACATCTCAGTAAGAAGGAAGGAGGGAAGTAGCAATGCAAGAATAGCGTGTATGGGCAAAAGGCTCGTGTTTCTTAAGTCAAGATGTGATCATACAAACACAGCTTATATGCAATGGCATTCTAACACAAGAGTGGCTGGATATATTGAAGATTATAAATTAATGTTTTGGTTTGTTACAGGTCATATTGGAATGCTTCAAGCTACTCAAATGACCCAGGAAGTTACAATAAGAGATTTGGAATCAGAAAAATCTACATTAAAGGAGAAGCTGTCTCAACTAGAAGAGGAAAGAAATTTATTACAAAACAAAACACAAAGCCAGGATGAAAGACAAAGGCAGCAAATTCTTACACTGGAGAAGGTAACAGAAGTAGCACTTTTCCAAAAAGAACAATGTCCTATACAGCAGTCCTAAAGTGTACAGTGGGAGGAGGAAACTCTGTAGTGGAGAAACCACTTCTTACACCTTAAGGGGTTTTCCACTCTCTTCAGCGCTGGTTACGCCTCATCTTGAGTACTGTGTCCAATTCTGGACACCACACTTTGAGAAGGATGCAGACAATCTGGAACACGTTCAGAGGTGGGCAACATGGATGATCGGGGGACTGGAAACAAGGCCCCATGAGGAGAGAGTGAAATTACTGGGTATGTTTAGCCTTGAGAAGAAAAGACTGAGGGGAGATATGATAGCACTCTTCAGTGTGAAGGATTGTCACACAGAGGAGGGCCAGGATCTCTTTTCAATCCTCCCAGAGTGCAGGACATGGAATAATGGGCTCAAGTTACAGGAAGCCAGATTTAGACTGAACATCAAGAAAAACATCCTAACTGTTAGAGTGGTATGACAGTTGAACCAATTACCTAGGGAGGTGGTGGGCTCTCCAGCAATAGAGGCTGGACAGCCACCTGTTCGGTATGCTTTAAGTTGGATTCCTGCATTGAGCAGGGCTTGGACTGGATGGCCCCTTCCAAGTCTACTATTCTATGATTCTCGAGCACTTTCCCTTCCTGTGATTTCCAGCAACTGGTATTTGGAAGCATACCGTCTCTTATCTATGGAGGCAGAGCATCATTGAGTTTTGATTCTTACGCATAATGTATCTACAGAAATATATATATATGGGACCCCCTTGAGGATGCACACCTTAATGTGGTGAGGGGGTTTGAGAGTGTTGAAGAAGCTGAGAGCAATGCCATCAGGAATCTAGACCAAGAGGCTAGACTCCTAGCAGGGGCACCTAAGGCGGAATGGTCAAAGCTGAGACACCAGACTAAGATGCATCCAAACTCAGAGGAAGGCAATGGTAAACCACCTCTGAATACCTCTTACCATGAAAACACTATGATCAGAGTATCCAAAATGCAGCACGAGATAGTGCTGGAAGATGAGATCCCCAGGTCAGAAGGCACTCACTGAGCTACTGGGGAAGAACAAAGGACAAGTACAAGTAGTGCTGTGACTAATTACACAGCTGCGTCAAAGCTTAAAGGAAGCCCAGAGGCTGATGCGCACAGATGCAAAAGGAGAGTCCGAAGTTGTACAACGCATACAATAGGAACATGGAATGTGAGAAGCATGAACCAGGGAAAGTTAGAAATCGTCAAGCAAGAAATGGAATATATCAACATTACAATACTTGGAGTGAATTAAAATGGAGAGGAATGGGACATTTTCAATCAGGCAACTACAGAACACATTTTTTGAGCAACCGTACATGTGGACATCACAAAACGGTCAATATAGGAATCAAATTAATTATATAATTAATTAAATTAATTATATACAACAGAATTAATCAAATTAATTATATACAACAGAAGATGGAGAAGTTCCATACTTTCTGCGAAAATAAGACCAGGAGCAGATTGCGGTACAGATCATGAACTGGTCATATCGAAAATCAGAGTAAAGCTAAAGAAGAAGAACAAAGCCATCATAATGCCAACATACAATTTAAATAACATACCAGAAGAATATAAAGATCAAATAAGGAACAGATTTGTGGCTTTAAACTTAGTTGACAGAGAACCAGAAGAATTATAGAGTGAAGTCAGAGACATTATCAGGGAAGAATGCAAAAAGACAATACCTCTAGTTAAACAGAAAGACCTCAGTGGATGACTGAAGAAACTCTTAAAATGGTTAAAGAGAGAAGGAAAGCAAGAGGAGATAGAAATATAGTTAGAACCCTAAATGCAACAATACAGTGACTAATACGTAGGGACAAAGAGAACGATTACAATAGTTATTGTATAGAAATAGAAGAGGACAACAAAATGGGAAGAACAAGAGCCCTATTCCAAAAGATTAGAGAAATGAAAGGGAAATTTAAACCAAGAGTAGGGATGTTAAATAATCAACAGGGGAACACACTGACTGACCGAGATGAAATAAAAGGAAGATGGAATCAATACACTGAAGAACTCTATAAAAGAGATGCCAGGATGACAGATTCATTCATGGAGGAACCGTATGATGAAAAACCAGAAATTTTAGAATGTGAGGTAAACACTGCTCTTAAAATACTTGGAAGAAACAAATCACCAGGAACAGATGGCATACCAATAGAGTTGTTACAAGCTCCAGAGACTGAATCTGTCCAAATTTTGACAAGAATTTGTCAAGAAATATGGAAAACTAAACAATGGCCCACAGACTGGAAGCGTTCAATATATATCCCAATTCCAAAGAAAGGGGATCCCAGAGAATGCAGTAATTATTGAACTATTGCCTTAATATCCCATGCAAGTAAAGTAATGCTCAAGATTCTAGAACAAAGGCTTTTACCATAGATGGAGCGAGAAATGCCAGACGTCCAAGCTGGATTTAGAAAGGGAAGAGGTACCAGAGATCATATCGCAAACATACGTTGGATTATGGAACAGAGCAAGAAATTTCAGAAGAAAATCACCCTGTGCTTTATAGATTACAGCAAAGCCTTTGACTGTGTAGATCATGAAAAACTATGGAATGCTTTAAAAGAAATGGGGGTTCCACAGCATCTGATTGTCCTGATGTGCAACCTATACTGTGGACGAGAGGCTACTGTAAGGACAGAATATGAAGAAACCAATTGGTTCTCCATTGGAAAGGGTGTGAGACGAGTGCATTTTATCATCCTGTTTGTTTAATCTGTACACAGAACATATCATACGGAAAGTGGGATTGGACCATGATGAAAGAGGTGTGAAAATTGGAGGGAGAAATATCAATAATTTAAGATATGCAGACGATACCATACTCTTAGCAGAAACAAGTAATGATTTAAAATGAATGCTGATGAAAGTTAAAGAGGAAAGCACAAAAGCAGGACTACAGCTGAACATCACGAAGACTAAAGTAATGACAACAGAAGATTCATGTAACTTTACAGTTGACAATGAGGACATTGAACTTGTCAAGGATTATCAATACCCGAGCACAGTCATTAACCAAAATGGAGACAATATTCAAGAAATCAGAAGAAGGCTAGGACTGGGGAGGGCAGCTATGAGAGAACTAGAAAAGGTCCTCAAATGCAAAGATGTATCACTGAACACCAAAGTCAGGATCATTCAGACCATGGTATTCCCAATCTCTATGTATGGATGTGAACGTTGGACAGTGAAAAAAGCAGATAAGAGAAAAATCAACTCATTTGAAATGTGATGTTGGAGGAGAGCTTTGCACATACCATCGACTGAGTAAAAGATAAATAATTGGGTGTTAGAACAAATTAAACCAGAACTGTCACTAGAAGCTAAAATGATGAAACTGAGGTTATCCTACTTTGGACACATCATGAGAAGACATGATTCACTAGAAAAGACCATAATGCTGGGGAAAACGGAAGGGAGTAGAAAAAGAGGAAGACGAAACGAGATGGATTGTTTCCATAAAGGAAGCCGCAGACCTGAACTTATAAGATCTGAACAGGGTGGTCCACGACAGATGCTCTTGGAGGTTACTGATTGATATGGGTTGCCATAAGTCTTAATTGACTTGAAGGCACATAACAACAACAACATATGTATGGGAAGCTATCACATTCTGTAAAGGCAACAAGGAAAATGACAAGTTAAGATGTAATATGAAATATTGCGATTTGTTGGCTTTTCTTTTTAGGCTAAATTCAAATGTTTAGAAATCATCATTGTCAGAACGGGAAAAGCAAGCAGAGGTATTAAGAAACAGTTTGATTTGTACTGTATGCTACCTGAAAGGCCAAGTTGTTTTCCTTTGAAATGGAAGCATCTGATCACCTTAGGAAAGGACAAATTCTTCTTGCACAGCTTTGCTGTAACAAATGACTGTTGCCCTTCTGCCTCTCGGGAGCTGCTGCCCCCGCTAACACCACCTCCTCTTTCTTGGCGGTGCCGATAATGATAATGTTATTTGTTATTTAATTTTATTTGTTATTATAATGTTATTTGTTATTTAATTTAATTTTTGTAAATTGTATTGCTTTTATTGTATTTTTATTGTATTTTTATATTGTATTTTTATAGCTGTGTTTATTTTTCTTTGTAAGCCGCCTTGAGGGCCTTTGGCCGAAAGGTGGGGTGTAAATAATAATAATAATAATAATAATTAGTGAGTTGTATCCAACTAAACCAAAGTGAAAATAGACCCATTGAAATGAACGAACTAAATTAAGTCTATTGATTTCAGTAGGTCTCGTCTGAGTCTGACTTACTAGGATATAACCCATTATTTCTAGTGGTATCAAAGTACAAAGACATTCTTCCTTCCAAGGAGCTTAAAATCTAAATGTTGACAGTGAGGAAGTTTATGAAAATGAAATGGATTGCCTTCAAGTCGATTCTGACTTACAGCAAGTTTTCAGGTTTTCATGGTAAGCGGTATTCAGAGGTGGTTTACCATTGCCTTCCTCTGAGACTGAGTGGCTGGCCCAAGGTCTATAGAGTAAGGAAAAGGATACGAATGAGAGGCAGTGGTGTAACAAGGAATGAATGTGAGCAGATGCACTTAGGCAATTGGTGTTGATTGTGCTCTGGATTAAACTTAATGTATTGTGGAAAACGTGAGTTTTGAAAAGGGTTCTGAAGGAGAGAGCGAGGGGATTATATGTTCAGGGAGGGGGTTCCAGGCATAAGGGGCAGTAAAAGAATATGGGTGGAGCCTTTTATGAGATAGCCAAAGGTGGTAGTGTTGCAGTATTGAAAGCCACAGGCAGGTACAAAGATTATAGTGAAAAATTGTATGATATCACGAGTTCTAGTTTGTTTGTTTGAATTAACAGAAAGTGAATGAAGCAAGGGAAACACAGCGAGAATATTATGAGAAGGAGCTGGTAAAACTGCAAGCCAGGCTGGAAGGGGAGGCTGCACAACTAAATGAGGCTCATTCTAAGACCTTGGAGGAATTGGCATGGAAACATCATACTGCTCTCGAGGCAGCACATAGCAGTGCTAACAAGGAGAAAAAGAAACTGCAAATGGTAAGAGAACTATAATGCGAGGACCATTCTTGGTTTTGCTGTAGAAAAAAACTGAATAAAACAGTTAACTACAGTAGGGCCCTGCTTCTTGGCGTCCCACTTTTTGACGTTCCATTAATACGGCGCCAGTGGGGTGATCAGCTGGAGGGGGGGCTGGAGCTCCCCGTGCTCCAGCTGATCTCACCGGAGGAGGGGAAGATCAGCTATAGAGCACTACAGCTGATCTCCCCTTCTGGCGCAATCAGACTCCTGCGCTCAAGCTGATCGTACCGGAGGAGGGGAAGATCTGCTGCAGCATCAGCAGGTTAGGTTCCAGACCCCCCGCGCTACAGCTGATCCGCTTTTTGGCGGTTTTCTCTTTTCGGCAGGGGTCTGGAACCTAACCTGCCGTATGAGTGGGGCCCTACTGTATATAGCATGTGTTAGTTATTCCAGATATTTTTCACTAATAGTAGTAAAATTTCCAAGCTACACAAATTACTTCAGGCAGAAGAGAGAGACTGCATGTTAATATCACTTGAATAAAAGATCTGCAACCTGTCTCTTTGATTTCTCATTGGTTAACAATAGGCAGATAAGAAGATAAAAATTTGGTTTGTCAACTTTTCATAGCACCAATTAGAAATAGTTCTAGTTCTCTTTCTAGTTTTTGCATCTCTTTCATTGATTCATAAGTCAGGAGAGTTAGCAGAAAGTAATAGAAGGGGCATGTATGGTTAAGAATTGGGAATGTTCCCACATTTCTGAAAATATTTACAACGTTGCAAATTATTGGATTCTTGACTGTGTAGTAGTATATATGTATGTGGTCTGCACATTAGGAACCAGTTTCCTACGTAATCAGGGTATGTGTGGATAAAGTACAGAGTGGTGGGTGAAAAGCTCACTGTTGCTGATTTGCTGTTGCATTACATTGGTTGGAAATTTGAATTACAAAACAATTGTAATAATCTGGTTACCTTGTCATCATTTCTTCTGTGGAGACACTTATTTCAGTCTTGTATGTTATACAAATACTTAATAATAATAATAATAATAATATTTAATTTGTTTGTCGCCTATCTGGCAATTAGCCACTCTAGGCGACGTACATTAAAATTAGATAAAATACAAAAATTCAAATGCAATCACATAATAACAATAAATAAAATATTGGACAGTCATCGGTACATATAAAAACAGTTATAATAGCAGCATACGACAGATGACAAAATCATGGAGTTTTACCCATCCCAAGGACCTCATAGGCCTGTTGGAATAGCCACGTCTTCAGGGCCTTGCGGAATACGTCTAGGGAAGGGGCATGTCGGAGATCACATGGGAGTGTCATGGCCCCGTCAGAGGACTCCTCAGATGAGGACGACTCGGGAGTAACAGCAGCAGACCCAGGAGCAGCAGACTCAGAAGGAGACATGGAGGAGCCTCCTGAGAATCCAGCTCCTTCTCCCCCTCAGCTGCAGAGCACCCCAGATACAGCAGAGTCCCTGCAGCCAGACACAGACAGTGAACAGGATACTCCCCCCTCACCTGCAGAACGTAGACAGCAGAAGGTCAGGCAGAAGAGAGGCAGGCCTGTCTCCTTAAGGCCCAAACACTGAGGACTCACACCTGCTGTCAACCTTGCTCTTTATAAGGCACATGTTGGCTGCAGCTTGTTGCTGACTGCAACGTCAGGCGTGGCTTGTGTGTTCCTAGTTTCCTGGCACCCTCTTTCGGACTGACCCATTGGCACTTGATCCCGGACCTCTACTGACCTCGCTTCTGGACTCCTGACTCGGCAAGTACGCTTAGGACAAGCCTGGCCCTTATCAGATTCCCTCCTCCTAAGACCTGGCAGATTTATGGCCAGACTGCCGGCTAAGGACTTTGCTTCCCTGCCAACCACCCAGGAATTTCCAGCCCCCACCGGCACTGCTGACGCAGTGTAGAGCTGACAGGGAGGGAGTTCCAGAGAGTGGGGGCCACCACAGAAAAGGCTCTCTCCCTAGTACCCACCAACCTAACTCTTTTGGTTGGCGGGATTGAGAGAAGGCCTTGTGTGGCTGATCTAGTAGGGCGGCATAGTTGGTGGCGGTGGAGGCGCTCTTTCAGGTAAGCAGCGCCGAAACCGTTTAGGGTTTTAAAGGTTAATACCAACACCTTGAATTGGGCCCGGAAGACAACCGGCAGCCAGTGTAGATCAAGTAATACTGGCGTGATGTGGTCCCGGCGGCGGCTGTTGGTAAGTAAGCGTGCCGCTGCATTCTGTATAAGTTGTAATTTCCGGGTCGTTTTCAAGGGTAACCCCACGTAAAGCGCATAACAGTAGTCTAATCGAGAGGTGACCAGGGCGTGTACCACGAGCGAGAGCTGTTGAACAGGGAGGTAGGGTTGCAGCTTACGTATAAGATGTAATTGATACCAAGCTGCCCAGCTCACAGCCGAAATCTGAGCCTCCATGGACAGCCTGGAATCAAGAACAACTCCGAGGCTGTGGACCTGGTCCTGTAGGGGCAATTTCACCCCATCAAACACCAGGTCGACATCTCCTAACCCTCCCTTGTCTCCCACAAGTAGTACCTCGGTCTTATCCGGGTTCAACTTCAACCTGTTCCTGCCCATCCATCCACTCACGGATTCCAGGCACTTGGACATGGTCTCCACAGCCCTCTCCGGTGAAGATTTAAATGAGAGATAGAGCTGAGTGTCATCCGCATATTGGTGACACTGCAGCCCAAATCTCCTGATGATCTCTCCCAACGGCTTTACATAGATGTTAAATAGCATGGGAGAGAGGATAGAACCCTGTGGCACACCACAATTGAGAGGCCAAGGGTCTGAAACCTCCTCACCCAATGCTACCTGTTGGCACCTGTCAGAGAGAAAGGAGTGGAACCACTGTAAGACCGTGCCTCCCAATCCCAGACTCTCCAGGCGATCTAAAAGGATACCGTGGTCTACGGTATCAAAAGCCGCTGAGAGATCCAGGAGGACAAGGAAGGTGAATTCTCCCCTATCCAATGCCCTCCTCATATCATCAACCAGAGCAACCAAGGCTGTTTCAGTTCCATGTCCAGTCCTGAAACCCAATTGGTATGGATCAAGATAATCCGTTTCATCCAAGTGTGTCTGCAACTGATTTGCCACCACTCTGTCAATGACCTTGCCCAAGAATGGTAAGTTTGAAATTGGGCAGAAGTTGTTTAAGATCTGGGGATCCAAGGAGGACTTCTTTAAGATGGGTTTTATAATAATCTCCTTGAAGGGTAGTGGCATAACACCCTCTTGCAAGGATGCATTAACCACTGCCTTGATCCCCTCACCCAATTCCTCTTTACAGCTCATAAGGAGCCATGATGGGCAAGGGTCATTTAGACAAGTGGTAGGCTTTACAGATGAGAGCACCTTGTCCACATCCTCAGAAGAAAGAGGCCGAAATCGATCCCATTTGACCGGTTTGCAACTGGTCAACTCTAGTTCACTCACTGTATCCACGGCGTACGGAATCGAGCTCCTCAGGTGCTCGATTTTATCAGCAAAGTGCTTTGCCAATTTGTCACAGGAGGCCTTAGACTGTTCCAAGGGTTCCTGAGCAACTGGACCGACCAGGCTTCGGACCACTTGGAACAACCTCCTGGGACAGCACTCTGCTGACGCAATAGAGGCAGCAAAGAATTCCCTCTTTGCTGCCCTTACCGCCACCTGGTAGGCAGCTATGGCTGCTCTAACCTGTGTTCGGGCATCTTCGGAGCGCGACTTCCGCCACCGGCGCTCTAGTCGTCTCACCTCCTGTCTCAATGTACGCAACCGTGGTGTATACCATGGTGCTACTTGAGTTCTGTTTAGGGGGAGAGGACGTTTCGGAGCCACTCGGTCTAAGGTCCCGGCGATCCTCTAGTTCCACTCCATCACCAGGGCTTCGACCGAGCGACCTTCAGCAGGTTCCAATTCCCCAAGCGCCGTCAGGAAACCATCTGAATCCATCATGCGCCTGGGGTGGACCATTCTAATAGGACCTTTACCCCTGCAGAGGCCGTGCGGCATCGAGAGATCCATCTTTACCAGATAATGGTCTGACCATGACACAGGGGTAAAAGAATTAGCCCCCAACTTCAGCACACTACCCTCCCCCCCGGGACAAATACAAGGTCAAGAGTATGACCGGCTACATGGGTGGGCTCAGTGTTATTAAGGCGCAGTTCCCAGGAAGTCATGGTTTCCAGGAAATCCCGAGAAGCTCCCATGAGAGTGGTCTCAGCGTGTATGTTAAAATCACCAGAACTAACAGCTCTGGGGACAACATTCGCACGTCCGAGATCACCTCGAGCACCTCGGCCAGGGAGTCTGCCATGCAGCGGGGCGGGCGGTACACGAGCAGGATCCCTAAACTGCCCTTAGAGCCCAACCTCCAGTACATACAATCAACGAAGCTAGTCCTACGAAGGGGAGGTCTGGCAAAGAGCAGCGACTCTCGGTAAATAACTGCCACTCGCCCTCCCCACCTTCCAACCCTCGGCTGCTGTGCGTAACGGAAACCCGGTGGGCACATAGCCTCAAGAATAGGAGCTGAGGCTTCATCCAACCAGGTCTCCGTAATACATGCCAGGTCTGCACATTCATCCAAGATCAAGTCATGAATGATAGATGTCTTTTGTACTACAGACCTGGCATTACACATCAGCAGTCGAAGGTCAGTAGGAATCCTGCGTCCCCCAGCTTCCTTCTGGTTCTAGACAGACCTGGAACAAGGGATGGATATTATGTATCTATCCCTTGTTTCTCTCCGTTGATGTGGTCTGCCCCCAGCACCATTCCAGCGCCTGCTGCCCAATCTTGCTATTCTTTGGCCCCCCACCCTTCCCTCTTCTTCCCTCCCTGATTTATACATGCCCCTATCTCCTCTGCAGTCAACCAGCCCAGATGATAAAAGGTCAAAGGATGTTGTAGAAGATATTAAGGGATGGGTAATCAAGTCCAGTACACAGCCCTAAGGTTAGACAGGCCTTCCAATCATGAGACTGCATATATATAAACAATCATTCAATACATTCGTACCACAGCCAACCAGTCATACCACATTCATATTCATACCACACACCATACACTAAACCACACACACAAGCGCACAACACAAGCAACGTTAAAATTAATCCTCTTCCAACATACAACAGCACAACAATAGCAGTAGTAGGCAGCACCACGTCCACACGAGTAGCACCGTGCCCGGCCACTCCACTGGTGACAGGACCAGCATGCAAACAGGCACACAACAGGACGGTGGCGATGGCAAAACTACAGTGATGGCAGTCAAGCAGTAGCACAGTTCACAACGGTAGCCGTCTACATCCACACGCGAGCGACAGACGACATCAGCGATGCACAGCTGAAGGACGATCCTCCAGACGACAACAGCGGCATCCGCACGTAACAGGCAGGAAGGAGCAAACGGCAGCAATACAACACAGTCCGCGACAACAGCCGAGTGATGCACGCCGAGGGAGGCACGAGCCGTAATGATGGAGACGTGAGCGGCGCCCAGCCCAACGCGAGCGGCAAGATGGAGACAGAAGGCCGCAACAGCACCGCAAACACAACATTCCCAGCAGAAAGCACGAGACACAGCCACGGCATAGAACAGAACAGCAGCAGAAAAAGCACAGCCAAGGAGGGCGGCTCTCACCCGACCCCCGCAGTACCAAGGGGGTGTCTCTCACCAAACCCCCACAGCAACAGAACAAAGCAGCGATAGGAAGCAGCGAGCCTGCAGAGGAACGGCTCTCACCCGCCCTCAGTGCCGAGAGGAAACGTCTCTCACCCGACCTCAACGGTACGAGGCTCGGCGCCCGATGGTAAATTCACACACTCATTCCTGTCTGCGCCGTTCTTCTACTTATTCTTAGCGTTCTTGCTGTCTGTCTCTTGTGCAATTATTTGCAAGTTGTAAAAAGAGAAAAGGGGATGTTCTTAGTCCCGGAAGCGCTGTTAAAAGATGTTAGAAGGAGCAAACAGTAGCGGAGCTCAAGCCGCAGCGAGCTCTTACACCGCCATTTAAAGCTATTAAGGGTAAGGGAAGGGCCACAGTTCAGTGATGGAGCATATGCAAAAAATCCAGCCTTATTTCTAATATTTCTAGGTAGGGCTGTGAGACATCCCCTATCTGAGAACTTGAAGAGCCATTGCCAGTCAGTGTCAACACTACTGGGCTAGATGGCCCAGTGGCTTCACTCAGTGCAGCTTCCTGTGTTACTTTGGGCTTACCTGTGTCTGCCTTCCCAACCACAGGCCAGTGTATGTCTGGTAGAATGTGGGCTACATATCCATCCATCCATCCATCCATTTTGTCTTTGTACTGTATTATGAGTTTGTTTATACGATAATCAATTTTAATATTGTTTTTATCAAAAGGTTTTGTTTTTTTCCTTTTTTTTAATGTAAGCTGCTTTGAGTGTCTCTTGTGATAGGAAAACAGCATGTAACTTAAAACTTAAAATGCATCTTGGAGTAATAGGTGAATTTTGGACTTGCCGAATATTGTTAAATATTATATGTTTACTAGTATTCTCTCATATGAGTGTTGATCTCATATTTGAGGGGAGGGAAGGATTATTAATTATTTGTAAAATATTACTTACATCAACAACTATGGCCACTAGAAAAACAGGCTAATATAAGCACTACTTCAGTATCTAAGGAACAATGAACAGGCATTAATTTTTCTATTGTTTTCATTTTCTTAAGGAGCTGGAGCAGCAATTTGAAAAAGAGAAGCTACATTTTGAAGACGAGAAGAATCAACTTCGACAGCAGTTGGAAAAACTGAGGGAAGAACTGACAACCAAGCTGACTTCATCCAATCAGGAGGCAAGAATCAACTTAGCCATATCAGCTAACTGCCATGTGCATTAGACCACATTTAATCAAGAATGAGTTTTTTCTTAGTTGATGTTTTAGAGCTGTATATTTAAGATTTGGTCTTTTCTGTTTTGCTTATTTCTGTTTAAAGAAAGCATTCTCCATCCTTTCTTTTTATAGACATAGTGTATGAATGGTGTAGAGTGAAGGAAGTTCTCTGATAATGGTAGAACTTGGGGGTGGGGGGTCACTCAATAAAGCTGATTGGCTTTCCATGCAATCCATGCAATAGAATGTTTTAAATCTTTAGCTTAGATTGATATGTCTATTCTCAATAAATGTGACTAAAACAACATCAATAGCCATTGATAGGCGAATGTAAAGACTCCATGTTCAAAGACGGTATACCTCTGAGAACCAAATGCTAGGGACAAACAGGGAAATCATCATCTTTCTCCTAAAGAAAGTGGAGGAGGAACTAGCTATCCTTGACTTGATTTTCTCAGGTAGACTGCCGTCATGTGGGATATAGCGCCATCTAGCGTCCGAAGGCAAGAATGGATCGAAGTCAAGACCTGGGGTATCAAGCCCCACCCACTCTAGTTCATTCTTGCCTTCGTCCAAGGCTTTTGGATCTTCTAGTATAGTGTTTGTAGCTAAGGTTTTTGTGTGTTTTGTGAGTGATTGTGTGGGACTGATTGTGTCTTTATCTTGTCATTCCCTTCCCTCTTTCACTGTTTTTATTTTTTGACTGGGATGTTTGTTGGGGGGGTTCCTTTGTTGTTCTCCCCCCCCTTAGTCCCTTGGTTGGGGGTTGTGGTGGCTGCCGTTCCCCCATCGGCCTCTGATGTCTCTCATCCGACGAGCCTTGACTGGGAGCCCGTGGCTGCGGCTCCCTTTTACAGCCTTATCTTCTCCTTGCCGCTGCCTTCCGTTTCTCCTAGGCGGCGGCGGCTTTTATAGCTGCCTTGCTGAGAGCCATGGCTGCAGCTTCCCTTTGTAATTTTTACCGCCATCTTTGTTGTATCCAGGTGGCGACGGCGGCTTGTAATTCACTGTTGGAGGCTGCTGCGGCTGTTTGGAGCTCACTCCCACTGCTCCATTTTGCAAGTTTGTTGGCAGCCGCGTGGCACCAACCTCGGCCGTTGAGAGACCTCCCCCCCGGCTCGCTTCTGAGGCTGTGAAGGGGACCACGACTCGTTCCTTACAGCTTGCTACTGCGGCCATTTGGAGCATGCGGAGGCCGCATTTTCCTTAGTTGGCTGCGATTTCTTCGCATTACTATTCTCAAGGCTGCAAGTGATCATTTTCAACCGCCATTGCTTCATCGCCCGCCCGCCATTTTGTTTTTAACTTTTCCTGCTCTTTTCAGCGGGCGCCATTTTATTTTGTCATTCTTCCCGCCTTTTTTGTTCAAGCTATGCTGGCTTCCCTGCTGTGTAACATAGTTCAGAGTTATTAGACCGTTTTTTATTTTGAACATAAAGTGTGCAACTATAGTCAGTTAATTCATATTTAAAGAGCATCACAAGACCTCCACAGTAAAGTCAACTCCACAGTAGCGGCTCATACTACAGGGCATTTGGGGCTGTACATTCTCCCCCACCTGTGGGTGTGTACTGACCTCTCTCCCCACACAACTTATTTGCTCAACAGCTGCACATTTGGGACTGTGCATTCTCCCCCACCTGCGGGCATGTACTGAAGTCAACTTGGCTGTACAACTGCTGTACTATGCATTGGGACTGTATATTCTCCCCCACCTACGGGCATGTACTGAAGTCCCTCGCCACACCGCACCCCCCACCTCTGTCCGTGTGTTGGTGATAATCCCTCGCTACACCGCACCCCCCACCTTTGTGTGTGTGTTGGTAATATATATACCGCATCTCTGTGCATGTACAATGGCAGATCAACAACAAGAGGCACATTCGTCTGGGACAAAGCAACCCTGCAAAGCCTCGCATCACAAGTCTGCTAAGCAAAAACAACCCAGACTTCACTCCAAAGCCTTGGCTAAAACCAAACACCTATCTAGCCACAGCGCCACCAAGCGAGCACGTTATGTTTCTGTTCCGCCTTCTGATGCTGCTGGCCAAGAAAGTTTAACAGCCCTCTTTCACTCGCCAGCTGGGTCGTCTGAGGATGACCAATGGTCCATTCTAACCAAGAGGCTAAGAATTGATTCTGAGGCTGCAATCCACTACACACTTATCTGGGAGTAAATCCCAATGAACTCAATGGAGCTTAGTTCTGAGTACACATGTATTGGATTACAGCCTTAGCGGATGAAATGGCAGTTACAGGAACTCTGGGGGAAAGTGACCATGTTATACTTGAGTTCTTGATTTTAAAGGAAGCAAAAGCTGAGTGTACCCATACACGTACCCTGGATTTCAGGAAAGACGATTTTAACAAACTCAGAACAATGATACGTAAGGGTCGTATGGCAAACGATCCTAATGAGAGAAAAAGTCCAAGATGGGTAGGAGTTTCTAAAAAAGGAAATTCTAAAGGCACAATTGCAAACAATTCCAACAAGGAAAAATGTGAAAGACAGAAGAAGCCAGTTTGGCTCCACAAAAAGCTTAGAGATGACCTGAAAACAAAAAAGGACACATATAGGAAGTGGAAAGAAGGCCAGGTCACAAAGGAAGAGTACAGGCAGGTAGCACAAAGGGATGGTGTAGGGATGGTGTTAGGAAGACTAAAGCTAAGAATGAACTGAAGTTAGCGAGACATGCTAAGAGCAACAAAAAAGGTTTCTTCGGGTATATGCATAATAAAAGATAGAGAATAGAAATGGTGGTTCAGCTACTCAGTGAGGATGGCAAAATGATAAAAGATGACAAAGAAAAGGCAGAAGTACTCAGTTCCTACTTTGACTGTCTTCTCCCAAAAGCGGGTCTCTGACCCTCCTGGCAAATGTGAAGTACAAGTTGAAGGGGCAGATTTGCAGCTTGAGATTGGTCGAGGAATACCCAATTATTTTGAATGAGTTCAAATGTTCAGGGCCTGATGAACTGCATCCTATAGTAATGAAGGAATTGCCTGAAGAACTCTCTGAACCACATATTTGTGAAATAATGAAGGATGGGTGGAAGTGTGGGATAACTGGAGGATGGCTAATGTTGTTGCTTGCCTGCAAAAAGAAGGAACCCAGGAACTACAGACCAATTAGTCTGATATCCATCCCTGAGGAAATTCTGGAGCAGATTATAAAGTGGCCAGTCTATAAGCACCTTGAAAACAATGCAGTAATTATTGGAAGCCAACTTGGATTTGCCAAGAACAAATTGCCAAACTAATCTTATTTTTTGATCAGGTAACCTCTCTGATAGACTATGGGAATGCTGTGGATATAATATATCTTGACTTCAGCAAAGCTTTGACAAAGTGCCCCATGATATTCTGATTAACAAGCTAGCTAAATGTGGGCTGGATGGAACAACTATCAGGTGGATCCACAGTTGGCTACAGAATCATATTCAAAAGAGTGCTTATCAATGGTTCCTTCTCAAAGTGGGGGGAAGTAACAAGCAGGGCACCACAGAGCTCATTTCTAGAGCCAGTGCACTTCAACATTTTTATTAATGACTTGGATGAGGAGGTGCAGAGAATACTTATCAAATTTGCAGATGTTACAAAATTGGGAGGGATAGCTAATACCCTGGAAGACAAAAACAAAATTCAAAGTGATCTTGATAGGCTGCAGCATTGGGCTGAAAACAACAGAATGAAATTTAACAGGGATAAATGCAAAGTTCTACACTTAGGAAAAAGAAACCAAATGCACAGTTATAAGATGGGGCAAATGTGACTCAGCAATAATACGTGTGAGAAGAATATTGGAATTGTGGTTGATCGCAAGCTGAATATGAGCAAACAGTGCGATGTGGCTTCAAAAAAGGCAAATGCCATTTTAGGCTGCATTAGCAGAAGTATCATTTTCAAATCGCATGAAGTACTAGTTCCCCTCTGTTCGGCACTGGTAGGCCTCATCTTGAGTATTGTGTTAAGTTCTGCACACCGCACCTTAAGAAGGATGCAGACAGACTGCAACAGGTTCAGAGGAGGGCAACACGGATGATCAGGTCACTGGAAACAAAGCGCTATGAGGAGAGACTGAAAGAACTCAGCATGGTTTAGCCTTGAGAAGAGATGATTGAGGGGAGATATGATAGTACTCTACAAGTACTGGAAAGATTGTCACACAGAGCAGGGCCAGGATCTCCTCCTGATCATCCCAGAGTACAGGACACGGAATAATGGACTCAAGTTACAGGAAGCCAGATTTTGGCTGAACATCAGAAAAAACTTCGTAACCTTTAGAGTGGTACAACAATAGAACCAATTACCTAGGGAGGTTGTGGGCTGTTCAACACTGGAGGCATGCAAGAGGCACATGCAGTACCACCCCTAGGCACTGGGAAGCGGGGAAGCGGGGCAGTTGCCCCTGGCCCCACACTTTGGGGGGCCTCACGGTCCTTGGGCGTTGTCAGGCCCAGGATGTGACTCAGGAACCAGACCAGCGGTTGTAGTTAATTCGTGTTTTATTAGGGTAATGTCCAAACAAAGACTGCGTTTTCTCATGAATCAATACAGGGATACAGGTCCTGCGGCATTGGGAGAAAGTTGACAGAGCAAGGGACTTCTTCCCGCCTGTTCTTTAAGAAGGGGCCAAACGGGCGCGCAATCTTTCGCTCCTCCTTAACTGCCCCTCAGGTACTGCCCGCCTTCCCCCCTTCTCTCCTGTCTTTTCAGCTGTCTGCATGTGCGCGGTGAGGGGGGAAGCATCACCCCCTCCTCTTCTGAAGTTTCCGATTCCAGGATGGGGGATAGGGGAGGGGCTGATGGTAAACTGCCTCCCCGCTTTTCGGCTGTGAGCAGCCCTCCCTCTTCCCCCTCTTGCTCTGAGCCTGAAAGAGGGGGAGGCGTGAGAATGTCCAGGGAGGGCTCAGGCTCCCCGTTGCTAAGCGACCTTATCACTGGCAGTTCCTCTATTTCGTCTTCGCTCCAAAGGGGGGGAAGTTCCTCCCCTTTCCCTCTGCCATCCATCCGAATACTCTTCTCCCAACTCTCCGGGATCCAGCTCCCCGGGATTGGGACCCCAGCTCTGCCTTCCGACACCATCCCCCCTCCCAGGCTGTGCCCCCCTCCCCTTGTCTGGCTTGGGACGGTGGGGAAAACGTTGATGGAAAAGTTTTACCAATTCTGGAGCATGCACATCAGCTGCATCTTCCCATGATCTGTCAGCCACCCCATAGCCTTTCCAGTGAATCAAGTACTGCAGCTTGTGGCGTCTGATCCTGGAATCTAAGATCTCCTCAACTTCAAACTCAAGCTGCTCATTTACCAGGAGTGGAGCTCTGGGAGGTTCCTCCGGCCGTAACTCACTGGGAGGGGCGGCTTTCGTTAAGAGGGATCGATGGAACACAGGATGTATTTTAAACGTGTCAGGCAGCTTCAGTCGGTACGCCACGGGATTAATTTGAGTTTCTATTTCGAAAGGACCCACCCTCTTGTCTTGTAATTTTCTACATTTGCCCGGCATCTGGAGGAAGCGGGTGGACAGCCATACCTGGTCTCCCAGTTGAAGGGGGGGGGCCCTCCTTCCTGTGCAGGTCAGCAACTCGCTTGTACTCTGTTTTGGCTTTGTTTAACTGCTGTTTCAGTGTCTGTTGCGCCGCTTGCAATTCCTTAAGGAAGTTCTCAGCTGCCGGTACCAGCATTCCTTCTGAGCTGCTTGGAAAGACTTTAGGATGGAATCCATAATTAGCGAAGAACGGGGTTTGTTGAGTGCTGGAGTGCAGAGAATTGTTGTAGGCAAACTCTGCAAAATGCAAATATGATACCCAGTCAGTCTGTTGATAGGACACATAACTTCGTAAATATCTTTCCAAAACGGCGTTCAAGCGTTCCGTCTGCCCATCTGTCTGGGGGTGATGGGCGGAGGAGAGTTTTAATTCCGTCTGCAACTGTTTCCACATTGCTCTCCAAAATTTGGCTGTGAACTGAGTTCCTCGGTCTGAGACTACGCTGTTTGGCAATCCATGCAGCCGGTAGACTTCTTTTATGAATAACTTGGCCGTTTCTTTAGCCTCTAAGGCCCCTGCACAAGGAAGAAAGTGTGCCATTTTGGTAAGTAGATCCACCACTACTAAGATGACTGTCATTCCTTGGGACTTGGGTAGATCAGTTATAAAATCCATGGAGAGGTCCTTCCAGGGTTCGTGTGGGACAGGCAACGGTTGTAACAGTCCTGCTGGTGTCCCTGTTTGTGTTTTTGTCCGCAGACAGACAGAGCAGGACTTTACATAACTCTCAATATCCCGACGCATTTTAGGCCACCAGAAGTCCTTGGCCACGTTCTGAATGGTCTTGTAAATCCCAAAGTGTCCCGCTGTGATGGAATCATGACACTGGCGTAGGATTCTGAGCCTTAATTCCCCTTCTGGCACATATCTGGCGGTTTTGAACCATAACAGTCCATTTGTCCGGTGAAAGGTTACTTCTGAGTCTTGACCTTGTCCCGTCTCCTGCTGATATTTTAGCATGTCTGCATCTTCTTGTTGTGCCTTTTTGAGTTCCTCTTCCCATGAAGGCTGGCATACTCCCAACGTTAATTTCTGTGGCGGGATTACGTACTGAGGCTGGTCCTCGGATTCACTTTCTTTGTATTGTGGCTGTCTGGATAAGGCATCCACTCTCTGGTTTTTGGCTTGGGCATGGTAAGTAATCTGGAAGTTAAACCTAGTGAAGAACTGGGACCATCTTATCTGTCTCTGGTTCAGCTTTCTGGCGGTTTGGAGGCTTTCAAGATTCTTGTGGTCGGAGCGCACTTCAATTCGATGAGAGGCCCCCTCTAGGTATTGTCTCCAGTTTTCAAAAGAGTCCTTGATGGCCAGCAGCTCCTTCTCCCAAACTGTGTAGTTCTTCTCTGCAGGCTTTAACTTCCGAGAGAAGTACGCACAGGGGTGCAGCTCCTTCCCTTCTTGGTCTAATTGTAGCAGGACCCCCCCCCCGATGGCAAAATCTGAAGCATCTGCTTCCACTACGAAAGGGCGGTTCGGATCAGCAAAGCGCAGAATGGGCTCAGTAGCAAACCTTCTCTTCAGCTCCTCAAAGGCCTCGGTGGCGTTCTCTGTCCATTGAAACTTCTTCTTCCCCCTTAAACAGTCAGTCAGAGGAGCTGTTAATTTGGAAAACCCTGGAATGAACTTTCTGTAATAATTGGCAAACCCCAAAAACCGTTGTACATCCTTTTTGGTGACAGGTTGGCCCCAGTCCAATATGCAGCTTACTTTCCCTGGGACCATCTCCACGCCTTCCGCTGAGATTCGATATCCAAGGAAGTCTAGAGACTTGAGGTCAAATCCACATTTCTCTAATTTAGCATACAGGTGATTTTCTCTGTCTCTTCAACACCGTCTTCACATGCTGGTCGTGGTCTTCCTGGTTCTTTGAGAACACCAGGATATCATCTAAGTAACAGATTACATACGTGTCCAACAAGTCTCTAAACACGTCGTTCATGAATTTTTGAAAAATTCCTGGACTTCCACAAAGCCAGAACGGCATGACCAGGTATTCATACTGTCCGTAAGCGGTCAAGAATCCTGTTTTCCATTCATCTCCCTCCTTCATTCTGATCAGATTGTACGCTCCTCTCAAATCCAACTTCGTGAAGATTTTTGCAGAGCGCAGTCGGTCCAGCAACTCTGAGATCAGGGGCAGCGGGTAGCTGTTGGGGATGGTGATCTGGTTCAATGCGCGATAGTCGTTACAGGGTCTGAGTCCCCCCCTTCTTTTTCACAAACAATAGTGGCGCTCCAGCAGGGGATTGTGAGGGGCGTATGAATCCTCGTCTCAGGTTTTTATCCAGGAATTCCTTCAGGGCCTCCCTCTCATTCTCTGTGAGAGAGTAGATTCTCCCTGATGGGATGCTGGCTCCTGGCACTAGATCAATCGCACAGTCGTAAGGGCGGTGGGGGGGTAAAGTCTCTGCCTCTTTTTCATCAAACACATCTTTGAATTCTTCATACTTTGGCGGCAGGGTCACTTGCTCGATCTCTTGCACTGCCCCCGCTAAGGTGTTCTTGATTCCTTCAGGTTGACAGTTCTCCTGGCAATACTGTGAGGTGAACCACACCACCGCCTCCTTCCAACTTATTTTGGGTTCATGCTTTGCTAGCCAGGGCATTCCCAGAATCACCTCAAAGTTCGAGAGATCTGACACGTATAGCGAAATGAACTCTTCGTGCCCAGGGATTTGAAGTTTCACTTCCTCCGTGGCTTGTGTCACCCCTCCTGACTTCAGGGGTCTCCCATCGATAGTCTCCACAGCTAGGGGAGCGTTCAGTTTCCACCGGGAAATTCCATGACGCTTGACTAACTTTACATCAATAAAATTTGTGGAGGCTCCTGTTGGCTATTAAACCGAGAAAGCAGAGGTTAAATTTCCACAAGTGAGCTACGTGACTTAGAAGCGAAAGTTGGCAGAGCTCGAGCCATCTTCAAGGACACATTGCTATGCAACCTAGGCTCGGGCAGCTGGCCTTATCTATATGTAGGGCCTGCAGACACTTGTGAGTGTGGGGGTCGAGGAGTTTGTACAGAGAGAGCTTGTGATATATTGTCAGTAAAGTGACTCTTAAAACTTATTACTTGTCCGGCTCATTGCTTCAACTGGCATCTAGCCTGTCACTATATTGTTCTGCATCCTGGGCATCTGCTTGCGCCAGACACAACATCCAACAGCTCCACTGTCAATTAAGGCAGTGGAATTAAACACCACTCCTCTGGAAGTTGTAATCCGAATAGGCAAGACCAACACCCCCTTTGAGGGAGGTTGGATCGTTGGGGGGCCTTTATACAACGCTGCCCCCAGTCCACTGGCCTGCACGTGGACTGGGTGTTCTAGTTTCCCGACGGCTCAGCTTTCCCCCCTTTCAGTCCACAGTCTCTGGCCACGTGGCCCGGCTTTGAACAATAAAAGCATAAACGTTCCCGACGGTGTCTTTCCTTTTCTTCTTCCGACAGTCTTGGCCTAGCCCCTCCCTGTCCCTCAGTTGCATTACCTGCCATCCCTGCAGAGGGAAGGGTCTTGCTGCGGGATGCTGAGGCTGAGTATCTCGGGATCTCCTGCTTCCTTTCCAGGCGCCTTCCTTCCATCCGGTGATCTATCTGTAGGCATAGCCGGATGAGCCCTGGTAGGTCAGCGGGGGGGGGAGGTCCTGGCCAACTCATCCAGGATTTCAGCATTTAATCCACTCCGGTACATAAACATCAGGGCGGCGTCATTGTAACCAGTTTCCTGGGACAGAATTTTAAAAGCGTTAGTGTACTCGGAAACAGTCCCTTTAGCTTGCTTCAGAGCGCCTAGTTGCCGCGCTACTGTTTCAGCTCTTTGCGGGTCTTGGAACATCTCGGTCATCTCCTGTATAAATCCTCTGTACCTTCTTAAGACAGTATCCTTTCTCACGAGATACGGAGTCACCCATTTTGCAGCTTCTCCCTCCAGGAGGCTAATCACGAAGGCCACTTTAGCCCCATCGTCTGGAAATTCCGTGTGCCTGACATCCAGATATAACTCACATTGAGCCACGAAAGTTGCCAACTGATCACTTTGTCCCGCGTATTTTGGGGGCAATCCAATGGGAACCTTTACTATGGCAGCTGGAGGGGCTGTTCGCATCTGGTCTATCGTGGCCTTCAAGGTTTGATTATCCGTCTTCAGCGCCTTGACTGCTGCTAGCCGGGCTTGAACATCCGTCTGCAAATCAGCTACCTTAGTCCTCAAGAGTTTCACTTCTTCCGTCTCAGAAGTGGGGTTCGTCCCCCCCGCTGCTCCCTTTGACATCTTGTCCCAGTCAAGTGAAGAGAGCGTTGAGGGTGATTTAGGTGGCTCTGTCAAGCTGTCAGGCCCAGGATGTGACTCAGGAACCAGACCAGAGGTTGTAGTTAATTCGTGTTTTATTAGGGTAATGTCCAAACAAAGACTGCGTTTTCTCATGAATCAATACAGGGATACAGGTCCTGCGGCATTGGGAGAAAGTTGACAGAGCAAGGGACTTCTTCCCGCCTGTTCTTTAAGAAGGGGCCAAACGGGCGCGCAATCTTTCGCTCCTCCTTAACTGCCCCTCAGGTACTGCCCGCCTTCCCCCCTTCTCTCCTGTCTTTTCAGCTGTCTGCATGTGCGCGGTGAGGGGGGAAGCATCACCCCCTCCTCTTCTGAAGTTTCCGATTCCAGGATGGGGGATAGGGGAGGGGCTGATGGTAAACTGCCTCCCCGCTTTTCGGCTGTGAGCAGCCCTCCCTCTTCCCCCTCTTGCTCTGAGCCTGAAAGAGGGGGAGGCGTGAGAATGTCCAGGGAGGGCTCAGGCTCCCCGTTGCTAAGCGACCTTATCACTGGCAGTTCCTCTATTTCGTCTTCGCTCCAAAGGGGGGGAAGTTCCTCCCCCTTCCCTCTGCCATCCATCCGAATACTCTTCTCTCAACTCTCCGGGATCCAGCTCCCCGGGATTGGGATCCCAGCTCTGCCTTCCGACAGGCGTCAAATCATGAGTGGCACTACTCCACAACAGGGCCTTGCCCGAGTTTGAGCCTCCGGCCCCTGCTGGAAACCCTGGAGGACCCCGCCGCCACGTCGGGAGTGCTGACACTCTGCTGACCCTTACCAAGTGAGTGCCAACCCCTTGTTTGGCCTTATTTGGATAACATCCAAGGCTAGTCGTACCGCCATAGCGTGAGGAATTAGTTTAGGAGTTTGCTTAGTGTGTGTGTTTGTGTGAACGTGTGTGTGTGGGAGTGTGCGAGACTGGGGGCCTTCCTGGCTTTCCCTCTCTTCTCTATGTTGGTACATCCTTTCTTTTTCCCTCTTAAATCCTCCTGAGGTGGTGGTGTATTTTTTGTTTCTCCTCACCTCCGCCTTTTCTCTATTCTTCTTCAACTTACAGCGGCCACTTTACGCGGTGCTGTTGCTCATTTCCTCCCCCACCGGGAGCTTGGCTACGGCTTCTGTCCTTGTTTTAGAAGCTCGTGCCGCTGCCTCCCTGGCTCAGTTACGAGTCCCTTTTGAGCTGTATGTTCCAAGTGGTGCTGGCAGCAGCCGTTCCCCTTTCAGTCCTAGGAGCTCTCGGCTCGGCCTTTCTCCGCCTTAAGCGGTGCTGGCTTTGCTTCCCTCCCGCAGGGGAGCCAGCTTGATTGGGGTAGCTTCTGCTGTGCCTTTTTTGTTCACCTGCCTGCTTCCTCAAGCAAAACAACAGAAGATCCTCAAATAACGAGTGAATCTTGGACTTTGGCAGAAAATGAAATTAATTTTGAGTTTATTCTGTCCACCATTATTTGGTATGAACTGTTGCTTGCTGTCAGTACTGTTAGCAAAAGCTTACAAAAAACAGAAACTAAGTATGACAGTTTCACTTTTAAAAGGATTACAATTTTTTTTAAAAAAATTTAGAGAAGAATCAGGGGGCAACTATGCTTTTGCCCCAGGGCCCGCACATGCTAAGGGCAGGCCTGGGCACATGGACAGCCATCTCTTTGGTATGCTTTAACTTGGATTCCTGCATTGAGCAGGGGGTTGGACCCTATGGCCTTATAGGTCCTTTCCAACTCTACTATTCTATTATCTTCATGCCCTACTTGTAAAAAGCCATAAGCATCTGATGGCTGCTGTTGAAAACAGAATGCTTTACTAGATGTTTACTAGATTCTTTACTAAGTAAAGAATGCTTTACTTACTGGTCTAATCCAGCAAGAAGATTCTTAACTTTCCATGTAATTGCTTGTTTTCATGAGCATTATAAAAAAATTAAGACATTTTGCTTATTAGTTGCATATGTACCCAACCCTTTCTCCAAAGAGCTTCAGCTAATTAACATAGCTTCTCCTCATTTTAAACTCAAAGTAACCTTACAATGTATTATAGATTAAAGCTGAGACATAGTGACTATCTTTAGATCAGCACTGAGTTTCATGGGTGTGGGGATTTGAACCTGCATTTCCTGGGCTAAATCCAGTCCCTACCCACAACAGCAGCCCTCCTCAGCCTGGTGCCCTCCAGATATTGTTAGACTCTCACGAGCCCCAGCCAGCATGACCAGTGGTCAGGGATGATGGGAGTTGTAGTCCAACAACATCTGGAAGTCATCAGTTAGACTGAAGGCTGCACTACTTTTTTTAAAATATGAACAACAACGTTCATACCATGTACCAGAAGTAGGGAAACGTTTTCAGCCTGAGGGCCACATTCCCTTGTGAATAACCTTCTGGGGACAGCATGCCAGTGGTGGGTATGGCAAAAGTGGATGGAGCAACAGATACAATTTTTATTTTTATGTCGCAGGCTACATCCAGGCATCCAAAAGCCAGAGGTTTTTAGACATCAACACTCGCATACATCTCTCCTTCCAAGCAAACATTATTACAGCTCAAGGGATACTTTCCAGCTAGGCAAAACGTTGGAGGAGGGCATGGAGCAGAGTCACAGGTATCCCCCTGGCCCCAGGTTCCCTGCCACTACTATATTCAGACAGGTACATCAAGCCACCTTGCTACAGTTTTATTTTGAAGGTGCCAAGTGATATGGGGGCTTTAATTTTTTCTGTAATTGAGAAGATGCTTTATTTATTATACCTCTCTTGGTAGAGCTAATGCTAGAACTGTTTGGGGGGAAGAAGTCTTACTTTATCTCTTGTTAAGAGTATGGTGCTCTGTGGCTCATCTTAACCCACTTGCAGTGGCTTATGTTCTATTGGCCTCAATCCAAGAGCTCCACTATTCCCTATAGGGATTTTTTATTTGAATGGCAGACCTATATGCCACATCGCAAATTCCTTTTGAAACACCTTTTACAGTGCAATATTTTATATGTCTATTCAGAAGTAAGACCAATTTAGTTCAGTGGTGCGTGCTCCTAGGTAAGTGTGTGTGCAGGATTGCAATCTAAGTAACAAATGCTAAATTCCTTTTTAAAAGTAATATATTTCTTCAGAAAACATAAGTATTTATAGAACTATTGATTTTCTGTGAGCAGTGACAATTAAAAATATTTTTAAGAATAAAAGAGAGGAAATTATTTAAAGCGGTTGAAGGAGAACATGGAAATATATTTTCATTCTGCATTACTGAATTCTTTAAAACTTGACTGACTGTTCAGCTCCATTGACAGCCTTTGCTAATGCCTCATATATCTCATGGTGTGAAGCACAAAGAGATTGTTCATAAAATGTTAACAGTATTCCTTATTTTATGGCCCAAATAATTTTTAATATGCTTTTTTGCTGTCGTGAAGAGGGATGGATATTTTTCTGAAACAGCTTGATGATTATGGTATTGGTTTGTTGTTGTTATGTGCCTTCAAGTCGATTACAACTTATGGCGACCTTATGAATCAGCGACCTCCAAGAGCATCTGCCGTGAACCGCCCTGTTCAGATCTTGTAAGTTCAGGTCTATGGTTTCCTTTATGGAATCAATCCATCTCTTGTTTGGACTTCCTCTTTTTCTACTCCTGTTTTTCCCAGCATTATGGTCTTTTCTAGTGAATCATGTCTTCTCATGATGTGTCCAAAGTATAACCTCAGTTTCATCATTTTAGCTTCTAGTGATAGTTCTGGTTTAATTTGTTCTAACACCCAATTATTTGTCTTTTTTGCAGTCCATGGTATACACAAAGCTCTCCCCCTACACCACATTTCAAATGAGTTTATTTTTCTCTTATCCACTTTTTTCACTGTTCAACTTTCACATCCATACATAAAGATCGGGAATACCATGGTCTGAATGATCCTGACTTTAGTGTTCAGTGATACATCTTTGCATTTGAGGACCTTTTCTAGTTCTCTTATAGCTGCCCTCCACAGTCCTAGCCTTCTTCTGATTTCTTGACTATTGTCTCCATTTTGGTCAATGACTGTGCCAAGGTATTGATAGTCCTTAAGAAGTTCAATGTCCTCATTGTCAACTGTAAAGTTACATGAATCTTCTGTTGTCATTACTTTAGTCTTCTTGACGTTCAGCTGTAGTCCTGCTTTTGTGCTTTCCTCTATAAGTTTCATCAGCATTCGCTTCAAATCATTACTTGTTTCTGCTAAGAGTATGGTATTGTCTGCGTATCTTAAATTATTGATATTTCTCCCTCCAGTTTTCACACCTCCTTCATCTTGGTCCAATCCCGTATTCTGTATGATATGTTCAGCATATAGATTAAACAAATAACACCCCTGTCTCACACCCTTTCTGATGGAGAACCAATTGGTTTCTCCATATTCTGTCCTTTCAGTAGCCTCTTGTCCAGAGTATAGGTTGCGCATCAGGACAATCGGATGCTGTGGCACCATTTCTTTTAAAGCATTCCATAGTTTTTTATGATCTACACAATCAAAGGCTTTGCTGTAATTATAAAGCACAGGGTGAAATTCCTTGGTCCAGTGCTATTGGTTAGTAACAGGAAAATCTTAATATTCTGTTTACTGCATTCTTAAGATGTTTATAAAAATAGAATACAATTATTGAAGTATTACTGCTCATCATAATTTTCTTGAAACTACTCAGTTGTCTTGTAAAAACTTATTTATATGCTAATCTTCAAAGTTGTTAACTAAAATTTTAAGATGTCATCTTTGAAGATGATTCAGTTACTAAAATTTGTCACAGAAATTATTGTTATGTTTCAGTACCCTGAAAAAGCCAATGTAGACAATTAATTTTAAAACTGTTTCATTAGATTATTCATTATTTCATACTAACACTAGTAAATAGTTTATGAGCAGATTAGGGACAGCTCAGAATAACAGCTGCTTTTTTGATGCTGAAATCCTCTACACGTCTACAGGGAGTAAATCCTGTTTATCTCAATGGCAGTAACATTTGTGTAGACGTTTATAGGATTCTACTCTTAGTAACCAAAACGTGGCAGAACAAAGTAATAATTTTTGTGAAGTTGTAAAATTCTTTTCAGGAAAAACACATAGCCTCTTCTTTAAATCTACTCTCTTTGGAGTTCTGATCCCAAAATAGCTCTTTCTTAATGTCAAACCCACAATGGCACAACCTCACTATTCATGTGTTTTGACAAATTTGATGGTTGGGACAGTCTGCATCTCCATTCAAGGTATCATTTTAATTCAATTAACTGAGAGTTGAAGAGATTTCACAAATCTTAAGGGGGAGGGGAAGCAGATAAGACTGAAAATAAAACTTTCGAGTTGCCATCACTACCCAGCAAATCATGTCCCAAAAGGAGTGGGCAGTACTTGCTGGCTAGGAATAATGACTGCTTTTTTCTTTCTGGCAGCAGCCAAATAGGCTTCAACCCCCTCCCTGTTTCTGGAGTACTTTTCAGGAGTGTAGGGGACTGCTGCCAGAAGTGCGGAGTTGAAGAACCTTTTTGTACATGTGGAATATGACACAGTATGCTTTGATCTTGGCTACTGCGTTGGATATCAGTGGAGGAGACTGACATAGGCTGGTGCCTTCCTCACTGTGCCGGGTGAGATCCATGATGTGATTACTCAAGATCTTGAGTTGATGAGAAGAATGTTTCCTAAAACAGACAACTTCTAGAAAGAGATGGTGATATAAATAATAAAAGGATTAAGTATGGTGGTGAATGGGCTTTGCTCTGACACCCTCGGCAGTAACAACTTTGGGAGGCACTTTAGACACAAAATTGCTCAAATTTTGGTATCCTTCTGGGGAGACTAGCTGAGTTGGGAGTGGGAGGTACTGCATTGCGGTGGTTCCACTCCTACTTGGCAGGTCGCCTCCAGAAGGTGGTGCTTGGGGAACATTACTTGGCACCCTGGACTCTCCAGTATGGGGTTCTGCAGGGGTCAGTTCTGTCCCCCATGCTGTTCAACATCTACATGAAACCATTGGGTGCGGTCATCCAGAGCTTTGGAGTGCGTTGCCATCAGTATGCTGATGACACACAGCTCTATTTCTCCTTTTCATCTTCTTCAGGTGAGGCTGTCAGTGTGCTGAACCAGTGCCTGGCTGCGACAATGGACTGGATGAGGGCTAATAAACTGAGGCTCAATCCAGTCAAGACTGAGATGCTGCTAGGGGTGGTTCTTCTGACCAGATGGTGGATGTTCAACCTGTCCTGGATGGGGTTGCACTCCCCCTGAAGGAGCAGATTCGTAGCTTGGGGGTTCTCTTAGAACCATCTCTGTCACTTGAGGCTCAGATAGCCTCAGTGGCACGGAGTGCCTTCTACCAACTTCGGACAGGGATAACCTGGCTTCAGTTGTCCATGCTCTGGTAACCTCCAAATTAGATTACTGCAATGCACTCTACATGGGGCTGCCTTTGAAGATGGCTTGGAAACTGCAGCTTGTGCAAAACGCAGCAGCCAGATTGGTAACAGGGACCAGATGGTTCGAACATATAAAACCGATTCTGGCCCACTTGCATTGGCTGCCTGTATGTTTCCGAGCTCGATTCAAGGTGCTGGTTTTGACCTATAAAGCCTTACACGGCTTGGGACCACAATACCTGATGGAAACTCCTCTCCCGATACGAACCCACCTATACACTACGTTCAAGATCAAAGGCCCTCCTCCGGGTGCCTACTCCAAGGGAAGCTCGGAGGGTGACAACAAGGGAGAGGGCCTTCTCAGTGGTGGCCCCCAAATTATGGAATGAGTTTGCTGACGAGGTGTGCCTGGCGCCAACACTATTAACTTTTCAGCGCCAGGTCAAGTCTTTCCTCTTCTCCGAGGCATTTTAGCATGTGTTTTTAAATTGTTTTTATATTGTTTTGAATTTTAAAATTGTGTTTTAAATTGTTTTTAAAATATGTTTTTAAATTGTGTATTTGTTTTAATGTTTTTGATTGCTTTAAACTGCCCAGAGAGCTTCGGCTATGGGGCGGTATACAAGTGCAATCAATCAATCAATCAATCAATCAATTTGGACAGAGTTGAATACCACAGTTAGAGCAAGTCTAATGGAGGCATCCAGTGCATCTGTAGTGGATCAGTTTCGATTATTACAGCCTGAGGATGTGGACATGCTGCTTGAAGAAGTACAATCAACCACCTGCCTCCTTGACCATTACCCATCTTGGCTTCTTACAGATAGCTGAGGGGGTTTACTGGATGAGTGCAGGGAGTGATCAGTGCTTCACTACAGGAGCACAAAGTACCATCTGCCTTGAAGGAGATGGTGGTGCATCCCCTCCTTAAAAAGACCACCTGGATGCAGAAATGTTAAATAACTGTTGCCCAGCGGCAAATACTCCCTTTTTGGTCAAGGAGCTCAAGAAAGTGGTAGTGGTGGTGGTGGTTCAGCTTCAGCCATGCTTGGAGGAGACTGAATATCTGTATCCATTTCAGTCTGGCTTTAGGCCTGAAAATGCCTTTGTTGCCCTGGTTGATGACATTTATCAGGAGAGAGATGTGGGAGTGCAACCCTGCTCATTCTTCTAGATCTTCTAGTTCTGAAGCAGCTCAGGGAAGTAGGGGTTGGGGTCATTGTCCTTCAGTGGTTCTGCTCCTACCTCCAGACACCATAAAAGTGTTCCTGTGGTATCCCGGAAGGTTCTATTCTGTCCCGTATGCTATTTGACATCTACATGAAGCTGCTGGGAGCTGTCATCAGGCATTTTGGAGTGAAGTGTCATCAGTATGCAGATCTCTGTGTTCCATCTGAATTGGAAGAGGTAGTTGAGGTCCTAAACAGGTGTTTGGAGGCAGTGATGGGCTGGATGTGGGCCAGTAAACAATCCGAATCCTGAAAATGCAAGAGGTGTTGTATGTTCCAGGTTCTCAAGTCCAGGAGATGGGATGATGGCCTGTTCTGGACTTGTACTCCCAAGCAAGGCACAGGTTTGAAGCTTGGGGGTAATCCTGGATCCAACATTGTTACTTGAGGCCCAGGTGGCCTTGGTGGCTAGGAATGCCTATTTCCAGCTACAGCTCACCTGTGTTCATTCAGATTCAGATCAAGATTTACACCAACTCCGCTCTAGCTGCTGATTCTTCTGCTTCATCACACATGGATCATTAGAATACTGAGGTGACTTATGCGCTCCACAGTGATGGTGAGGGCACTGAGACATGATTGTGTTGGTGGCTGTATACATCTCACCATGTCACAGTGTGAGAGTCTCAACAGGAGCACCAGCCATGTCAACCAGAGTATTTAAGAGTATTTAGGAACCCATCAGATTCCAGAAGTCTCAGAAGGTGGACCATCTTAATGGGTCCCCAACCCCTACAGCTTGAAGTAGTTATGTTCAGCCCAAATGTTCACCACAGAAGGATCTGTCCATGACAACAAACTCACAACAAGCCCTCCAATCAGTGGAATATTACCAATCTGCTTTGTGTTAAATACCATATCCAAGGTATGGCTAGCCACATGTCTCAGCCCAGTGATGTACTGAGATAGCCCTATAGTTGTCATGGAGACCATGAAATCCTGATCCAACCCATTTAAGGCAGCCTCAGTATGGAGGGGTTCTCCAACACCATATCCTCAGCCAGCTTGGTTAGGGAGGCTGTAGTGCAGTGGGGAGGTTGGTATACTTAACATCCCTGTTCTGTGTTTCTGGCCCAGCACTACAATCCCTTGAAATCAGACACACTACAGATTGTTCTGGCAAGGGTGATGGAATTTTTATCAACAGTTTTGAATTCTGCCGCACTGACCTGGACTGGTGTTACACTGAGTATCACTCAGCTTATCTGCCCAAGCGTTGATTATATATGCCAATTCAGCCCCCTCATCCATGATCAAATTGTGGATGACAGATGTTTTTATTCTGGACAGACCTGGCATCTAAAAGCAATACCGCCATCCCAGGGAATTGGCTGACTGGCATCACCACGTTCTGAAGTACATCAGGCAAAGCAGAGGGGGCAAGGGCTCCAATGTAACTCGCCCTCCACCCCTTACCACCTGTATACCTTAGACCAGAAAATGACTCAGGTTTGGTCCCTGGCTTTAGTCCCGAAGGAGAAAGGACTGGAAAGAGATACACATACTTAAAATAATGCAGTGTGAGAGTCAGTCATAGTGGGCACTGCCAGAACTAATGGCATATATTACTTGCTATGCTCCAGTGGCAGGCCCGTGGCCGAGTTACAGATTCTTAATCTTGGCAGGGTTTTAAGGGAGAATCCTCTGCCTCCATCTATTTTGAGTCCGTCAGCTGCTGCTGTGAATGATGTTAAAGTGAGTTATCTTAAGAAAATATCTCCCACCCTTCTTAGCTTACCTCAACATGGTGCCTTGTGCTAGCAGTAGTGGACTTGAGAACTCTGGTGATGGTTGATGTCTGGAGTCCTGAAACAGAGTACTTATAATGGTTCTAAGAAATCAAGTGTTACTGAGCTGCAATTTCTTTTTTTCTTTTTTGTCTTCCTTGCTGTTGGGTGTTGGTGTGAAGTGCCTCAACACCAAAGTTTCCATTTCTGCATTTATAGTTCTAAAGACATGGCATCAGAATAATGTAACTTCATTCTATGTATCTGATTTATGGGGTCTGCGATCCTTTGTTGGGTTATATATACTGGTGGTGATATCCCAAGCTTGTCTGCAGTTAGTTGAAATCCTATCCTCTGTTGTCATTGTGTGGAAAGAGAGGAAGAAGCTGGGAGTAATCTTGGGCTCTCTTGACATCAGTGGATGTATGGTGTGGGAGGAGTGGCAGGCCAGGTAAAGGGTATACAGCACAGAACGTTAGTGGTTTGCCGTGTGCCGGCCCCCTCTCTAGCCTAAGAAATTGTGGTTGTCCTATCAGACAGCCCTTGGGTCTGTGACTGCTGCTATTGAATGCCAGGTTGGCTTTAAATAAGATTTCTGTTATCCATGACTTGATTGTGGATGAGGAGGCCAGCCTGGTGTGAATTACCGAGACCTGGATGGGTGAGCAGGGCAGAGTTGGTCTCATCCAGCTATGCCTACCTGGATACTCAGGGCAGACTTGAGGGGGAGTTGTGGTATATAAAGGAATTCTATATCCCTCTCCAGGTTTCCTGTCCACTTGAGTGGCGATCTGTAGTGTCTGTACCTGGCGTTGGGTAATTGGAATTCTGCTGGTTTACCACCCACCTTGCTGCCCAGCAGTCTCCCTGTCTGAGCTAACAGAGATGGTCTTGGAGGTGGTTGAAGATTCCCAGACTGGGGGACTTCAACATCCAAGTCAAGGCCATTAATTCTGGGGCGGCTCAGGATTTCATGGCCACCATGACAACCATGGCGCTTTCCCAAGATATCATTGGCCTGACACGTGGCAGGTCACACTCCAGGTTTGTTTTTTCAACTGGACAGGAAGAGGGTAATCTGAAAGTGGGGGATATTGACATCAGTCCCTTGTCATGATCAGATCTCTTTCTGCTGAGATTTAGGTTTTCAGCACCTTTTTCCTGCTGCAGAGGTGGGGGACCTGTTAGGATGGTCTGCCTTCAGAGGCTGCTGGATCCAGCTGTCTTCCAATGTGCTCTGGGGGTTTTCTGGCTGATATGGTTGGTGCTCCTATCAAAAACCTGGCTGATTTGTGGAATATGTGAATGGCCTGGGCCACTAACCCAGTCACCCCTGAGTGCCTTCTCCTGCTTTGTAGAGCCCTTTTGGCTCCTTGGTATACACCAGAGATCAGGGCATTGAACACAGGCTCCTACTGGGAGAAAGGGTGGGATATAAATATAATAAATAAATAAATAAAGTGGAGAAAAACTCCACATGAATGCAACCAAACACTAGCAAGTGCTCATTATTGAGCCTACTCAATGGTAGTGAAGAAGGTGAAGAAGACATATTTTGCTACTTCTATTGCATCCTCACTGTGTTGTCTAGCAGAGCTTTTCCAGATATTGTGTGGCCTTTTACAGACTGGCCCAAAGGAAGTGGTGGAACCAACGGTGGATCACTATGACTTGTTTGCAAAGCATTTTGAGGATAAAATCGCTTACATCCACCAGGACTTTGACTCCACTGTCATAGCAGATGAATTTCAAGAGGTGTCCAGAACACTGTCTAGTTCTGTTGTGTTGGATGAATTTCAGTTAGTAAGCCTCAAGAGCATGGACAAGGTGCTTGGTTTGGTCTGGGTGACCACCTGTGCTCTTCTCCCTTGCCCCTCATGGCTGATAAAAACTTGCAAGGAGGGGCCGGCCAGCTGTGCCAGGAAAGTGAGTAATGCCTCCTTGAGAGAGGGGGTAGTCTCTGCCTATTTAAAGAAGGAAGTGGTAAGAGCACTCCTTAAGAAATGCTCCCTGGATTTAGAAAATCTTAAGAAATTACCAACCAGTTGCTAATCTTCCCTTTGGGGATGAGGTCCTTGAAGCATGTGGTCCAGGCCAGAACCAGGCTCTCTTGGATGAAACTGATTTTCTAGATCCATTTCAGTCAGGTTTTAAGTCAATAAACTGAAGCTTAAACCAAACAAGACTGGGTATTGATACTGTCACGAGGAGGGAAACTGTCAAATTGTAATCTTAGTTTTAGGCTGACTCATAGTTTGCTGTTTCAAGGTGGAGAGGGAAGGCAATGATTGTGGCAAAGTGTGTGTGTGTTTTCCCTATAGTTACATTTGAGGTGATCCTTGTGAAAATAAAAAAAGTTATAAAATATTTGCTTACCATTGTATCCTGTTACAGAAACTTTTTATCATGAGGTTGGCAATAATTAATACAGTGCTTCAGCAAATGTTTCAAAATACAGGCATAGCCTCATAAAATTAAGCTCTTCTTCCTCCAAATATTGATGATGTGAAGGCCATGAGACTGCTAAGAACTATAGCCACAGCAAACATGTCAACCAGGCTGCAGTGCTGTCTGCATTGTGGCAGAATGCTGGTGCGCATCATGGATCAACCTTCAACAAATATGGGATAAGTCTTTGGCAAATGCCAACCACATTTGATACTGAAGCAGCCCTTGGCAGCCCACTCTTCTATATAGGATTGTATTTTATATTCTGGCAAAGAAAGGACTAAATAGTGAGAATTTTCAATTTTTAAAAATTTGAAATGATTGGTATATATTTCTTTTTTAAAAATAGCAAAAATAATAAAGTGAATTGTGGAGGGATGGCTTCCTCTTTATGAAAATTATATTTAAATGATGAAAGATGCATAAAATGATTTCTAAATAGGCTATGCTATTCAGCAAACACAAGTAAATCATCTGAAATTAGTTTTTGCTAGATTGTCGCTGTTTTTCCCTCCCTCTTCTTATTTTAGATGGGTCGCCTACAAGATCTAGTAAGAAAAAGTGAACAGGGCCTTGGTACTGCAGAAGGCCACATCTCCAGTCTCCAGCAAACCCAGGAAATACTACAAAAAGAATTAGAGTTAACCAGGGCAAGACTAAGGGAGGCCACAGATTCTCTGTATAATGTTGAGGTAACTGCAGAATACACCAGCTCAGTCACCCTGATTTAGATGTTCATGGGAATTCCTTTGCACATCTAGAACTTCCCCTCCATACATACATACACACACATATACACACAGAGAGAGAGAGAGAGAGAGAGATCCTGTTTACTACAGTGTCATTTACTGTAACCCCATATACATTTCACCACTGAGATGTGCTACTGGCCTGTAGCCTAGATGCTTTAAAAGGAAATTTGACAAATTCATGGAGAGTGAATATAGTCATTATGACTCTGTGTAACCTTCAGAGTCAGTATGCCACTGAATGCCAGCTTCTGAGAGTAACAACAAGAGAGGACTGTTGCCTTCATGTCTTACTTGTGGGCTTTCCAGACGCATCTGGCTGATCCCTGTGGAAAACAGAATGCTAGACTAGATGGACCATTGGCCTGATCCAGCAGGGCTCTCACATTCTTATGCACATATTGAGGTTTTCTCTGCATGCACATTAAAAGTCTCAGGGAGCTTTGTATCTACATAACACTGGTGTGCTTGAAAACTCTTGTTAGTCAATAGGAACAAGAAACCCAATTCATACAATTAAACTATATTATCAAAAATACTCAGTTTGTCAGGAGACATAATGTTAAGGATATAAAAATATAGAAACTAAAACACTTTTGAGCAGCCAATTTAGAAATCACTTCTTGTGTATTTAGGAAAGACATGAATGCTGCTTCTGAGCAAAAATGAAATTATTTTGTCACTGCTTATCCATATTTTGAATTTTGTGTTTCTAGGGGGAACTAGACCAGGAAAGACAACATCATGAGGCAATGATTGTAGCTATGAGGGAAGAGGAAAAGTTCAAAGTTGATAAAATGGCCCGTGATTTAGAAATAAAATGGACTGAAAATCTTCGGCAAGTGCCTTTTTTGTTTAATTTTTTCTCTCTTTTAAAGTAAAGCATTATTTAAATGTAATACTGTCCAAAGCTATGCATTTCAATAATATTTTCCTAGTATTTTTAAAGGCTGGAATGTTTTAGTTCTGCTTCTGCTTCTCAGGCAGGAATGTAGTAAACTTCAAGAAGAGTTAAGGCTTCAGCATGAAGAAGATAAGAAGTCAGCAATGACTCAACTCTTGCAGCTAAAAGAGAGAGAGAGAAATGCTACCAGAGATAGCTGGCAGAAGAAAGTTGAAGATCTTTTGGATCAGGTAACTGGAAGGATTAGTAGCATGTTTTATGACCATTTTTAAATTACATCTGAAGAGAGATAAATTGTTGCAGAGCTAATTTAAGGATTAAGAAATCATACACAGTACCCTGTGCCATTATTTGTATCTGTTACTAATTTATATAAAAAATCTGAACATGCCATGATTAGTAGTGAATTGGGAAAAAATCTGTAATGGCTGTCATGGTATTGGTTCTCTCCAGAGTACAGCTTTGGACTAGAAGAACAAAAAGTACCTGTATGATCCATGCCTCAGAGGAATCTAGCTTAGGTCACATGTTATTCACCACTTTATTTGTATCCCTCTCTTTCAAAAGGTTGGGCTACTCAGAGTCTGAAGCATAACAATACAATCCAACATGTAAAAGCATACAATTATTAAACAACCATGCCCAGTATAGCCCAACAGTAAACATTACACAATAAATAAATGAGAGGAGCAGAATCCACAACAGCATCTTAATTCTCAACTTGCAAAAGCCATCTGAAACATTCACATTTTTCATTTTTCTGAAAGAAATGAATTGACTTTACCAAATGCAACAGATCTGCATTAGAACTAGAATGCATTATCATTGCAACCGTTGGCAGTGGACAGATGGAGCATGAGTTTCAAATTCCATACATGTCCTGTGCAGGAAATCAGGCACACAAAGATTAAATAGGATAAGCTCTGGACTTTGATGTGTTCAAGAGACAATACATGTATCTGTGTGTTTCAGAAATGCAGTAAATAAAGTGTAGCTTAATCCTGAAATCCTATGACCCATTTACCTGGGAGTAAGTCCCATTGAACTCATTGGGACTGACTACTGAGCATAGATGCATAGGATTTTGCTATTTATTTATTTTAATGTTTTTGAATCACCTTTAGGCCATAACATGGGCTGCCAAGCCACTCTGCAAGAAAAAACAATACAATTTAAAACAGCAACAGAATTAAAAAACAGATTAAAACAAAATGTCAACTTAAAAACTTTAAAACCAAAGCAAAGTAAAAAATGTTTGATGCTGTCTAAAATTAATCAGGTTTGGGGCTAGTTTAACATCCCTCAGAAGGGAGTTTCATAAACTGAGGTGCTGCTACAGAAAAGACCCTATCCAGCATTCTCACCAACTGAACTTCTTTTGGTGGGACATACAAAAGGGTTTCAGAAGATGATATCAACCTATGGACTGATTCATATGGGAGGAGGCCATCTTTCAGATATTCTGGTCATAAGCTATTTAAGACTTTATAGGTAGTCACCAGTACCTTGAATTGAGCCTGGAAACAAATCAGAAGCCATTGACAGGATTGGTATAATACGGCCTTAAAAACATACATGAGAAAACAATCCGACTGCTGCATTTTGCACCAGCTGCAGTTTCTGAACACTCTTCAAGGGCAGTAGCCCCATGGAGATCACATTGCAATATTTTCCCTATGAGTCCGGCCAATCACAGCGGGTATTAGCTCCACCTATCGTGCAAAGGCAAGAATGTCTTTGAAGTCAAGACTAGGGGCGTCAGGCCCCTCCCACTCTCCAGTTCATTCTTGCCTTCATACGAACAAGATTGGATCTTAAGCGTAGCAAGTAGCTTTTAGCTAAGTTTCGCGTATTTGTTTGCTTCCTTTCCCTGTTTGTGTTTAACTTTCCATTTAAGTTTGAGGGTTCCCTCAGAGACCGCGGCTGCGGTTCTCTACGTTTCTTGGCCAATTTTAAGCCTTTTATTTTTTGAGCCTTTATTTCACCTTATCTCTCTTACTTGTTTGAGGCTTGTTTGAGGGTCCCCTCAGAGACCGCGGCTGCGGTTCTCTTCGTTTCTGTCCGTTTTTTATTTAAGCTTATTTCCCTTACTTGTTTGAGGCTTGTTTGAGGGTTCCCTCAGAGACCGCGGCTGTGGTTCTCTTCATTTTTGTCCGCTTTTGAGCTTCCCCCTGGCTCTGTTGCATCCATCGGGAACTCGCGGCTCTATTTTTTCCCTCTGCTGGGCTGTCTCAAGCAGCGCTCTTAGGAGCTCTTGGAGAGACCGCGGCTACGGTTCTCTCCCAGGTGGGAGCTTGCGGCTGCGGCTTCCTGCCCTCTCTTTCTCCCTCTCTCTCCGTGACTTTAATTTCGCCGCGGAGAGCCCTTTACTCGGCGGCGACAGCGGCTTCCCTCCTGCTGCCTTTCCCGACACAGGCGTCTCTCGGCAGTCTCCTTTTGGGGTTTTTTTAGAGCCGCAAGTGCGACTATCGACCCCGCGCCTCCCCCTGCGAGACTGTGCTGGGCAGCCCTTCCCCCAGTTCGTTACCAGTCGGCCGCCATTGCTTCTTCCCCCTCCGCCATTTTCGGATCATTTTTTCCCACTCTTTTTTCCAGGCGCCATTTTTGTTGAATTCAAATTTCCCGCCTTTTTTGTTACCCCTTTATTAACCAACGGATACCTTCCCTGCAAGTTATCTGTATGTGTGTTGTATGTGTGTTGTAGACAGACTTACAGGGCTTCCTTACACACAAATTTACAGTGGCTGACTTGTACTAAATTTGAATTATATTCAGTACCATCAAGGCTGGAGCTTTAATATCAGTGGCTGACTTGTAATAAATTTGAATTATATTCACTATTATCAAGGCTGGAGCTTTAATATCAGTGGCTGACTTGTACTAAATTTGAATTATATTCAGTATCATCAAGGCTGGAGCTTTAATATCAGTGGCTGACTTGTACTAAATCTGAACTATATTCAGTATTATCAAGGCTGGAGCTGACTTGTACTAAATCTGAATTATATTCAGTATTATCAAGGCTGGAGCTTTAATATCAGTGGCTGCCTTGTACTAAATTTGAAGTATATTCAGTATCATCAAGGCTGGAGCTTTAATATCAGTGGCTGACTTGTACTAAATCTGAATTATATTCAGTATTATCAAGGCTGGAGCTTTAATATCAGTGGCTGACGTACTAAATCTGTATTATATTCAGTATTATCAAGGCTGGAGCTTTAATATCTGTGCCTGACTTGTACTAAATCTGAATTATATTCAGTATTATCAAGGCTGGAGCTTTATATCAGTGGCTGACTTGTACTAAATTTGAATTATATTCAGTATCATCAAGGCTGGAGCTTTAATATCAGTGCCTGACTTCTAATAAATCTGAATTATATTCAGTACATCCTGCCCCCTCTGTGGCCGTGTACCACGCCTGAAATCCACCCTACAGCACTAATCTGAACCATATTTTGTACATCCTCCCCCTCTGTGGCCGTGTACCAAGCCTAATATACAGCCTATATTACACAGCCTATATTGTTTTAACGCTGATACCACAGTGCATCCTGCCCCCTCTGTGGCCGTGCACTTAGCCATCTGCCAGTGTATTCTACCCCCTCTGTGGTCGTACACTGTGCCAGTTCGGGTCTTTACATCCTGCCCCCTCTGTGGCCGTGTACTGCACCCAAGTTAATATAAGATGGCAGAACAGCCAGGCATGTCGCAAGCAGCCAATATGATGCCAGATCAGCCAGGCATGTCACAAACAGCCCAGCCGCAACACTCTAAGGCGACTAAGCCTAAGCATGTTAAAGCAATGGCTAAGACAAAACATCTTTCAAGCCATAGCAAACCAGATCAGCCAGGCATGTCACAAACAGCCCAGCCGCAACACTCTAAGGCGACTAAGCCTAAGCATATTAAAGCAATGGCTAAGACAAAACATCTTTCAAGCCATAGCAAACCAAAGCGGCCACGCTATGCCTCTGTGCCAACCCCCACCACTACCACAGCAACTCAGGCACACATAAGCGACATACTTCATTCCCCTGCTGCTTCCTCTGACGAGGAAGATTTTGCTGGCTTCCACACTCAGCCTTCGCCCAACCAGTTTTACTGTCCCAAACATCTGCTCCAATAGCCACTCAGGCACAAACATCTACCACAACTGGGCTGCTGCCGTCCCCTGATTTCCTCTTCCAACTTCAAGCCATGCTGGCATTTTTCACCCAAATGCAGTCACCACCACAAGTTCCTGCCATACCCCAACTCAACATGGACCAACGTGCGTGTCATGAAGCTCATCCTTCCTGTTCACCTAACCCCTTTGATGTAGCCAGAGGCAGAGTTTTTGACGAAGCCTCGTATGCGGAGGAATCATCCTTCACTGACCACGTTGAAGGAGATGACTGGAGCGAATATTCAGCTCATGAGGAGGATACATCGTATCGCTTGTTTAATGCCTCAGACTATCAGCCCCTGGCACGCAGGGTAGTTAATACCCTTGGTCTCCAGACTGCGCCTTCAACTTCCTCCACCCCAGCCATCAAAGGGGCCAAGGTTCTCAAATCCCCTGCACCTACTGAACATTACCTTCCGGTGCCGGACCCGATTGCCAAATTGGCCTCTGAAGAATGGGCTCACCCATTCCATTCTCGCCGCTTCAAGAACCTGGCTGACAGGTTTTACGCCCTAGCTCCGGACTTTGCCACCAAGTTAGACGTCCCTGGCATAGATGAACCAATCGCTCGCCTCGTTTCACGTTCTCTCTTGCCCAGGGAAGGGGAATCCCAACTAAAGGACACTACTGAGCGACGAATAGACTTCGCCCTCCGCAAAAATCACGAGGCCACTGCCCTCTCCATGCGTGCCTCCGCTTCAGCCTCCATTTTCTCCAGAGCAGCTATGATGTGGCTAGATGATCTTCTAGAGGACACTAGCCCTGATCCTGTCGCCCTCAGAAGGTCACTGGTAAAGTTGCATAAGACAGCAGCTTTTGTGGCCGATGCCACCTTGGATACCACTCAATTGGGGGCACGAGCCATGACGGCTCAGATAGTCGCTCGACGGACCCTCTGGCTTCGCCACTGGCAAGCTGATTCAGCGGCCAGAATGAATCTGTCCAGGGCGGCCAGAATGAATCTGTCCAGGGCTCCTTACTCCGGATCGTTACTCTTCGGCGAGGAAGCTCTAAAGGCAGTGCTGGTTGATCCCAAAGACGCCCACAAACCGGTTCTGGCCACTGTCCAGAACATCGACCACAGGCCTTTCAGGCGATCTCCTTCCTTCCGTACTAACCAGCCCTTTCGAGGAACGCGGCCAGGAGGACGAGGCCGCAACTTCAGATCCTATGACCCCAATTCATTCAGGGGCTCCTGGAACCGACGCTTCCAGGGCAGAGACCTACGGCTGGCTTGCCAACTTCGACAAAAGCCATCTCCAACCAACTCAACGCCTACTACATCTAGGGGCAATGTTGGACACCCTGCAGGCAATGGTATTCCTGGCTCCAGATCGCATCACTGCCATCACAAGCATCGCAAGGTCCCTGATGCAACAAACATCAGCAGATGTCATGCTTCTAGCCAGGGCGCTCGGAATGTTCATTTCTACAATCCATATTGTGCCATGGGCTCGAGCCCACACTCGGCATCTTCAATGGATTCTACTGCCCTTTCAACAGGACATTGCCAGCTCCAACCATCGCAAAGTTCACTTGACCCCCGCGCTGCGCCTATCATTCCGCTGGTGGACGAGGTCCCAACACCTCTCCAAGGGCACGCCGTTCAGAGAACCACACAGAACTGTTGTAACCACAGATGCCAGTCTCATCGGCTGGGGAGCCCACTGCAACTCCCAGTACGTTCAGGGGGTTTGGTCCACCACAGAGCAGACTCAAAGCATCAACTGGCTGGAGCTAAAGGCTGTACATTTAGCTCTACTTCATTTTCAGTCTCTGTTCCCTTTGGACCATGTCCTCATTCGAACGGACAACACGTGTGTAAAATCACATTTGAACAGACAGGGGGGCACCAGGTCTCGTCCTCTGCAGGACCTAGCCTCCCTCATCTTTGTCTGGGCAGATCATCATCTACAATCCCTGAAAGGAGAACATCTCAGAGGGATTTGGAATGTGACAGCAGACTGGCTCAGCAGACAACAGTTTTTTCTGGGGGAAAGGAAACTTCACCCAGACATTTTCCATCGTCTTCAGAGTCGGTTCGGCGAATGCTCAATCGACCTGTTTGCCTCCAGTCGCAATTGCCAACTTCCCAGGTACTTTGCCCGATACCTGGATTCAACAGCGGAAGCAATAGATGCTCTGACAATACCGTGGCCAGACGGTCTCTTGTACGTCTTTCCTCCAATACCATTGTTAACCAAAACCTTGAGGAAGGCGCGAACCGAGAGGGCACAGCTGGTTCTGATAGCACCATTTTGGCCGTGGTTCTCAGATCTTCTGGCAATACCAATGATGGAGCCTTGGACACTTCCAGTCAGGCCAGACCGCCTATCCCAGGGTCCAGTATGGCACCAGGACCCTACTTGGCTCAATCTAACAGCGTGGCATTTGAACAGGGACACTTGAGGTTAGCTGGCCTGTCTGACGCTGTGATTGATATTATTTTGGCCTCGAGAAGACCATCTACCACTCGTATTTATCAACATACTTGGGTGGCTTTCTCCAAGTGGGGCCAGTTCCACCACCACGATCCCTCCCAGGCCACCATGCAACAGGTGCTGCAATATCTCCGTAGTGGCTTCATGATGGGACTTAGACCCAACACTCTACGCCGACATGCGTCTACTCTGTCGTCCATTCTCTCAGTGTCCTCTACTGAAGCTCCTATTTCCTCACATCCGTTCATCAAACTTTTTTGAGGGGAGTCGCCCTACGCTCTCCGGCTGTTGTCCATTGGTTTCCCTCATGGAGTTTGCTGAAAGTTCTGCAGGCCTTGCAACGCCCTCCGTTTGAACCCATCAGGACTGTGCCCCTCCGTATACTGTCCTTCAAGGTCTTGTTCCTGATCGCAATCACATCTGCCAGACGTGTTTCGGAGTTGGGCGCATTGTCTTCTGCTCGACACCTCTGCGTCTTCCGTAAGGACTCGGTTGTACTGAAGACTGATCCTTCCTTCCGTCCCAAGGTTGATTCGGTTTTTCATTGCAACCAGGACATTGTTTTGCCTTCCTTTTGTCCGAATCCTACCCATCCTCTCGAGAAGGCTTGGCATTCGTTAGATGTCCGGAGGGCTCTCAAGACCTACCTGTCTAGGACCCAAGAGATTCGACGAACGGAGTCTCTGTTTGTATCCTTTCATCCAAGGTCTATGGGACATAAAGTATCCAATTCTACCTTATCCCGTTGGTTAAGGGCATGTATCACTTTAGCTTATGAGTCTCTGAAGCTGTCAGTTCCAGCTAGTATAACGGCTCATTCTACCAGGTCAGCTGCCACTTCGGCTGCTTTTGCCACTAATGCTCCTGTTGCCGATATTTGTAGGGCTGCAGTCTGGTCTACCCCACACTCGTTTATAAGGCATTGTAAAATTGATTGCTATGCCTCTGCTGATGCTTCTTTTGGCAGACGAGTGTTGCAACAGGTTCTTAATCAGGACTAGCATGTGGTCCCACCCTGTATGGGCTGCTCTGGTACATCCCGCTGTGATGGCCGGACTCATAGGGAAAATGGACCATTGGTCTCACCTGAAGGGTGATTTTCCTATGAGTACGGACATCACGGCCCTCCCAGTTGGAGGATTATATATTTTCTAATGTGTTATATATTACTGTTACGCTATTATATTTAAATTTAAGAGTGAAGTCAAGACTTCTAGTTCTGTTATACCGCTATGTTGGAGTCATGTTACTATGCATGTGACTATTGTGTTATTTTCCTGCTGCCAGGTCTGTTGGCCTTGTTCTTGTATTTTTAGATATTTCTCCTTAGACTCGCTGCGAATGAACTGGAGAGTGGGAGGGGCCTGACGCCCCTAGTCTTGACTTCAAAGACATTCTTGCCTTCGCACGATAGGTGGAGCTAATACCCGCTGTGATGTCCGTACTCATAGGAAAATCACCCTTCAGGTGAGACCAATGGTCCAATCTAGCCAGAAGGTGACCAAGCCATATATCAGATCTCTCTTCTACAGAATGGGGTGTTGCTGACATACCCACTGAAACTGAGAAAAAGTGTTCTTGGACACAGCAGTCATCTAGGCATCCAGGAGCAATGTTGGATCCTGATGTACTGCCTAAAAGCAAAGCATATCCTTCAAAGAGAGTGCAACCCCATATTGAATATGCTGTATTCCCACTCTGCTTTCTACTGACCAGCAGCACCTCGGTCTTGTCTGGAACGAGCCTCAACTTGTCTGGTTTGGAATGTCCACAGCCTCCTAGGCATTAGTTGAAAATCAGAGATAGAGCTGAGTTGTTGTATGAATGAGACCCAACAATGTACTGAGTGATAATCCTCCTTCTGAGATGGTTCTGGTCTCATTCATTGGAACAGTCATAAAATGTTGCTCCCAAGTCCCACATCCCAGATGTCCCAGGAGGATACCATGATTGTTTGTGAATGCCATGGAAAGGTCCAACAGAACCAACAGGGGTTGCACTCTTCTTGTCTAGTTTGCAGACTAGATAATCCACCAAGGCTGTTTCAGTACCAAACTCAAATCTAAACCTGGAGTGAAAATCATCCAGATACTAGATCATTAAATAATATTAGGTAGTTTATCCATGTTCTTCGCACCAAGGGAAAGGAAATAGGAGTATAATTGGTTTTAGGCTATGAGGTAGTTGTTATAATAATAATAATAATAATAATAATAATAATAATAATAATTGTTCATCCTTCACCATTAGGTCCAAGTTTGGGTATAGAATATCTGTCATAGGTGGTCTTGATGGTTTGCTAGTTATATATATTAACAAAGGCAAATGACAGTTCAGGATCACATTCAGGACATTCTCTGTCTCTCTCTCTCTCTCTCTCTCTCTCTCACACACACACACACACACACACACACACACACAGGGTTAACTCCAACTAAATCATACTCAGAGTAGACACATGGAAATCCTTGGACATGACTAACTTAAGTATGACTTAGTTGGCGTTAACCCCTGTTCATGTGGCTAACTATTTTGTAGCATTAAATCAAATAAAACCCAGAGTACTGTAAAGAAGCATAACATCCCAAACTCAGATTTGAAAGAAGGTATTTGACACCTTGCTGTCCTGGGCTCCTTCTGGGAGGAAGGGCGGGATATAAATCAAATAATAATAATAATATCTGATCTAAGCAAGCAAGGAGTGTGGGGCCAGCTTTGTTTTGGAATACTACAGAGTTTGGAATTCTAGTACAGCAAGCTGCTTTAGCCATGAGCATAACAGCAAGCTCTTAACAGTTTCCTGACTGGAGAATTTGTCTTATGGCTAAGGTTTTCTGGATTTAATGTAATTATTTATTTACTTCACTGCTGTGACTGTCTTAACTGCTGGAAATGTTATTTTGATTTGTGGGTTGAATTTGAATATTGAAATTTTCTCCTTGCAAATCAAGACTGAGAAAACATGATTCATACTTTGTTAACAAACATATTAAGGAATGAAAGTACATAAATCAGTAAGCAGCATATTGAGACTCTTACTGGTTGATTGAAAGATAAAACAAGGGAGATTAATTTAAAATAACTGGTGTATGAGTCATAAATCATGTATCCAGCAACGAAATAACCCATTATTCAATTTTAACAATTGTATTGATCATATATATGTTGCATCTAATGTACACTGTGATGTACCACTTATACATGCTGACTTAATAAATGGTAGGGGTGTGCATCAGCTCTGTGTGTACCCTGAATTACAAGATGAGTCAGAGGAGGTTCTCACATTTCCAAGTCAGACTGCACTGTTAACAAGGCATCTCAAGGTAGATCACAGACTCCCTAAGCTTCCAAGTTGCTCTGTGGCCTCTGCTGTCCAAAAATCCACAACCCCTCCCTCCCACCATCACCATACTGCTGAGAAACAAAACCAAGCTGACTTGGTGAAATGCCTTGACCTTAAGACAGCAGAGGCTGGAGAGGTGAGGATAATCTTTCATTTCGATGTACTAGTGTAGCTTTTAATCACAGTGAGTTATTTTCTTGGCACTCCAATCACAATGTGTGGATTTAAAATTGTGCTTATTTTTCACATGGATCTGTGTCTTTCCCTATTCAAGTAAATGGAGAGGTATCCATTGTAGCCCCCAAAATCCATGGGGAGAGACAGAAGCCCACCCCCTCAATGATCCTTGGGTAACAGATTCCTTGCTGGGACATGACATTTTCCCCACCCAGTCTTTCCTGTAGATCTATGCTATTTTTCCACCCCCCCAAAAAAATTTCCATAGTACCTTCCCTAGGATGGTAAAGTCTGTCGTGGAATGCCCATTGCAGCTATCATTCTGAAATTTTGCAGAGTACATTCCCTCAGAAGAGATGACCATGCCTGCAAATTGCATCTGATTCTGTCAGGAAATAAAAAAGTTGCAGACAGGATATATCTACCTACAATGTGGAAGGTTTAATCCAATCTGGAGGGGTTGCTATGCCTGCACATTTCATCCACTTCTGTGAAAAGGAAAAGAAATTTTAGCTGTTTTTAGATTCACCATTATAGCGAATGGGAGATAAACAGGGCTTCATTTGTAATAGATCAAATTCAGTCTCCAATGACAAGTCAAGTACAAAAGACACAGAGTGGCTCTGAAACAGATTAGGCTGCTTCCCAAAACTACAGACACAAGGTGACTCTTGTGGTGAGTGCGCACCCCTAGTAAATGGCATTATATTATATGTAAAGTGTAATTTTGCTATGGACTAATAAAAATATTTTAAGGAACATTTATATCTAAAACACTTCAGTTGACTTCCAAATCATTTACAGATTGATTTGTGGTTGGCAATAAAATAGCTGTAGATCCTTAATCATGTTGCCATGTTGTGTAAAACAATTGCAAAATGTACTTCAAAATATAGCTGAACATTTGTTTAAAATGTTTAAAGGGCTTTGCTAACAAATATTAAATATGAAAAAGATACTTGACCATTCTTCCAGAATACACTTACTGAAGTAGATGTATCAATTTGCATAAAATAAAAAATAATTTAATACAGGAACATGATAAAATTCTGTGATATACATCAATTTTCCCACCACCAATGATTAACTTTTTAAAAATGGGACAAAATATTTCAATGATGTGATTTTCATGTGTTCATTCGATTTATATAACAAGCCATAGCAAAAATGTTCTGTGTCAATTTTTCCCAATCAATTTTCAACATATTTTTCCTTCTCAAATTAATATTAATGTTCTGTGTTTTACTGTCCCTTCTTTATCCCATCTTCTTAGTTATTTCTGAATATTTCCCTTTATTCCTATGATCTTTTCTTCATAGCGGCACTGTCTCGGTGAAGCTTTGCATAAATCTATCAGCAATGTAAGTGAGTTGCACTTACAATATGTACATGAGGGCATGCTTGCACTTCTCAGCTTGCTTACTGGCCAGTGCTGCTTCAGACCATTAGTCTATTAAAGAAAGAAATTGTGTTCAAGGGACGAGATTACACATTAATTTCATAAAAAGCTCTGTGCTGCATTCATTCATTCATTCATTTGTGTATGTGTTAATATTATTTGACATTAAACATCACACTGTCATTTTATGTGATGTAAAAGCAAGCTTGCAGGCAGTACATGTGCACATTATAAAGCTTTTTATAAAGCATGAAAATATGTGGTACTATGTTACAGTTTGAAATACATAATGTAACTCAGTTATAATTCAACTACTATATTTTGTTCTGTTTGTACAAACACCTAAAAGACAGTGAATGGGATCTAAATGGCCATGCAGAACACTATGTATACATATGATATAGCCCCCCCCCCACACACACAGCTAAAAAGCCACTTGTGAGAGTTAGGAGACCTTCCAGGGAGGTGTGTGATGTAACAGGATGTGATGCAGTTGGGGAGAAATTGGTGATTCTCCTCTGTGCACATGGAAGTGCATTTGAAGCTGTTGGGATCCTAGCTAATATTTAAAATAATATTTAGAATAAATCCCAAGAATATTAATGACTTTAATCTTTAAGACCATAAAAACAGTTGAAGCTCCCCTATGGCAGAGATGAGGAATGTGTGGCTCTGTAGACATTGATTGACTCCAGCTGCCAGTGGCTCCAGCCAGCACAGCCAATGGTTAGGGAGGGCCACAGTAGGTTCCACATCCCTGTCCTGTGGCCCTGGATTATGGTGAAAAACAGTGTGTAGACAGAGCTTCTCCTAGAATGGCTCTACCACAGTTTGTTATGAGCAGGATGTCACTTTAGTTATAAACACCACAAATCTGCCACTAAAATGGTTTCTTACAGTGCAATCCTATAGATGTCTATTCAGAAATAAGTACAGCTGAGTTCAGTGGTGCTTATTTAGTTACTTTACAGCACAATCCTTTGCATGTTTACTCAGAAGTCAGTTCCATTATAGTCAATGGGATTTACCTGCTAGAAAATATGGTTAGGATTATAGCCAGGCTGAGCAATCGGATGACTGGGAATCCATGGGGGGGAGGGGAGAGATTTAAAACGTTGATGGCTATGAAACTTCTACTGTATCCTATGCCTGCTCAGCCCAGGAGGGGGGAGAAGTAATGTCAAAAGGAATATCGAAAGCTGGTGAAGAAATGATGGATGCACCCGTTGAAGCTTAAACCTCTAGCACAGGGGTGGTGGTGGTAGGAGTGAGTGGGAGATGGCCACAGCAGTTGGACAATGCAAGTGTCCTGCCTTCCCTTGTTTACCAATGTAGGGTACTCTTTCCTGGCAGCCCCAGTTGCTAGAATAGGATGGAGGTTGCAGGCGGGTGTTTGTTGCTGGGGTCCTGAGGCACAGTACCTGTTAAGATTCTAGGAGAAGTGATAGCTATGTGCACAGGTTTCCAAATGTGCTCAGAATAAGAATTATTGTTTTTTTGCAAAGTCTCTTCTTTTGTGCCTAGACCTCTTTTTTACTGCACTGTGCTCCCCTCTTTGGGCCAAGTGCTCTTTCTCCATGGTTCCTGTCACCAAAGTTCCCACTTGTGTGCTCTTAAGTGTGCCTGACATGAAGCCAGAGAGTATAGCCCCATGCCCCAAGCTCTTTCATCTGAGTTATAGTCTCCATGTCTGGGGTTAATATACATGTGAGACTGTGTACTATAAATGGCTCCTGAGTTACTCCACATTTTAAGCTATCGTTTTAGGGATGGCATGACAGGAGGTGACTTCCCAGAGACTTCAGTCAGAAGGAAATTCCTTCTACCAGCCCTAGACATGGTATAAAATTCCACCTTCATTGTGGGTTGGAAGTAAGCTAATACAGCTTAGGATGTGTTGAATCCATGACATGCCCATTTTCCGCCTATGCATAACCCACAACATGCCCCATTTTTGCCTGCTTCACCAGAAGATCTTTGCTGGCAGAGCCTTCCTGCTGGCAGAGGTTTCCACAACTGGTATAAGGGAGTTCTGTCAGCAGAAGTGTCATCCCACTGGCATAGCTTCCTCTCCACCAGTGGGAACACAATGGTGCTGGATTCTAACATTCTTGAGCTTGTAGATCTCTGTCATTACATTGCACCATTAATGTCCCAGTGATTATAACCCTGTGTAAGATTACAGCTATGCTCAGCAGTTAGGGCTGGCTCTTCCATTTGGTAAACTGAGGCAATTGCCTGAGATGATAGGCAAGGTCTCTGCTTCTTCCTTTATCTCCTCCTTCCCTGCCTCAGTCTAGGAAGGGCTCAGGAGCTTCTTTCCCAGAGTGAGGCATTCTACACAGAGTGACGGTGAAAAGAGCTGCACCTTCGCTGCAGTAGTTAACAATGCTGCCTAAACTTAGAAAAAAAGTTGCTGTGAATTTCTTCAGTTCTAGATAGCTGCATATACAGCTGTAGAATCTGGAAGAGCTTTTCCTACAGTCCTGCTGCTTTACCATATGAAACCAACTTGCCAGTTCAGCTGGATAATCAACTGCTGTAGAAACTGTTAAAATACATTAGGTGGTATGCATGTTTCACCACTGCCTGCTCATGACACTGCTTTGGTTGCAGCAATGGTTAACAATGAAAATAACATTTCTTAACATTACTTCTTAAGAAATAAGCTGTTTAACTTCAACATTTTACCAAAAAATGTCCAAATGGGAAGATGTAAGAAGAGCAAAAGAGTGAATATTCAAAATAGCTATACTAGTTAACATTACTGAATTATTTCTATCACTGTATGCTAACTTGGAGATCTATATCATCACTAAATTATATGAATGTAAAACAGTAATGCTGGGGAAAACATTGACATTTTGTGCAACTTTTAACAGGATTTATCTGATGAAATATAAATATTAAAAGCTCTGCACAGTTATGAGGCTTTTTTGCATAAATTCTTATCTGATTCCACAAGATTGGTCATTGTGTCAACAATAGAATGAAATGAGAAATAATTATAGATAACTAAATGAATCAAAAGAATAAGATTTTAGAATATGAAAGCTTAAAATAGAATCTTTATATACATATTTGTTTATATTAAGAGCTAGGTAACTTGTAATCTAGTCTACTTATTCAAGTCACCCAAACTGAGATTTCCTTTTTATCCTCCTTCCTCAAAAGAGAATAGTAAGTTTTAAAAATTGATTTATTTGAGTAAAACAATCTATTTCATACATGTATGCATTGTACATAAAAGTTTGTCCTCAATTCTGCAACTTTTTATGGAGTCAAATGTGATGCATCTCTCTTGTACTTTTTTTTGCAACAAAATAATAATAATAATAATAATAATAATAATAATAATAATAATAATAATATTTATTGCGGCCGAAGGCCAGTAAAAAGCATCATAAAATTTAAAACCATACATATACAAAATAAAACCATCAGCCAATTTTTGTGTGGAGTTAAATAAGGCTGCATTCTGCGTACTGTGATAGCCAAGGAACAAAATTTAGCTACAGCATATGTAACCTGTCGATGATGATCTCGCAATAAGTATCTTGTATAATATAATGCATCACGGCCAGGTATCAGTTGGATGATAGGATTGATGCTTACTGTTCGGATATCTTGGTAGAAAGGACAATGTAATAGGACATGAGATATTGTCTCGATCGCTCCATTTCTGCATGGGCACAACCTTTCTGAACGTGGAATCCCCCGGAACCTACCCTCACGTAAGACTGACGGCATCACATCGAATCTTGCCATGGTGAAAGCTTTCCTGTGGCTGGCAGTAGGCAAAGTGGTGAGATATTGTGCAGGGGTAAAACCCCTAACATAAGAAATAGCATCAGATTTAGTGGTTGTCACTGCGATGTGTGCTTGCAGTTCTGTGTCCATTATACGTTGGGACAGGCTTGACCATGCGTTGTCGAATCCTAGTTTAGAGATATTAACCGGCGAAAAGCCGAGCAAGGACACTTTCTTGATTATTGACTTATGCCAGGTTGGGATATAGGTGCCATGCAGAACTAGAGGCGCCAGACCAACAGGTAAGAATTGCAATTTTAGCCATAGTTTTAACTTGAGTTTCCAAATACGTACTTCAATTGAAGGGAGGCCTACTTCCATTCTAACCATCGCATTTGGGACACATGGGGGGAATCCCAAGGACAGCCCTCAAGAATTTGGTCTGTATAGTTTCAAAAGGGGCTGCCTTTAGGAAGGTCAGGATCTGTGCGGCATATAACATTTGTGCAATGACCTTCGCCTCAAACACTTGGATGGAAGAAGGAATATGTTGGCCACCCTTTGTATAAAAAAAGGATAGGAGTGCTTTAGTGGTCCTACTTGCGGCCAACATGGTATCCTTTACATGGAGACGCAGGGAGCCTGAGGCTTGAAAAATCACCCCCAGGTATCTAAAAGATGGAACCTGCTCAATTTTCCGTCCATTCAGTTGCCAATTGTATGTTTTCCTGCTTTTGGAGAACACCAGAACTTTGGTTTTGTCATAATTAATAATTAAGTGGTCCTTGTCCTTGGCACAATGCTCTGCCAGTACGCGCAGGAGGCGACGTAATCCACTACGCGTTAACGATAGTAGAACCGCGTCATCGGCGTAGAGTAATATTGAAATCAGTCTGTTAGCCAGAGAAGGAGGTTGGGATACGATTCGCGCCAAGGATCCAACTAGGGAGTTAACATACATATTAAATAGAGAGGGAGCTAACACACATCCCTGCTTAACTCCCGTATATGAAGGAATTGGTTTGGTCAGATGACCTTTATTATCACATCTGACTTGTATTCTGGTGTTTTCGTGCAATGATCGTATCAATACTAGCAAGCGCCTATCCATATTCGTTGACTCAAGTTTTTCCCACAATATGTTTCTAGGTATAGAGTCAAAAGCACTTTTGAAATTGATGAAGGCCATGTAAAGCGATCTTCCCTTCTTTGATGTATATTTCTCCACCAGGTGATGAATAACTAGTAGGTGATCTATTGTGGAGCGTTCTCCTCTAAACCCCGCTTGTTCATCAGGCAGGATGTTCTCTTGAGCCAACCAAGTCTGGAGTTTATCCAGAAGATGTAGCGCATATAGTTTACTGATTGTATTCAAAAGACTGATTGGCCTATAGTTAGCGGGGTCATCGCGTGCTCCACGTTTGAATATTGGTACTACGGTAGCCAGGCCCCAGTCTTCTGGAATTTCAGCCGTACGGTCAATTGCCGTAAATAAGGCGGCTAGGACAGGTGCCCACCACTCTGAGTATCGCTTGAATATTTCTGGCGGTATTTTGTCCAGCCCCGGGGCCTTGCCCTCTTTCAACCGTGCTATTAATGAAGTTATTTCCTTAGAGGAAACGGGAGGCCAATCTGACACATCTTTCAGGAGGGTCCTAGGAGGGGGCTCGCAATCCGGCCTTCTTGTATAGGTATAGGTATAGGTATAGGTATTGGCGTTTTAGTGGCCCATCCTTTATTAACAAGTCGCCAAAAGGTGGTCATATCCTTGCTTTTTGAGGCCCGTATCAAAGTTTTCCAAAGTTCTACTTGGGCAAGTTTCTTCTTCCTTTTAATCAGCAATTTGTATCTTCTCTTCAGGGCCATATATCCTGTGGTATCACGGTGAGCTGTAAGGTCCTATATCTTTTGTACTCTTCCACTAAAAGAGATCTCATAACATAACACTCATGGTCAAACCAGGGGTGTGAAGGACATTTTAAAGGACCAATATTAATTAATGCCTTGGCTGTAGAATTAAGGTTCTTTTGTAGATTTATAAACAATTCATGGAACAGTGCGATTATATTCAGCCCCTGAGTTTCTTCTGTTATTTTTTGTTGAAGAGAGCCATTTGTATCTTGAGTGTAAGGTTTCCTTAGCCATTGTCTCAAGTTTAGGAGTCCATTTAGCCCGAACAGATTTATTCAATGGAAAAATGTCTGGTCCAGGGCGCCATTCCATCTTAAGGCCCTGGTTGCCGCAGAGAAAATTTACAAGTACAGGGAGATGATTGCTTTCTATGCGATTCTCAACCTGGCAGCTGGCCACCGAGCTAAAGAAAAGAGATGACACAATCACGAGATCTATTACCGAGGCACCTGGACCCGCAAGGAAGGTGAATTCGCCACTCCTATCGCCCGCTGTCGAACCGTTCAGGATGGTCAGATTAAGGCTATAGAACATGCGATGTAAGCATAGGCCAGCGAAATTACAGCCTGGGTCCTTTGACTGTCTCTCTGGCAGACTAGCGGCAACATCAAACGAAGGCAGGATTTCACAAAAATGCTCATATAAGGCTTCATCTCTTCCGAGTCTGGCATTGAAATCTCCTGCAAGTATCAATATCGCGTCCGGGCACTCTTGTAACTGTTTATGATTAAAGAGCTCAAGCTTATGTATATTACTTATCACCTTGTGCTTTTGCCGTTGAGGTGGGATGTAAACATTTACAAGAATAAGTCGAACTTGATTTAGTACTAGCAGTAGCGACATTGCAATTTCGGGAGGGTAATTTACAGAGTTCATTGTAACATTTAGTGCAGTTGAAACCAGCACTATGAGGCCACCTTTAGGTCTTCCACCGGCGGTGCTTGGCGAAGCCTTTAATGAGTATGAGGAAAAATCCCTTAGCTCCACAGGCTCTGTGGTCCAGGTTTCTTGTATCAATATAAGGTCATGTTTACTTATATAATCCAAGAACATCCGATCTTGTAATTTACTCCTCCATCCTGGGATATTCCATGATATAAGTGAAAGTTTGTGTTTGTGGGGGCTCTTATTTTGTCAGAATACACTTCGGTGTGGACGAGTAATACTCTCCTTAATTAATTGATTAGATACCCCGGGATTGTGCAATGGGCTGTTATCAGCTGGTGAATGAATTATCGCCTCGCAGGTGATTGCCGGTCTACGACATTAGAGATTATCACCATGGGGAAATGAAATCTCGCCAGAATTTGTCGTTTGGGAGGAGAGCCTTCTTCTTCCTTTTCCAGATATCTGACGTCTGTCCACGATGGAACAGAACATGTATTTAGAATAGTCTTCTGAGGAGGATCATGTGACCTTATGTTGTTTACTCGTAGAGCCTCAGTAGAGGGGAGCTGGCAAGAAGGGATTGCCTTTAATATAGCTAAGTTAGTCTGCTGTGCCCGATCTGCTTGTATATGTCCAGAGTCCTTCGGGTCATAGTGTGGTCTATCGCTAAGGGTAGTCGGATCCACTTGTATTCTCCTGGCCTGTAAATATACAACCAGTTTCTGCAGCTGACAAATAATATCCCGTTGTGCCGTCTCTGATAATGCACTGTACGTAGTAATGAGATTCTTCTCTTCTTCTATATAGAAGCTAAAAGATTCTTTGTTGTTATTCACTTTAGCGCTCTGATCTAACGGAGATGAAGTATAGAGGAGAAACGTTAAGTGTGGCATTACTCTGTGGCGATATGGGCATTTCACAGGCAGAAGGTGCCTTTTTTATTTCCATTTGTGGTGTCGGTATTAGATCTTTATTTAAGGTTTTTATCTTTCGTATGTCTGTCAGATTTGTGGTATAAGATAAAAAAGGAGTGTTGGAAGCGACCACGCCTCTCTGTATTGTTCTTTAGTGGTATGAAGGCAGCACAAACGGGGGGGCATGTTCTTCATTTCCATATGTGCTGTTGGTGTATCTTTATTTAGGATTTTCGTTTTATTTTTATTCATAGTAGGGAGTTTAGATAGCTGCACCGGGCACAGAGTCCGTGTTAACCGCAGCAAGGGTTGGGGTTCAGCTGTATTCATGAAATATCTTTGCATCTCAATTCCCATCCCATGTAAGGCCTGTCCATTTGCGTGTAAAATCTTGGCTTTATATGAATTTCTAAAAGTCAAGAGCATCTTACCTTTTGTGCTGCTACTATATAGGTATTCCACATTATACAGGTCCACACTCTTTACAAGTCCTGGTATAATCGATTGCAAGAGATTAATAATGTAGCGTTTCCGGGCCAATTGCGTACTAAGGAACTTTGCATTAGGGCAGTTTAATAGCACTACCTTATGTGGCATAAGTTTCAGGTTCCAAAACTTTTCCTTTTTTAATTCCTGGGTCCGGTTGTTCACTTGAATTGATTGTATTTCCTGTTCTTGGGGCTCTTGAATCTCTGTGGAAGAAGGCTGTGTGGGGTAAGCATCCATTGATAAATTCGTTGATAGGATGCCCTGTTGTTTACTTATCTGTTTCTTTGGGTTAATTTCCTGATTAGAAGAGCTATTACCTAAGTTTTCCCTGGTTTTCAATATAGATGTTAATATTTTTAAAAGGCTGTTATAATTCATTTTCTTGGCCTTCTTAGGCTTGAGGTTCTTAATGTTTTTACTCTTTTTCTCTTTAGTGTTCTTTTTAGGTCTACGGATACCCCTCTTAGCTTTTGGAATTTGCGCAATGTCTATAGGTTGATTACTTGGGCTTGATTTGATCTCATAAAAAGCACTTATTTTCTTAAATTCCTCGGCTACCGTTGTCAGCAGTTTGTTTGATTCAGTTAGAAATTTTTTAATACAAATAATCTCTCTCGAGATTACACAAAGTCGGGAGTCTATTGAAAATATTTCAAGAAGCTGTTGGCTATCAAAACTGTTAGCCTTGTCCGAGAGAGGTTCAGAAGCCTTGGTGGCTGAGTGGATATATGTATGTGGGCCACCCTGCATATCTTTAGGCGTATTAACCATGAGTACAGAATTATCTGTCATTTTATCTCTTATTTTGGATGTCTGTTGGTTATTCTGATTTTCCACTAGCTCTAGTTCAAGAGCAAGGTTATTTCGGGGGAGATTCTCTTCCTCTCTGAAGTAAAGGGTTCTCTTTGTGTCCAATGACTAATCCAGAGTTGTCTCTTTTGGGTGCTCGGAACTGACATCAGCTCCTTTTATGCTCCTTTCCTCTTTATCTCCTTCTGTCCCCTTTTTTCCCTTCTCCAAATTCGATGGGAAGTAATGGGCAATTTTCAATTGTTTTACTTTATTAGAAGGTGGGGACACCCCCCTTTCAAGGGAGATTCCTTGATCTCTATATCCTTTTCTGGTGCAAACCATATTGCTGTATCTGTTCCTTTAAGGATTGCTTCTGGGTATTAAATTCACAGTTGCCGCGGCTACTCATGAGGAGGAAAAACTCAATAACTTCTCTTAACTCCTTATCTTTTAGCACCCCAGTTTCCTAGAGTCTAATTTTTAGTTTCAATTTCCTACGTTTAGAGTGTATTGCACAACTTGGGAAGGCAGCAAGGATTACAAATAAAAGGCTTCCTACCTCTCTCTCTCTCTCCCCGGAGTTCATCAAAAGATTAGCAGTCTCAAGGAATTTTGAGTATCCAAGCTAGAGTCCTTGAAGTCATTAGTGAGGTAAAATCTCTAGTATAGAGTTTGGGGAACTGTTTGGAGGTTGTGTGAAGTCATTCGAAAGCTGTTGTTTAGATACACAGAAGCGTTATTAGTTTGCTGATAAAGTTAAAGGATAGAAGAGAGATAGCAGCAGGCGCCCCCCTCAGGCAGCCATCTTTTCGCCCACTTGCAACAAAATATGTTCTTTTCATACCAGGTATGTGCCCAGATATGTTAAAATTGATAATTGATTAAAATTGATTCATTTAATTCATACAGGAAGTAAGTTGCTTCCAGGATTTCTTAGAGAACAGGACTTGTGTCCAAGCCTGTTTAATGATGCGTGAGCAGACATTGAATAGAATAGGTATTACTATCAAGGAGAAACTTTAATTATGGCACTTGCATTGGAAGAACGTAAAAGTCAAAAGTGAAACTCTTGCTCAGTCAACTCCATTGTCAAAGTGTAGCAGGCAAAGCAGAACACAGCAATAGCAAGGAGAGTAGAACTACTGATATAAAGATTTTTTAGGGGTGGACAAGAATTTTGGAAGGTGTGTGTGCTCGGAAACAGCCTTCCCACGTTCAGAAATCCCTGAGCCGTTATGAATGATTATGACCTGATCCCAGTTTCCTTTCAAATTTTGACTTGGCAGCTTGTAACGGCTTCTCACCAGTTCTCTCATCAGTCAGTTTCCACCTTACCCACATTTTCACAAACTTAACATGTTGTGGCAGGAGGGATGTAAAACAACTGCTAAGGCTGCTTCTAAGCTATGTTTGCTAATGTGTAATTTTGGGGAGCATATGTTTTTCTCCCTCTTGACTTGTTTGATAATCAGGAAGAAGGAAAAATATGATTTCTGGAATTAAGCATGATTCTGTAATGAAGAGTCCAAGTATGCTCATAGTCAGCATTGCCGACACTGGGAATTGTAGTTTCTTTATTTCTTGTGATTCATTTATTAGGAGGAATAAAACACTACAATTCCCAGAGTTCCTACTGATAATGGAGGGTGTGCATATGCTCAAAAGCAGTGGTGGGGAACCTCTGGCCCATGGGCTTAAGTAGGTCTGTCAGGCCTGTCCCAAACTACATCCACACATACATCACCTGACATCATATGATGCCAGGTGCAAGATAAGTAAAGCCACAATATCAAATTTAAAAGGAAGAATCAAGAGCCCACTCTAAATTCAGAAGGAAGAATTGGGAGCTGCTCAAGAATTTAGCACTTCTTGAATTTGGCACCTTTTTGTTTTGCCCTGTGGTGCAAAAGGCCTGCTCCTTCCCCACTCCTCCCTGGCACTCAGCTCAGAAATAAATGAAAATCTCAGAAAATATTATGAAATTCTCCTATTTCCTAAGCCTCTCAATAGAAGCACTTGTGGACAGTTATTTGAGCTGAGGGAGAGAAAATCTATTAAAAGAAAACTTCAACACACAATGATAAACCGCCCAAAGAGCTTCAGCTATGGGGCGGTATATAAGTGTAATAAATAAATAAATGATGAAATATCTTTCATGTTGTAAATCATTAAGTTGAAAATTGTGCAAGGGCATTATACAGGAGATTGTCTATCTTCAAACTTCCTCTCTGGAAGATATTTAATTCCATGTAGCAAGAATTTCCCTCAAATTGTTTATTATTATGGGATGTCAATAATAAAACAACTTTTCATAAGGAACTTTTCATAAGGAACTAGATCTATCTTAATTTCACTTCACTGAAAAAGGAAAACTTTAACCACACCATATCTCAAGCCAAGCCAAACCAATGTACTTACTATGTAAGTACCACTTACGGACAAGGCTTCACTGGGCAGGTAGGGGTTTCCCTGCTCTGGGATCATGGATGGATGGGTGGGTGGATGGACGGACGGACGGACGGACGGAGTTTCCCTGCTCTGGGATCATGGAGGATGGACGGACGGATGGACCCTTTAAAGAAGCTGTTGTCTCCCAAGGCTTCTCAAAACATTCCACCCTGCTGCTACCCAGACAAGGTGTTGACACTTGTAGGGAGGGGATGAAAGATGATAAAGGAGAAGTTGCCATAGAATTTTTTTTTCCAGCATTGAAGAAATGGGATAAGCAGGAAAAGAGATCGGGGGAAGCAGGATCTTGGAGGTGGAAAAAGGCAAGCAAGAAAAAAGAGGATCCTTGAGTTGCTCCAGAAGAACCTGGTGGGGTCCCCTATCTAGCCCATCAGATGGATCAATTACAGTTTCAAGCGATCCACGTCTGGGCTGCTCTAAGGATGAGCCAAAAGTAGGAGTTGTACTGGTGCTTTTGCATGGAGTGGCAGACAAGCGAAGCTCTCATGCAAAGCAGTCACTTGTGCCTGTCATTAAATTACCCAGCATGCAATGTCCAATGGGGTGAGCAGCCATCACACATGGAAGCTGAGTGGCTCCCATTCAATAGGGCAGTTACTGCACCACCTTCCAAAAATGCCTGAACATCCAGGGGCCTAGTAGGGAAAAGGACAGTACGGTGAATGGTGGTGTATGATGGCCACTGCGGCAGGGTCAGGCTTTGGCTGGTGAGAGTCCCCTCTGAGATCCTGGGCCTTCAGCCAGTGCCTGACCTAGCCAGCTGCTAATGCCAGGCCTGGCAGATGTGTCTACTTTTCCTCGCCTTTAATGATGCACTTCCTCTTCTTTAGCAATGTATAAGTGGCCACCCTAGGAGGAGACCCTCCACCCCAGACTGAGTCTTTCCAGAATTTGGAATGTTATCAGTAAAACCTCTAGCTTTTTCTAAAAATACTCCCAAAAGGCTCAGAAAGACCCAGCCAATTTTGATGGATGATTTTCATTACTAATTGATGAAATAACAACAAGAAGAACAAAAAACCACAACACTTTAACATGGGGGGAAATGGCTCTGCCTTTGCTTTATATTTTATTTTTGTCATTGCTTTAAGCACATAATGTTGGACATGCCAGCCATTTGTGATCTGGAAATATGATGCAGTTACTTGAACAATTTGCAGTAACAATATTAAGAAGCTACTCAAGACCCTCTTGTTGACAGATCCTCTGCAATGACCTTTTTGTTCAAGGTTGTTAGATCCCACAGTTACATAGAGAAAATCTAGAATGGGGGGTAGGACATCCTGAATCAAAAATTTATCATGACTGTACGTTAATTTTAGTGCAGGCGCATGAATTTGTTGTAGCAGCCTTTCAGCTTGCTCATTTATATTTTTAAATTAGTTTTTACATATGATATCAATACAAAATCTGATCAGCGATTATGAATTGCTTCATTATTTTCCCTGTATCACAGTGTAAATGTGGCTTCACTTAAAAACCTGTTTTAATTTGTGAATTCAACTTGTATAGTAAGTACTTAACGGCATACATACCGTTATTCTTGGTATAGTATACTTTGTTTTATTTTGTGCTGTGAACCATTGCAGACTAGTGCACAGAATATTAAGTGATTGCACTGATTTTATCAGCTAACTTGTTCAGTCTGGAAGACCATATACCCTACTTCTAAGTGTGTGGGGCCTTCAGCTCATGCTATTATTTCATGTCAGCTCACTCTGAGAATAGTGCTGCCCAAATCAAAATGACCTGAGTAGCATCCATGCAGAGTGATGTCATATCCCACAGGTCTCTGCAGTGTACTTTCATTTTTTGTTGGGAAGAGTGCTAGCTGGATTTAAAGTGGCACTCTTTTTTATTGCCTACTCAACTTGGCCTGGGTGGTGCTACATAACTCACTCTGTGAGAAGTACTGCCCAGACCAATGCCTACATGTGACTTGTACATTCTTTTCACTTGATGAGCACCCATGCTGTCCATCTCCTGTTTGGCTGGTGGGTTTGCAGGGTACATAGAAAATCATCTGGTGAACTGAAGGCTGCCAGTTGACCATCGTTGATCTATAAAGGTGTGAGCTGTGCCACGTATTCATAATACTGTCGTAATATATTATAAGTGAGTTAAAGGATATGAATTTTGAAAATTTTTGAAAATTGAAAAGTCATTTCTCAACAATCCTATGCATGTTTACTCAGAAGTAAGTTTCATTGAGTTGAATGGAGCTTACTCCCAGGTAAGTATGTATAGCACTGCAGTCTTACAAAGCAATCCTGTTGTAGGGATGGTAGGAGATTCCATGGGGCACAACTATCACATCCATAATCCTGCTGGCTTAGCTCAGCCAGCCAGGAGATGAGGGGTGGGGGTGGGTGGTGAAGTTTCAAACCCTTTTTGAAGGTGTGTTGTGGAAACAAGGGGTCTTTAAATCCCATGCATCCATGACTGCCATGATGCCTCCCCCCAGAATGCCCCATTTTGGCCCCCACTACCAGTGGAATATGTATGCTCAGTTTTTAGTGGGTGTCCTAGGGAATCTCCAGTGGTTTAAATGCCATCCCACTGTCAAGCCTCCCTCTCTGCCAGTGGAGTAACACTTGCACCTCTTTCTATGGTACAAAATTTCATAGGTGAAATCTCAAAAAGAAATGTTAGCAATACCCAGCATAGTTACAGCAAAAGAGAATACCACAGACTAAGGAGTAAACCTTATATTAAGAATTAATATTAAGTATTTAATTAAGAATATATTAAGAATCTTCAGTAACAAAGGCATTTACATATTCTCTCCATAAAGAAACATGTAACTGGAAGCTTTACAGAAGATGAGTAAGTAGTAACATAGCTTAAAAAAGAAAACCAAACAGCATCAAATCAATCTCCTTTAGATTGACTGTGAACCACTCTGCTATATTGAAAAAGTTATGTCCCAAATTTTATTCATCCAAAGCTGAATGGAGAGATCAGTGCCTGTTTTCTGTTTCACAAAAGGTCTGGCTACTGACAGTAAATATGGTACCAATTCTTTATGCACTACATTAGTGTTAGTGTCCTTATCCAGCAATAATAATGCTAGAACCGGGTCAGGGGGAAAAGTACTACCTATAATCAAATAAATTACTTGGAAAACTGATCCCCAAAGTCTGAATGGGGGGACAATCCCACCACATGTGTTTATGGAACCCTAATGCATCACAGCCCCTTCAAAACGTAGGAGATAACAAGCTGGCTTTCAGCTGGCTGTAGGATTGCACCCTTAGACCATTTTTTAAAATCCCAATAGCTGGAAGTGTTTTAAACTTGTCTTTCAGGCACCTGGTGATGACATAGTTTTTAGAATGCAGGCAACCTATCTTATTCTATATTTAGTTATAAATAATTAATTCTAATAATTTATTAGGTATATACTATGAGTGACATCCAGTGATATCTGGCCAATTGTACAACAGACTTGCTTGTGCAATGGGATTTTCCCTTCCTCTCCTCCCCCTGTCATCCCTTACATGTGCACCCCATTTCTCATCTGTGGGGTGCCTCAACTCTTTGGAGCAGATTTGGGAGGCACTGGGGGTAGGGGGGAGGAAAGGAGAGAATGACCTGGTGTATGAACAGGAGTCCACTTCCATGAAGTTGGATACTGGGTTTTTTTGTAACAGGTATGTGTTAATGAACGAAATAGGCCCCAGAACAGACAGGAGATGTTTAATAGTGCAAGAGCTTTGGAACACATTAGACCTCTAGTCTCTCCACTGCCCATCAGTTTTCCTCTACCATATAACAGACTGCTTGATAATAGTGTGGGAGGGTGGCTGTTTGGTGGGACAGGTCACCATACTGGTGGATCTGTGTACTTCTTTGGATTGTGACCATAGTCCAAAATCTCAATTTTCTGTCAATAAATATAAATACAGAATTTCTTTATAAATTGAATTTCTACTTACTTTTGCTTTTATGTGAATTAGATCTCCCTGTTGAAGCAGAATCTAGAAATGCAGCTTTCCCAGTCTCAGACCTCAATGCAACAACTGCAGGCACAATTTAGTCAGGAACGACAGAGGCTGGCCCAAGAAATTGAAGAGTTGGAAGAAGAGCATCAACAGAGACACAAGTCCATGAAAGAAGCACATATCCTTGCATTTCAGAACATGGAGGAAACAAAAAAACAAGAGCAAAAGGCATGTTCATTTGGTGTTTTGTAGTATCTAACATTTTCACATGACAGACCACAAGAAATGCTAATGTGAATTATGAGATATTACTCAAAGGAACTTCTTTATCTTCATTTGAGAATCCAAAAGACTATCCCATGATCTCAGAAAGTACCCAAAGAAAGTGTACAGGGAGAAAGCAGAGGTGGAGAGGCATAGAGGAAACTGCAGTTGTGTGCTCCATCTCCTCTTGAACAGTAATGGGAGAGATATGTAGATGGATGAGTTAATTCTTCAAGCCTTTTCCCCAGGCCCCACCAAAGCCCTAACAACCCACAGACTTTTATGGTGTTGCCTATCTTCCCCCATGTTTTGCTCAGAAAGTGGGAAAATGGAAAGGCAAAGGTGGGGGAGTGTAGTATTGGATGTGGTTAATAACAGTTTCTTTAGGTGAATTAAAAATAATTCTGCCTCAGAATATTTTTCTGTACACAGAGCAATTTCCCTTTAAATTTGCTAGGAACTTGAGGAACGTTTACAACAAAACCACTCGGAAGAACTTCATGCACTGAAAGAAACACACAGGCAAGCTATGGATGCTTTCAAACTAGAAATGGAACAGGAACTCCAGACTCTTCGCTTTGAACTGGAAGATGAAGGGAAAGCTATGCTCGGTACACTATTTTCATGTTACTATTTTAAAAAGTAAGCCATTGCTTCTGGTGCAGATAGCAGGCAGTGCATGCTTCCTAGTAAAGAGAGAAATGAACATGGGCTGTTTCCCATGGGCTGGAGTATATCTAGCCTTTTTACATGAAAAGCTGACTGTTCTCTGAGAGGTAGTTAATACTCCACAGTTTAATAACATGATATACACATTTTATTGCACTAAGGTGCAGTCCTGTGATTTGTCGCTCCTTGTTCAGGATAATGCTTCTGTTGCAGGTTTTTTGTATGGCCGTTTGTGCCAAGTTTCAAAAATACTTTCCTATAGCAGTTTTGGACACAGGTCTATCTCTCTTCTTGGCTATTGTTTCACCTCCATCTTTAATTAACAGGCCCTTTGCTTTAATGCTAAATGTGTACATATCACCTATTTGCTATCAATCATTAATCATTTATTTTAATAACATTGTCCCTATGCTGACAGAAATAGAGCCAAAACTGGACCACTGGAAGGCAAGAGGAAAATATCAGCATGCTTGCTACAAAAAGAACTTGGGAAAAAACACCAAAAAGGGAGTAACACCCCCCCCAAAGCCCAATGTGTACTGAGCATGCTCAGAGGACACCAAGAGTCACAAAACACTGAGCATCAATTGAAAAAGAAAGACAGAAAACTGACTAGGTGGAAGGAAATTGAATTGGCTTGCTTGATCCCATAATAGCCCATAGTAGCTTGGAGAAAAGTATGGCTGACAGACTGGCTGGAGCACTCCTCTTAGGAGTTGAAGATATATTGTAATGCTTTGTTTTCGGTCCTACTTGTTGATCTCTAATTTCTTTTGCTTTGAAGTGAAACCTGGCTCTCTCCCTTGCTTCTACTCCTTGATTTTTGGTGCAGATTCATAAATCCGATGTTACGTTGGGTGGAGGGTGGGGTAGAAAACTGTGTCAGCAATACCTGGGGGAGCAAGCTCATGTCTATAAGGAAAACATGATTAGTATCAAAGCAGCAAGGAACAAAACAGGAAAGAAATGTAACTTGATTTTACATGTAAACAAATACTTCAAGTTGAAATTCATGTATGCTTGAACATGAGGTTGGTAGGATGAAACCAAAGACTAACCTCTTGTAGGTGAAACATTGTTAGGGTAGTGTGTGTTTGTCTGTTTTTTTATTTATACTACTTTTAGTTTGTTTATGTCGCCTTTCTGTAAACCACCAAGATGGTATACGAAGATCAGAACAAATGAAAACATTATAAAGATATTAAACTAACAATAAAAAATAAAACATTACAAACCATAGCACTACTAAAAAAATTTAAAGGTCAGTTTAAAAAAGATGTGTCTTGACAGCTTTTCTAAAAGCATGGAGACTGAGGACAGATAATAGCTCTGAGAGGAGTGCATTCCACTCTGTGGGATCAACACAGGATAAAGCCCTCTCATTTGTGCCTGTCTGCTGGTGGTGGTATCCTCAAAAGGTATCTCTTGCAGATCTTAATAACTGGACAGGTTCATAACGAGACAGGTGGTTTCTTGGATAGCCAAGCTCTAAGCAGTTAAAGGCATTAAAAATGAAAACCAGCACTTTGAACTGAGCTTGGAAAACAATTGGCAGCAAGTGGTATAAGGTCTTTTTAAGTCAATCAAAATACATAGTTTTGTTATTTATTTCCATTTATGTATTGTTACCTAAGAAACATCTCAAAGTGATTTGACAACAAAAACATAAATAATAAAAACATATATAAAATCATTTCATACATAAAAACAATTTCAAATCCAGTACAGATACAGAATGAGATTAAAATCACTACTTAAAAGGCTTATTTAAAAAGAAAGATCTTCAGTAGGTGCAAAAAACAACAAAGGGCCTGTCTGATATGTAACAGAAGGGGGTTCCAAAGGGTGGGTGCTGTCACACTAAAGGCCGGTTATTATTATAGTCTGTCATCTGTAAGTAGTGCTACATCCTTTTACCCCTTGGTAAGCATGTGCCTGGGTGTGGTCTTGTCTACTTGCCATATTTGATAAGGTCTTCCTTGCTTGAGTGGTACAGTAGGAGAGCATTCAGCCTCTGTAATAAAAATGTAAAGGGTCACAAAATGATCTGGGCATGGGAGGGAAAAGCTGAGTTACTCATGGATGCCACAGGCAACATTTATGTAGCCATGTTCCACACTATTCACAATTGCTAGCATTTTTCAAGCATCAAAATACTGTAGTTTGAGTGCCAGAAATGTGAAAAATATTTACATTACGTTCCACAAAAGTAACCAACATGATGCCCTCCAGGTGTTTTGGACTACAGCCCCCATCATCCCTGCCCATTGGCAACGTTGGCTGGGGCTAGTGGAAGTTGGAGTCCAAAATATCTGGAGGGGATCATATTGCCTACCTTGGGCCCACAGCAAACCTATAAGGCCCTGATTCTGCAAGGTTTCTAATACTTAATTTGGCATTCAGCACAATTTTTATATATAAAACATCACTATTATTTTGTTAAACATTTTCATTTATTCACTCATTCCTTTTATTGCTTGTATGACAAATATTTTTCAGCTAAAGAAGGTAAAATAGCAGGAAAATAAATTTGTTAAAAACTAAGAGTTCAGTCATTACAAAAAGCATAAATGTATGCGTATACTTATGGGGGGTGATTACTATTTGTAGAGCTGTATTTTTTTTAAAAAAAATCTATTTATTTGTATCTCCCAGCATCTTTGCGCTCAGAACTAAATCATCAGCATGCTGCAGCAATTGATCAACTAAGGCATAATCATCAACAAGAACTAGCAGCTGCTAAAATGGAACTTGAAAGAAGCATAGAGCTCAGCAGGCACCAGGTACATATCTTCAATATAGCCTAAAGAGAATAAATATGTTTTTAATTATAAGCACAGAGCATTTGTTCTGTTAATACACATTGTAACTCCTCTAGCATTTCTTTTGATAAAGAACGTTAACCTTTTAAAGGGATGTAGCCTCCTACTTTTCTGGCTTTTCCAGTCCATATAATTTCCTGTATTCCTGTTTCGTGGGGTAAACACTGATGCAGGTGCTAGTCCTGGACCTATGAGAGTTTGGGATTTTTATTTTGGCTGAGAAGAAGCTACAGCTTTGACTCTGATTCTATAAGTACAATTACAATACTGTAATGATTGCTTAGCCCTCCCTTCACCTCCAGAGTTTTGATCTGTTCACAGGAGAGGAATTGGGGTAAAAGAGGAGGGAAAAGGTTACAAATGGCAACCTATAGTTCCTTATAAGTTGTCATTTGTAACCCTTTCTAAATGTAATCTCATTGTGCACTCTTCATTAGTAAGTAGAAATATAAAAGTAGGAAAGTAAGTTATGTTTATTCAACCAGAGGCAAGCATGCCAAATAGGAATGTTATAAAATATTCTTCATTTATTCATACTTCCTTAATAGGAAAAAGAGTTTGTATGCCGGATATCAGATCTACAGGATGAATTGAGGCATCGAGACCACCATATATCTGAATTGGATAAGGAGATTCTTGCTGTGCATGAGAACATAAGTGCACTAACTAAGGAACTGGAGTTCAAAGGGAAGGAGGTTCTCAGAATACGTAGTGAATCCAACCAACAGATTAGGTATGAATATTTGCAATGTCAGGTAATGTGTTCTGATTAATTCAGCAACCTCAAACTAATGAAAGACAGTACTTGATTTTTTTGAGACTTACCCAGAATAATTTAGGCAGATTCAAATTGCTGCACTCATATAAACCCAATTGATGTCAGTTGATATAACACTGCAGTTTAATGTTTGGACTGCTCATGATATTGCAAGTTGCAGTTTGGAAGACACTAGCTATTGGTAAGGTACAATTTATTTAATCTTAATTAAAATGCCCTACCGTATGTTTTTGTTTACATTGCATTATGTTTATTTACAAAGCATTAAAGGAGATGACTTTTTAGTGAAATAAGCTAGAAGAGTAGAGAAACACACATAACTGAATTAGATTCTGTAGTTCTTTTCAGCAATGCTATCCGCAAATCCTTTGCAAACATGGCAGGAAATCAAGATGAACAAAGCTGATGTAAGAATAACTTTTTTTAACATAAAATAAATTAAACAGGCTGCATGAACAAGATTTAAACAAGAAACATGAGAAAGAGCTGGATGTCATGACAGCAGACCACATCAGAGAGAAACAAAGCATGCTGGCAGATTTTAATAAGACCCAAGAGCTGCTCAAGGAAATTAATTCAGCTTTGCAAGTTTCGTAAGTTTTGTTACATTGAACAATTTCATGTGTGGACTGAGTTTGAATTATATGAACTATGGTATTACTCAATACATTATGACTGACATTGAAGAGGCATACACATTAGAGACACTTTTTAAAGGGAAGCCTAAATGTTTTTGGTTTGGCGTACCCACTAATCTTGGTAGGAATATTTAGGCCTACAACAAGTGCAGCCTTGAATCTACAGATAATGCATGGAAGACACAATTTAGTTACAGTACACATTTTCCACAGGTAGCCTGCCATCAGATTGGGTAGTACTGCCATCTAGTGTCCGAAGGCAAGAATGCACTAGAGTTAAAACCTGGGGCTCGCGCCCCTCCCACTCCAGTCTTCATTCTTGCCTCCGTCCGAGGCAGATCGGAATTTAGACAGAGCGTAGCTAAGTCTTTATTTTCAACTCTTCTCCTTATCGCTTTACCTCTTTATTTCTTCGGGGTTTCCCCTGAGGCTCCACCAGCAGCAGCTGCTGCTTTCCTGTTTAGCGGGGGCTCTGCGGCTGCAGCCCCCCCCTCCCTTTTTTCCGTTTGTTATTCAGCCTTCTGAGGCTCCAACAGCAGCGGCTGCTGCTCTCTCTTTTTTGAGGGGGCTCCGCGGCTGCGGTCTCCCCACTCCTTATTTCCATCTGTAATTCAGCCTCTACATAGGGAAGCTTGCGGCGGTAGCTCCCTCGTAGACACCCCGCCCGTTTCCTCCCTCAGGGATTACTGAAGCCTCTTGTGGCGCTCCCGTTTTCCCGCCAACCCCGATATCGCGGCCATCATTGTTAATTATTTATTCAATTCTTTTACAGAGGCCCCTCAGCCCGGCTGTTCATTCAGCCCGGCTTGGGCTTAATTAGGCTTACTGATATCGCCTCTCTCGCCTGTTTTTTGGCACCCTCCGGTGGCATATCCTTCCAGCTGGCTCCCAGCCGTTTTCAAACCCTTCTAGGGCCTTAGTGAGAGGCTCCGATATCGCGGCCGCCATTTTGTTTCATTTTTTGCCGCTTTTTTCTTTTCTAATACTTTTCTCACTTGTGGGACTTGTGTAGTCTCCTGTTAACAAACATATACTCACCTAATATATTTCCCTCAGACACATCAAGTAGCCCTGTTGTGGGACTTGTGTAGTCTCCTGTTAACAAACTTATATTCACCTAATCAGTATTTCCGTCAGATACATCAAATAGCCCTGTTATACCACACCTTCCCAATTGTGTGTGTGTATATTTGTAGGTGCACCTCCAGTAGCCCTGTTATACCACACCTTCCCCATTGTGTGTGTGTATATTTGTAGGTGCACCTCCAGTAGCCCCGTTATACCACACATTCCCCATTGTGTGTGTGTATATTTGTAGGTGCACATCCAGTTGACTTAAGCTCCACCTTCGGCGGCGCATTATTAGTCTGTGCACCTTGGCGGTACCGCACCTTCCCCATTGAGAGCGCGTATCTAGCCCTGGCCACACTGCAATTGTTAAATAAGGCTTATCTTTTCTGGCAGTGTAACTAGCGGTCTCGCACCTTCCCCATTGTGTGCATGTACTTAGCTCATGGCCAAGTTGGCAGTGTAACTAGCGGTCTCACACCTTCCCCATTGTGTGTGTGGACTTTGCTTGTGGCCAAAGTGGCAGCGTAACTAGCGGTCTTGCACCTTCCCCATTATGTGCGTGTACTTAGCTTGGTGCCAACCTTACCCGAGTCGTTATTTTCCTCGTGCTGGGCGTACTTACTCCTGTCATACTGTCTCTAGTCTGTCCTATACTATTTCTATCTTAGCTCTGTTACCGCTCCTTCCCCATTGTGGGCGTTCATTCAGAGATTGACATGGCGGATTTGAACTCTGAGGTGACAATATCCCCTGAAGCAGGCCGTCCATCACCACGCCAGCCAGCTAAACATAAACACACCAAGGCAAAAGCAAAGACTAAACACCTGTCTGGTTGCCGGGCGCCCAAGAAGGCACGCTACGTATCACCCTCGCTTCCGGAGAAACATCGCCATGCAGCCGTTCCTGCACTTTTCCAGTCTCCTTCTGAGTCATCAGAGGAAGAGTTTGAAGGATTCCCCAGTCAAGCTCCTCAAACTCCACCTGGGCAGCCTCAAATTCCTCCTCAGGAACAGGCGCTACCGTCTTCCACTCTCCCAGGGATGCAGTTGACCCCTGTCTTCCTGCAACAACTACGAGAGCTGCTGGGGTGTCTATCCCAACCCCAGCCTTCTCTACATTTGTCTTCTCAGCCCGGAACCTCGCGACAGCCCAGCTCTGCGAGACACCCTGGTGACAATACTGATGCTCCGCTACCCTCTCCTAACCCATATGAGGTGGTCAGGGGTAGACTGGACGTAGAGCAATCTCAGACTGATGACTACATGAACGTTTTTCAGACTGACCTGGATGAATGGAGTGGGGAATCTGACCAGGAGGAGGAGATCTCCTATTGCCTATTTGACCCGGCGGATTTCTCTCATCTGTCACGTAGAGTCATGGACACTCTTGGCATTCAACCAGAACTTGTACAACCTGTCAAGGGTGCCAGAGTTCTCAAGTCCCCCAGATCAGTGCAGCACTTCATTCCCGTACCAGACCCCATTAAAAAACTGACCAGAGAAGAATGGGCCTGTCCCCTTCGTCCACGTCGTTCCTCATCCTTAGCCAACAAGCTCTATACCCTTGACCCGGAATTCATGTCCTTTCTGAACGTCCCGGGGGTGGACCAACCTATTTCCAATCTTGTATCCCGGTCTCTCCTCCCAAAGGAAGGCGAATCACTGTTCAAGGACCCCTATGAGAGGAGGCTTGACTTTGTCTTCCGTAAGATCCATGAGGCTTCCGCTCACTCCATCCAGGCCTCTTCTACCGCCTCTATCTTCTCACAGGCTTCCATGATGTGGTTAGAGGATCTCCTTGACAACCCCAACCCGGATCCCACCAAACTAAGGAAATGTATCCTCAAGATACACAAGGCTGCTGCCTTTGTGGCCGACGCCACGTTAGACACTTCCCATCATGGTGCACGTGCCCTTGCGGCCGAAATTGTAGCTCGTCGTACCCTATGGCTCCAACATTGGGATGCCGATTCGACTGCCAGAACCAACTTATCCTTAGCTCCATACTTGGGATCTATGCTCTTCGGCGAGGACGCACTCAAAGCAGTCCTTGTCGACCCCAAGGACAATCGTTAACCTGCACTAGCTACGGCCAAAAGAGACGACCGCAGACCCGTGCAACGGTTTACTTCTTACCGTTCCTTCCAACCCTTTCAGAGAGGACGACCTGGTGGACGAGGACGGGATACCAGGCCTACAAATTTCCGTCCCTCCAAGGCACCCTGGCCCAGACAACGCTCACAATACAGGGGCCAATACCAGAGCAGGCAGGCATATGGCAGAGGAACCCGTCAGCGCAGGCAGTTCTGACTCCATCCCCATTGGAGGCAGACTCTCCTTCTTCTCCAGCATCTGGCTAAACTTGACAAACATCTCCTGGGTCAGACTTCTCTTCACCCAGGGCTACAATATAGAATTTTGGCAGACACCACTGGACAAATTTTGCATCTCCCCCGTCTCCAGGGCACGCAAAAAGGTCATGCAGGATGCCCTACGACATCTACTAGAGATAGCCGCTATAGAGCCTGTTCCTCCATCCAAATGGCTACAAGGCGTGTACTCCGTCCTCTTTACGGTTCCCAAGCGAGACTCCTCATGGAGGGCGGTCTTAGACCTCAAGGGCCTCAACCGCTTCGTCAAATACCGCCACTTCAAGATGGAATCTCTGGCGTCTATTGTAGAGGCTCTACAACAAGGGGACTTTATTGCGTCCATCGACCTGAAGGACGCTTACTTACACATCCCAATTTGCCCGGGTCACAGACGGTTCCTGAGATTTGCACTAGGCCACCTCCATTTTCAATACCGGGCCCTTCCATTCGGCCTCTCCTCGGCCCCCCAAGTCTTCACCAAAGTGATGGCCACCATGCTGGCATATCTCCGCCTCCAGGGGGTCCATATTTATGCTTATCTCGACGACCTCCTCCTCCGAGCAGGCTCCCGGGACTTGGCCAACAGGCAGATCCAGTTCACCCTAGAGGCACTACATTCTCACGGCTGGCTGATCAATGCTGAAAAAAGTCATCTACAACCAACTCAGTGCCTCCAGCACTTGGGAGCAATACTGGACACATCCCTAGCCATGTTCTTTCTGTCCCCAGACCGTATTGCTTCCATCACAGCCATGGCAACTTTACTTCTACATCGCCCCACAGCAGATGTCATGTTTCTGGCCCAGTTTCTCGGGGCAATGATCTCCTCCATCCACATCGTTCCGTGGGCCCGACATCATTCCAGACCTTTACAATGGGCTCTCCTACCTTTTCAAGCGGACATTTCCAGGTCCAACCATCGCGTAATTCCGCTGGGCCAATCTCTGAAGCAATCATTCCGCTGGTGGGTATCCACAACTTCCCTCACCAAGGGGGACACCATTTCGGGACCCAACCAGAGTCCTAATCACCACGGATGCCAGTCTGTCCGGCTGGGGAGCCCATTGCAACTCCACCTTTGTCCAAGGCGTGTGGTCAACCCAGGACCTAAGTCACAACATCAACTGGCTGGAGCTCAGAGCTGCTCATCTGGCTCTGAGACACTTCCAGCCACTATTCGCTCTACAACATGTCCTCATTCGGACGGACAATTTTTGCGTGAAATCTCACATCAACAGACGGGGGCACAAGGTCCAGGGCTCTGCAGGAGGAAACGACACGAATCTTCAACTGGGCCGAGTTCCACCTCCTGTCATTACGAGCAGAACACCTCAGCGGAACTCTAAACGTTACGGCCGATTGGCTCAGCAGGCAAAAGGTCCGTCCGGGAGAATGGAAGCTTCATCCGGCTGTGTTCTCCCTTCTCCAGCGGCGGTTCGGCCCCCTCTCGCTGGATCTCTTCGCCTCCAGCCACAACTGCCAACTGCCTCATTACTTCTCAAGGTACCTAGAGCCAACGGCGGAAGCAGTGGATGCTCTGATGACACCATGGCCAGACGGGCTCCTGTATGCCTTCCCGCCTATATCCCTTATAGGCAGGACATTGACAAAACTCCGACTCGAACAGACACGGATTTTACTCATAGCACCTTATTGGCCTTGCAGACCCTGGTTCTCAGACCTCCTCTCGATGTCAATGGCAGATCCTTGGACCCTCCCAATCAGGCCGGATCTTCTCTCCCAAGGTCCAGTTTGGCATCCGGACCCGAACTGGCTCAGCCTGACAGCCTGGCTTTTGAGCGGACACAGTTGAATACTGCTGGTCTTTCTCAAGGGGTCATAAACACTATTTTAGCGTCAAGGCGACCGTCAACTACTCGAATCTATCAGAGTACTTGGCGTGCTTTTTCCAGCTGGTGCACTTCCAAAGGTTTTTCAGCACCCCAAGCCACTGTACAGCACGTTCTACAGTTCCTATACAGAGGCATGACATTGGGACTCAGACCGAACACCCTGCGTAGACAGGCCTCCACCATCTTGTCAATTCTGTCTGTCTCTTCATCGGCAGCACCCCTGGGCACTCACCCGCTCATCAAACGCTTCTTAAGAGGAGCTACCCACCTCTCTCCAGCTGTACGTCACCATTTTCCATCCTGGAACCTCTCCAAAGTTTTGCAGGCATTACAGCGACCTCCATTTGAGCCTCTTGCCTCAGTGCCTCTAAGACTGTTGTCTTTTAAAGTCCTTTTCCTCGTGGCTATTACTTCCGCAAGGCGGATTTCGGAGTTACAGGCCTTGTCATCGGCCCGTCATCTCTGCGTATTCCATAAGGACTCTGTAGTCCTGAGGCTGGATCCATCGTTCTGTCCTAAGGTCAACTCACTCTTCCACAGTAGCCAGGACATTGTACTTCCATCCTTTTGTCCAAAGCCGGTCCATCCCCTCGAAAAGGCCTGGCATTCGCTGGATGTTAGGAAAGCGCTCAAAGTTTATCTCTCTCGCACCCAGGACATTCGACAGACAGACGCATTATTTGTATCCTTCCATCCGAGATCTTTGGGGAAAAAGGTGTCCAAATCCACTTTGTCCTGTTGGCTTCGAGCCTGTATTTCTCTTGCATATCAGTCACTTAATTTGCCAGTGCCGTCTAATATCACGGCTCATTCGACCAGGTCTGCTGCCACTACGGCGGCTTTCCTATCTAATGCTCCTCTTACAGACATATGCAGGGCGGCGGCATGGGCTACCCCTAACTCCTTTGTGAAGCATTATAAGATCGATCGCTATGCTTCAGCTGACGCCTCTTTCGGGAGGCGTGTCCTGCAACACATTATTTCTGATTTGTAACTCTCTAGGAATCCCTCCCTATTAGGGGGCTACGTTGGTACATCCCAATCTGATGGCAGGCTACCTGTGGAAAATGGTCCCTTGGACCCACCTGAAGGGTGATTTTCACAGGTACGCCTGCCATCACGTCCCTCCCTTGTGGGGGATTTCTGGGGAAATTTGTTCAGTATTTTGTATATAGTTCAACCTATATGTCTCGTGCTCTGTCTGATTTTCTTTAGTTAAAACCTATTCTCATGTTGCAAGTTCTATGATATTTGCTATGTATATTTTCTTTGCTGCTGGGGCTTTTGCCCTTTGGTTACTTTCAGATTTACCACTTCGGACTCGTCATCATGAAGACTGGAGTGGGAGGGGCGCGAGCCCCAGGTTTTAACTCTAGTGCATTCTTGCCTTCGGACGCTAGATGGCAGTACTACCCAATCTGATGGCAGGCGTACCTGTGAAAATCACCCTTCAGGTGGGTCCAAGGGACCATTTTATATATATATATACACACACACACAAAAAAAACCACAAATGTGTATACAGTATATCACCCTTCAGCAGGGTTTTCAGGGCCATTTACAAAACAAGATAAAATACACAAAATATAGCAATAACATTGTTAAAGAAAAATATGCACGTGCAGTGCAATCCTATGTACATTTACAGTAGGGCTTCGCTTTACAGCGTTCCGCTAATACAGTGGTTGTCAATTGCAGAAAGGCCCCGCTCCTATGGTGCTTGTTCCACTTTTACGACGTTTTTTGGCCGTCAGGCGCCATTTTGGTCAATGTTAGTCAACGCGTTCCACTTTACAGCGTTTTTCGCTTTACAGCAGGGGTCCGGAACGTAACCCGCTGTATGAGTGGGGCCCTACTGTACTCAGAAATAAGCCTCAATAACTTCATTGAGACTTATTCTCAAGTAAGTGTGCATAGCGCTACAGCTCAAAATACATTTAAAAGCCTGGGAGAAAAAGGCATAACAATGTTGGAACGAGGAAGGCCTCCCTGAGGAGAGAATTCCATAAATGAGGCACCAACCTCAACAATGCTCCCTCAACCTATTATCCGTGGAGCAGTAGTTAAGCAAAACATGGGCATGTATCAAGAGCCTCGAAAGGTTTAATTCTGAAAGCTGTTTCTGATTGAATTTCTGTGGTTGCATCATCCTTAATTGTCATTTTTATGTCAGTTATCCTTTCCTCTTTCTCTGCTCTTGTCTCCTTCATGTTTTCTTTGTCCTGCAATGGCGGTAAAAGGTAAAAGGGGAAAAGAGGTTTTGTTTCAGTTCTCCAAGAGATTGTAGAAAGCTGAGTTCACTATTCTTCAGTGGACTAGTTCCCTTTTTATGAAATTATTGTTTTTAACATAAAAATACATTCAGACTTTCACTCCAAATTTACAGCAGCATTTGGTAAATCAGCTATAGGTAGACTATAGATTAAAAAAAACCCTTAACAAAAAAATTCAACGGCCTTGGAGACCGCTAGGCTTAGATGGTTTTTTTATGACAAGTTCATCTTTCTGTGTGTATGGGAGAGTATTCAGTCACATAAGAAGAGCCATGCTGAATCAGACCAAGATCTATGTAGTTCAGCATCCTGTTCTCATAGTGGCCAGCCAGATGCTTCTGGGAAGTCCACAAGCAGAACATGAGCACAGCAGCACTCTTGCCATTTGTATTCAGAAGTATACCACCTCCAGTACTGGAGGTAATACATAGCCGTCATGGCTAGAAACCATTGATAGACTTATCCTCCATGAATGTGTCTATTCCACTTTTAAAGCCATCCAAGTTGGTGGCCATCAATTACATCTTATGGTAGCAAATTCCATAGTTTACTATGCACTGTGTGAAGATATACTTCCTTTTGTCTGTCCTGAATCTTCCAACATTACAGGTCACTGGGTGACCCCTGATTCTAGCATTATATGAGAGGGGAAAAACTTTTTCACACCATGCATAATTTTATACAGCTCTTTCATGTCCTTCCTTACTCCCCTTTTTATGAAAAAGGACCCATATGTTGTAACCTTTTCTGAACCTTTTCAAGGTCTACAATATTCCTTTTGTGGTGTAGTGACCAGAGCTATAACAATATTCCAAGTGCCATTACACATAGACTATATAATGACATTATGATATTGACAATTATATTTTCAGTCCCCTTCCTCATGATCCCTAACATGAAATTCACCTTTTTCACAGCTGCCACACATTTTCACTAGGTATCCAATACAACCCAAGGTCTCTTTCCTGGTTAGTCACTGCCAATTCAGATCCCATAAGCATATATGTGAAGCTGATTTTTTTTTTTTGCCCAGTGTGCATCAATTTAAACTTGTTTACATTGAATCACATTTGCTGTTTTAATGTCCATTCATTTTGGAGAGATCCATTTGGAGCTCTTTGCAATCCCTTCTGGTTCATATTACTCTGAATAATCAGCAAACTTAGCCACCTTACACCTCACCCTAAACTCTAGATGATACACGAACAAGTTAAAAAGCACATGTGAGGGACCACACTATTTCCTATATACTAGTTATACTCTGAAATGGTACAGTCCAACAAGATTTGCTGTCACATGATTTGCTGTTGGTGTAGAGTAGCTCTATATTACATCAACTAAGCAAACATACTGATCTGGCCTTAGTAAATTTAGTAAAATTGTCTTAGTAAACTTGAGACAGAAAGCGAGTGTGGCTGCACAAATAGCTCAGTGAGAAGCTGAACACATAAAATAGCACGTATAAGAAATGGAATGAATGACACATCACTAAAGACAAATACAGACGAGTAGCCAAGGCTTGTAGTGATAGTGTCAAGAAAGCTAAAGCTCAGAATTGGTACATAGGAAACTGCCTTATCAGACCAATGGTCCATTTAGTTCAGTATTGTGTAGTCTGACAGGCAGCAGCTTTCCAGGTTTTCAGGCAAGAGACATTCCTAGCCCTACTTGGAGACGCTGGGGATGGAACCAGGGACTTTCTGCATGCAAAGCAGATGTTCTACCGCTGAGCTACAGCCCTTTCCCCTAAAAATGAGCTAACAATGAGCTGAGTCTGGAGAGATGGGTGCTAAGAGCAACAAAAGATGTTTCAGATATTTTTGAATTAAGAGGAAGGAGCTGGCAGGACCACTGTTCAATATGGTGATGGAATGTTATTAGGGGACAAAGAAAAGGTGGACCTGCTTAATTCCCATTTTGCTTCCACCTGCTAAAATAGAAAACTGTGTCGAACTTCCAATAAGTAGAGTGACTGGTGAGAGTTCAGGATTGCAGTTCAAGATTAATAAATTTGGGCTGCAATCCTAACCCTACTTACCCAGTGGTAAGCCCCACTGAATTCAGTAGGGCTTACTTCTGAGTAGACATGGTTAGCATTGCACAGATCAGGAAATACCTAGTTACCTTAAATGAGTTTGAGTCTTCTGGGCCAGATGAATTGCATCCTAGTACTACAGGAACTTGCTGATGCATTTTCAGAACCTCTATCATCTCTGAGAAAACCTGAAGAGCGAATGAGATGCCACAGGACTGGAGCCAGGCAAATCTTATTCTAGTTTTCATAAAGCAGGAAAAGAAAAATTTGGGAAACTACAGACTGGTCATTCTGACTCCAATACCAGGGAACATACTTGAACAGATAATGAATCGTTTTGGATCCAGCTAACAATGCAGTGATTAGTAGAAGCCAGCATGGAATTGTCAAGAATAAAGCCTGCTAGACTAATCTTATCTCTTTTTTTGATCAGATTACTAGTTTAGTGGATTGTAGGAATGTGTGAACATAATTTACCTTGATTTCAGCAAAGCATTTGATGGCATTCCCTATAATATTTTGGTTAGCAAACTGGTTAAATGTGGGATAGATGAGACTAAATGGTAATAGCATCAAGTGAATTCAGAGCTAGTTTGAAAAGTGTACTTTAAGAGTGCTCATCAGTTGTTCTTCATCAAACTGGAGAAAGGTTTAAAGTGGGTTGCCACGCGGTTCTGTCCTGGGCCCAGGCTGGTACTCTTTAACATTTTTACAATGATTTAGGATGGAGAAGTTGAGGGAATCCTTACCAAATTTGCAGAGACACAAAACTGGATGAGATAGTTAACACCTCGGAAGACAGGATTAAAATTCAAAAAGACCTTGATAGAATGGGACCAAAACTAACACAATAAAATTAAATAGATTTAGGATGGGGCATACCCAATTTAATAGTACATGTGAAAGGGATCTCAGAATTGTAGTCAGTCACAAGCTCAACATCAGACAATAGTGTGATATGGTTCTAAAAAAGGCTAATGCAATTTTAGACTGCAATAATAAAGCCAAAGTTTCCAAGTCACAGGAAATAATAGTTCCAATTTATTCTGTGCTAGTCAGATTGTTATCTGCAATACTGTGTCCAGTTCTGGGTGTTATGCTCTTAAAAAGTGTATAAACAGATTCAAAAGGGTTCAGATGAGGACAAAGATTATCAGCAACACAGAAAGCAAGTCCTATGAGGAAAGGTTGAAGGAACTGGATACTTTTAGCTTATCAGGAGAAGATTGATGGGGAGCATGATAGCATTCTTCAAATACCTGAAGGGCTGTCACATTAAAGAGAACAAAACTTGGAATAAACAAGACAGCAGGGCAGATTTTAGTTGAATATTAGGAGAAACTTCATTTGACAATGGAACAGATTACCTATAGGGGTGGTGGGCTCTCCAGTGCTGGAGGTGTTCAAACAGAGGCTCGACAGCCATCTGTTGAGGATGCTCTAGTTCTGGAGTTGCTGCATTGAGCAGGGGTTTAGACCAAGTGGCCCTCAAACTCACAGATATTATATGCAAACTCAAATATGCAGACATTGGGTGAATCACAGAGTTGAAACAAGCACACCAGAGAGTGTGGAGCAGACAAGTGCAATTCCAATCCTTTACCATGCCTAGGTTCCAACTATGCCTGTATTTGCTATTTTAATATACTGCCTTTTAAAGTACCTTTGGAATGAGTGTAATCTGTAGAAAAACACCTCATCATATTACTGCAACATTGTCTTAATTTTGATGTTCTCCCATTTTCATTCCCTATTTATGTAATGCTGTACAGTAGGGCCCCGCTTCTCGGCGCCCCACTTTTCTGCGTTCTGTTAATATGGCGCCAGCAGGGCAATCAGCTGGAGGGGGGCTGGAGCTCCCCACGCTCCAGCTGATCGTGCCAGAGGGGAAGATTAACTGTAGCATGCTACAGCGGATCTCCTCAGGGCGCCGGAGGAGGGGACGATCAGCTGCAGCGCTCCAGCTGACCTCCTCCTTCAGCACAATCAGCGGGTTAGGTTCCAGAACCCCGCGCTACAGTTGATCCACTTTTCGGCAGTTTTCCCTTTTCGGTGGGGGTCTGGAACCTAACCTGCCATATGAGTGGAGCCCTACTGTACCTCTTTCACACACCCCATCTCTCCGACTCAGTACTTAATACATAAATTTATAAGGACATTTTTACACATAAAGGTGTTTGTAAGCCTGTAAGCCTGTGCTTGCTCATGATCAGCTTAAAAAGAATCACTGATTGGTTCTGTTGTCAGAGTTATGAAATCTGAGCTACGTGACCCTGTTAAATTTTCCAAACAACCAGATTAACAGCAGTTAGCCAAAGGGTATAATGTCAGCGATAGGATATGAGGTGGACTGAATAAACGCTTGTTGCATCAGCTGTCATTCATCTGAGCCTGAAGCTTAGAAAGTAACGTATTATCAAAATTAAATGTCTACATAATAGACATGCTGCTTTGAAACTGTAATTTATATCTAGTCCAAGACCACTTTTGGGAGGCAAATTTAACTCTCCTTTAATGCAGACCCTGGTTATGTGGCTTCCATTGCTAGTTATAGTAGGTGGAGGTTAGCAAACTCAAAATGTTGCTTCCTTTATTATAGCCAACAATGGCTTGTACACAGAAGGTCACACAATAATCCTTGTGGTTTATTCCTTGAGTTGTTTTGAAAAAATGTTTTTATGACATTATATTTGAACTTTGGACTGTTATTAACCCATGGCTGATGTTTTATCTCCTATAAAGTTTAGAAGAAATGGAAGGAAAATATCAAAACAGGGAATCAAGACCAGAAGATTTACAACTTATTGCAGAGTTGAAAGACCTGATTGCTGAGAGGGATCAGCTGATAAAGAAACTAATTGTAAGACATTTTGGTGCTCTTTTGGTATGAGCATTGCCAAACATTACTAACTTGTATAGTCTCCTGCAAAATAAAGTCCTGTTAAAGTAGACAAAAGTTGAAATGTCAATATAATGCAGTAATTCTAAAACTGGATATGTCTGAAGAAGAAAAAATCTGAGTTTCTTTGAATTATTTTTAATCTTAATTATTTAAACTATAGACCCTCCAATTAGACCCTCCAATTAACCTTGTATCTACTTTTAGTTGTTAAAGGAACATGATTCATTTTTAAAAGGTAATTGACTCTGCAGCCTGTAAACAACTTGTGATAGAACACTCACATTGAACACGATATCCCTAAAATTATATAATTTTATATAATAGAGCAATCATAATCCTGAATATATTTCATAGAGCAACCATAATAAAAGAATACAGGGAAACCCGTTCTTTTGTAAGCTCCTAGACTTTAAATATAAAGGAAGTTCAAAAGTGTGCTGAAATGGAGTAAGGAATAATTTCCTTAATATTAAAATGATTTTTAAGGTATTCTCAAAATAATGTCATGTTCCCTGTGCTGGCTTCAGGATTTAGAAGGGGCCCGCTAAAAGGAAACCTTCATTGGGCTTCCATAACCTGGAAGAGATGCGAATTATCTTCTGAACTTCTTGGATGTCCTTCATGTCGTGAGAAAGGCAGTGCTTTTGGGGTTGTGGGCCCTGGCAAATGTCTGACCCCACCATCTTCTTGAAATGGTCCTGAGTGGACAGTTTCTGTGAGCCACTATGAGACTGCAGCTATTGCTATTAAATTCATATGCAAGCACAAGACCACAATGCATAACAGGAACTCAGGATCCCATTGTTGCAGCCCAGTTATGGGGGATTCTGCCTTGGTGGTTTTTCTTTGCTGTACCTGCAAGTGTGACTTGCAATGATGGACTGGGACATAAATGAATCCAACATGCATGAGTCCAGCAGCTAAAAGTTTATTAGAAAGTTAGGAATGATAGTACAACTCTATATGCAGCTTTCCATGAAAAAGGGGACTTGGGTAAACGTTCCTATGGTAGAGAACAAAACTGGACCACTCTGTCTCGCCCACCGTACAAATGCAAGACTTGTCATGCTGAGTATTAATAAGGCCACCTTTTGGCCTTCTGGAAATAAGTTACTGATTTTAGTTCAAGTTCTGAACCTTCGCACTTGAGCAAGTAATGAACTCTTGGATTGAGGAAATGTTAATCTGCCCACAGTAACTTAATATCTCAAGACAACAGACACAGAAATATAGTTGTGAGTTTTTATATGCTTCAAACAATAAGATTTTAATTTTTGTTCTTATTAGGATGACAAGAAATTCTATCAACTGGAACTAGTTAACAGGGAAACCAATTTCAACAAGGTGTTTAATGCAAGTCCTAATGTTGGTGTTATTAACCCTCTGAAGGTATGTATCACAGTTATAATGTCAAAACTAGGGAAATGTGGATTACTGATATTTCACAAAAAGAACCATGGAAAAGAGAGTGCTTCTTAACCACATAAAAGACTTCCAATCATCATGGTATCCATGCCATTGGATCAAAGCCTTTTTCTGTCAAGATTGTGTGTTGATCTTTGTGCGCCAATCTCCCCACATAAAACACACATTTTCCAAATGAATGAAATGAATGATAAACATTGGCATCATTTACACCTAATAGTAAGTCATGGTCAGAAATAAACAATGGCTTATAATGGATGAGCAGAGTGCTAGTGCATGCTACTGAACTGTGCCCGCTCCTTTTTGCCTGCGCGTGAGAGAACCAAGCCACAAGGCTTAGCTTAGTGTTACATGTGAACCAGTGCTTGTGGGCTTGCTTGGAGAGAAACACAAAAGCAGAAGCTAACCAAACCACAAGCACCAGTTCACATGTAACACTAAGCCAAGCCTCATGGTTTGTTTCTCCTGGAAGCAGGTGGGGCAGTGTGTGACTAAGTAACATGCTCCAGTATTGTCCTTTAGAGTATATTATTATTCCTTGATTGTTTCATGGCATCCAAATGCCTTTCCCTTTGCTAGCATGCCTGCAATGGAGAAAAATCAAGGGAAACCCACAGTCGGGCCATACTTTTTATATTAGGACCAACTAAAATGTCCCAAATGTTATGGAAATTGCAAATTTGGCTTTATAAATAAAGCAAATAATCATTCATTTTTGCAAACCGATAAATGGTTGATGTTAAAATGTTATCAGTGACATCACCAATTTGTCTATCTCTTTGAGCCTTACAGTAAAGATACTTCACTCTGAAAAAAACAGATTCATGTGTGCCATCTAGTGGAAAGAACAATCATTTATATATTTCTGGGCATGAAGCTAGATAATACACTAAGGTTGCTTCCTCACTAGTTCTTTTCTCTAAAATTGCCGTTCTTTGTTCACTCATTTTTTACAGAGAATCAGCACAATATTATTGTCAAATTGTTGCTATCTAGTGCTTTCTGTTTTAAACTCCTTTGTTTTGTCAGATGTGATTTGTGGCTTTTTTAGAGGGGCAGTAAAACATAGTTGCGAAAGGCTGGTATAGCACAGAGGGGAGGAGAGCCTGGCTGGGAGTCCAGAGTCTGTGAGTTCAAATCCCTGCTTGTGTCTCCTGGGTGTCAAGGACCAGCTGAAGATCACCCCCACAGTGAGTGGCTCAGGGGTTACGTGCCATGCCACCTGTGCAGCCGTGGGCAAGCTGCATAGTCCCAACGAGCCCAGTTCCCCCCAGCTGGCAGTTGCGGACAAGGGGCTGGCTTGTGCAGCTGTGGGAAGCTGAGCAGGCCATAGCCAGCTGGGGAGGACTAGCCTCAGAGGGAGGCAATGGTAAACCCCCTCTGAATACCGCTTACCATGAAATCCCTATTCATAGGGTTACTATAAGTCGGGATCAACTTGAAGGCAGCATTCCAAAACATAGTTGCAGTACCAGCTTGTCCAGTGTGGACAGGAAACCACAACTGAGGCTTTTCAGGGCTCCTGTACATTTAATTAAAAACTTCATGTTTGCAGTTCCTTCCTGTTTTATTGCTTACTGTTGATGTTGTGGGATAAGTGATGAATAACCTATCTTGGTTGCCCCAATATCAGATTTTTCTGTTCTCACAAGGGAAATTTTGATTACTGCTTTCCTTTCATTGTTTTTCTTTATAGCTTTATTTTAACATAAAATATGGGGGGGGGGATAAGCCACTAATTTGTCCCCCAGCTAGAATCAAGAGGAAGCCATTTAACAAATAAGATTCTGCAAACAGGAAAGTTGTAATTAACAAAAGACCTTTGCTGAACATAATTTACTTGTGAATAAACGTTATAGAAGGATCGTGGTCACAGAAAGGATACTAGTGGATAATGTAGTTCTGTATGAAGTTCTGTGGACCAGGGCGAGTGCTAGGTTTGACAGGGCACTCAGCAGCTCCCATGGGTGGGGCCCTTAATGATGGCAACCCTCAACCGCTAGTGGCAGGGGCAGTGCCAGTAAAAACCTCTCAGGTGGTGAAGGTGGAGCTGGAGTCAGTGAAGCCCCCTTCCCAGCTGTGAAGCCAGAGACCACTTTCCCCCTCCCCTTTCCCTATTTAAACACAGGCATGCAGCAGCAAGAAAAGCCAGTCGAGGCAGCAACCTGAGAGACATGATGAGGGAATGAAACTGTCAGGTGACTCGCTTCCTAGACTTTTTTTTTCTCTGCTACTGGTACATACCTGCTTCAAGGGAAGTAAATGGGAAGGGAGAAGGGATAGTGGGCACCTCTGGAGGGCTCAGGCTATTGGCAAATTATGCCAGGCTTGGTGTTTTTAATTAACTTTGAGCTGATTACAGGGGGGAAACAGTGCCTTCGTAGTGCTAGTAACCTAACACTACTAATTCTTTAAGAAGAAAATAGAACTTCAGTTGAAAAGATTTGATTTCTTTTTTTAATTTCTATCGAAAAATTCCATAGAAAACTAAATCTGCCAGAATTACTTAAAGCAAAATCAGGTGCCTCAATATTGCAGTAAACTGACTGAATAATTTAGTTTTCATTTCACTTTGGAGAATGCTGTAAATGCAGCTATACTAAAATTATAAATAAATAATATCCAAATTCTCACTTCCAGGTACAACAAAGAAACCAGATTTTTAAAAACCCAAATAATTTCCTTATTTGCACAGGCCCATCCTTACTTTTGTTATTTTTAATGCAGCAAAAGAAGAAGAATGATAAATCAGCAAACAGGTTTGTGAGTGTCCCCAATCTAAGTGCTCTGGAATCTAGCGGAGTGGGCAATGGACATGCTAACCGCCTGGACCCTATTCCTAATTCACCCATCCATGATATTGAGTTCAACAGCAGCAGACCACTTCCACATCCTATACCACCCAAAGAGCCCAAGACGGTTTTGAGGTGAGCACTGCCTCACCAGTTTTTGTTTTTCCTAACTTGGAGAATTTTTTTCTTTCTTTTTAGCTGAGCCCACATGTCTTAAGAACAACACAGGAATACATATTTTACTTTGGACATTTAATTTTCACAGTATATTTTAAGCCTCTTTACAGTATTCCTTTTTTATTGTAAAACTTGCTGAAATGTAACCCCCCGCCCACTGCCTAATAAGTCTGGAACCCTTCTTTTAAATTATTTTAATGAGCTACGCTATCAATATGGTTCATGTGCTTTTAGTTGTTTACATTTATGAACAATTGTGTTAAATGTTTGTGTTATTACTAGCTGTCCTTTCTGAATATGTTACAATCCCCATATTAAAATCCATTATTGTGTAATAATGGTTCTTACCTGACAAAACTGTTTTCTGTGTTAGATGAATGTGTACCAGTTTATTCCCTCTTGCAGATAAAATTTTCTTGAAAGCAAGTTTAGAATATGTGTGAATATGTGCATGCATTGACGGCTGCTAAAGATAGGGCTTGACGGGAACTGCATTGCTAATGCCTAATTCCTCCATTTTTAAACTGGTTTGTTTATTCTTTTTTTAGCTGTAAGTATGAATGGTTTTAATATTGGAATTAGTTTAATTTTATTTTAATCTAGACTCTGTATGTTTTAATTATACATGTTTTTATCTGGAAGCTGCCGCGAGTTCCAGTTTTGGAAGGATGGCGGGGTATAAATAAAGATAATAATGATGATAAAACACCAAAGTTTAGCTTTGCTTTAGGAAGTGATGGAATGAGTTTTGCTATCAGATTAAAATAAATGTATAGGGCTTCATATTCTGAAGAATAAAAAATTTCACCATCCTGCTTCTTAACTCCTCTTCTGTGCTACCTGGAAAATATAGCTGGGGGCAAGATAGAGACTAATAAGATTTAAAAGTAATATTTTGTTTCTAAAAGCAGAGTTACTCTAATATTAAATGTTCCTTATTTTTCCCTATGCATGTGGTATGCATGCATGCTCAGACGTCACTAACATGCATGTGCATGAATCATGGATTGCGATACTGGAGTTTCCTTTGCAAATTATTTCGTGCCTTATATTGCCCCCGAACGGTAGGGATTATTTTTTTTTCTAACCTAAAACTTAAATTTTACTAATGCATTAAAGGTTATATAGAGATTTTATTATGCAAATTTACTTGGGAATTATATTTGTAGGTGATAAGTGTGCTTGCTTTGCACTGAATTCATTTCTATAATCTAACCCCATGTGCATGAAACTACAATAATTCAGTCTGGGTTATGAAACATTTAAAATATGTAATTGTTTTGTTACTGACTAGTCTTCGTTCAGCATGTGTTTAAGAATATGCTTGCATCATACTTCTGACAACTAATTTGACCAGAAGAATGCTAAAGAGGATCTTACAAAAATCTCTTTTCCCCACATTTTTTTTCATCAAAAGGCATTTTCCCCCTCAAATAATTTTTTTTCATCCTCTTTTGTGGCTTAGTGACTATGTGCTGCTGATGTTCTCCAATGGAGTGGATGATCAGAGACAGTAAAAAGGGGCATTAAACTACATCATGTTCTCTTGAGATATGATACTTGATGATTGATTGTATGCTGTGTGTTTTCTTCTTTGTGTTTTTTCCAGGCCTTTAGCTCTTCCATTGTTGGTTGTATGTTAAATTGTCTTTTCTCTTTATGAATTTAGCCTTCCTCAGACTGAAGCTTCTCCAATGGCTTCACCAGATCCACAACGCCAGGAATGGTTTGCCCGTTACTTCACATTCTGAGAGATTATTTTTGTGTGTGGCACAGCGTAGTGTGGACTGTTCATAAGAGCATGATCTTAAAATAAACCCTTGTGTGAACAAGCTTACCAGTAATATGTCAAACACTGTGAATGAGAAAGTATTTGTCTCTCTGATTTGAAAATGCACTGTATTTTATGTGATATTTGTTGGAATCACTTGACATGGTAATATAAATGTGCTTAATGACACTTATTTTTATTTAAAATGGAAGAGTATTTAAACTTTGTAATTACTGCATAACAAATTTTCATAGAAGAAACAAAACCCTTCCCCTTTTCCTATAAATATGTATTTTCGTTGGTTTCAGGGAAGGCTTTCCCCTCCTGTCCCTGTTCCAAAATGCCACCAGTTGCATGGTTATTGTATATCAAAATAAACTGTCAACAGTTTTAAAAAATCAGACTGCGGCAAGATATGTTTAAATCCTTCTATTTCTATTTAGTTATCTCGTAGAAATTGAATTTAAAAATTGTGTTTCCTCTAAAAGTAGTGAAGAATGCAAAATAAGTAAATAGTAGTATAGCTGATGACCTTTAGAGCTGAGTGATTTTAAGAACATAGTAAGAAAAATGGCATCCTTATCTCTTGTCTACAACTGATCTGCCCTTTAATACTTATAATTACTATATTTTAATGTTGAATTTTATCAGAATTTTGTCAAATATTTTATAATTAACTACAGAGACAATGCTCTTTAGAACATTTGGGGTACTACACTATGTAATGATGTATAAATGAAGAATCATATATGAAAATCTGCATTTTGAGGACATTATCATTTTGGGGGCAAAACTCAGGCTTTACAAAAAATAGTGCTAAACCAATTATGCATAATGAAGCATGCAAATCTTTCATTAGAGCTCCAGCATACTTAATTTACAAAGAAAGATGTTTCTTCCATTATGAAATTAAGCCAGGGACCACATGATGTTTTTCATATGGAGAATGAGTCTGATTTTCCACTGTTACACCTGCCTTACAGATGTGCAAGTTCTCTGGCAGAAAAGATGTAATACCCTGACAAATCTGGTTTATATACTTTCGTTGATGTCGTTAATTCCAAGATTACCACAATGTAGCCAACACTGGTAATCTCAGGGAGATTTTTTTTCTTTCCTTTATGAATGTAATTTCAGACCTGATATTTATATCTTTAAAAAGAGAGGGGATTGCTTGGTTATTTTAAATAAGATTTTTATCCTTAGATACAAATGTATAGCTCTTCATTATTTCTGAAGCCCTGATTGTGTCTTCCCATTATGCAAAAGCATAATTAATCAATCAAAGGTATCATTAATAGTTATAAGTTTTATATGTAGCATATGTATAAAAGAATAATTTGTATGTTTTCATATAAAATATTTAAAACAGAATTTTAAAAATGTATCTCCTGCAAACTCAGCCTGAAAGCTTCAATGGAAGCAGTGTTCTAATGTTTTGCTGCTAATATAAAGCAGTACTTGGCAGATGCTCTGTGGTTGATGGATTTAACTGTAGGTATATGCAGCCTTTACATTAGAAGAAAGCCATATTGAGTCAAAGTCAGATTTCTTGGCTGTTGTGTGAAATAAAACACACTGGATGATTTTGCTATGATGTTCTGAAGTATTTGTCATGTTTTATTTCTTTTTCCTCTCTGACATCATGCCGTTATTTGATCAGAATAGTACTGAGGGTGAGAAGATTTGCCACTGGTATTGATAGGTATAGCAAATATTTTAATGTTTACTGTCGCATTTCAGTTTTCTTGTTCACAAAATGCTTTTCATTCTTTCATAAAGCTGCAGTTTTTGATAGAATAGCAGGAAAGGAGCCATTAGCAGTTCAGTTTCCATTCTTTCACCTGTCATATCATACTCTGGGCAACCTATACACTACATAAGGACAAGAAAAGATTCCACAACCAATAATTATTTGATGCAAAGTTAATTCCTACTAATTTTGCTATTTTTGTTTGTTATTGTTCTTCTTGCCCTTTTGCACTGGTTTTATGTAATGCTCCTCCAGCATCATCCCAAAATACTTATGAATAGGAAACACATCAGTTTGTCTAACAAGGAACCGCTACACATCTGCCATGAAATATCTTCCAGGCATCTGACTTGGCTTGTTGTGCAATTCATTCCGCTAGCAGAAGCCTAATTCTTAGCATAACAGCCAATGACTTGCACATGTGAAAGGCGTTGTGCACCCCCAGCACAGCTGCTATTAATATTATCCTTAGTAACAGTTCAGTTTGCACACTACTCTTGTGCAACATCAACTCTTAAACTTCTTGCATTAACATTACATTTGATCGCACTCTATGTCCCCGTACCCACACATACTTATAGCATGCCCAGAATGTGCCTATTTCTCTTGCAGCTATGCCTGATGTGGGAAGATCAGTAGTGGCAGACATGCCGCATTGGGCGTTAGAACAAATTAAACCAGAACTATCACTGGAAGCTAAAATGATGAAACGGAGGTTATCATACTTTGGACACATCATGAGAAGACAGGATTCATTAGAGAAGATAATAATGCTGGGAAAAACAGAAGGGAGTAGAAAAAGAGGAAGGCCAAACAAGAGATGGATTGATTCCATAAAGGAAGCCACAGACCTGAACTTACAAGATCTGAACAGGGTGGTTCATGACAGATACTCTTGGAGGTCACTGATTCATAGGGTCGCCATAAGTCGGAATCGACTTGAAGGCACATAACAACAACAAACCAAATGAACAACGCTGATAAGTGTCAAAGGGCTCCCAAGTTTCCCAAAGTAGTTTGAAAACCAGCTTTAAAAGGCTTCTGAAGAGCTAGATGCATAAATCTTCTAAAAAGCATTCTTTCATATCAACAATTCTTGTCTTCCTGTTCACTGAAGTCCCCTTCACATGTGCTTTGAGGGAAGCTGCACTGCAGTCTTGAGGACAGCTTCCCACAGTTCCTTTTTTCATGTGATGCCAATTCACAGGATGAACACACAAAAGGGAGTAGAGTTAGTGAAACTCTCCACTCACCTTGTTCTCACACTCCACTGATGTGAATTGGAAAACTGGTGGACATTACATTTTTAATGCTGTATCTATCAATTGTAGGTGGAAAACCCCTTCAGCCCTCATACTATTCTAAGCAAAGTTTTAACAACTCCTCCCATTTCGCACAAACAAAACACAAGTCATCCTGTTATACAATTTTATATCCATTAATATCTGTGATCCAAACCTGTGTATGTATGCATGCTGAAAACTGTTGCCTTCTACTCCTTTAAAGGTGTTTTCACAGATGCCTACATATTATGTTGCTATATCACACAGTATGGACATGGATTGATGGCAAAGGTGGATGGAGCTACATAGTAACAACAGATCATATAGACACAGTCATGGTATTGCTGGAAAAATTATTCCATATCCCTTCAAATGCACTGATCAGAGTAAAGGTTTTGGGGGGGTTAACTGTTTAATACCCATATATACAGGCATACCCTTTAATTGTCTTCTCCTTCAAAGTTCTTCATGGATTTGCCCTGCCTTGTTTTTCTGCCCTAAAGTTTCTGTATGTACCTGTGACCTCCACATTTACAAGTCTCCCAGCCGTCGGATCTACTCCCTCAAATGCCTATGCCCATTTCATCTTATTTACACCATAAGGCTGGAACTTCATCAGTGGTGCCACTTCTCTTTTGTGAAATCTCTCCTCAGAATCCATGTTTTCTGTAAAAGTGCCCAGAGGGGTATTTCATTCATAGACAAGTTAATCATAGTGAGGGGAAGTCACACAGCCCTGCAACACCAGTACGTCTGCCCCAATAAGAGGTGACTTGAGAAAGTGTTCTATGTACACATGTATGCAGCAAGCACTTCAGCAGTGCATTCTTGGTACAAAACGGACTGTAACAGTTCCAGCAGAATGTGCTTGAGGCTGACAAATAGTGTGGGAAAGGCATGATCTGGGAATGTTGTGTGTACAGTACTCAATGCACTTGCATGAAACACTGAATGCACATTATCACACAGCAACCTCCAATAGCATCTGTTACAACCCACTCTGTTCAGATCTTATAAGTTCAGGTCTGTGGCTTCCTTTATGGAATCAATCCGTCTCTTCTTTGGCCTTTCTCTGTTTTTACTCGCTTCTGTTTTTCCCAGCATTATTGTCTTTTCTAGCAAATCATGTCTTCTCATTATGTGTCCAAAGTATGATAACCTTAGTTCATCATTTTAGCTTCTAGTAATAGTTCTGGTTTAATTTGTTCTAACACCCAATTATTTGTCTTTTTTGCGGTCCATGGTATACGCAAAACTCTCCTCCAACACCACATTTCAAATGAGTTGATTTTTCTTTTATCCACTTTTTTCACTGTCCAACTTTCACATCCATACCTAGAGATCGGGAATATCATGGTCTGAATGATCCTGACTTTAGTGTTCAGTGATACATCTTTGCATCTGAGGATCTTTTCTAGTTCCCTCATGGCTGCCCCCCCCCCCAGTCCTAGCCTTCTTCCGATTTCTTGACTATTGTCTCCATATTGGTTAATGACTGCACCACGGTATTGTTAATCCTTGACAAGTTCAATGTCCTCATTGTCAACTTTGAAGTTACATAAATCTTCTGTTGTCATTACTTTAGTCTTCTTGATGTTCAGCTGTAGTCCTGCTTTTGTGCTTTCCTCTTTAACTTTCATCAGCATTCATTTTGGATCATTACTAGTTTCTGCTAAGAGTATGGTATCATCTGCATATCTTAAATTACTGATATTTCTCCCTCCAGTTTTCACACCTCCTTCATTTTGGTCCAATCCCACTTTCCGTATGATATGTTCTGCATATAGATTAAACAAATATGATGATAAAATACACCCATCTCATATCCTTTCCAATGGGGAACCACTTGATTTCTCCATATTCTAGCCTTGCAGTAGTATCTTGTCCAGAGTATAGGTTGTGGATCAGAACAATCAGATGCTGTGGCATCCCCACTTCTTTTAAAGCATTCCACAGTTTTTCATGATTTACTCAATCAAAGGCTTTGCTGTAGTCTATATAACACAAGGTGATTTTCTTCTGAAATTCCTTGGTCCATTCCTTATCCAACGTATGTTTGCAATATGATCTCTGGTGCCTCTTCCCTTTCTAAATGCAGCTTGGGCGTCTGGCATTTCTCATTCCATATATGGTAAGAGTCTTTGTTGTAGAATCTTGAGCATTACTTTACTTGCATGGGATATTAAGGCAATAGTTTGACAATTGCTGCATTCCCTGGGATCCCCTTTCTTTGGAATTGGGATGTATATTGAGCGCTTCCAGTCTGTGGGCCATTGTTTAGTTTTCCATATTTCTTGAAATTTTTTTATCAAAATTTGGACAGATTCCATCTTGGTAACTTGTATCAGCTCTATTGGTATGCCATCTATTCCTGGTGATTTGCTTCTTCCGAGTACTTTAAGTGCAGCTTTCACCTCACATTCTAAAATTTCTGGTTCTTCATACGGTTCCTCCATGAATAAATCTGTCATTCTTGCATCTCTTTTATATAATTCTTCAGTGTATTGCTTCCATCTTCCTTTTATTTTATCTTGTTTAGTCAGTATGTTCTGCTATTATTATTTATTACTGGCATTTGTTAGTCGCTTTTTTTCAACAGTATAACTCAAAGTGACTTACAAAAGAAAAAACACAATAATTGAAATAACTTATAACAAGAGGAAACAATTGCAAAACAATTTCAAACTAAATAATACAACCATAATAATAATAATAATAAAAACAAATAGCAAATATTACAACAATACAAGAATTAATACCACACTATAAATATAATATAACATATAATAAAAGGCCACATTACACATCCAGTCAGTACTGCAAAAGTAGAAAAAGAGTTAAAGAAGCTTCAACTTAGCCTCCACCAGTCTCCATCAGCCGCCACCCTAGTTCTTCCTGGCTGCCCAATCTCAGGCAGCAGCATCAAGTAAAATCGAATGGCCGACTGTCCGGGCTCCTCTCTCTTGGGTGGCAGCGGGGCACTGTAGGGAGAGACGGCAGAGGCACAGGGCTCCTCTCAGTGTGGGGGTGCCGGGGGGACTCCTCCTCGGATGGGGAGACCTTGAAGCCGGAGAGAGCGAAAGGAGAAGAGGATAGAGTGGAGGAGGAAGAGATGGTAGGGTGGCTAGTCCAGGCCAGCTGAAAGGCAGACAGGGGCCTGTGGGGCTGCTCGCCCAAGTCCACCAGAGGCAGGGCGGAGGCAGGCCCCGGGAAGGGAGCCGGGGCAGCAGCGGGCTTCCTCTCCCTCACCTCCAGCCACTCGTCATCCACTCCTTCGTCCTCCTCGTCTTCCTTCTCCTCTTCAAATTTGCCTTCGTTCTCTGCCACAAATTGGTAATGAAAAAGCGGCTTCTGAGGCTTCCACCGGTCCTATTGATTATTCAACATCCCTACTCTTGGTGTAAATTTCCCTTTGCTTTCTCTAATCTTTTGGAATAGGGCTCTTGTTCTAACTTTTTTATTATCCTCTTCTATTTCTGTACAATAATTATTGTAGTAGTTGTCTTTGTCCCTATGTCCTAGTCGCTTTATGATTGCATTTAGGATTCTAACCGTGTTTCTCCTTTTGCTTTTCTTCTCTCTTTCAACAATTTTTAAGAGTTTCTTCAGTCATCCACTGAGGTCTTTCTCTTTTTAATTAGAGGTATTGTCTTTTTGCATTCTTTCCTGATAATGTCTCTGACTTCACTCCATAGTTCTTCTGATTCTCTATCACCTAGGTTTAAAGCCTCAAATCTGTTCCTTATTTGATCTTTATATTCTTCTGGGATGTTATTTAAATTGTATGTTGGCATTATGTTTGCTTTGTTCTTTAGCTTTACTCTGATTTTCGATATGACCAGTTCATGATCTCTATAACAGTAAGAACATAAGAAGAGCCTGCTGGATCAGGCCAGTGGCCCATCTAGTCCAGCATCCTGTTCTAACAGTGGCCAACCAGGTGCCTGGGGGAAGCCCGCAAGCAGGACCCGAGTGCAAGAACACTCTCCCCTCCTGAGGCTTCCGGCAACTGGTTTTCAGAAGCATGCTGCCTCTGACTAGGGTGGCACAGCACAGCCATCACGGCTAGTAGCCATTGATAGCCCTGTCCTCCATGAATTTGTCTAATCTTCTTTTAAAGCCGTCCAAGCTGGTGGCCATTACCGCATCTTGTGGGAGCAAATTCCATAGTTTAACTATGCGCTGAGTAAAGAAGTACTTCCTTTTGTCTGTCCTGAATCTTCCAACATTCAGCTTCTTTGAATGTCCACGAGTTCTAGTATTATGAGAGAGGGAGAAGAACTTTTCTCTATCCACTTTCTCAATGCCATGCATAATTTTATACACTTCTATCATGTCTCCTCTGACCCGCCTTTTCTCTAAACTAAAAAGCCCCAAATGCTGCAACCTTTCCTCGTAAGGGAGTCGCTCCATCCCCTTGATCATTCTGGTTGCCCTCTTCTGAACCTTTTCCAACTCTATAATATCCTTTTTGAGATGAGGCGACCAGAACTGTACACAGTATTCCAAATGCGGCCGCCCCAGAGATTTATACAACGGCATTATGATATCGGCTGTTTTATTTTCAATACCCTTCCTAATTATCCCTAGCATGGAATTTGCCTTTTTCACAGCTGCCGCACACTGGGTCGACATTTTCATCGTGCTGTCCACTACAACCCCGAGGTCTCTCTCCTGGTCGGTCACCGCCAGTTCAGACCCCATGAGCGTATATGTGAAATTCAGGGTTTTTGCTCCAATATGCATAATTTTACACTTGTTTATATTGAATTGCATTTGCCATTTTTCCGCCCATTCACTCAGTTTGGAGAGGTCTTTTTGGAGCTCTTCACAATACCTTTTTGTTTTAACAACCCTGAACAATTTAGTGTCGTCAGCAAACTTGGCCGCTTCACTGCTCATTCTTAATTCTAGGTCATTAATGAACAAGTTGAAAAGTACAGGTCCCAATACCGATCCTTGAGGGACTCCACTTTCTACAGCCCTCCATTGGGAGAACTGTCCGTTTATTCCTACTCTCTGCTTTCTGCTTCTTAACCAATTCCTTATCCACAAGAGGACCTCTCCTCTTATTCCATGACTGCTAAGCTTCCTCAGAAGTCTTTGGTGAGGTACCTTGTCAAACGCTTTTTGAAAGTCTAAGTACACTATGTCCACTGGATCACCTCTATCTATATGCTTGTTGACACTCTCAAAGAAATCTAATAGGTTACTGAGACAGGACTTTCCCTTGCAGAAGCCATGCTGGCTCTGCTTCAGCAAGGCTTGTTCTTCTATGTGCTTAGTTAATCTAGCTTTAATCATACTTTCTACCAGTTTTCCAGGGACAGAAGTTAAGCTAACTGGCCTGTAATTTCCGGGATCCCCTCTGGATCCCTTTTTGAAGATTGGGGTTACATTTGCCACTTTCCAGTCCTCAGGCACAGAGGAGGACCCGAGGGACAACTTACATATTTTAGTTAGCAGATCAGCAATTTCACATTTGAGTTCTTTGAGAACTCTCGGGTGGATGCCATCCGGGCCTGGTGATTTGTCAGTTTTTATATTGTCCATTAAGCCTAGAACTTCCTCTCTCGTTACCACTATTTGTCTCAGTTCCTCAGAATCCCTTCCTGCAAATGTTAGTTCAGGTTCAGGGATCTGCCCTCTATCTTCCACTGTGAAGACAGATGCAAAGAATTCATTTAGCTTCTCTGCAATCTCCTTATCGTTCTTTAGTACACCTTTGACTCCCTTATCATCCAAGGGTCCAATCGCCTCCCTAGATGGTCTCCTGCTTTGAACGTATTTATAGAATTTTTTGTTGTTGGTTTTTATGTTCTTAGCAATGTGCTCCTCAAATTCTTTTTTAGCATCCCTTATTGTCTTCTTGCATTTCTTTTGCCAGAGTTTGTGTTCTTTTTTATTTTCTTCATTCGGACAAGACTTCCATTTTCTGAAGGAAGACTTTTTGCCTCTGAGAGCTTCCTTGACTTTGCTCGTTAACCATGCTGGCATCTTCTTGGCCCTGGCGGTACCTTTTCTGATCTGCGGTATGCACTCCAGTTGAGCTTCTAATATAGTGTTTTTAAACAACTTCCAAGCATTTTCGAGTGATGTGACCCTCTGGACTTTGTTTTTCAGCTTTCTTTTTACCAATCCCCTCATTTTTGTGAAGTTTCCTCTTTTGAAGTCAAATGTGACCGTGTTGGATTTTCTTGGCAATTGGCCAGTTACATGTATGTTTAATTTAATAGCACTGTGGTCACTGCTCCCAATCGGTTCAACAACACTTACATCTCGTATCAGGTCCCGGTCCCCACTGAGGATTAAGTCCAGAGTTGCCGTCCCTCTCGTCTGTTCCATGACCAACTGGTCTAGGGAATAGTCATTTAGAATATCTAGAAACTTTGCTTCTTTGTCATGACTGGAACACATATGCGGCCAGTCTATGTCCGGGTAGTTGAAGTCACCCATTACTACCACATTTCCTAGTTTGGATGCTTCCTCAATTTCATATCTCATCTCAAGGTCTCCCTGAGCATTTTGATCAGGGGGACGATAGATCGTTCCCAGTATTAAGTCCCTCCTGGGGCACGGTATCACCACCCACAACGATTCTGTGGAGGAGTCTGCCTCTTTTGGGGTTTCGAGCTTGCTGGATTCAATGCCTTCTTTCACGTATAGAGCGACTCCGCCACCAATACGTCCTTCCCTGTCCTTCCGATATAGTTTATATCCAGGGATAACCGTATCCCACTGGTTTTCTCCATTCCACCAGGTCTCCGTTATGCTCACTATATCAATGCTCTCCTCTAAGACCAAGCACTCCAGTTCTCCCATCTTGGTTCGGAGGCTCCTAGCATTAGCGTACAGGCACTTGTAAGCAGCGTCTCTCTTCAAGTGTCTTTGGCACTTGTGGTTTGGCCTGTGGTAATTTTGCTCTTCTGAATTTATATCCTGTGCCCCTGCTCTCACAATGCCTACTTCTAGGCCTACCCCTTTTAAAATTTCATCATTTCTTTGGTTTTTATCCCAGGGGGGAGGTTTATTCCGAACCGGACCTTTCTCAGCTCCTGTCGGGTTTCCCCCCTGTCAGTTTAAAAGCTGCTCTGCTACCTTTTTAATTTTAAGTGCCAGCAGTCTGGTTCCATTCTGGTTCAAGTGGAGCCCATCCCTTTTGTACAGGCCCGGCTTGTCCCAAAATGTTCCCCAGTGCCTAACAAATCTAAACCCTTCCACCCGACACCATCGTCTCATCCACGCATTGAGACTGCAAAGCTGGGCCTGTCTGGCTGGTCCTGCGCGTGGAACCGGTAGCATTTCAGAGAAAGCCACCTTGGAGGTCCTGGCTTTCAGCATCCTACCTAGCAACCTAAATTTTGCTTCCAGGACCTCACGGCTGCATTTCCCCATGTCGTTGGTGCCAACGTGCACCACGACCACTGACTCCTTCCCAGCACTGTCTACCAAACTATCTAAACGACGGGCGATATCCGCAACCTTCGCACTAGGCAGGCAAAACACCTTGCGGTCTACACGCCCATCACACATCCCACTGTCTATGTTCCTAATGATCGAATCACCCACTACAAGGATCCCTCCACCCCCTGGAGATATATCCTCGGCACGAGAGGATAGCTGCTCATCCCCCAAGGAATGGGTCCCTTCTAAGGGATCGTTTCCCTCTTCCTCAGCTGGATGCTCTCCTTCCCCGAGACCATCGTTCTCCATGATAGCAGGAGAACTATCATCGTTGGAGTGGGACACAGCTATAACGTCCCTGAAGGCCTCCTCCACACACCTCTCTGCCTCTCTCAGCTTTTCCAGGTCCGCCACCTTGGCCTCAAGGAAATGAAGTCGTTCCTGGAGAGCCAGGAGCTCATTGCACCGAGAGCACACCCACGACTGCTGTCCAACAGGCAGATAGTCGTACATGCTATCAGTCTGCTCCTGGTCTTGTTTTCACATAAAGTATGGAACTTCTCCATCTTCTGCTACTAATTATATAATCAATTCGATTCCTATATTGCCCATTTGGCGATGTCTATGTGTACAGTCTATGTGTACAGTCATCTTTTCGGTTGCTCGACATATGTTTTTGCAAGAAACAAATTATTGGATTCACAGAATTCAATAGTCTTTCTCCTGCGTTATTTCTGTTTCCTAAGCCCCATTTCCCCACAATTCCTAGTTCTTCTCTGTTCCCTACTTTTGCATTCCAGTCCCCCATGATTATTAGAGCATCCTGTTTTGGTGTGTGATCAATTTCTTCCTGTATTTCTGCATAAAATCTCTCCCAATTCCTCTTCTTCTGTGTTTGCCGTTGGAGCATAGACTTGGATGATGGTTATGTTAATAGGTTTCCTGTTAAATCTCACTGATATAGCTCACTCAGACCTTGCGTTATAGCTCCTAACTACTTTTGCTACATCACTTGTCACTACAGTAGGGCCCCACTCATACAGTGGGTTACGTTCCGGACCCCTGCTGTAAAGCGGAACCCATTGAATAGAATGGCATGCGATGTCCAAAAACCGCCATAAAAGTGGAACAAGCGCCGTATGAGTGGGGCTTTAGTCTAATTGCATCTCACTGAGACCGCTGTATTAGCGAAGCGCTATAAAGCAGGGCCCTACTGTATTAAAGCAACCCCATTTCTTAATTTCTCATTTCCTGCATAAAATATTTTGTAGTTGCCTGATTGAAAGTGTCCCATACTCATCCATTTTAATTCACTCGTGCCAAGTATTGTAATATTGATACGTTCCATTTCTTTCTTGACAATTTCTAACTTTCCCTGGTTCATGCTGCTTACATCTTATGTTCCTATTGTGTACATTGTACAACTCTGGGCTCTCCTTTCACATCTGTGCGCTTCAGCCTCTGGGCTTCTTTTCAGCTTTGACCCAGTTGCGTCATTAGTCACAGCACTACTCATACTTGTCCATTGTTCTTCCCCAGTAACTCGATGAGTGCCATCTGACCGGGGTGTGTGCGTGTCTCATCTTCCAGCACTATCTCGTGTTGCATTTTGGATACTCTGTTCATAGGGTTTTCATGGTAAAAGGTATTCAGAGGTGGTTTACCACTGCCTTTCTCCAAGTCTGAGTGCATCTTTGTCTGGTGTCTCAGCTTTGACCATTCTGCCTTGCGTGCCCCTGCTTGGAGTCTAGCTTCTTGGTGTAGCCTCCTGATGGCATTGTTCTCAGCCTCTTCCATACTCTCAAATCCCCTCATCACATTAAGGTGTGCATCTAAAGGGGTCACACAGTGTGTACATACCCTAAAAGTTTTATTGTGGACTAGAATCCCCCATCTGTTGAATTTGATGCTTCTAATGAAATGGATTCTAGTCCACAAAAGCTGATGCCACAATAAATAAATCTGTTAGGTCTTTAAGATGCCACAAGACTGTTTTTTCCCTGATGAATTTCACCAAACCCCTAATCCTCATTCTCAGCTTTAGTAACTGAGAGTTATTGCATTTTGTCTCTCACTTTCCTATCTTATTGTCCTACCCACTGCCAAAATGTAGATGTTAAGTTCCTTGGAGGCAGAGACCTTTCCCTTTTTGTTTATGAAACTGTTTACTGATGGCACTGATAATAAAAATATAGTGCTGTAAAAATAATCAAAATTCCCTTTGGGGAATCCTGGGAGAATGCTGAAAATTATTAGATGCTGTTGCTCAGTTTGCAATGTATATGTGCTCTGGGGAAAATTGTTATGTTATGTGCCTGCATTACTTCTAATGGTAAACTTGGATGGTTGGGCGCTTGGAAAGCGACTCCCCCACACCCTACTAATATTTTAGAAATAGGTCCCAAATTGTAGGAAGATACTGTGATAAGAGATTTGCACACATATTGCTCCTTAGAAATTGAAGAGTTAAGAAAACTCTTGTCACCATCTAGTCATGTAATGCATAAAGATATGGGATGGGATCCAGAAAGTCTGTTGTGTGAGCAGAAAACAATTCTTGCATAAAGACAGGCGACTGGCCCAAGGTCATCCAATGAATTTCATGGCTGAGTAGAGATTCAAACCCTGGTCTCCCAGGTTATAGTCCAGCACTCTAACCATTACACCACACTTAGGTTTAGATTAGGGATTAGTTATCCTTAATCTACAAAGTGTACTAAATACTAGCATTGTAAACCTACCCACCGCACTTGGAAATCACTTTGGCTACTCCTCTGCATCCATTACAGTAAAATACGTACCATTCTCAAATCAAAAGTCATATACTGTATTCAGTTTTGTCTACTACACTAACTCTTAAACTCAAATTATATATTGTTTCTCCATTAGGTGGCAGGAGATTCTTATCACTGTCACCTTCCATCTGAAGCATCAAAGGGCATGGTGTCACTTGGATGCATATGGCAATTACTTGTCATGCCCTTGCTGATCTGGTCATAGGACTTTAGTAAAACATCCAATTAGTAGCCAATCATACACAGAGCACAGTTTCATATTCTGCAATGACTTGACTGTGACAGAGCTACTGCTTCACTCATGAAGTGTGAAATGCATCTTAGATTTTAAAGTGGGGCAGCTAACCTGTGGTCCTCCTGATGTTGCTATACTACAACTCCCACCCATCATCCCTGACCATTGGCTATGCTGGCTAGGGCTCATAGGAGTTGTAGTTCAGCAATACCTGGAGAGCCACAGAGCAGCTGCCTCTGTTTTAAAGACTTTCCCTTCAGTCATGAAGGGTGCAAAATAGAAAATTTAGAAATGTACTCTTTTAAAAAAAGAATATTCCACTTCATAAAACAAGTTCATAGACTTTTCTTCTACACAGTTCTGGCTGTCTCAGGTACACATGAAGAGAAAGGTATTATGTGAACCAGTAACAGTGCAGTACATAATACAGCCAACAGCTATTACCATAACTGTCAGCTAGAAAAAGTGCACAGCAACCACTGCATCCAATTGTTTCTATGTACCATCCAGTTCATGCTTGCATTCCTCCAAGCGAGCCTGGGACACGCATGGCCAAGAATTCTTCAGGAACACTTACAAGTTCTAAAACTTGGTTCTTATATAGCTCATTTTAAAGTGTTCAAAGAACTCCAGAATTCATTCCAACAGTCTTATGAGGTAGGCCAGTATATCACCATCTTGGATTTGAGGGCAGACTGAGCGAAGCACAATGCCTATGGTGGGGTTGAGTAACCTGTTGCTCTCCAGGTAGTGCTTATTTTTATTTATAAATGTATATACCACCCTCTTGAGAAACATCAGTGCAATGTACAACATAAAAAAATACAAGAGTCATTAAAATTACTGGCTACTTGAGAAATTTTAATCAGCTGCATAGGCCTGTCAGCAGAAAAATGTCTTAGAGATGCCTGAATTTCAAAAGTGAGGTTGCCTGCCAAATCTTTGCTGGAAGAGTGTTCCACACCATGGGACTGACTCCAACTTCCCACTATGCCAGCCATCATGGACAATGAGTGATGATGGGATTTATAGTCCAGCAACATCTGGAGGGTCCCAGTTTAGCCTCCACAAGTGAGTTCCGTGCAAGAGTGACATTTGAAACAGAGACTTCCTAGGGTAACACTCTTAGCCACTTCATTATAATAGGTGCCTCTAACTAGTTTATTTCTATGCATTCCAATTTAATCACTCACTTTATAAAAAGCATGACTTGCCCAAGAAGTTAGCTTGGCCAAGTGTGGCCTCCGTTCCATTCCTTGATGTAAAAATCAGTGAAAACTCGCAATTTTAACATGTATTACCGAAGAACTTTCTTAGTAGTTTGCCTGATAAAAATAGCAACAATTCCTCCTGCAGCGTTTAAAACACTAATATGATTTGGATGTCAGGCATACTTTACTGCCTGCCTTGTTGGGTAAGGCTAGAAGTAACAATGCCTCATTTTTTGGACTGGCAAATATTGTTAACTTTAAAATTTCCCTTCGATTTATGGCCATAACTACTGACAGTTAATTGCTAAAAATGTGCCTTGAAAGCCTAGCCCTCTAACACCAGATGCCTGCGAACTAGTTGTGATTATTCAGTGATTAAAAGAATGATGTTTTCCGCTGCCTCCAACATGAATAAGAGTTGAGCACACAACTAAACAATTCCCATTAGGCTTAGACTAAATCCTGATCATTTCATCTCCCCCTTTAGAACAGATGGCACTGCAAAAATAAATGCCTGTGCTGGTTTAAGATCTAGTATTTCCTACATAGGCTATCCAGCATTAGAACTCAGTGAAAATTTCTGGGACAACATTATTCTGTGATAATTTCTCATGTTTTTCTTATTTTTATCCCCCTAAAAAAAGGCCACTTAGAATTTGTTCTCTCTCTCTTTTTGGTGGTGGCTGCAATTTGCCATGCCCAGAACAGCGCTAGATCTGGGGCACTGTAGAGTATACAAGAAAAACCCTTAAGAAAAAAACATAGGAAGTTGCCTTATATGGAATCAGACCATTGGATCATCTGGCCTCAGTATTATCACTAAATTTATTTCGTGCCCTTCACCAAAAGTCCCAAGGAAAGTCACAACAATATAAAATACTATATTTATTTATTGCATTTGTATACCGCCCCATAGCCAAAGCTCTCTGGGCGGTTTACAACAATTACAAACATTAAAAACAAATATAGAAATTTAAAAACACATTTTTAAAAAGCAATATTAAAAACAGTTTGAAACAAATTACACTCACAGCTAGAGTGGATCCCATAAATACATATCTCAAGTGTCAAAAGGCCCGGGTGAAGAGATATGTCTTCAGCATACAACAAAAGCTGTATAATGATAGTGCCAGACACAGCTCTGTAGAGAGGAAGTTCCACAACTTAGGGGCCACCACAGAGAATGCCCTCTGCTGGGCCACCATCCCCCAAACTTCTGAGGGTGGTAGAATTACCAAGAGGGCTCATTCTACTGATTTCAGTGCCCTAGAACAGTGGTTCCCAACCTTTATGAGCACAGGACCCCCTTTGTAAGCTGAAAAAAATGTGTGACCCCCTCCCCCCAGGGAAGCAGGCTGGCTGCCAGGAAGGAAGGGGGAAAGCAGCCTTTCTTTGCAGCCTTTCTTCTTTTTGCTTCACAAGAAGCCCTCTCCTCTCATTCTAAGTAAGGGCGTTGCCAGTAGCGGCAGTGCAAGGAGACAGGAATCAGTGATAGTAATTCCCTCTTCTTCCTGGTAGCCCCACCCTCAGCCTCCTTTGGCGTCTGCCATGTATTTTATAGGCAGATGCCTGCCCTTAGTGTGCCTGAAAGATGCTCTGGAGCTTCAGAAAAGGCCTCCCCTCTTGTTTGGAGCAAGGGGGAGGTGTCATCTGCAGCGGCAGTGGAAAGCAGACAGTGTCGAGGGAGTGAAGACTTTTTTAAAAAAATTAATAATTCATTTCTTTACTGTTCACGGCCCCACTCTGGATTACTTCGCGGCCCCCCTGGGGGTCCTGGCCCCCAGGTTGGGAACTACTGCCCTAGAAGGTTTATAGGGAAGGAGAGTCATATTTAGGACCTAAATCAGTTAGGCTTTAAACACTAGTGTGAGCACCTTACATTGAGCCCAGAAACAAACCGGCAGCGGCAACCGATGCAGCTGTTTTAAAATGGGTTATATGAGATCCAAATGGAACCCCAGCTAATAATCTCACTCCTGCATTTGAGCCATTTGAAGTTTCTGAGCAATCTTCAAGGACAACCCTGCATACAGCACATTGCAGTAATCCAATTTGAAAGTACTGTCTACACTGGCAACAGTTCCCCAGGGTTTCAGATAGGGACAGTCCCAATCCTACCTGGAGATGCCAGGGACTGAACATGGATACTCTGCCACTCTGCTACCAGCTCTTCCCCAAAGTCTAAGAAAGACGCTGTGGTACTGCCACTGCTATAGGCGAGTCCCACCTCCAAGAAACTGTTGGAGATGTCCTCCATCTGCACAAATGTGGACCACAAATCAGGTACAGAATTTCAAGAGGCCATTTGCACACCTCTACATTCCTTAGTTTACAAGAGATCCTACATTGATGGCAAAATAAAGAACAGTAGCAATAGAGGGATTATTCCCATTTCAACTGCAACACAAGTCCAATAAAATATTTTTTTCTTACAGTAAAATCCCAAGTATATTGTTAAAGGATTGCCGGGCTGGGTTTGGTTGATATCTGTGGGACCCCTTCTAGCTCTTTTGCCTGTAAGAGATACAATCTGCAATGGAAAGACCTGCTAGACTGGGTAAACCACTTTGCTTTGCATAAACTAACAGTTTAGCCCCATCAGCCTGTGAGTTAATAGGTTTTTTGAGTGGTCGATCTGCGTATCCAAAGGGATGTGGCCAAGAGAGATCCTGTTGCTATTGGAACTCTTTTCAAAGGAGATGCCCTCACACACACACCATCCTGGAGCCAGAGAGAGGCTTGTGTCTTTTAGTCTCATTTTGGGGATGAAGCTGGAAAAACACACAGAGAGGCCTGTCTTCTGTGTCTGTACCTCCAAAGCTATGGGCTTTGGGGAACAACATCTGATGGACTGTTAATGCTGAGAACCCCTCCATCTTATGCTCAGGCTGTGAAAATGTGCAAATAAACCATATGTCATAAAGACACCACAGTCTCTCCTTATCTTCTTTCCAAGGGAACCAAACCCTGGGTGAGGGCTGGAATCCCTGGAAGGCTCTCACCGCTCAGAGATTGGGGTGGCGCACAACGCTATTTAATCACAAATCAAGTCCCACTACAGTTCAATAAGCAACGCCTTCCAGGTAATCCTGTTGCAGTCTTAGGCTAGGATGCAGTCCTATGTACAAAGAGGCTTATTTCAAATAACAAAGTACAATCACCTGGAAATGAGCCGCATCGCACACAGTGGGATGTTCTTTCAGATAAATATACCCGGGTTGCGCTGCTAATTCTCGGTGGATCTTGCATCCCTAAACTAGCCTATGGTTTAGCTTGGTTAATGTGTTCCGCTGATAGCAGATTCCTTCCGTTTGCTTTTGAGAACGAGGAGCAGCTCTGTCTTCTTCCCACCCCCTTCCCGACTTCAAATCTCCCAATCCGCCTGCCCTCCCCCCCCCGGCAATTGGAGAGAAGGCGGAGACCGAGACGCACTTCGAACCTCCCGCCAGCAGAACGTTTGTCCCACCCACTGTCGCTACTGCCGGCGGCAACTGCAGAGGCTGGCTGACCCGACTCCGAACTACACTCCGACCCGGGTAAGCCCTGAGAGCATCTCCCACCCTTGTCTAAAGAGAGGGCAGGTTCTCCACACATACGCGCCCCGCCGAGCCGGAGAAGAGGGATCAAACCCGGCTATTCCCTCAGGCTGGGTTAAATTCCGCCAGCAGAATCTTGCAAACTGCATAATCCTTGCCGGGGGTGAGAAAGACGTTATTGCTTAAGAAGGAAGTGAGGTCTGCTGCTCTCCTAGGGCGGCGGGATTGCTTCTTATAGCTTCTTATAAGTTATAGGCGTTTATAAGATTAAAAAAACCTCGCTTATTTAACCGCCCGCTATTGCGCCGCCCCTCTCTGCCTTTCTCTTTTTGTCACATGGTGCCGGCGAACGACCGGGCAATCAAATCCCGGGTTTTTTGGCGCCTTTGAGTGCTGTAGGGCGGGGCTAATTAGGGAGGTTGGATCAATTCGTTCTCGGGCGGCTGCGAGTGCTACTCCTCGGAGACTGAAATGACGCTTCCTGCTGGGGAGGTCCCTCCCACTTGCCAGCGTCTCGCGCTCGAAGTGCCTAAATCGCTCCTGATTTGATTGGTTCGAAGGTTTCAGCGTGTCGCCTGCACGAACTGCTTAAAGCACAACACTGAGAAACGTAGTGGTTCGCGCCTGCTCTTTTAAGCATAGGGTCGCTATACGTCCGGATCGACTTGAAGGCAGTCCATTTCCATTTAGTTTGATCTAGCCCAGCCCTGGGACGTGTGATAAAGAGCGCCTCTGAGCATACAGAGTTCTTTTTCCTCAACCCTGGAGCCATAGTCAGCTGTATTTTAGATTTTTATGGAAACCACTTTGCCAGTTGAGGTATAAAAAAACACCTGTAATAAAATAAATAATGAGGGCTCTAAATACCAAGGAAGACACAGTTAAGAAGAAATTTGTCTTATAGAGCACTCCAACCCCCACTCCTTGTAGCTGCCCAGATGATATCTTAAAAGTGCAGGAGCCCTATTGTCTTCCTTAGCATGCGGTTATAGTTCAGCCCTGAAAACACCTGGAAGGAGGGAGCTGTCAAGGATTCCTGATCAGAAGACAGAGCTTTCTGGTGAGCTCCTGTACCTTGCCTACAGTAGTAGCCAAGGTGATGCTCTCCAGATGCTGTTGGGACTACAACTTCCACCATATGCCATACTGGCTGGAGCTGATCAGAGTTAGAGACCAACAACACGTGAGAGCACCACCTTGGCTACCACTGCTTTTGAAATTAACCAGTGAGCAGGGTCAGGTTGTTAATTGAACCATACTGTAGTTGTTGCATGTCCAAGATATTAGGAACTCATTTATTTATTTGGCAAATTTATATCCCACTATTTGAGCCAGTCACTGTCTCTCAGCTTAATGTACCTCACAGGGTTGTGGGAATTAAATAAGGTTGAGAACCAGCTACACCACCTTGAGCTCTTTGAAAAAAAGGTGGGATATAAATGCAGTAAATAAATGAATATTCCAGTAAAAGAGCAGAACTCTTGTTAATGGTTTTTTTGGGAAGATATCCCATCTGTTCTTCAAAAACATCCTGTGTTTGAAAATTTTTACCTACCTGTTAAACTTAACAGCCTGCCTTTTCAGGGCTCCGTGTGTGAGAAAGAACAGTTTTAAATTTTTGCAGATTTCAATAAACCTAATGTTATAAGAACTACTAGATCAGTAATAATATTTAGCATCTGTGAAACACCAAGATAAGTATAAGCTGTCCCCCCCCCCCCCAATGGAGGCACCGTGGGTGAGTAGTTCACTGTCTGAGGGCAGGCCATTTTCCTGCCGTGGATGGGATTGCACTCCCCCGAAGGAGTAGATATACAGTCTGGGGTATTTCTGGATCTGGTTTTCAGGTGACCTACATGGCTAGGAGTGCCTTTCAGCATCTTTGGCTGGTGCAACAGCTGTGGCCTTTTCTTGACCTACATAGCTTGAGCCCAGACACTGGTAACTTCAAGACTGGATTTTTGTAATGCACTCTAGGTGCGGCTCTCTTTGTGCTTGGTCTGGAAGCTGCAATTAGTGAAGAAAATTGTAGCACAATTACTGACAGGAGTGAGATCTTGGCTCTAAGGGCTGGCGCCAAAGGGCGGCCAAGTGGGGCCCTGACCGATGGCCCCTTGTTAGGGTGGGGGAGTAGCGCTCCCCTTCTGTGATCCGCAGCAGGGTCCCTGCCACGGATTGCAGAGAGGGAGCTGCCCACTCACTTGCCAGCCCGCCCACACCTGCTCGCTTGATGGCCTGCTCACTCGCCCACCCTCCCCCAGCCCGCCTGCTCTCTCTTATCTCACCCTCCCACCCACTTGCCCTCCCCCCTGCCCGCCCGCTTGCTTGCCCTCCCCCCGCCCGCTTGCTTGCCCACCCACTGTCCCACCCTGTAGGTAGGTAGGTAGGTGGGGTGTGCGTGCGGGTGCCAGGGCCCAGGGCAGGCTGATGCCGAAGGGCCTCGGCATGCCTGGTGCCAGTCTTGCTGGCTCCACTCAAAGATTTGCACTGGCTGCCAATTTGCTACTGGTCTTGTTCAAGGTCTTGTTATTGGTATATAAAACCCTTAACAGCTTGGAACCAGTTTCCTTGAAGGATAACCTTGCCCTCCTCTTCAATCTGCGGAACTTGCATTTTTGCAAATTCCAAATGACTTCATTCCACATCTGTGGGAACTCAGTGTTCTGCTGTTGCAGCTTTGGAACTCCCTGCCTATTGACATTAAACGGGCACTCTTGTTATGCTGTTTTAGATGTGTGCTAAAACCTTTTTTTATTTGAGCAAGTCTACTCGGGCATATAATTTAGTTATGTATACTTGTTCTTAAATTTTGCTGATTTTATTTGTATATTATTGGTAATTGTTTTATGTATACCATTTAGGATTTTTTGAGTATACAGTTCATACATTCACACGCACACACACACACAAATATAGAGGTCAAATAAATTCCATAGCAATTTTATTTACCTATCATGCTAGTAGTAGTTGATGGAGCTATCCTCTGTGAATTTGTCTAATTGTATTTAAAAGACATCTATGCTAGTGAGCTATCACCACTGCTATGGCAATGAATACCATGTTAATTTTGTTTTGCTTGAAGAAATACTGCCAGTAAATTGGATATCCTTGGATTGCATAGACCTTAGAAAAGAGAGGGTGCTTTCTATTCACTTTCTTCACACCATTTATATTTTAGTAATACTGCCATAACTCCCTTCTAGTTATTGTTGGTTTTGCTTAGCACAGGAGAGTAACTATACCAGTCCATACAACTTCAGGGTAGGTTTTCTCAATAAATGGTTGTACAAATACACTTGACTGTAAAGTTGCTATCCCTCCACACTATATGTTTTGAAACCATCTGCAACACTCTAAAAGTCAGCGACTGAAAACCCTTGTTTGCTTTTACATGACATGGTCATCACTTTGCTTTGAACCTGAAAAATTTAGCCAAGGCCATAGCTCTGTTTAGGATTTGTCGATATGTAAATAAAAATTAGTGGAGGAAATCATAGAACAGTAGAGTTGGAAGGGGCCTATAAGGCCATCAATTCCAAACCCCTGCTCAATGCAGGAATCCAAATCAATGCATTCCTGACAGATGGCTGTCCAGCTGCCTCTTCAATGCCTCCAGTGCGGAGAGCCCACTACGTCTCTAGGTAATTGGTTCCATTGTCGTATGGCTCTAACAGTTAGGAAGTTTTTCATAACGTTCAGTCGACATCTGGCTTCCTGCAACTTGAGCCCATTATTCGGTGTCCTGCACTCTGGGACAATCGAGAAGAGATCCCAGCCCTCCTCTATGTGACAACCTTTTATGTACTTGAAGAGTGCTATCATATCAGTCTTCTCCAGAGTAAACATGCCCAGTTCTTTCAGTCTCTCCTCATACAGCCAACTGTGGATCCACCTGATAGTTGTTCCATCCAGCCCACATTTAGCTAGCTTGCTAATCAAAATATCATGGGGCACTTAGTCAAAAGCCTTGCTGAATTTGAGATATATTATGTCCACAGCATTCCCACAGTCTACAAGGGAGGTTACCCAATCAGAAAACGATATAAGATTAGTTTGGCAGGATTTGTTCTTCATAAATCCATGGGCCTAGTAATCACTGCATTGTTTTCAAGGTGCTTACAGATTGACTGCTTTATAATCTGCTCCAGAGTTTTCCCAGGGATTGATGTTAGGCTGACTGGTCTGTAGTTCCCCGGTTCCTCCTTCTTGCCCTTTTTGAAGATGGGAACAACATTAGCTCTCCTCCAGTCATCCGGCACTTCACCAGTCCCCCATGATTATGCAAAGATAATAGACAGTGGTTCTGCAAGTTCTTCAGCCAGTTCCTTCAATACTCTAGGATGCAGTTTATCGGGCCCTGCCGATTTGAACTCATTCAAAGTGATTAGGTTTTCCTTGACTGTTTGTCTATAAATCTCAAGCTCCAATCCTGTCCCTTCTACTTCATGTTTCCCGGGAGGGTCATAGACCCTTTTTTGGGAGAAGACTGAGCCAAAGTAGGAATTGAGCACTTCTGCCTTTTCTTTGTCATCTGTTATAATTTTGCTATCTTCATTGAGTAGCTGTGCCACTGTTTCTTTTCTCTGTCTTTTACTATGGACATACCTGAAGAAAGCTTTTTTGTTGCTTTTAGCATCTCTCGCTAACCTCAGCTCATTCTCAGCTTTAGCCTTCCTAAAGCCATCCCTGCAATTCCGTGATACCTGCCTGTACTCTTCCTTTGTGGCCTGGCCTTCTTTCCACTTCCTGTATGTGTCCTTTTTTCTTTTCAGGTCCTCTCTTTGCTTTTTGTGAAGCCACATTGGCTTCTTCTGCTCTTTCCCACCTTTTTTCCTTGTTGGAATTGCTTTCCTTTGCACTTTTAGAATTTCCTTTTTTAGAAACTCCCACCCATCTTCAACTCCTTTTCTCCTTAGAGTGGCTTGCCATGGAACCGTACTTACACTTGTTCTGAGTTTATTAAAATGCTTTCCTGAAGTCCAGGGTGCGCGTATGGCTACTCTCAGCTTTTGCTTCTGTTAAAATCAAGAATTCAAGTATGGTGTGGTCACTTTCCCCCAGAGTTCCCATAACTGCCACTTCATCCACCAAATCATCTCTATTGGTTAGCATCGAGTCCAAGATAGCTGATCCTCTGGTTGCTTCCTCCTCTTTCTGTAGGAGAAAGTTATCTCCAGCACAAGTCAGAAATTTCTTAGAGGGGCTGTGTTTGGCAGAATTTGTCTCCCAACAGATATCGGGATAATTGAAGTCCCCCATTACTACTACATCATGCCTCCTCCAAACATTGGCAATTTGCTTTTCAAAAGTTACATTCTTGTCTTTTTCTTGATTGGGTGGTTGGTAATGGACTCCAAGCACCACATTCCTTTTATTACTTGCCCCATTAATTTTAATCCAGATACTCTTGGTCGAGCTACCAAGCTCATCTTCCTGTATTTCTGTGCAGGGATATATATTTTTAACATATAGTGCGACTCCACCTTCCTTTCTATTCCTTCTGTTCATTTTGAACAAGTTATATCCTTCATTTGCTATATTCCAGTCGTGGGAGTCATCCCACCAAGTTTCAGTTATACCTATCAAGTCGTAATTACCCTCCTGTATGAAGAGTTCAAGTTCATCCTGCTTGTTTCCCATGCTCTGCACATTAATATACAGGCATCGAAGACCATGTGATTTATGGCTTGGCCTCCTTACTACATTTTTCTGAGGGCTGTTACTGGTCCCTATTACAGCCAATCTCTCTGTTCCCGTTACTGTGCACAAGCCTTCATCAGTCTTACCACCAAGTTTACGTCTCCCTCCCCCTTAGGATTCAGTTTACAGCCCTCCTGATGAACTTCTCCATGCTGTGGTCAAACACCTTCTTCCCAGTCCTTGTGAGATGCAACCCATCACTTGCCAGCAGTCCATCTTCCAGGAACCATAGCCCATGGTCCCAGAATCCAAATCTCTCACGTAGGCACCACCTTTGTAGCCATTCATTCACACAGAGTATTTTTCTTTCCCTTTCTACTCCTAAATACTGGAAGGATGGATGAAAAAACTATCTGGGCCCCAAAGTCCTTGAGTTTCCTTCCCAGAGCTTCGAAGTCTGATGTGATTTCTTCATAGCTCTGTTTGGCAGTATCATTTGTTCCTACATGGATGAGGAGAAAAGGGTACCTGTCAGTGGGCTTGATGAGTGATGGCATCCCTTCTGTCACATCTCTAATCCATCCTTCTGGTAGGCAGCATACCTGGCGAGTCCACAGATTTTCTCGGCACACTTGGGTTTCGATCCCACGCAGTAGGGAGTCTCCCACTTCTAGTACTCTTCTCTTCTTGTTGTGGGCCATGGCTTCATTGCCTCTCCTTGATTGAGCTTCAGCCTCTTGCTCGTTGTCACACGAGGTCTCCTGTAATTCTTCCACCACAGGCTGTCCTCCAGTCTCATTCTCGAGTGGTTGAAGGCGGTTCCATAGTTCCACTGGTGAGGGGTGTCTTTAAGCTCTTCTGCTCCTGTCACCCTTTCCCACGGAGTTTCCTCCACTTTGTTGTTCCTCTCCAAAGCACTCTCCTCTTCTGCTATCATGATAGTGTACCACTAACTTCATGTAAAAATAAACATTGTGATTGAAATGTGAAAAATAAAAAAAATGTGGGAGAGATTTTACAGTAGAAACTATGGTAAATAGAAAACTTAATAATTAAGTTCAGTCAAATGTTTCAAAATCAGTTATAGAAATAAATCCAGGATGTGTTTAAAAGAAAAAAGAAAGGTTGTCCACAAATGATTTAATGATGTGCATTTTTACTGGCTTAATGTAATTTTGTCCATCTTCTAATTATAGATTCACTATGCTTCTGAATACTGAACAGATAAACCTAATTGGACAAGTATTTGAGTCATATGTTCTGGAACACCACAAAAACGATCTCTTGCAGATTTTAAGAGAAAAAGATGCTGCTGCTGGTCACTACCCAGTTATTGTTGATGCTCTGACACTTTTTGAGACCAACATGGAAGTTGGTGACTATTTTAATGCATTTCCCAATGAAGTGCTCCCAGTTTTTGATAATGCGTTGCGCAGGGCAGCCATGACCGTTTTTCAGTCCATTTCTCAAACTCCTGACTTCATTGTTAAACAGAACCTTCATGCCAGAATATCAGGTAAGACTCATTTCATCAGATGGCATGCATATCTTGAATTGCATTGAGGAGAACCTCTCTGGGTTGTGTCATTAGGCATCAGTGTAATTTCTTTTTTAAAAATAACTTATTGATTATAGCAGTGGTTCTCAAACTTTTTTGGTTCGCGGCGCACTGTAAAACTTTGTGTACAAAATTAAAAATATATTAATATATTTTAAACTATGAATAAAAATAACTTAAACTATAGTAAACTATTGCTTACCCTATACAAATGGGTTTCTTCTCATTTTTAAAATATACTTTCATAATATTTGAGGCACACCTAGGGCACACCAGTGTGCCTGGGCGCACCATTTGAGAATCACTGAATTATAGAGTGAAAAAAGGGGGGTCTGCTGACTGGGTTGCTGAAGTGGCTGGGAAGCAGATTTTTCTCTCCCAGCCTCAGACATTTCATGGTGGCATGCAAGATTGCCATGCACAGAGGGAGGGTCTCCATCTTTCTTTCTCTCTAAAGTGGTTCTTAGTCAGTCTCACCAGCTCCTAGATTTTACTGCTGTTATTAATTATAGATTATTTTTCCATTGTAATATTTATTCTCTGGCCAGTGTTCTCATTATTTTCCCCACTCAGGATGACTGTATTTCTTTCCTTAATGGCTTCCCTATCTCCTCTCTTACAAAGACCACCAAAAAAAAGGCAATTCCTATTGTTCTTCCAATGTTTAACTTTGGGGTCCCAGTTGTCTGCTCATCTCATCCTTTGCCTGAATCATGCCAAAAAGATGTGCCGAAAGCTTATTGAAGTATTGTAGCTCTCTCTGGTTTGAGGTACATAAGCTGTGCTTTAAGAAAGTCATAGAGGGTAGGCCTATAAATGGGGGGGGGATGCTGCAGGCAATATAGCAGGAAAACACAAAGCTTTTCTTAATTTATAAGAGAGTACGATATCTATATTCACAGTTACATAAAACATAATATTTTTTTAAATCCAGGAATTATTTTGTGTTCTGACTGATAGATTGGGGGGGGAATTTTTATTTTAAAAATACATTGTGTTTTATAATCTCCTTTTATATTAATCACTCCCCTAAAAGGTTTTCTCTCATGGGAATTTTGGGAGTTCAGCACATCATAACCCTGACATTCACATCTGTCTTAAATCTCTGGGTATTACTTCTGTGTTTTAAGAATGTTTATCCCATTATATTATTATTATTATTTATTTATTTATATCCCGCCATCCTTCCAACACTGGAACTTGCGGCGGCTTCCAGATAAAAACACATATAATTAAAACATATACAATCTACATTAAAATAGAATTAAACTATATCCAATATTAAAACCATTCAAACTGATAGCTAAAAGAGGATCAAAGCCAATGTAAAATAATGATATTTGGCATTAGCAGTGCAGGTCCTGGCAGTCCTAACTTTAGCATCCATCAGTACCCAAAGCTTGTTGAAATAGGAAAGTCTTTGCTTGACGCTGGAAGGACTGCAGGGAGGGGGTCATTCTTATATCCCTAGGGAGAGAATTCCACAGCCTAGGGGCCGCCACCGAGAAGGCCCTATCCCGCATTCCCACCAGTCGAACTTGAGAGGAAATGGGTATGGAGAGAAGGGCCTCTCCTGAAGATCTCAGGGCCCGGGCAGGTTCATACAGGGAGATACGGTCTGATAAATAGCCTGGACCTAAGCTGTATAGGGCTTTATAGGTCATCACCAGCACTTTGAATTGTGTTTGGAAACAGACTGGCAACCAGTGGAGCTTTTTCAACAGGGGAGTTGTATGGTCCCTGTATACTTACGTTTCCTATACTATAGCCAATTGCATGTGCACAGATATTTTTCATGCTATGTCCCATTAATCTTTGCTTTTGAAGTTTTGTGCAAAGTCAGGTGGAAAATACTCTCGCATGTATTTCTGATGTGATTCATTGGAAATTGTATATGGCAGATTAATGGGCAGATACATGCTAGGCCAGGGATAGCCAGCAGGGATATGGTGCCCTCCAGAAGTTGTTGGACTACAACTCCCATTATCCCTGACCATGCTGGTGCAGAATGCAGCGACTCGATTGATTACGCATAGCCGTCGCTGGGATCATATCACCCCAGTGTTATTAGATCTTCACTGGCTACCAGTTGTCTACTGGGCCCAATTCAAGGTGTTGGTGTTGACCTTTAAAACCCTATACGGTTTCGGCCCAGTGTATCTGAAGGAACGCCTCCAGAATCATCAATTGTGCCGCCTGACGAGATCAGCCTCGTAAGACGTTCTCTCCGTCCCACCGGTGAGAACAGCCAGGCTGATGCGGACCAGAGAGAGGGCTTTTTCTGTTGTGGCCCCCACCCTCTGGAACTCCCTCCCTCTCGATCTCAGACATGCTCCCTCCTTGTCAAGCTTTCGCCGAGCCTTAAAGACCTGGCTCTTCAGGCAGGCCTACAAGATTGGAACAGATTAACTCTATGTTATAATGAACTGAAGGATGGTTTTTAGCTTAAATTTGTTTGTGTGATATATATATATGTATTGTTTTTTAATCTTGTTGTAAGTCGCCTAGAGTGTCCCTAACCCGGACAGATAGGCGACTGAAAAAATAAAATTTATTATTATTTATTATTGGGATGTGGAGTCTAACAATGTATGGAGGGCCACTGGTTCCCCATCCCAGCTGTTATTAGTCAACCAACTTAATAGGATACCTTGATGACACATCTATATCAAGCTGAATCTGAGACCTCTGTTCTGAGAATGCACTGCCACCCTGTACTGTTAGGGAAATGAAAATTCAGGTTTAGAAAGCATAGTTTAATTATAATTTGTGACATAAATATTGCCTATGTGTTGATTTACCAGGTTTGCCTGTTTGCCCAGAGCTAACCAGAGAACACATCCCAAAGACCAGAGATGTAGGACACTTCCTCTCAGTCACTGGCACTGTTATTCGTACCAGCCTTGTAAAAGTCCTGGAGTTTGAACGGGATTACATGTGTAACAAATGCAAGAATGTGTTTGTGGTCAAGGCTGACTTTGAACAATACTATGCTTTCTGCCGTCCATCATCTTGCCCTAGTGAAGAAGGCTGCAACTCATCTAAGTTTACTTGCCTTTCTGGAACTTCTCATGCTCCCAACTGTTGCAGAGACTATCAAGAAATCAAGATCCAGGAGCAGGTTTCAAAATTATTTCAATTAATACCACCTACCTTTGCTATGGAAATTAATGGACAAATGTTAGCTGCAGTGAAATGTCCTTTTAACATTAGTTATACCTTCCGCCATGGTTCTGTGTTACAGCCTTGGCACATTACTGCCCATCTGGCCTAGCATTAATCTCAGCAGACTCAGGGTCTATCAACAGGGTTAACATAATTTGGCAAAATGCCTAAACAAATTCTATGCCCTGATGACTGCCATAGCCAATATGGTAACGTGGATGCTAGAGTAGAAAGTATTTTGTACTGTTTTACTCTTCTCCATGCAGAGTGTTTTATTAATAATTATGGTGAACTTCAAATATCCTGTGAGATTGCATTGAATTTTTCCTGGAGGACCAGCATAGTTTATATGCATCCCTGTTTTCATTTTGATGTAACAGTTTTCCATTTCTTTTCAAGACGGTAGCATTTAGATTAAATCCTTATGCTGTAACAAAATCTATATTTGCATCTTCTTATGAGGAACTTTTTAATTTTTAAGCAGGCAATAGTGCCTGAAATAAATTGAAAAATCATATTCAGTGTGCTTTAAATAAACCATCAGATTACAATACAATTCCATAGTGCTGTTTAATTGTTCTTTTTCTAGATATTTTCCCTGCTAATGTTGAGAAATGTGAGCTAAAATTATCAACACCTAAAACAATTAAGATCCAAGGCTAGTTTCATTGTCATTGATGGCTAACTTCCCACAAAATTAATGTAGGCAAAATGCCCATTCACATGCATTCTGTAAGGGAAAGTGCTTTTGTTTTAATTCAGGAAAGTTCAGTATCTTGGTAATTTTGTGTACAAAATATAGAATCCCCAGGCTGATATTGTAATGCTTTCCATATACAAGAGCAAAGTGGCAATAGAGCTCCTTCTGACCCTCCCCTTTCCCTGAGTAAATGTAACAACCCATCTGGTATCTCACCACCCTGTTGTCTTGTCTTTGTTGGTTTGACATGTCAAAAGATCCCCATGTTGTACAAACCTGTAGCTTGTTAAGGCTGCAATCCTATGCAGATTGATGTGGGAATAAGCCCAACTGAACATAATGTACTTATGTCTAACTAAACTTGTCTAGGGACAGGCTGTACAATGTTTGGCTAAGTGTCATTGTAGTACTTAATCAGAATCTGAATGAAATGTCACCTAAGAGTAGCTAAAGAACACTTTGTCCAGGTGATAAGGCTACAAGTGGCCAACACAAGTATATAACAGCAGACTGCCTAGTGATTTCTGTTATTTGCAAAGTTCTAGAGCAGTCTTTTGAGCATTGTTATCTTGACATAAAAAAACTTGTTGTCATCTAGGTTCAAAGACTATCTGTTGGAAGTATTCCTCGTTATATGATGGTTGTCCTTGAAGATGACTTAGTTGACAGCTGCAAATCTGGTGAGTTCTGTGTTAGATTTTCTTTTGAAATATCTTCTCTTTTTTTTAGGGCAGTGCATATTTGAAGAAGGAGAAAGCAGAGTTGTTACCATTTAGGTCTTGTCTGTACAAGTGTATGTGTCATGTTGATTTGTTGGTGTTAAAATCTTGGTGGCCATACAATATAAAAATGTCATTGCCTTATGACAAGACATTAAGTCATATAGCTGCTGCCATTTAAAGTTTCCAAGCCCCAATAAACTATTGTGAGATGTGTTTGGATTTGCCTAGTCCACGGGTGGCCAATGTGGTGTCTTCCAGATGTTTTAGGCCACAACTCCCATCAGCCCCAAACTGCATGGCCATTGGTCAGGGATGATGGAAATTGTTAATTCAAAACATCTGGAGGGCATCATGTTGGTTACCTCTGGCCTGGTCTATGCTAACATCATCTGTGCTAAAACATTTCACCAAGGTTTGTATCCATATTGTAAGACCAGTAGAATGTTGCCCTCTGGCTGGATGTTCATATTTTGTGCACTTGTATATGATAAAAGACAGGTGTTTTTTTTAAAATCCTCACATGTGGAGATGTATTTTTTATAAAATGGCCCTATACAGACTCCTTGCACCACCTTTTGTAGGCTTGCTGTGGAGTTACTATCTGTGTTATATCAAGAACACATGGAAATCTATGATTTCCCAACCTTACCTAGGGAAACTTTGATAACTGGTGGCACATGTCCCAGGTACTTTGTGCTAGTGAATTTCCAAGAGATGGAGACTTGTGACTTGTGTGCATCTGAACATTAATTGATTAATCAAACTAATTAATTGATTACAGTTCTGTGGCTTGATTAAAACTGACTACTGATTAATCCCAGATAATACAGGCGAAGCTGCCCCCTTCTCATGAATGCACAGGGTCAGGGGTTCTTGCTTTCTCCCTTCTTCCATATCTACATTTAAAATAGGCTTGTGTCGAGACTTTGGAACGGGATCCTGAAGACGATGTGGGAGAGAGTGGGGAGGGGGATTTAGAATTCCAGGAGTTGCAGCTAAGGAGTGAAGAGGAGGGGGGAGAGAGAGAGATGTCTGCAGTAAGAGACCTTGGGATTCCAACTGCCGAGGACTCAGCCCTGCCAGTTCTCACGCCTCCTTTCGAGCAGCGGGGAGGGGAGATGGAAGAGGAGTCGGAGAGAAGAGGATACGTAACCCCTCCTCAGCCCAGCAGCCCCGTAAAGAAGCCGGCGTCCAGTTTCCACTCACCCGCCCCCCCCACACGGGATAGAGACGTCAGTGCTTCAGAGGGAGAGGAACCCCCCTCCCCTAGAGCTCGCAGACGGCAAAGGAGGGAGGAACAGAAAAAGGCGGATGGAGGGGGATCTCTCCGATGGAGCTCAAGGCTTCGTGACCGCCTCCCTCCTTCATAAGGGGTGGGGAGGCGGGAAAAACTTCGCTCTGTCAACTTTCTTTCAATGCTGCAGGAATAGGCACTTAGGGGATCTAGTGAGTTAGATTAGAGGCTTGCATGAAGCGCGGGAAATTCAATGTGGAAATCTCCTTAATAAAGAAAGAATTAATCACATCCCAGAGTTCCGTTATTGCCTCTCACCCTGGGCACGAGAGCTTGCCCTCCCTTTTGAATAAAGCAATGTTTGATTATGACGCACAGTATAAGTAAGCCAATGTGCTCTGGCAAATGCCAACATAAAGTAAGAGGAAGCTCCTTATACTGCATGGATAACACCTGTAGATAGCTAAGTTGCTTAGTTGTTGGCATTAGTTAAAAGAGGTGGCATGAAGAAGCGCAAGGAAAAGGCAGCAATTGATAAAGCCATGGGAACATGCCCCCTCTTTGATACAAAAGTATATAAAATGCCAGATTTTATAGCACTTGTTACCCTCCACTCTGCTGGAGTGTGGGGTTGAAGAAAGCAGGAGAACCATCCATCTATTCCATCCATGACATCTGATGGGTGATGTATCATGACACGTATTTCCGTGTACTTTGTAACTTTGGCTCTGTAATATGACTTAGAGTTTAACTCAGTCCATCTATTGTAACCTGCTTTAACTATGATGTGCCTTCAAAGTCTTGTACTTTGATGTTAAATGGATATCCACCAACTTCTTTCTTGCTGATATGTATTCCTATTTTTCTGTTTCTAAGGTCCCTAGAATGCATTTTAATAGTTGTACTGTGCAAGATATGAATAAATAGCATATATTATAAAGACTGTTCTGCTGTCTGAAGTCTGATTCCCAAATAGAAAATTTCTGGTACCTCCCAAGACTCAAGAAATCTTGAGTGAGGTCCCCTCTATCCTGCATCTGCATTTGACACCTGCTGTAGATAACCTGTGAGCTTAGGTGAACTAATGTTCAACATACAAGGAGTCTATGTAGATACGGAGGAGGAAAGAAAGCAAGAACTGTTGACCCTATGCATTCATGAGAAGGGGTCCAGCCTTACTAGTATCACAGACTATTCCTAAGCCACAGACTATTCTGTTTGGGAACTTCTGGCCTTAGCCTTGCTGCTCCTTGGCTCGGTGTTGCTCCTATCAAGAAATGGAATGTCATCTCAGAGGCCTGTGCAATGACACAGGAGCCTTTGGGTTGATAACTGTTTCACTCTGGAAGAGGTACCTGGAGTTGTGTTCCGATCCCTTCTCCAGGAATCCCCCTCATTGTCTCTGCTGGTGGGTGACAGGGGCTCAGTTATTCAAGTGTCAGTTTACTACACAACATCTTGGGGAGGCGGGGAGATAGTGACTTGCCATGTCAAGCAAGATCCTGCTTTCCACCCATTGGTCTCTTCTGTTGGTCTTGGAGAGCTCAGCAATGGTATGTGTGACACATCATCAAAAGTTATGCTTGCCTTTCTAAGGAAAGAGGGCAGTTGTATTTGGGAACAAAATGGTATAGAAATCTTGGTACTTTTAGTCTGCTGATCTCTCTAATGGAAGAATAAGAAAATACATCTAATCGTTTAAAAATGTAACTTTTCATTAGAAATTTATTAATATATACAAATTTATTCTGAAGTGTTATTAAATCTGATGGTAAATTAATTAACATTTATTTAATCATGTTGCAGTACTAATTGCTAGAATAAGTATGGGCCAATGTTTTTTAAACACTTAAAGTAAATTTCATCTTTCTCCAAATAGATTCTTCTATATGTCCAGAATTTAAAAATCATAATGCTTGCCACTCTGCATGCTTGTTGTTCCTTGCTTAAAATTTGGTTAATTAATGATTCTTAATGTTAAACTTTGTTTTTGGGCAGGAATTGTCTTTTTATTTTTATATTTTAATTTGAGCTCTATTGCCTCTAAAATTTTATAAATAATGGTAAAAATATTTTCTAAAGAAAAATTGCAAAAATATATTGAACATCCTGCCATGATCTATCAGATTGCTAGCATCTAACATATTTTAATAGGTATCTACAAGCCAGAGCTCAGTGACAAAATGCATGCTTTACATGCAAATACTAAGATTGATTCCTGACATTTCCAGCTAAAAGGGCTGGGAAAGGCCACTTCCTGAATTCTTAGAAAGCCATTTCCAAGTAGAGTAGGTGACACTGGGATAGAAGGAACAATAGTCTGACTTAACATAAGCAAGCTTCATGTACTCAAAATGTCATACGTCTAATATTGTTGTGACCATTCTTGTTTCTGTCCTCAGGTGATGATGTAACAGTTTATGGAGTAGTAATGCAGAGGTGGAAACCTTTTCACCAAGATGCACGCTGTGATGTAGAGATTGTCTTGAAGGCCAATTACATTCAAGTGAACAACGAGCAGGTGTCAGGTGTTTTAATTGACGAGGAAGTCTGCAAGGAATTTGAAGAGTTTTGGGAAAAACATAGGAGTGATCCTTTAGCAGGTGTGTAAAAGAGAATAAAATAGAGTAGTGTATACAGCTGTTGGTGGAAGAAGTAAATGCCAATATACTGATTTTGTCCCCCCCCCCCATCAAATTGTGGGGACACAATTAGGTCTGCTCTGTTAGGTCTGAGGTGCCTGATTTTATGGAAGTTGGACTCTTAGTGCTCATCCAGAGGACCATATAATGTGTGACATGATCGCTTTGTGAATTCATTATTTTTCGGTCGTCCAGATGACGTAGCGCATTTTCGCACGGTTAAATCCGCTGTTGCATTACTGCAAAAAATGCGATTTGCTTTTTTAAATCAGGAACCATCCACTGTACCATAAGGTGCTCGGATGCAATACCGCGGACTTTAGGATGTGGGCGGTCCATGGGCGTTTCCCCATACCCCTTCCCTCATTCCCAGCCAATCATGTATTTCCACTTTTGTGCATGTGCGCAAATGTCCAGGGAAATGGTGTGGTGTTGGGGGGGCTCTGCAATTATACTGCGCAGCTACAGCTGTTTATTTTTAGCCAGCCTGCGAACTGGGTGTCCGCTCCAGGTGAGATCTGCAATTGTGGCTGTTTGTAAAGCCCCCTTTTTCCTGCCTGGTCTTGCTCAAGTGCGGCTGGTTGGTGCAGGGAGCTCGCTTTGCTGGCACTTTGAAAACAGCCATGGGAAGGAAAGGGAGAAGGAGGGGGGTTGAAAGCAACGGAGCATCAAGTTTTGCCCCAAAGTGGTTGGGAAGCTGCTGGGAAGCCTCTCTCGGTGGCTCTTCCCTGATGCTGACGCCGCCGCCTACGTGTAAAGCGAGAGGCAGGCAGAGAGAGAGAGAGAGAGAATGGGGAGGAGCTGGGAGCCTCCACCAAGCACTGCGCTCTAGAAAAGCTTGGGGGTCAGGAACCTTGCAGTGGAGCCAGAGGTCCCAGCTCGCAACTTGCGTGGTATTCGATTTATGAGACATTGGGGGAGGGGGGGATGAAAGGTACAAGGACAACTTGAATCCAGAACATGCCTGGGCGGGTGTGCGCAAATATGCAGAGTCACAAAGCTGCCGCGCCACCCCAGGAAAAGTTGGTTCTGTAAGAAGGAGGGTGCTCCCCATTAAACTCTCAGCTTTCCTGCCATTCTTTACAAAAGAAGCAAGTAGTAGCAGCTCCTCAATACCCCCCTTTCCATTCTGTAGAAATAAGTGGAATTGCCAGCCGTATGTATCTCCAGAAACTGCAATATGCATAAAGGCAGAAAAGCATGCAGTCAGTTTTGCGAAATATAGCAAACAAAAACACAGGAATTATTGGCATATAAGTGCTTTGCTAGAGCATGTCGGGCACCCTCAACCATAGAGACTGGTGGTCTACCTTCCTAGACATGACACATTGTTACTTGCTTGCGGTTCCATGAGAAATAAGTGGAATTGCCAGGCGTGTTTACCCCCTGAAAATTTGATATGGAAAAAGGCAAACCACATACATTCAGTTTTGCGATATATCGCAAATGCAAGCAAACAACAATACAGCAATTATTGTCAGATAAGTGGTTTGCAGTTCTCTTTTATCAGAGGGAACGCTTCAAAGCGGAGAAAGAGGAAGGGATGTTTGGCAGCTCCAACCTCATTCCCCCTGCATGCCTTCCTATTACAAATTGTTCCTGGAAAATATGTCCAGCTTGCACGTGTGTGTGCAAAAGGGGGGAAGGGAGGCCCTGGACTCAGCACCACCACCAGCAGCCCCCAAGAATCGAGGGATCCAGCAGCCGCGTGGGGTTCCTTAGCTAGGAAAGGCGGCTGGGGGCTGGGGGGGAGATGGAGATCCCCCTCCCCCAAGCCCTGGCTTGTGAGCAATGTTGCCAGAAAGGAAGAAAATGTAGCTGCCGCCACCACCTCCCACCGCATTGAGCTCGCTACATCGCGGCACTTCCTATCCCGAAGCTTCACCAGTGCAGCTGCTGTGAAGTAGCCTCCTCCACCCCCGCATGAGCCGAGGAAGCTCAGCATGGCTCCGGTGCTGCTGGGGCTCCTGCTGTTCCTGGGCTCTGGGGTGGCACACGACCCTGTCCAGACGCCCGTTGGTCTCCGGCTGCCCTCAACTGCACAAGGCAGACATTTAATAGCTGTAAGTGGAGCTGTACAAGAGCCAAAAACTCGGTCAACTCCATTACAGCCACTACTTCCAAACCAACAGGAAATTCAAACTTTTGCACTCTTACATTCAAGCACATGCGCGTTATTGTGCTTTGGTGCAAAGGGAGAGAGGAGCATACGTCATATTTTGCGGACCAATTGGCTGATAGGGGGTGGTGGTTCAGGCAGAGCTGGGAAAAAGCAAAAAGAATGTAAGGGTCTTCCCGCTGTGTGTGCGGGCGCAAAAAAAGCGTATTTTTCAGATCGGAAAAGAGCGAATTTCAGGCAAAGTGGGGATTGTCAGATGACAAAGCGTATATGGAAAACGTGGATTATCGTGGTCAGTTTGGACGAGCCCTTATACCAGTTAGTTCATACCTAAATTTTCAGAACCCTCCCAAGTAAGGCAGATCTTTAAGGAATCTCAGTAACATTCATTCACCTAGGACTATCGGTTGTTTCCTCAATAAGTGCACATTTCATTCCTATTTGTTGCATGCTGAGAGCATGCATTCTTCTTCATGGTAGCACTTCAGTGTTGGGAATTTCATCGTTTCTGAGCATTACAATGTGTTTCACTGTTTTCCCTCAGGTGGTAAGTTCTTAGCAAATTCATTGTGAGTTCTGTGCTGAACATGGTTGTACAAGTGACATGGTCATCTTCCGTTGTTGTTTTTTAAGTTCATTATTGAGCACTTACTATGCTATGTTGCTGCACCAGAGTGGTTTGTTCCACTGGGGTTTGTGCCTAGCTTCAGTACACTTGATGATGTGATTCTGTAGAAAGGCTCTTGTTGCTTGTTGTTTTTTCCCTCTCTGTGGCTTGTGACCCTCCAGTGCTAAACTGAAATATATGAGCTGCTCATAATGTTTAATATAATTATCGTCAATGCTATAAACTCAGTTATTAAAAAGAAGACGGAGAAAGTAATGTATTTACATTTTATTTATTTATTTGTAATATTTATACCCTGCCTACTGACTGAAGTTCTTGAGGTGGCTTATGATATATTTGATATGCATCAAAATAGATAGGGAGCTTCTGTAGCGGGACAAAGGTGTGTTATACAAGCTTTACCCTTAGACATTCCAGCTGCTGTTCTGCTCCTGAATATCTGGGGCATGGCAGATCTCAGAAGAAATGGCTGCTAGAACAGCCCGATGTTAGCCCCTTGCAGGGTGGGGCTTCCTCACCTGGGTTTCCACTGTTGATATCTTTTGTACTTTGGGCTCCTGACAGCAGACACAAGATGTGCTGGAGAAGCAAAAGTGTTTACAAGCCTCCACAGATCTCCCAGTTGCCACTTTGCTTCTGAGTTTCTAGGCCACAGCAAGCCTCAGAGGAAATGCCCTGACTTGGGAATGATTGAATTAAATTCATTAGGGTTTACTCCCAGGTAGGTGGGGATAGGATTCGACCCTAAGCCCCTCATAAGGTGGGGTTTCCACAGTTGGGCTGCTTCTGCTGATGTCACTTTTTAAAACCTATTGGGCAGCATTTTGTGATCTATTTGCCCTAGAGTAATTACATTGACACAAAATGAGAATAGTCAACGCTAGATGAGGCCTGCACAACTCATAACCAGTCATGTATTATGTCATGTGGGTGCTTGGCAGCTCACCTGTTGTTGCAGTCCCAGGCAAGCAACAAAATATTGTGGATTGTGGGTTTTTTGTTTTGTTTTTTGCCATAACAACATAGTTTACAATGTTGGGTACTGCACAGCTAATACAGAGCCCCATCTCCAGGCAGCTAGCAAGTCCTGCTTGGAGATGGGGATCTATGAGGTACACACAGATTCCATTTCTTCCTAATGCCTTGGTGTGCTACTTCTGTATGTGCTTGTGTGGTGCTGGGGAGGAGGGAAAGAATGATTGCTTTAGAGATGTGAATCTCTCTCTGCACAGATAATGCTATGTTGTTTTTAATTAGGGTAAATTATCCTGTCCTATCACAGTCTTGTGTTTATTTTCTACAAAGGAAACTCCATGAATTTGTTGCTTTTCTGCTTTTGTACATTCATGCTCTAGGGTAGAACTAGCCTCTTTCAGGGATAAAAGTTCTTTTCCCTCTTCGAAACTGCTGGTTGAGCTTCCTATGCTAAATGTGACAGGGGAATGTACAAGTTGAAATTTGGAGTCTGGTGCACTGCAAGAATCAGTACACCAGAAGGCAGAATTCATTTTGTCATATCTCTCTGCCAGTCAAATCATGAAGTGATTTTTGCAGAAGGGGACAGAGAAAGAAAAGTATTTCAAAGACAACTGGAAAGAATATGACAAGAGTTGTTTCATTTTTAAGAGAAACAAGGCAAGCTAGTTCTGCTTAATGTGCAGTACATGGTGTCTAATTTCATAGTAACTTTCATTTTAACTGATGGAGCAATGCTGTGCCCATTCAGGTTAATGGATGGGGAAGAGTCTGTACAAGGGAGATGTAGCCCTGGGCAGACAGAGCCACATTGCTTTTGGTTGGTTGGTTGGTCATATTTGTGTGACCAGAAGCAGGCTTTTTTGTGTTTGTGATAAATACATCTTTATTCCAAACTAGAGTTCTGTGTGTATTCAAATATGCATATGATATTACTGCCTGTGCAGAGGTCTCCATTCATTTCAGTGGAGAGACCTGATTTGCTCAAACCTTCCTCCACTTAAGATAACAAGTCTGTGTTATTTCTATGATCCCTTGAGTCCCCCTGTGAGGTGGAGATAAATTATATTAAAGATGATATTTCAATAAATTAAGCTATACATCTAATCTATATAACACCTGTTGGATCTCTGTGTAAAATTGTCCATTGTAAATCTGGGTTTTTGCCTTTCATCGTCGTGAAACCATCCCACATAAAACTGGTAACATAATAAATTCTATCTGATTTTTTAAGCCACCTATTATAGTTTCTTACTTTAAACCTGATGTGGGTAACCTTTGGCCCTTCAGTTGTTGCTGAACTACAACTCCCATCAGCCCCAGCATGCATGACCAACATCTGGAGGACCAAAGGTTCCCTACACCTGCTCAAAGGAAATAAAATGAATAGTATATTAGAAGAAATTGGCTTAAGTGTGTGTGTGTGTGATCAGATCTAGGTTGTTAATCAACTGAACTATTTTTTTCTTCCCTCTTTCCAGGGAGGAATGAACTTTTAGCAAGCTTGTGCCCTCAGATTTTTGGATTATATCTTGTGAAGCTGTCAGTAGCCATGGTGCTCGCAGGGGGTGTGCAGAGAATAGATGCTGCAGGCACTCGGATTAGAGGTTAGTATATAAAACTCCCTTCCCTTCTTCTACACACACACAGTGTTAACAACCCTCTCTTTATTATTATACTTGTAAGACACTGGCTTTAGTTGCTGCACCACTTTCAGTGTAAAAGAGCTACCATCATATAACTTTTTATCCCTTAGTTCTTGCTTGCTAAGGTAACCCTGTGAAAGACACTCATGTAAGAATTGTAATGTCCTTTTAAAAATCTAGAAAACAGCTTTTCCCTCTCTTGGGTGTTGTGAACGGCAGAAGCTTATGGTATAAAGAGATAAAGGAAAGATTTGTAATATTAGCTACTTGGTTAAGTTAAAGGTGTTGGTTTTGCTATACAAAGCCCTATACAGCTTGGGACCATAATGCCTGAAATATCGTCTTACCCTTTTTATACCCAGTCAATCACTGTGCTCTGCAGGTGATACCATCTTGTCAAGAGGTCCATTCCACACAACATAGGAAGCGGACCTTTAGTATAGTGGCACCTACCCTTTGGAATTCCCTCCCCTTAAATATTAGAGGGACACCATCTCTGTTATCTTTTCGGTGCCTACTGAAGACCTTCCTCTTTCAGTAAGCCTTTTAAGTAAAGATATTATCCCAGTCTGCATCTGTGTTGGAACTGCTTTTTAAGATGTTTTTAAATATATATATTTTTAAACAAAGATTTTTTATTTTAAGATACCACAGAAAAAATTAAATATCACCTTCAAACTATTGATGTCATTTGTATAGATAGCTGTTGAGTTCAGATTTTCTGCAATAAATGCTATCTACACTATAGTGGAATATTCTTGAGTAAAGCCATTTTTATTAAATAAGTACCTTTCCATTTAGAAATGCAGGCTACCACATGTTGATCTTGCACATCAAAAGGATAGAAAAATCCTACACTTTTAACAGATGTTAATATTTTACCTTTCCCTCTTTTGGTATCATATGAGATGAATATTCATTATATTGTAGTTAAACAAGAGTATAAAAACATGATAGTAATTAGCACTAAAATTATGATTCATCTAGCAATGTCTCTAAGACCTCTCCATATATTTGACTTAGCAAAATTGGGATTTAAATACTTTTTTAAATTTTCATTATTCCAGTTATATTCCATCTTTTCCTCTAAGGAACTCATGCTAGCATAAATGGCTCTTCTCCCCCTCCCCCACTCCTCATTTTATTCTCACAACAACCCTGTGAGATAGGTTAGACTGAGAGACAGCAACTGGCCAAATGTGACTCAGTGATCTTCATGGCAGACTAGGGATTTATCAGAGATTACTGGACCTAGACAGGTTGGACTATGCATGTAGGTGCCACCACGTGTTATTTTCGGCACGTGTGGGTAGACCTGGTTCAGGGGGCAGAGCAGATGGGAGTGCACAGGACAGTAGATAAGATCCTTCTGTGCACCAAGTGTACATGAATTCATGTACATATGGTAAATTGCTGCTTTGTGAGGATATTTTCCCTGATAAGCAGGATAAAAATTAAGTTTTTCATTATAAAGACAGGAAATTGACTGGTATCGTGACACATTTCTGCTGTTTTATTACTTCTTGGGCCTGGTATTGGATAATACCTTAAGTCTAAAATGACGCTTTAGCAATCATTTGTACATTTGTTTCCCTGCAAGGTGAATCGCATCTTTTATTGGTTGGCGACCCTGGAACAGGGAAATCTCAGTTTCTGAAATATGCAGTAAAGATTACCCCACGATCTGTACTTACAGCAGGAATTGGATCTACAAGTGCAGGTAAAAGGAAATGTCCAAATGCAGAGACAACCACACTCAAGTGGGTTGGAGGGCCAAGCTTTTCACCCAATAGATACCTGTGGGCTACACCAATAATTTTTTCCTCCAAGTGTTTTATATTGTGGGAGGAGGGAATCAGCAATTTTCTTCTGAAAATATCTGCGTGATGTAGGCCCATTGGACTACTCTTCCACTTGCTGCCTGCCAACATCCTTTCATCGTCACCACCTCTAGCGCCTATCTGCAGCTCATAGCCCCCTACTTTCTGTACCCTCTTGCCTTTTGCTACAGCTTGACCACTAAAATGCTTTTGCAAGAAAATTGCCTCCACATACTGCCATTCTAAACAACTTTTTCTCTTTTCACTGAACTGCTCCCACCCATTACACATATGTGCGCATACATCTTGGCTAAAAATTGTGGAATGAGGAAAAAAGCTGATGCTGAGTTGGGCAACAGCAGGCATTGGTAGGTCAGGCCATTGCCCTGCCAAACACGTTGTTTCTAGTTTAATAACTTGTATAGTGGAATGTCTCAAGGACAGCCTGGTGAGGCTCTCTTGTGTACGCTTCACAGTCTTAGCTTACTGCATGCCAAACAAACCTGTTGACTGTTAGTTCAGCTTGGACCTGAATTTGTTATTCATAAGCAATATAATACCGGCTAGTAGCTCAATGAGGAAAAAGCATTCAGTGGAAAGCAAGTTGTAGGTTCAAGTCCCACCACAAGATATTAACGTGATCTGTACATTATTATTATTATTTCATAGCAAAACTTATTCCTAGAAAGAACGGGCCATAGCTCGATAGAACATCTTCTTAATCTTCTGTTCATCTTCTTAACGGAAATCAGATGCGATTACACTTGCAGCAAGTGCAGATTGGTGGCGCTCCTAGAAGAAAAGGTTAGGGGGCTGCAGCAACGCATAGACACCCTGCGACTTATCAGAGAAGATGAGGACTTCCTCGATAGAACACAAGAGGAATTAAGGGAGCGACACAAAGTACAGGAAGAAAGTGACAAGGAAGAACAGGACTGCAACAGCAACAAATCCCCGTGGACGACTGTCACTGTAAGGGCAAGGAAAAACAGGAGGGAGTCAGAACTGCTGCAACTAACAAATCGCTTTCAGCATCTCTCAGCAGACAGCACCCCTGAAGAGCCTCAACAAACTCAACTGCATCAAGAGACACTGACTGCAAAGGAAGACTCCACACCCCAGAAGGAGGCTGATGCACCACCGCTCGCGGCAAAAAGGGGACGGTGCTGGTGGTTGCAGACTCGTTGCTCAGGGGGGTAGAGGCGCGGGTATGCCAGACGGACAAAATGAATCGGGAAGTCTGTTGTCTCCCTGGGGCACGCATCCGGGACGTCGCTGACAACCTGCCGAGGCTCATTGGGAACCAAGATAGGTACCCCTTTCTCCTCATCCATGTGGGCACGAACGACACGGCCAGAAACACCTTGGAACAGATCACCTCGGACTATGAGGCTCTGGGTAGGAAGGTCAAGCATTTGGGGGTGCAGGTGGTCTTCTCGTCAATTCTTCCAGTGAAGGATAGAGGACTACAAAGGGAAAGGAAGATACTGCAGGTCAACGACTGGTTATGCAGATGGTGCCGACGGGAAAGGTTTGGATTCTGGGACCATGGTCTAAGCTTCTTGGAGGGGGAACTGTTGGCAGGAGATGGGCTGCACCTCACGAGGACTGGGAAGAATCTCTTTGGCAGAAGTATGGCAAAACTCAAGAGGGCTTTAAACTAAAGCCTCTGGGGGATGGAGATGATAGCTTAAATACCGATCCAAAGACAGCGGGTTGTAAACGCAATGATTTGAAGGGTACAGCAGACACTGGGAGGGAGAAAGGGATGCACGGCAAAGCTCACGGTATATTAACGGAGAAATCCAATCGGGACAAAAGAGACTTCTGCTGTCTATATACCAACGCGCGGAGCTTGGGAAACAAGTAAGGGGAGCTTGAAGTCTTAGTGCATCAAGGCAAATATGACTTCATAGGGATAACAGAAACTTGGTGGGATGACTCCCATGATTGGAATATAGCCATTCAAGGATATAAACTCTACAGAAAGAATAGAAGCAACAGAAAAGGAGGGGGAGTAGCGTTATACTTCAAAGACAAATACACCTCTATGGAAATCCAAGAGAGCGAACAAAGGGGTCAGGTAGAGACCACTTGGGTAAAAATAAATGGAGAAACAAATAAAACCGACATGGTAGTAGGTGTCTACTACAGACCCCCTGGCCAAGAAGAGGTGGTAGACGAGGCCTTTCTCAAACAAATCTCCGAAATCTCAAGGAGGCAAGAAGTAGTAGTGATGGGGGACTTCAACTACCCAGATATCTGCTGGGAGACAAACTCTGCGAAGCACAAAGCCTCCAACAAATTCCTTGATGGGCCTTGCTGATAATTTTCTCTTTCAAAAAGTAGAAGAAAGAACAAGGGGATCGGCAATCCTGGACCTGATCTTAACTAACACGGACGAATTGGTTACGGGAGTTAAAGCGGTCGGTACCTTGGGGGAAAGTGACCACGTAATGCTGGAATTCGGGATTCTGGGGAAAGCCAAAGAAGAATATAGTCAAACATGGACCTTGGATTTCAGGAAAGCCGAATTTAGCAAGCTCAGGGAAATGATGGGTAGGATCCCGTGGCTAGATAGACTAAAGAAAAAAGGAGCCCAAGACGCGTGGAAGTTCATGAAGAACGTATTACAAAAAGCGCAATCGCAAACAATTCCAAAGAGAAAGAAAAATGGAAGACATCGGAAAAAGCCAATGTGGCTACACGGAAGACTGGTGGAGGAGGTAAAAGTAAAAAAGAGCATGTATAAAGAATGGAAGGAAGGACGCATCACCAAGGAAGAGTACCGATGAGCGGCTCGGGCTTGCAGGAATAGCGTAAGGAAAGCTAAAACCCAGAATGAACTGAGGCTGGCGAGGGAAACGAAGAACAACAAAAGGGTTTTTCAGATATGTTCGAAGCAAGAGAAAGACCAAGGAAACAGTGGGACTGCTGCTCAGTGAGGATGGCAAAATGTTGACAGATAACGAGGAAAAGGCAGAACTGCTCAACACCTATTTTGCCTCCGTTTTCTCCCAAAAATGGAACAGTGTGCAACCTTGCATCGGTAGCAATCTCAGTAAGGGGTCGGGATTGCAGTTCGAGATTGATAAGGAGATAGTCAGGAAATACCTAGTTAACCTAAATGAGTTCAAATCTCCAGGGCCTGATGAACTGCATCCCAGAGTATTGAAGGAACTAGCGGATGTACTCTCGGAACCTCTTGCCATCATCTTTGAGAAATCCTGGAGATCGGGAGAGGTGCCGGAGGATTGGAGATGGGCAAACGTCGTCCCGCTCTTTCAAAAGGGTAAAAAAGAAGATCCGGGGAATTACAGGCCAGTCAGTCTGACTTCAATACCGGGAAAGATATTAGAACGGATAATAAAAGAGTCCATTGGCAACTATCTAGATGACAATGCTGTGATTAGAAGGAGCCAGCATGGGTTTGTCAAGAAAAAATCCTGTCAAACTAATCTCATCTCTTTTTTTGATCGGGTCACTAGCTTAGTAGATGGTGGAAATGCTGTAGATGTCATCTATCTAGATTTCAGCAAAGCGTTTGACAAAGTCCCCCACGACCTTTTGATTAGCAAACTAGTCAAATGTGGACTACATGGAAATACTGTCAGGTGGATTCACAACTGGTTGGAAAACCGTACTCAAAGAGTGGTCGTCGGTGGCTCTGCTTCGGACTGGAAGGAGGTCTCGAGTGGAGTGCCACAGGGTTCTATCCTGGGGCCGATACTCTTCAACATTTTTATCAATGACTTAGACGATGGGGTGGAGGGAAGCCTTATGAAGTTTGCGGATGATACAAAACTGGGAGGGATAGCTAACACAATGGAAGACAGGAATAAAATCCAAAGGGACCTGGATAGACTAGAAAATTGGGCTGAAATTAATAAAATGACATTCAATAAAGACAAATGCAGGATTCTGCATTTAGGCCACAAAAACAAAATGCACGGGTACAGGATGGGAAATACCCGGCTTAGCAGTAGTGCGTGTGAGAAGGACCTTGGAATTGTAGTGGATCGCAAGTTGAACATGACCCAGCAGTGTGATGCTGGGGCAAAAAAGGCAAACGCGGTTTTGGGCTGCATAAACAGAGCTATAGTTTCCAGGTCGAGGGAAGTAATAGTCCCACTATATTCTGCATTAGTCAGGCCTCATCTGGAATACTGCGTTCAGTTCTGGGCGCCTCATTTTAAGAAAGATATAGACAAGTTAGAGTGGGTCCAGAAGAGGGCGATGAGGATGATAGCCGGTATGGAGAACAAGTCTTATGAGGAAAGGTTGAAGGAACTTGGCATGTTCAGTCTGGTGAAGAGAAGGCTGAGGGGTGACATGATTGCACTCTTTAAGTACCTGAAGGGCTGTCACACAGAGGAGGGTACAGATTTGTTCTCTGCTGCCCGAGGGTAGGACTAGGTCTAATGGTTTTAAGTTGCAGGAGCGTAGATTCAGATTGGACATTAGAAGGAACTTCTTGACAGTAAGGGCGGTTCGGCAATGGAACCGACTGCCTAGGGAGGTGGTGGGATCCCCTTCGCTGGATGTCTTCAAGCAGAGGCTGGACAGCTATCTGCGGGAGATGCTCTAGCTGTGGATTTCCTGCTGTGAGCAGGGGGTTGGACTCGATGGCCTACAAGGCCCCTTCCAACTCTATGATTCTATGATTCTAACATGTGCTTTGCATATAGAAGGCCTTAATTTCAGTCTACAAGCTCTCAATTTTAAAAGAATCTAAGAGCGTAAGAGCAACTTGGGTAGATCAGACTAAAGATCAATTTAATCCAGTATTCTGTTCCCACAGTGGGCAAATATCTATGGCATGCCTGTATTTGTTGTTTCTTAGCAACTGGTATTCAGAGCCTTATTGCCTCAGATACTGGTGGCAGTGCACAGCCGTTATGACTAGTAGTTATTTTATAGCCTGATTCTCCATTGAATTAGTCTGATCCCCTTTTAAAGCCATCATCACATCTTGTGGTAGCAAATTCCAGTTTACTTTGTGAAGTACTTACTTTGTCCTGAGTCTCCCAACATTCAGCTTCATTATATGAACCTGGGTTCTATCTAATATTGTCTCATGAAGCAGGGCTTAGAAAGCGAACCTAGAAAGCCACCAGCAGCTTCACGGGGATACATGAAATTTCAGCCCAGTTTTGTTTTCTTTGGGAGGACCCATGCAAAGTACATGTTTTTCTGCAGAGGATAAATTTAGGGTTTTTTAATTATTATTATTATTATCTTTATACCCTGCCCTTTTTCCAAAACTGGAACTCAGGGCGGCTTACAACTAAAAATGGGTACATATAATTTGGAGATATAAAAATCTACATTTAAAATAGAATTAAACTCATTACAGCATTAAAACAATTAAACATCACCTAAAATACCTAAAACCAATTTAAGAATAATGTAATCAAACAGTAAAACAATACGGGATACCTCTAGAAGTCCTGTCCTAAACAACTTCTACTCCAAAAGCCTGCTGGAATAAATAAGTCTTCACCTGTCGACGAAAGGACAGTAAAGAGGGGGCCATTCTTGCCTCCCTCAGAAGGGAGTTCCAAACCCTAGGGGCAGCCGCCGAAAAGGCCCTATCTCGCACCCCCATCAATCGCACTTGTGACGCACCAGAACTGGGTCTTCCTTCTGTCCCACTCTACAGCACCCTAGATAAAAACAATGCACACTGTATGGATGTAAAGACTTGCAGACCCCATCATGCACACCTCCAACTTCTGTTTTAAGTTTTTTATCACCTTTCATTCAACTGTCCAGTGTATGGAACTCTTCAAGGAATAGTAAGCTGTCTTAGGCCAAGTAAGTTCATTGGTTGATTTAGCTCAGTATTGTCTACACTGACCAGCAGTGAATCTCCAGTGTTTTAAGCAGGAGTATTTCTGAGACTTACCTGGACTTCCTGCATGCAGAGCATGTACTCTACCACTAAGGCATGGCCAGTTCCCATTGAACCTTTGAATACACAAGTTTCTAAAATGGCATTAGTATACATGGCACTTACATAGGGCAGATCATCCCATCTAAAATTCAACATGGGAAAAAGGAATGCTAAGCTGAGAATTATTGGGGGCAGGTAGTGCTCTTTCAAAGAATAGGCTTGCTTCAGTAGTGCTACTGAAATAGGTGCAAGGGCCGTGCAAACATTTTCTCCTACTAGGCTACACGTATGATATTTTATTACATTAGTGGCAGCTAGAAGTCCTGTTAGAGCCTATTAAGTGTGTCTCAACTCACCATGCCAAACACACCCCATCAGCTGTATTTGGTGGCCCACTAGGGGTTCAATAAACCTCTAGCTTGGGGGCTATAAAAACAGGGCTCATTGGTCACATTGCAGGCCATACAGTAAGTGGCTTTCAGCAGGGTTGATAAATCTTTAGACCACAATTTTACACGTAACCACTTGCAAGACATACTGCTTGATAAGGACTACTGCAATGTGTTGTTTTTGATGGGATGGAGAACTTGAGTAGAGTGGCCGTGATCCAAAAACCTATGCATCTAGATCTATCTATTGATGGGAGGGTTTTGTGCTGCATTTCCTCCTGTGGTAACATTTCATGGTGTGCTGCTAACCACTTATGTGGGAAGGGTGCCCCCCCCCCCCAGCACATGCATAATAGATAGTTCATCATCAGCGTTTGTGGACAAAATTGTGTTTTTAAAGACATATGCATTAAAAAGGTAGCTGGAGATTATGCTATGCTTCCTGCTTTCTAAACAGCTATTTTAGGCTACTCTTGCATATATGTACTTAAGAGGTCTGCCTACTATCAAATAGATTTAACGTCCTACCCTCCTGTTCTCTCCCCAACCCAGCCTACACACACACACACAAATACATGTTATAATAACAGATTTAGTATGGACTAAAAATCCTGAGAATTACTTAAAAATAGTTTTTATTTATACATCCACTCAAATACCTTTCCTTATAAACTCTACAGGATGTGGTGGGGGGTTAAACAAATTCTTCACATTTTGTTGAATATGCAATTCCAAGGAAATAGTTTCTGGTGGTGGGGTGTGTGTGTGGTATGTCTACATCCTAACGCATGTATAGTGCTGAAGGGTAGTCGGTCACATGCAGTCCATATGAGATTCTAACATAACATTTAGTGAATTTTCTGATGCTGACCATCCTTTTGAAGCAGAAGGCAGTGCATCTGTAGAAAGGAGTGACTGAAGATTTGGGTTGCTGCTCTCTGCATCTGTCAGTTTTTCTGTGTTGTCCTCCCAATTAATATGGAATCTTGTGACCCTGGGGTTAGATGCTAAAATATTCCTTTGGAGCTGCAAAACAAAGACACTCATTAACATTTCAGAATTAAATCACATACTCTTGATTACTAGAGCAGTCCTATACTAATTTCAATACAGCATAGGAAAAGAGTGAAGCTGTTGATGTTCTAAAATGTTGCTGCACTTGCTGTTTTTACCACTGAATTTAAGATTAAGAGCAGATAGAGAATTGTCAAATGCAAGTAAATACAGAAGTCAGTTCTTCCTCTTAACTTTGTTGTGTGACAACAAAGTAGAACAGGGAATTCTTACCTTCCCCCCCCCCCGGACCAACTTTAACAAATGTACATTTTATTGTAAAATGCTTAGAGGTTTTTACAATTAAGCAGTATTCAAATTCTGTTTTAAAATGTCACTACCTGGTGACCCATTTTCCTTTGCCTACACAGTTTAAAATCAAACAGCAGGCCAATGCAGAGGGCTTTCCAAGAATTGACAAATGGCTGTCCAGCAGCACCTGCAAACCCCCCTTTTGGCAGGGAGCTGCACCTTTACCTGACCTGCAGGCATGGCTTGGGCAAAAAGGCCTTATAGGCCAAATGTGGAGGCCTAGTGGGCCGGAGGTTCCCTGCTGTTTAAGTAGAAAAAGAAGCCAACTTGTACAAATGTGAGCACTATAGTCAGCAAACTAATACAATCTGTGATGCTTACTCATATTGGAGAGACATCTTAAAACTGATTATCTCTAAAACAGGTTTAAAACAACATGGGCCCCATGCCACTCCCAAAGGCCTTCAATTACACCCCCAGCAGGCAGCCCAGAATCGGAACTTTCCTCGCTGCTCCTGCTAGTCGGTGTTATTAGCTAATGAGTGAATTCAGAGCTGTGATTGATGAGTATGTTACCAGGCAATAACAATCCCTAGGGTCCTAAAGAGCTATTGTTTTGCCCTCCCTTTTAGTGTACTGTCCCTCCTTCTGTCTTTTTCTTTTTTTAATACTTGGAATCTCCATAGTTTGCTCTTTTTCTATAGCAGCCAGGATGCATCTTTCCTGTTACAGGGTTGCCTGAGATCAGGTAGTGCCTAGGAATTATTTTCTGTAAATACTGCTACACAGTAAGAGTAAGTGTGGCCTCCAAAAGGCAACTGTAAACTTTGCAAAAAGGATTAGAACTGTCTCCAGCTTTGTAGGAGCTGAAGACCAGGGACTCCTTAAGAATTCACTGTATAAACGTACAGTACAATGGTATACATGTGTACTCAGAAGTAAGTCACTTTGCGTTTAATGGGACTTATTTCCAGGTACATGGGTACAGGCTGGCAGCCTAGGCTTTGGTTTAGGCTTGGAGTTAGGGGAAAACAAGGTTCTTGTGCCTCTTAACAGCTGTATGGCATGCAGAAATTCAACAGGCCTGGAAATATAATTATGGAAATACAAATATGGGAAAAGCTTCACTCAATAATTTTGTGTTATGAAATGCCCCCCATGCTATTTTGTGAGTGGTGCCCCAAGCACTCTTGCAAAATTTGAAATGTGCCCTCTGGTCCAAAAAGGCTGGCACTCCCTATCTTAATGCCATGAGACCCGTAAGCCCCATTTCACACTTCAGAAGTAGGAAGAGAAACCAAATTCCTCTGCTCCTTCATGTTTCATAACATAAGAACTAGCCCTTAGAATATCAATAACCTTATTTTAGAACCCCCAGCTTCACAATGAGCCTGTCAAACAATACTACCCCCTCCTACTGAGCCCTTTATTATTGACACTGTGATTCAGGCTTTCCATTCACTGCTAAATTTCCTTGGTGATGTGAGCCGCCAAGAAAATTAAATCTTAACATTTAAAATGAGACTACCATGTTCCAGTGTAAGAACTCATGTTAAACCAGCAATAAAAGAACTCTGTGCTGGAGTTTAAAGTTTTCTTATTGTCTTGAACAAGTTCTGCAGAGTGGTTCATCTTTCCCAAACTGACATAACTTTTCACAGTTAACAGAACTGTTAGATACAAGTGGCACACTTTCACAAAACAAACTGAGAACATACATTTAGCTTATTTAAACAGTTATATTTTCACTGTTTCATTCATTCTTGCTGCTGTTTTGAATGTCACACTTCATTTTGAGTAAAATCAATTTGAACAACCAGTGAACACTTGCTTGGAGCAAGCAGAATAAAAAAATAAATAAACCTAGGAAGAGCAGGATAGAATAGGCACAAAGTACGAGTACCTTAAGTGTGCCAGATTTTTGCATATCCCTATAGAACTCACATTTAGACATTCTGATTTTGCCAGATGAAATACTAATTTTATGACAAAGCTGTGAAGGGGGCACATCTTCATTACAGCTTCCTTTAATTAGATGAGAACTTAAGCCTACATGGAAATTATATGCCAAGTCTTTGAAAACCTGCTCTGTTATAACTTACTGATACCACTTTAAACAAAATACATTCTACTGTTCTTTATAAAAAACTCAAAGCAGCACATCTACAAGGTTTACAACAGAATCATACCATGTTCCTGGGAAAACGTTGTGTTAATTCAGTGGGGGGAAACATGCTCAGTGGCACTTGTACATTCCTGGGCTGAATTCAGCACTGAAACGTGCCCTAGGGCTGAGCCCTAACCCAAATTGAATATTGTAAATGACTTTTTACCTAGGAAACTGACAAAGAATAAGGGTTCAGCATGGAAAGTATAGACCAGGGATTATATGCTCAGCAGTCAGGCACTGGTGTGCAGAGCAGTACAAAATAGTCATAATAGACTAAAGAGGATACCAAAACACAGATGTCATTGGTTGATAGTAACCAAGATTAAGACAAGATTCTCTTTTCCTCTCAGAATTATTAGCATGTTACATCTTTTTAAAATAATTTTGACTTACTGATTTATTTCGGTTCTTAAATTTAAAATACTAAGTAATGAAGTCTTTTAATAGAAAAGCAAAGTAGAGTAAGTCCTACCTTAGAAAAATCTGGCTTTACTGGAGGATTTTCTCTCAGTTCTGTTTCAGTATATTCATTGTTTACATAATAGCCAACTCTAATAAATTCTTGACCTCTGTAGGTGCAGGTGATTAACACAACTGTTACTCCTACAGCATCTGCATCAGGAATTAATCCTGGATTGGGAGCATCTGCCTGCAGCACAAAAAGACCAGTTAGAATAGAATTAATCAAAACTCTCCCACTTTTTTTTCAAGAAAGAAACCACTGTGTACTGAACATAAAGAGACTTGGCACAGTATTTAATTGTTGTCAATCGGACTAAAAACAAAGAAGGTCAGATTTTTTAAAAAACTGATATTTTATGTTTTCAAACACCATCCTCTAATTGTTTAGATCAAGGAATCTAAATTTCAACCTCAGTCTTTTATTTTTGTGAGGACTTTTAATTTGTTACTAGCCTCCTTTTGTCTGTGGACTCTTTAGTACCACAACCAGGTGAATGCATGCTTATACTTGGCAAACATGCTATTTTCACCCAATGTCCCTTAATTCTTTACCCCAAAGGGCAAATATCAGCTTTTTAAAGGCTTTGTGGGTTCACCCAGCTATTTAACTGCCCCCCAACAGACATTGGCCTGGTTCTCGCATAACGTTAAGCCATGGTTTATTTGTATGTGCACTTAGCCCAGCAGACTAAACATGTTGTCTCCCCCACCCCTGGCAATAAACCCTGATGTGAAGCTATGGTTTGTTGTTGGCTTACAATCCATAGCTTGTTTTAACTATGGTTTGTCATTATGTCTGAACTTAACAAACCTTGGTTAAGAAAGGTTGTTAAGTAACTCCATCCCAGACATTCACCAAGCTACATAGCCAGAAGCAAAGAGCTGCTGGATAACAAACCAAACTCTGGAGAAGCAAGCAGTGGCTTGTTTGCTCATCTGCAGGATGACGTGATTTGTTGAACAAATCGTGGTTAAAACAAACTATGAGCATTATATAGAGATGCAAGCAGTGAAGAGATTGTACAGTCATCAAATTGTGGAGAGCTGTCCAGAACTGCAATGAATAACAAGTTCAATCTATACTGAGATTTCAAGTCCTAGTGTTCAGATAGCACACAGTAAAACATGATCAAATGTTCAACTGACTTGGTTGCAAAATATTTTTCATGTACTTTAGAATTGCTTTAAAGATGTACAATAGCATTTTGTATAGTGTTAAATGTCTAGTTAAGATGAGCTGAGAAATACAAGTTTGTGTCTTTTTGTAGGTTTCAAATCAAGCAATTCAGGTAAGTTAGGAGTTTGTCCTAAAGTTCTGCCTGTCCTCCTTTAGAATAAGCTATCGAATTGCTTTCCGCATTCTTTTAACATGGGTGCTACTCTTCTCCAAGCCAGTAAAACAGGGAAGGGGAACCTGTGGCCCTCTAGCTTGACTACAACTTCCTTCATCCCTGACCATGGGTTGTGCTGGCACAGGCTGATGGGAGTTGGAGTCAACAACATCTGGAGGGCCACAACTCCCCATCCTTGCAATAAAGGCTTCTGGATATGTGGTTATGTTTATATACGAAGCAAGTGACACCTTGCCCCCTCAAAAGGTCTACTGTGTAAGAAATATAAACACCACATCATGACAAACTGTGGGGATGGGAGCTTTTATATTTTTATTTGTTTAGAATACATTGTAGGTGGTTTGGGACATACCTGGATTATCTGCCCCTCTAAAAGTATGCGAGCATGTCGCTTTTGCTTGTGACCAGAATATTGGAAACACTGAATGTTCACTCTAGTTTCGTACTGTTTTTAAATTTATTTTCCCATCTGCAGGCTTTCCCTCTCTTCTATTCCCTGAACCGATTCTTCTTTAGTAACTCTCTATTTTCTGGAGCTGGGAAACTTACTGTTTATGATAAGTAGCTCTATGTGCATATTTGGGCATGTCTGCATGTTCTTGGTTAAAAATGAGCACCCAGAGGGCTATCCAGCCTTGGGTTAAACCTTAGATTTGCAACTCTTTCTAAGCAAAGGGCACAGCTGAACTTCACAGGCATTTAATGTCAGGATTTGTGACTGCTTGTCATTTAGGATCTTAAAAGAGTAGCATCTGAACATAAACACACACAATTCTGTAGAATTTCCAAAATACTTAAAGCAGACTTGCCTGAAATACAAACATGTGTCTTCCTGCAGGAACAGGGCCCACCAAAACTGAATCTAGAACTTGATCATACTCCTCACTTTCTGCTGAGCCCACATAGATAATTTTCCATTCCAAATCTACATTAGAAGAAAAACCTTTAAAATTAAAAAGCTTTAAGTGCTTTTGTTTTATCTAAAATAAAACCAAGAAGTCAGTATTGCTTCTAACATTCCTTTCCCTGTAGTATCTAGAACAAGAATAAATTAAAACTATCATGTTTACATTTGAAAGCAAATACTGAAAACCAACAGGGCTGACTGACAATCATTGGAATTTACTTCCAAGAAAGTGTTTTACAGCACTGAAGATTTGTTTTAAAGAGGTTTGTTGCTTTGGTGTCATAGATAATTGTAGCCTTCCGCTGAATTATTGCATGATTTTGTAATATTTAGTGGTTGAGACTGCAATCCTAACCCCACATACCTGAGAGTAAGACCCACTGAATTCAGTAGGGCGTACTTCTGAGTAGACATGATTAGGATTGCACTGGAAGTCCAGAAGGAGTCCTCAATTTCCACCTGACAACCTGGGGAGGCTAACTGCTGAAGGGTGAGGACAGAAGTTGTCAGCCAGCCCTACTTGTGGGAGGGAAAGTGCTGCTGATGACCTCACTACCGGCATCAGCACTGTCCCAGTAGAATTGGGGTGGTCTAAAGAGGGGACAAGAATTCGTTACACTGTCGAGATGAGCACAAACATACAATCTATAACCTCCAGCAAATTCCCACAGAAGAAACTATTGTCTGAAAAGATGTAATTAATTAAAAGTTATGCAGACAGAAAGTAGTGACACGAATACTCTTCAAGCTTTTTCACCCCTACTCCATCCCCCCAAAAAGACTATCATAGCTAAAATCCGGTTTTTGATTGGCGTTCTATAATTTATCTGATGGTTTTAAATAATGTAGTGTTCCCCCCTCCGTCCCTGCCTCCCAACACTAGGAGTGGATAGCAGGGCGAGGGAAAACCGCTTAACTTGCAGGTGTCACACACACATTTGGTTGCTTTTCCAGTAGTAGTAGCAGTAGTAGCAACAGCTCGCCTCCCCTCTGCCTTAAGCCCGAAGCATGCGAGATGTTCTCGTTAAGCCCTCCTCTCGCCTACTCGCCCAGCAGCCGCCACCACCACCCCATCACCACAATGCTGGCAACATGGCTGCTCCCAGCACTTAAACAAGTTCCTTGGAACTTAATGCTTCCCCTTCTCGAATGCGCTTGCGGGGCTGTCAGAGACCCGCGCAGCGGAAGACTCAAGAAGCGGGTCTTTTTGAGCCGCTTTCCCCTTTGAAAAGCAGAGGGAGGAGGGAGGGACAGCTGCAAAAGCGCCTGCAAGCCCTTCAGCCTTCCCAGCCTCCTGCTCGACGCAGCGAAGGGGAAACTGCTCAGCAGCAGCAAGGCCTTTCCAAAGTTTAAGCCTGAACCACCCTCGGATTGGCTCGCCCTTGTCACAACAGCCACCCCAGGCGAAACTACTCACCTTCGGACAGGTCCTCTATGCACTCGAACGTAATTTCAAACTGGAAAGGGTTGTAGAAAGGCGAAGGGTTGTCCAGCACCACTACATTGTTCACCTGAACCTTTGCCATATTTCAGGGAAGGGGGACCCACGAACAATAGTAGCAGCGCGTTACCGCAGTCCAAGAAAGTCCGACGGGCTCCCCTTTTGCAGAACACCAACCCCAGTACCGGTAAATGATCAAGTTGTGAGTTAGGGAACTTTGTTTCTCCTTTTTCAAACCCCCCTCCTATGCCCCCCTCTCTTTTTTCTTTTTTAAATTTTTACTCCAAGAGCACTCCACACTGTTTTGCAGCTTTCCTATTACACTAAACTACAGCCCATTCTGCTCTGTTAACTGGCAGAGCTGGCGCGGATTGGCTGCATACTGAGCTATGACCCTCCTCCTGCAGCCGAGGCTTCCCTGAAAGAGCAAGATGGGCTTCCGCAGCTAGAATGGAGTGGGCAGTATTAGCTGGTGCTCCACCTGCTGGACCAGAGGAGGGTGAAAGGGCTGGAGAACGAACGGGCTGGCGCGTAAGAGAGCAGCAGGAGGTGGGCTTGGCATTATTTACTGAAACAGAGAAAAGGGCTGCTGCTGGTTATAAATGCTGCTTCCTCAGCTGATTGTTTTGCCCAAGAATAAAGTCTGCATTGTATTTGTATGTAGGTACAGATAGATAGTTTAGGGCACCGCCAGTCTAGACTGCCTGTATTTGCCTATGGGAGGGTTTTACTCAGTAAAGTGGATTAAAGACCTCTGCCCCCCTTGTACAACAAATCCACTTTTAAAAAGAAACAATCTTTATGCAAATAGGAAAGTGGAATAAAAATGATTAACGGGGGGGGGGAAACACCCCCACAAGCATTTCTGGAATTAGTTGTTTTTTTTTTAACTTAAAACTTTAGACAACCTTAAGGACTGACTGATCCCGGATAAAACTGCCAGTGTGCTAGTTCCTCCTCAGAGGGTCAGGCTTATCCACAACGGAGTTTAATGTGACTTTGCACCTGCTTGCCTCTTTTGCTTTTTTCTTTTGCTTTTTTGCAGCATCTACATGGTGGCAGTCCGTGTTACACCCCTCCCCCTAAGTTAGGATTTTTCCAATCTGCCAATAACCAGATGAGGAAAGAAAATCCAATATAAAATTGTATGTTACCTGACAGTGCACTGAAGTGCATTGTGTGAGTGGTGTTTTTTTTGGGGGGGGGTTCACATGTGTGATGACCTTTTTTCTGGGTGCATCCTTATCACGCACCCTTGATTCCATTTAGTTTCCATCAGACCAAAGGAAAGGATGCAGCCTGCCTTTTCCACCAGTTGTTGCTGAAGGCGTGTTCGTAGGTTTCAAACAGATCTTTTGGTCAGAACTGCTCTTCCACAAAACAGCTGTATTAAAAATAAAAAATTTCCCTTGCAGGTACAGAAGGTGGAGAGGAAAGGATGCAGCTGTGTTTAATGCAAACAACTCTAAATCTTTAGGCTTGGAGCAACACACTTTTTAATGCATTTTGTGCAAACTACATTTTTTTTGTTCTGAAGGTTTGACAGTGACTGCTGTGAAAGACTCTGGAGAATGGAATCTGGAGGCTGGAGCACTGGTGCTGGCCGATGGAGGCCTTTGTTGTATTGATGAGTTTAACAGCATCAAGGAACATGACAGAACCAGCATTCATGAGGCAATGGAACAACAAACCATCAGTGTGGCCAAAGCTGGGTAAGTGATTAAAAAAAATAGGCTGTGGATGTTAATACCCAGTTGGTCACTACACTCTGCAGATACCAGCTCAACAAGAGGTGCATTCCACACAACATAGGAAGTGGACCTTCAGTGTTGTGGCACTGTCATTCTGGAATTCCCTCCCATTATATTAGACAGGCACATCTCAACAATCTTTTTGGCACATACTGAAAACCTTCCTCTTTCAACAAGCTTTTTAAATAGAGACCTTATCCCAGTTTGTGTCTGTATTGGAATTGCTTTTTAAGATGTTTTTAAAGATTTTTTAAAATATGTTTTTCAGATGTTTGATAGACGTTTTTAGTGTTTTATCACCTGTTTGCTACTCTGAGCTTCAGGGAGGAAGAGTGGGATATACATTTAATATGTTGTTGTTGTTGTCATCATCATCATCACCTTCACCCTTGAAAAAATGCTGTATGAGAGTCAGTGTGATGTAGTGGTTAAAGTACCATACTAAGATTGGAGAGATCTAGGTTCAAATCCACACTTAGTCATAAAGCTCACTGGCTGATCCTGAGCCTAATCTACCTCACAGAATTGTTGTGAGGATAAAATGAGAGTGAGGTGGAGAGCCACACATACTGTCTTCAACTGCTTGGAGGAAAAGCAAGGTATAAAGGCAATAAAATGTTTTAGCTTTCCTATTGAGATCAGAAACAGCACATTGAAACTTAAGTCAAGTGAAAAAGCCTGCAGAGAAATACAGTAGGGCCCCGCTTATACGGCGGGTTAGGGACCCAGGCCCCTGCCGTAAAGCAGAAATCGCCATAAAGCGGAACCCATTGACTTTAATGGGACGCGTCACGCGAAAATGTCGCAAAATGCCGTAAAATCGCAAAATTGGCTTTAAAACAGGGATTTTCCGTGAATTGAAAGCCACCGCATCAGCGGAATGCCGGTAAGCGGGGCCCTACTGTAGTTGAATTGTGTCTCCCCACAAATGCTACAAATCCCAACTCCAAATGAGTTAAAATCTACCCACAAACCATGCTTGTTCACCCTATTTGCATAAATAGGCCGGAAACAAGAGCATGCCCATTAAATATGTTTTTGACCTCAACAAACAAAAAAACCAAAAATAATTCAAAAGAGGGAACAGCATATAAACCCACAAATTAAAAGGAATGGTGGCTATGAGACAACCTGGGGTGGAGGGGGACTCCCTGCCCTCATTTTTATTTAAAAGAGACAGCTGCATGTGTCAATAGTTTTGAAGAGAGTTTAAAGCAGTCTGAGAGCAACTTCACTTCTCATGGTATTCATAGGGATTTCTTTGGTCCCATCATTGCTTCTGCTCAAACAGGCTTTGCAGGTTTTTGAAACAGTGCAGAAGCCTGCAATCTATGTTTACCAGAAGGGAAAGCAAGATGAGCAGTGAACCCTCTTTCAAACACGGAGGGGGGGGAATAGCATCTTCCAGCATATGCGCAGTAATATACATGAGACCAGAAAGCTGAGGGAGTATAAAACTCTATCCCATCCCCAGATGTTTTATCTGTATTCAACTGTTTTCACTATATGACATGGTTTAGTCACTGCAATAAGCTAACTTATGGTGAAGATGAGTACCAGTATATCCTTTCAACAAGTTTAAACCTGCCTTGGAGGGTGGAGGGGAAGAGAGCTTCTGTTGACTGCTTATTTGCTTCGTCTTGCCACTTTCCCAACCTACAGCAGTGAGCAGATGAAACATCTCCCTACAGTAAAACTGCTATGCTAAATGCACTTACTAAGGAGCATGCTCCACTGAACATAGTGGGACTTGGCTTCTGAGTAAATTGTGGCCTTGCAAAATGCGCTGCTCAGTTCTTACTCTAAATAGTGTATACAAGCAGCATAGATGGGAACGAATACTGTTCTTTGACCCTTTGTTTACATCTTCTTGTACCAATTTAAGACTGAACATAACACAGCCTTAAAATGGCCATTATTGGGTACTATTTTCAGTAAAAAAGAAAGACAACCATTTTTAGTGAGTAGAGCAATGACACAGTTGTTTTGTGTTGCAGATGGAATTCTTCCATTCCAAATATGTGTTCTGGGGCTTCAACCTTTCACTTCCATATTTAGACATCATTAAGGCATTACAGAGGGGGGTCAACACTGATTTCTTTTTTGGATCTCTGTTGTTACTGGCCAAGAGTCAAAATACTTTTCCCATGTTAAGCAGTACAAACATGAATGCTAAGATTTTTGGTGCTGCACTTGCTCCTTCTCAATACATGAGGTAAGAGCTAAGATGGCACCAACTAGAAATAGATCGCTTCGAAGTCAGATTTAGAACAGCTGTCTAAATGTCTGCCCTGAAAAATTTATGCTTACTTGGACAAAACATCCTTCTGGAGCTCTGAAAACAAACCTTAGGTCAAGGTCAAATGAATTAAGGAAAGGAGGAGGAATTGCACTATACCAAATGTTGTTACAGACACCCTTCTTATGAGCATGGATGTTTGTATAGTGAAATTCTGTATGAGTACAAACATCTGTGTATTTATGACTGTACATGCAAAAGGAAGAATGCACATATGGCCATGCATCAAACAGGCATATATGTATGTGTGAGTGGCAAAGACAACATTGTAAGAGAATGTGCATTTGCCTGCATGTGAGAGAGCATGCATATATTTTTCAAGAGTCTGGACTGTCAACTTCTAATTTAAAAAAATATTCCCCCCGGGGGGGCAAGCAAGGCTGGATAGTGGGACCACCTGGTAGGTTGTAGCAGTATGAGGATGGAAGTGGATGAGTTATAAGCAGAATCTGGAGTTTTCAGGTTTTAATAGTGGCTTTTCAGACTTTAGTTTTAGTTATCTGATGAAACAAGTTTACTGGATCAGATCAGTCAGTTTATCTTCTCATCTGTTCAGCCTATATGCAGTTTCCGAAGTGCTTTGGGAAAGTCCAAAATGAAAAGTGCTCTGCCAAGAACTAGAAGTGTGTGTGTGTGTGTGTGTGTGTGTGTGTGTGTGTGTGTGTGTGTGTGTGTGTGTGTGTGTGTGTGTGTGTGTGTGTGTGTGTGTGTGTGTGTGTGTGTGTGTGTGTGTGTGTGTGTGTGTGTGTGTGTGTGTGTGTGTGTGTGTGTGTGTGTGTGTGTGTGTGTGTGTGTGTGTGTGTGTGTGTGTGTGTGTGTAATAAAACTCTGAATCAGATCAATGTATATCACCTTTCTCTTCAGTTTAGTGTGCAAACTAAACACAAGAACCACTATCTTGGCAGCAACCAATCCAAAAGGGCAGTATGACCCTAATGAATCTGTCTCTGTGAACGTTGCCCTTGGCAGTCCTCTCCTTAGCAGATTTGACCTTGTCTTGGTATTGCTGGATACAAGAAATGAAGAATGGGATCGCATAATCTCTTCGTTCATATTGGGAAATAAAGGTAATGGTGTCTTTTTCATTAATTCTAGAGAGCATATCTGAATCTGTACGCTTACTAGGCTACCTTCTTTTGTGTTCATATAGAATAAGTGCAGTAGACCATCAAAACTGAGGGTTGGTTCAAATTAAATCACACACTGAGTTTAAGTCTATTGATTTCAGTTGGTCTACTCTGATTATGACTTAGTTGGATTCAACTGTGAGTACCAAAGTGATTAACTACAAGCACATTGTTTAACAGAATTTATATACTGTTTGATTATAAAAAAAACTTTTAAATGATTTACAGGAAACATTAAAATTATCAATACAAGCAGTTAAAAATATTTAAAAGCAATTAAAACAGCAGTAAACACATACATGTGTAATTATTGATATAACCAGCCAGGGAGATCTAGCTGGTCTTCATATGCCTTCTGTTTTCTTTGGCTGCTGCTATTTCAAATGACTTTTGCTAAGAAGCCTACTATCTTGTGTTCTTTGGAAAGAAAATACACAAGATTATAAGTCCCTTTAAAGCACTTTAATTTTCAGCTTGGTAGACTTACTGGCATCAGCAAGTGTGGTATGTTTTTACATTTCAGTAATGACAGAATTAATGACAACAAACGTTTGTGCAATCATGTGTGATTTAATTTGACTCCAAAAGTGTTGCTGCTCTTGGTCTATGTTAATACATTGGAAACATTTGAAATAATCTTCAAACCATGTAACAAAATATTACGATCTCTATAGTCACTACAAGATGTAAAAAACTACTGAAGTTTTTGTTGATCAAGCAGTGTTTAGATTTTCTTAAATAAATTTAACCATGGAATTCATTCAATGGTTAGGGGTGCACAACCTCACACATAAGTACACACAGCCACCTATTGCATGCAAAGATCACTGGATCAGGGTTCACCATAGCTTTGGATGGCTCAAAGCACCTGAGGTATGCAATAAGGTAGAAGTCATTTGTCTGGGCCTCTGTAAGCTCTATGATATAACAAAGAATGTAACTGATTTTAATTTTGAAAAACATTTTTATAATTAAATTCCCACTGGATTGAATGAATATTCTGATAGTATACAGCAGGCTATGGAGGGCTGCAGCCAGAGTCTTCTATGGAGTAAAGACTACAGTAAAATGTGTGTAACGAAAGGGAAGAGCCAAATAGATAAGATGTGATTGCTACATTCTCCCTGGGCCATGCCTACATCAAAGTCCATCTCTGTCAACCTAATCTGCACCCTAAAGCAGGGGCAGGCAGGAGGTAGATTGGGATCTTCTAGTGGATCTCCAGGTGATTTGCAGTAGATTAGCAAGTGTTTTCAACTCCTAGTGGTTTAATAATAGTGGCAACAAAAAGCCCTCCCTTCTTAAATTAGGCTGCTGCAGTCAAGAAAGTGTGTTTGTGGAAAACAGTAGTGGATTTGCATGCGAAAGGATTTGTGTGCAAGGTTCAGTTTTGGTCCTGAAAACAAATTCTTAGACTGCGCATGTTCTTTCATGCACTTTGTTCTGCAGTTCTGTGTCTGCCTTCCTGAGCCACAATTTTGCACCGGCTCTTGTTGATGGACCACAGGGTTCTAGTGAAAAACAAAGTAGATGCAGCAAAAGCATAAGTCTGCCCACCCTTGTCTTAAAACAGTGACGGGGAACCTGTGGCCCTCCAGGTGTTGTTGGACTGCAGCTCCCATCATCCCTGACCATTGGCCATGATGGCTGGGGTTGATGGGAGCTGGAGTCCAAGAACATCTGGAAGGCACCAGGTTCCCCACCTCTGCCCTAAAACATGATGAAACCTCTGTCAACATTAATTTTGCATTTCATTGCATAATAGGTTTTTGTTAATGTAGTTTCTTTTGAAAACTCTTCTTATGCAGGTTGCCCAAGTGTGTCTGAAAAGCTCTGGACTATGGATAAAATGAAAACATATTTCTGCCTTATCAAGAACCTACAGCCAGTATTGACTGATGAAAGCAACCTGATCCTTGTCCGCTACTATCAGATGCAGAGGCAGAGTGATTGCAGAAATGCTGCCCGAACCACCATCCGCTTATTAGAGAGTTTGATACGATTAGCCGAAGGTAAGAGTTGATTTTTTTTTCTCTTTCTCTTCCTCTTCCATTGGTTGCATCAAACAAAATAAATTACAAAACATTCTTGGAAGAGCTTGAAACAGTTTATACAGCTGATTAGACTAAACTTCTAAATGTGACGTTGAATACTATACCCTCTGTGTAGAGACCAGAAAAAGCACTTGTTTGTGTTGGCACCAGAGCTTGGAAAAGTTAATTTTTTGAACTACAACTCCCATCAGCCCCAGCCAGCATGATGCTGGCTGGGGCAGATGGGAGCTGTAGTTCAAAAAATTAACTTTTCCAAGCTCTGGTTGGCACTCCATAAAGTGAGCATAACATCTAAAAGGCTCTTATCCATTGCACTCGCTCATGCATGTGATGTGTTTCCATGCAACCATTGTATGTTCTTGCCAATGGCCACTTTGGCATGCAAGTGTATGTGCTGTAAATTAAGAGGCTTTTAAATATACATCCACCACCTCGAGCACTAATAGGTGTAAGTAGTGTTCTGAGAAAATTAACAACACAAATGATCAGTAGCGAATGGCATGGTGGGGCAGCACCATTCTTCTGACCTCTGGTCAGCCATGTTACTACTGCTTACCAGGAGGTAGAGAGGAAGGGGTGAGGCAGTGGGAAGGCTGGCGCAGTGCCGGAGTGCCAGATTTGCTCTGCTAGTGCTGACCTCGACTGGAAGCCAGGGGAGCACTGGCACCCCACCGTCACCGTCCACAACTGCAGATGATATAGTGTAGACTAAAAGGCTCATTTCCGCAATTATTAAGTGGCCCAGGTTCTACCATGCATAGAGCTTGATGCTGTTACTGAGTAGGGACACTGGATGCCCCAATATTACGTGTGGAAGGTCTCGGTTTGTTGTGAAATGGCTTGACGTGGTGGAAGCTTATACAGAATGCCATCTTGTAGTGAGAGCAGACTTCATGTGCCATCTGTCCAGCACAAGAAGAAGGAAATATCTACAGTGTATTCTGCCCTTGATATCTATAACAAATGGCTGGCAGTTTTCCCGAAAGGCACCTTGAGGTTGCTTTTCCTTCCTTCTTCCCATTCCTTTTGCCTCCTGTGTCATGACTATTTAGATAATGAGCCTGAGGGCAGGGACCATTGTAGTACTGATTTTTACAAGCCACTTTAAGAGCTTTTTCAGCTAAACGGCGGAGTATAAATGCCTTAAATACATAGTACACAAATATTTTTTTCAAGAGTTAGATATTATTAAAATTGTTGGGTAGTATAATTCTGTTTCCACCTAAAGCTTTCTGAGTAGGTGGCACATACATTTAATACATTTGATCTAACAATTTCCTCATCAGGTTTAGCAACATTTGTTGTTGTTTGTTTTTAGCACATGCTCGATTGATGTTTAGAGACACTGTGACTGTGGAAGATGCGGTAACTGTGGTTTCAGTGATGGAGTCTTCTATGCAAGTGAGTTTCTGTATAGAGGTTGTAGCTAAAATTAGGTGGTACGTGCGATCAGAAGCTGTGGACACAACAGTACAAAGAGGCCGTGCTTCCACATTGGAAAACTAAACTTCTTCAGTAATACCTAACATTTGCCCACAATTATGTACATGTGAGCCTGTAAATAAAATCTCTCTTACTTACCCAATCTCTTCCACTCCACCAGCCCTGATGATGCACTTAAAAAAAAAAAGCCAAGGGGAGGGGGAGATGGCAGAGCAAGGTGTCAGGGATGGAGGGAGGCAGGAGAACCTTGTGCAGGCACAGTGGAAGGTTATCATGGTGGCCACAGGTACCACACCAGGGAAGGGTGCCAATTCTTGTTTTTATACGCTAAGAATACAACCTCTCAAAAGTGTATGTTGATAATAATTTTATTCAGTGCTAAAAAAAACCTCTGCAAATCTTTGTACGACTTAATTCAACACGTAAAGTTTACACACAGACCTATCTAATTAAAGTACATTTGCATTATATTTCTCTCTTTTTTCCTGCAGGGGGGTGCACTTCTTGGAGGTATCAATGCACTGCACACTTCATTTCCTGAAAATCCACTGGAGCAGTATCGTATGCAGTGTAAACTGATCTTGGAGAAGCTGGAACTGCAGGACATTCTGCATGAAGAATTCAAAAGACTTGACAGGTGATAAACATTTATATGGGAGGCAAAAAAAAATAGGACTTATAAATCACTGCAGATCCAGGCAACACACATGCTGCTCCAACAGGCAGTACCATATGATGATCTCACTGTCCCAGAAAGTGAAGGCATATGTTGCCAAATAAAGAATAACTCTGTAGGGAGGCAGTAGAGATGTGAAGGCCTGGGAAGAAAAGCAGGGGGGAAAAATCCCTCCCTTTTCCCAAGTTTTTTTCTCTTACTCCCCCCCCCCGTTTTTCAGGGGCGGGGAAGTAAAAAACTGTTTCTTCTCCAATTTTTGCTTTTTTCCCAGATGTTGACATCTCTAGGGTGCAGTCACTTTTATTTATTTATACACTTAAGAAAATCAGCATAACTAATTAGAGCTGTAACCCAAAACCCATTCTAGGAAGTAAGTCGCATTGAAGATAGTGGGATTTACTTCTGAGCATATAAGCATTGGACTGTACTGTAAAGGAAAAAATATTTTTACTTGCATATGAAATCTCTTGCTTACTTACTATAAAGCAAATGTACTGTTGCTTTTTCACTCACTATGTCACTTGTCGCATTTGATGCTGTTTTCTGCATTCTGAAATGCAGCAGATTCTGCATTTCATAGGTTTTTTTGGGGGAAATCCCATTTCTTTTTGCAAAATATATTTTGTTTTTGTTTTGCAGATTACAGAATGAAAATCCGTCTCAGTTTCTGCAGCCCAAAGACACACCTTTAAACAATCATACGCTTGGGAAATCAGAGCAGATGTCTCTTCCACAATGTTTAGACAAAGAGGACAAAAATATTCAATTGCAACCTCACTTAGTCAAAATAAACTCTGACGCTGATATGCATCCAGTATTTTTGAGCAGCCAGCCATCTGATGATGACAGAGTAACAGGACAATGGAGCATATCCAGTGAGACCAACAATGACAGCAGCTTGAACTGGTTTGACAGTATGATCGGCACCAGCACTGAAGCTGAGAAGAACATTTTTGAGTCTCCAGTTGCAAGAATGTCTCCAACTGCAAGAATGTCTTTGAAAGTACCAAGCAACAAACCCGGTTCTAAAGAGAGAAATCATTTAAGAGAAGCCAAGCAAGCCAAAATGGGAGAAACACCAGCAAGAGTAGCACTGGGAAATGCTTGTAGACAGATTGTTTCTAGTCTTGAGGGGGAAAACGCAACAAAGACTACAAACGTCCTTCCAGAAACCAATGACAAATGTCGAAATGCAGCAGGTTGTACCTCACCTGATTTAGTTATTACTCAAAGAGCCTCTAAGAAATGGCAGAGGGCAAACATTGAAAGAGTTAGTGGATTTTGTGCAAGGTCACCAGATTCTAAAGCTGGGGGTGCTCCAGCTTCATCTTCTCTTCATCCAGAGGTTCTGCAGTGCCCTGGCATAGACTCGAATGCTTCCCCGTCCCACAGTGTGTCTTTAAGGCAACAGAAGTTGGCCACTTCAACCAGGAAGCGAAGTAGGGCCCAAACAAATAAAGAAGGCTTGACAGGAAGTTCCAATGAACCTGAACTGGAGTACACGGGACCTGCAGCTGCTAAACTAGCTCGGTTTTTCTTTGGGCAGAAGCCAAAGCTTGCTCGGTCTTCTGAAAATGAGAATCATGCCAAATTGCCTAAGACTCTTTGCAGCCCTCATGCTTCTACCCCAAATGTCTCAAAAGAAGAGAGGCCAAGGGAAGAATGTCCTGAGAAAAACCAGGTGGAACGCAATGCTAACGTAGGAAACAAGAGCATGGAGAAACAACGCTGTGATGACAAGAAAGAGGAGCAGCAGGAAAACAAAGCTTTTGTCTCTTCTTCCACTAAAAAGGCAGCGATAAGAGAAGAGCTATCCGGTGGTGTGCACGCAAAAAAAGTGTGCTCCAGTACATTAACAAAATTAGCCAGATTTGCCTTCAGGCCGTCTGCTGAATCAAAGCCAGAGTCTCCAGTTTCTTTGAATGTCCCCAGTAATGACAAGGACAGGCAGAGGGAGCCACTGAAGACCCAAACTCATAGTGTGGGGCACTCGAGGAAGTGCTTTGAGCTGGGAAAAGCCAGCACTACAGGAAAATCTTTGTTCTCAGTAGCTGATCTTGATGATGCCATGCTAGACTTTGATTGGGATGAAGAAATCAAGAAAAAACCCAACTCTTAAAGAACTTCTGCTTCCTCCTCATAATGATACTATGATAGCTTTATAACTGGCTTTATTTTTGGTTTGGGCAAAATGCTGTAAATGAAATCTAATTCATCTTCCCTAAAAGAATCTAACAAATGGCCTTTTAACAAAGGCTGGGATCCTGAGTTTACTTCTGCTGGTGGGAGTGTCCTCTGAGGAAACTTCCACTCATGTGACATTTATGTCAGGAAGGAGGTAACTTTCATCAATATTCCTCTTCCATCTGCAGCCCTAACCCTCCCTGCCAAAAAAAAAAAAAAAACTTCTCCGGAGGGTTGGGAGATCCTCCAGAGCAGCATGAGAGACAGGGAAAGAGGCACTGGTGAGAATGCCTCCTATTTTATCTTTCTGTTCTCTGCCAGCAGGATTCTCCACTGGATCTCAGTCCTATCAGTGAATGGAAGGAGCCTTTCCATTCACAGAAACCTAGTTAGGATTCCAGGCAATTATTACTTCTGATGCTATAAATAATGTATTTCTGTATCTTGGCTTTCTAAAATGAACTTTTAGGCCATTCAGACAGTTATCCTTAAGCAGAATAAATCTACTGACGTTAGGAGACTACTGTGGAGGATTGCTTTGAGGAGTAGATGAGGCCAGATGCTGTTGTACCTGTTTTTTTCCTCAAGATGTCTGATTCCACTGATTGTTGAGTTGGCATATTTTGAAATATCACTTGATAAACCTGAGGGATGAATAACCTCAGATAGTGAAATCATTTTTTTCTAGTTTTCTCCTTCAATCACTTTACTACACTGACGTTTGATTCCATTAGATGTAATTATGCCCATCTTCCTAATAAAATTACCTCCCCCAAAATGACGTCTTTAAAAAAGGTTATTATATAGAGTTACATTTTTCTCTCCTCCATCTTCCTTTTAATGTTTGCTCCATTGCTATGCTTAGGCCATAAACCACCTCAAATTGTTTATCCCAGAATGGTTCCATTGCAGAATGTTGCTTTAGGTCTATACCTTTCATTATCTTCCAACTGTTTTAATTGGGTAATATTATGTGGCATTAGTAACTGTGCAACTTTTCATGCAAAGACTGTGAGTTACGTTCATCTAGTAATGCAGAAGGACCCAAAGCTGTTCAGTTCATGGCATTTTACTGGGAAATTTCATTTTTTTGCTATGGGTCCCTCAACATAAAATATTTTTTCACTGTTGTCTTATATTTATTTATTTATTTAATTACATTTCTAGACCGCCCTATAGCAGAAAGCTCTCAGGGCGGTGTACAACAAATAAAATCACAATTAAAATATGAGCAAGTGTGGAAAATATATATATATATATAGTACAATTATAAAACATTAATAAAATTGCCATTGAGATTTATAAATTAAGATCATATTAAGTTTAGAATGTTAAATTAAAATATTTAAAAATTTACAAAATTTAAAAAGCCTGGGCGAAAAGGTAAGTTTTTACCTGGCGCCGAAAAGATAACAGAGAAGGCGCCAGGCGTATCTCGTCTGGGAGGGCATTCCATAGTTCGGGGGCCACCACCGAGAAGGCCCTAGATCTAGTTGTTGATCTCCGGGCCTCTTTATGGGTTGGGACCCGGAGAAGGGCCTTCGACGTCGAGCGTAGTGAACGGGTAGGTACATAGCGAGAGAGGCGCTCCATCAGGTATTGCGGTCCAATGCCGTTTAGGGCTTTATAGGTAAGAACCAACACTTTGAATCTGGCCCGGAAACATATCGGTAGCCAGTGCAGCTGCGCCAGGACAGGTGTTATATGGTCAAATTTCTTTGTCTCAGTGAGAACTCAATTATCAAGATAATTGGTGGATTTAACACATATTTGTTCAATGTGGAATTTGATTTCTTTGTGCAATCCAAAGAAACTGGGATGGTTAGGCTAATGCACAGCTTAAAGTGATTGATTGAGGGGTTGGGCTTTCGTACCATACTTTAATTAAAATGTGTGATCTGCATTGATCTCCAATGAAATACCAGCCAGGAGGTCCCTTCTTTGCCTCACTCCAGTTATTTAGTAAATGCAAACAATTATAATATGTGTGTGAGTGAAAAACTACCTAAGTATTGCACAAGTGCTCTTAAAGGAAAGAGTCCTTATTTGTAAGAAACACACAGGGCAACAATTGTTCACACAGCAACAAATTGCATGTAATTCCATTAAAGTTTCAGGTTGGTGCATGAATTTGAATGAGTCTGATCTTATGCCCTGCTGTGCAATAGCATTGAAACAGAGGACAATCTGAAACCTGAATCCAGCTGGGACAGTGACAGCCATCAGTATTACTGCAGCATCACTGGGAAAAACACTTTCCATGCAAGAATATGTAAAAGGGGCTCTTATGGCTCAGGGAGGTAGTCTAGATAGGTTAGCTGTGATTTACACCCAGTGTTAAGAGCCACTGTCACCCAATCCCCCTCTCTTCGGTGCAGTTGCATTGACACAATTTACTGGCTAGAAATGAGGTTTTCCCCTGCATTCAGAGGCAGACCTCAGATTTTGCAAGTTCTGTCTCACTTGCTAGGGAGCAAGATGCTGCTTTCAAATGTTGCAGTGCAAGCCTCTGCTGTTTGCTGCACTGGAACAAACGCAAAAGAAGAAAAGGGGGGCTGCCAGTAAGTATAAGGAAAGATCACTCTTAAATGTTATCTTCCACCTTTTAGGAGGTTGTGGGTGTTTCCTGGATCCTCCGTGCAAAGCATAATCCTGAACAGCTGCAGCACTAGGGGACTGAAGAAGACCTGCCCTGGGAGTGAGCATCTGAGTGCTTGCTGCTCGCTCCTTTGGGGTGCTGTTTCTCAAGACAGCTGAAGTCTGGTAAGTGCTGCAAGGACTGGAACCCCTGCCTGACCCTGGCTCCAGAGAGAGGCTGCAGTTAATCTTGCAGCCTCTTGCATCAGCTGCTGGCTGGGTCAGGAGGCATAAAAGCCCAGCTTCCCCCCTTCTATTACCTTTTTGTTTGTTGTTTTTTTATTTATCTTATTTATTTATTATTTAATTTGTATCCCGCCCTTCCTCCCAGCAGGAGCCCAGGGTGGCAAACAAAGCGCTAAAAACACTTTAAAATATCATAAAAACAGATCTTAAAATACATTAAAACAAAACAGCTTTAAAAACATTTTTTTAGAAAACAACTTTAAAAAAGGGTTAAAAACAGTATTAAAAAAGCATATTAAGCAATTCTAACACAGATACAGACTGGGATAGGGCTCAACCTAAAAGACTTGTTGAAAGATGAAAGTTTTCATAAGGCGCCGAAAAGATAGCAGAGATGGCACCTGCCTAATATTCAAAGGGAGGGAATTCCACAGGGTAGGTGCTGCCACACTAAAGATCCGTTTCCTATATTGTGCAGAACGAACCTCCTGATAAGATGGTATCTGCAGGAGGCCCTCACCTGCAGAGCGCAGTGATCGACTAGGTATATAAGGGGTAAGATGGTCTTTCAGGTATCCTGGTCCTGAGCTGTATAGAAGCTTGAACTTTGCTGGGTAGCAAATGGGCAGCTAGTGCAATTCTTTCAGCAGTGGGGTGACATGTTAGCGATACCCTGCCCCAGTGAGCAGTCTTGCCGCCACATTTTGCACCAGCTGCAGCTTCTGGAGCAACCTCAAGGGCAGCCCCACATAGAGCACATTACAGTAATCCAGCCTGGAGGTTACCAGTGGATGGACAACACTAGTCAGGCTATCCCAGTCCAGAAATGGCCACAGCCGTCACACTAGCCAAAGCTGGTAAAAGGCACTCCTAGCCACAGAGGTCACCTGGGCCTCTAGTGACAAAGATGGATCCAGGAGCACCCCCAGGCTACGGACCTGCTCTTTCAGAGGGAGTACAACCCCATCTAAAGCAGGCAACTGACCAATTATCCGAACTTGGGAACCACCAACCCACAGTGCCTCCATCTTGCTAGGATTCAGGCTCAGTTTATTGGCCCTCATCCAGCCCACCACAGAGTCCAGGCAGCGGTCCAGGGCTTGCATGGCCTCTCTCGATTCAGATGTTACAGAGAAATAGAGCTGGGTATTGTCAGCATACTGCTGACACCTCACCCTGAAGCTCCTGATGACTGCTCCCAAGGGCTTCGTATAGATGTTAAACAGCATGGGGGACAAGATGGTACCCTGCGGCACCCCACAGCACAACTGCCAGGGAGCCAAAAGACAGTCACCCAATGCTATTCTCTGAGAGCGACCCTGGAGATAGGATCGGAACCACTGTAAAACAGTGCCTCCAATACCCAGCTCACCAAGTCAGCCCAGAAGGATGCCATGGTCAATGGTATCAAAAGCTGTTGAGAGATCAAGTAAGAATAACAGGGTCGCACTCCCCTTGTTCTTCTCCTGATAATGGTCATCCATCAGGGCGACCAAGGGCGATTCAGTCCCTTAACCAGGCCTGAACCCAGACTGGGATGGGTCAAGATAATCTGTTTCATCCAAGAGTACTTGCAGTTGCTGCACCACAACCCTCTCAATCACCGTCCCTAAGAAGGGGGTATTTGCAACCGGTTGGTAGTTGTCACAAACCAATGGGTCCAGGGTGGGCTTTTTCAGGAGTGGTCAGATCACCACCACCACCCTTAAATATTAGGCAGGCGCCATCTCTGTTATCTTTTTGGCACCTATTGAAGACTTTCCTCTTTCAACAAGCCTTTTAAGTTAAGACCTATCCCAGTCTGCTTCTGTGTTGGAATTGCTTTTAATATTTTTTTTGTTTTTTTTAAAAAATCTTTTCTTTTTCTAAACAATATGTTTTTTTAACCCTTTTTATTTAAGGTTTTTTAAAGCTTTTTAAAGGAATGTTTTTAAAGTTGTTTTGTTTTAATGTATTTTAAGGTCTGTTTTTATGATGTTTTAAAGTGTTTTTACTGCTTTTGTTTGCCGCCCTGGGCTCCCACTGGGAGGGAGGGATATTAAATAAATAAATGCAAAAGCACCATTTATGTAATTTCTTCCATCTTTCCCCCCTGCCACCATCTCCAAGAAGAATCCCATTAACTGGGTCCTTCTGTATTTGGGCCTCCGTGTGGACAGCCTGCAGCACACAATTCTTAAGATGCATTGAGGAAGGTTGGGTGTCTGCTCCTCTGCCAAATGAAAGGATGGGTAATCAAAGCATCAATGCCTGTTAGGTTGCTGCTAGAATGAGTGCACACTTGGCTGCTTGTTCTTCTAGGTAATAGTGCAGCTAAGCTTGCTGATATCTACCCCTTCCTGGAATACAGGTTTGATTAAGTGAAAAAACTCAGTACAAAATCTGCCGTGTTCTGTATTCATTATGAAGGATGCACGCATATTCCAAACATGTGGACATAGGGGCTGACCCTTTGCAAGTCTCCGGTTCTGTGGATTTTAAAAGGGAAAGTCATAGACTAAGTACATGTGCACCCATTTTAATCTATGTAGTAAGCTTCTATGTTTGTATTTCATACAAATGTCTCGTGAGAAGCAGATCTACTACCGTATTTATTCCAAAGGTGCTATACAGACACAGAGCCCTTTCCTTAAGATTTACTTGGGCACAATTCACTAATCCCAGCTGCAAGAAAATCTGTCTCCCTTTCAATGGTGCTTCTGTTAGGGCCCCATCAATGACCCATTGAAACTGTGATGCCACAGCCGTAATTGGTGAATTATGTACTGTTATGTAATTATGTACCAATTACATAATTCACTGTAATTGGTGTATTATGTACTGAAGGAACTAAGGCATTAGTGAGCATTACCATGGATCTATAGCGAAATGTCAGTTGCATAAATTGTGTCATTTAATTTATCAAATGTGATTTGCTTCTCTTTTGTCATGCATGTGCTTTCACTCTTACTTTGAGAAAGTAATAAGTAACTAATAGCACAATGTGCAGAGAAAATATCCTTATTCAAGGTGAGAGCACTACCAGGGGAGTTGCTCCTGGCTTTTGATCTGACTGGCATAGCCATGTTTTATAGGGATATAGATTAGGACACCCTTTTCTTTCCTGGTTCTCTCCAGATGCTTTGGACCAAGGCTCCTATCAGCTGGCTGGGGCTGATAGGAGTGTTAATCCAGAACAGCTGGAGGGCACCAGCTGGGGGAAAGCGGCTGTAGGATATTGATTGGTTCCTAAAGTACCCTGCACATTGCATATTGATGGACTGAAAACTTCTGTGCTTCTGTTTTATAACCTTGGGATAGATTCTTTTAATGGCAGTTCTCTACATTTTGAACGTAGGGGCAGATCCACATTATGGTTTTATTTACTGGTGTTATTGCTGTCATGAAATTGTAAATTTCTATGCATTTGGTAATCCAATTTTTAATATCATGGCTCAGTTACAAAGAACTCTGGGAGTTGCATCTTGTCAGGAGACAGGCCTCTGGAAAGGAAAAAATGTTAAGTTTTGTTTCCAGCTGCAAGCAGTTAGGGAGGCCTGAATAGAAACACCTGGTTATCTTTGCTAATCAGTAGGAGCCTGGTACTCAAGGACATGCAGGGCTGTGAAGGTTAAGAACACAGCTGGGAGGGGGGCCTGCAAGGCGTGAAAAAGTGAAGAAGCCTCGAGAAGGGATTACATCAGAAAGCCCCTGATTGGTTAATTAATTCTGGACCGTTGGGTTTCATTTTCCTTAAGTATAGGGTTTGAGACCCATAGCCTTTGTTCCCTCTGGAAGGTTCCCCGGGATGGTTCCTTTGGGTGTCCATCTTGCTGGTGGTCGCCTAAGTGGGGTTCCATTGTTTCGTGCCTGATGCCATTCTCTCTGAGGAGAGATAAGATTACAACTAACTACCTTATAAGTAAGTAGGCAGGATAGCTAGTTTGTTGTTTTCTTGTTGTGTGTTGAAACCTCTTATGTTGTACCTGAACCCCTGATTGGGTGTGTGGTTTAGAGGAATTGTTTTGCTGCTATATTTTGATGTGCACTTATATTTTTTAATAAAGCTACTTGTGTGTTCATTGAGGGTAATGGTGTTCTGAATCCAGCACCTTGACCATTTGACCACGAAACTACCAAGGATAAAGAAGTTAAGCCTAAGTATATTTTGGGGTTTTACCAGAGGTTTCTGGACAAGGAGTGTAAGTTTGGCTCTTGTCGTATCGAACCTTGGTTTACCTATTTCTGGGCTCTGAGTTCCCCTAGTTCAGAGTTAAACCAGTCAAGGGGTGGTGGCAGCCTATCTTCTACCTTGCAGGGTTGGTGTTGGTTTGCACAGCCTTGGCAAGGAGAATTTGGTGATTGGGTTCCAGATCAATTGCCCTAAGGGTGGGAATTGGGTCTGAAGCTTGGTCTCCATGCCTGTGGGGCGGGAGACCATGACAATTGCCTCTTGCCTCCTTGTGAAGCACATGATGCTTGTCCCCACTTGGGTCAATCCCGCTACTTCTGACCCTTTACACCAGGATTTCTGAGACTAGTTTATGTTGACTTTTATGAGTTACTGCATTTTGTTGCCACTCTTTGGATAGAAACACACTCACTCTTTTGCCGATTCCAATGCATCTCCACCTCTCTCTACTGTAAAGCCTAGTGGGACCTTGAGTGTGTGTTTTTAAATTTAGCTTCGAAGAGATTACACTACTAATCAGAAGATCAACCCATTCTCCCTCCAGGTGCGGCTAATGGAGAAGTTTTGATCTGGCAACTATAGCTTTTATCTCATGCGCACTGGCTGCATGGTATTACAACAAATATAGATGGGTGCAGGATATTGGTTCCTGCAAAGCCAATTTACCACCTTTTCCCCACTCTCCCTCCCCACCCCATTCTTTGACTTTACACTGGTTCTGTAGGAAGGAAGTTTTATCCTCTTTTTTCTCTCATGGTCCTATTAATGATGAGCATATTACATGTTTTGGACATAACTGCTCAATGCACACTTGAGACCTGCACAGCTTCAATTATAAATTTTCAGTAAATAACGTGGCTGTGCTGCTGCCTTCAATGGATGCAGGGTGAACTCCTGGGGGTGGTGTCGGGAAAGCAAAAGAATGTGAGGAGAGAAGCAGGCAGAGGAGGCAGCTGGCAGTGTAACACTGTGGGAGTGGATATGTAGAAAAGCACTTGTGAAGGAGGCACCGAACACCTCTTAACAGCTGGCTGCCTCTGACTTTACCATTGCCACACACCCCTCTCATGACAATTTCTGTCCTATTACAGGTATGAATTTTGTGAAGTGTGCATGATGTACACCTTAGCAGGGGAACAGGGCTCAGGGACTGTTGGGGCTAGAGCTAGATGCAGACCAGGTACTGCTCCTTGGCTGAGGATGAATGAGCATTGTATACAGTAAAAGCAGCCCCACTGTCCATTACTACAGAGCTGACATGAAAGCCCAGATTCAGCTAAAGGGACTATGAATGTATTTTTGAAACCAGTGCATCTATGCACACGCACAGAGCTGAGTAAAAAGAAGACCTTTCAAATGCCACACAGAGCCTCACACTTTTAATCGTGTTTTCCAGTAGCACATAGCACAGATTTGTGTTACAACTAGGGATGGGTGAGAATTTTTATTCCGGTCACATTTCAAGCAGAATTTATCAAATCCGCAATTTCCAAAATAATATGAGAACTGAAACACAGCCGTCCTTCAAAATTCACATTTATTAGAATTTTGGGATGCAATTTGCCAACTAAACAACATTTACAAAAATGCATATAAGAGGAAAATGTGCATAAAAATGAATATGAGTAAAAAAAAATGCAGAAAGGCATGAAATGATGAAAAATGGCTTGCAAAAATGTGAACCTTTGTCAAAACTGCCTATAAAAATGTGCTTATTTGGAGAAATCGGCACAAAAATGGTGGAGAATTTTCATGAGGATTTTTTAAAAAAGAATTCACAGATTGCTGCAGAGATGTAGTGACCTGCATTTAACATTGGAGAAATAAGAAACTGAAAGAACTGAAACAGACAGATCTTCCCATCCCTCCTTACAACTGTGCCCCATGATGAGCAGCAATTGCATTTGTAAAACATGCTAGTACCGGGCTTCTTTCCAAACTCAAGGAGCTGCAATGTGGATCCAGCCTAGGAAAATTCAGCCAAGGCTTTTAGAAGGAAGAGGGAGACCAAAGGTCTTTCCCCCTCTGCACATATGTGAAGATGTAGGATTATAATAGGAGAGCTCAATCCTGAGCTTTTATGTTATGGGAAATTAGTAGTAGTCGTACTAGTAGCAGCAGCAGCAGCAGCAGCACTTAACTAGTTTTAAGGTAATAGAAATGAAGTATAATGAATATCACAGCCCATACTTGCCTGATGTCCTGAATTTGGGGATTACTGAACTCTGCATCATGTCTTCAAGTCACTGAATGCGTTGCTACCGGTTTCCAATCCTCTAGCAATCTCCCGACCTTATCTCCAGCCAACCCCCCAATGTCTATTTATTTGCACCACTTTTTTGTGAAACGAATCGCTGACTGCCCAGTGGCTGACCCCAGCTTTGGCATATACTCAGTGCCTTGGTTTGGTGCCTAATGGTGACAGCATCAGCAATTCTCCAGTCTCTGAAGAGCACTAATGTAAGCAAAATACACAAGAGGGCGCCTGTATGCAGAGTTCATGCTGAGATCCAGGGATATTGTGCTTGTAACAGAAGCACATGCACATTGATGTGCAAGGCTGATGTCATCTTTAATAAAAGGCAATCTCATTCTAAATTTTTTCATATAATTTATTGCAGTTGTACTTGCTGTAAAAGTCAAAATCACTGCTCCAGAATGGAACTCAAAGCCACATTCTAACTGCTTTACTTACATCTGAGGACTTGTGCAGTTACAACTAGGGCTCTGATTTGGCAATGTTCTTTTAAACAGACACTCACTGTTCTATTAGTTCCAGAGCGTCTTCACCTCTCTTCTCTGAAAACCAGGGCACATGACATTAGTAAAACCCTGCCCCTTTTTACTGTAAAACTTGGTGGGATCAGCTCAAGTGCTTTAAAAAAAATGCTTCAAAGAGATTTTGAAACTGATTGGTAGATCAACCCATTCCCCCTCCAGGTGTGGCCATTGGAAACGCTTTGCTGTAGATGACTAGTGTGCTCACAGCCAAAGGGATTTTGCAGAACAGTTAAGTTTTCTTGAGTATCATATGTATTCTTTAGTTCAGTTTGGGGATTTTGCTTGCCTTTAATCAGACAGTCCTAGTTGCAACTTCATTGCCAAATGCCAGCAACATCTCTTCTGATACATGGATAAAGGCATTGCTGGGGGGTCGGGAGTAGAATAGCTCAGGAATCCTGTTACAGTAGAGGCATTGTGACTGCATATTTATGAATGACAGTATTTGCCCTTGCTTTCCTTTTATTGCCTAGGCTTTGGTCTCTGTATCCTTGTGGTTTTGTAAAATTCAGGCTGAAATCCTAAACACACTTATTAGGGGAGTAAATCCTATTGAATGAAGTGAGGGATACTTCTGAACAGAAGTGTATAGGACTGTACTGCATATTTTAAGAACTGATCTCTTGTTAATTGAGAAATAAATTCAGATTAGACACTGGTCTGATCCTGGAAACAGTGTCAGCAGAAAACACATTAATGTTCATTGGATGTCTTTGAGAAGAGAACACTGTGGGTCACATTGAAAGGCAAAGCTAGAATTCTTAGTGAATTAATTAAAGATCAGCTGAGTCTCCCAAGTGATGCCGAACAGTATTGCATATCATAGAGGATGCATTTATTGATGGAAAATGAGGCATTAACTGCTAAGTATCCATTGCAATGGAACCACAAATTTCATTAATAATAAATACTACACTTTTTATCCACTGAATACCAATGCTACCTGTTTTCTCCATTTTTAGAACAGATTGCTTTCTGTTCTGTTTGGAATGATATTGTTCTTTATTTTATCAATGAATTTTTTAAATCATTTTTATCATTTATCAATGAAAATTTTACCCTCTAGCAGTTTTCCCACTGATTTTTCCTGTATACCCTCCTCATAACTTGGTTTTATATTTGCATCTGTATTTACATCTGCAAGTTTGTACATTTTTATACACACACACACACTTACAGTATATATGTGTTCCATAGGACAAAGTGAGACTTATGTCTGAGTAATTTGTGAGTGATTAATCTCTATGCAGGACAAGGCGTTCTCCTAGGGGTCTAGGCTGGAAGTTGTATGGGGCTACACTTTTGTCTAGGCCAAGGAGAATTTTCTTGGATACATCACTCCTTTATTTTATTAAATTATTTATTTATTTCAAACATCTCTTACCTGCTCTTCATTGCAAATGCAATTCCAGAGCCGGTTACAAATTAAAACAAAATCAGATACATCATAAAAGTGCTAAAACAAGGGAGATACAACTAAAACCAACTCTGGCACGAAAATCCACCAAAAGCCTCAGCTAATAACCAGGTCTATGTCAGCTCTACACTGCATCAGCAGTGTCAGGGGGGGCTGGAAATTCCTGGGTCTTTGGCAGGGAAGGAAAGTCCTTAGCCAGCAGTCGGGTTGTAAATCTGCCAGGCCTATCCGAAGCGTACTTGCCGAGTCAGAAGTCCAGAAGCGAGGTCAGTGGAGGTCCGGGATCAATTGCCAAGGAGGTCAGTCAAAGAGATGCTGCAGGGAAACTAGGTCTACACAAGCCACGCCTGACGTTGCAGTCAGCAACAAGCTGCAGCCAAGGTGTGCCTTATAAAGAGCAGGATGGACAGCAGGTGTGAGCCCTCAGCGTTTGGGCCTTAAGGAGACAGGCCTGCCTCTCTTCTGCCTGACCTTCTGCTGTCTACGTTCTGCAGGTGAGGGGGGGAGTATCCTGTTCACTGTCTGTGTCTGGCTGCAGGGCCTCTGCTGTCCCTGGGGTGCTCTGCAGCTGAGGGGCAGAAGGAGCTGGATTCTCAGGAGGCTCCTCCGTGTCTCCTGCTTGTGGGTCTGCTGCTGTTACTCCCGAGTCGTCCTCATCTGAGGAGTCCTCTGACGGGGCCATGACAGTCTACAGCTGGCATTGAAAGGTTAACAGAGTACACACCAGTCAAATCACAAAAGGGAGTGAATTCCAAAGGTGGGGGACATCACCAAGAAGGCTCTTTTCTAGTGGGCCTCGGCTAAGGATAATACAGCTAAGAGTCTCCCTGGAAGATCTTAACAAATGAGCAGGTCTGTACAGGAGAAGGCATCCTCCTAGGTATCCAGGCTGCAAGTTGTATAGAGCTTTGTAAGTCAATACGTATACCTTAACTTTGAAGAGGGCTTCCTAGCATATAGGCAACCAATAGCTATACAGTGGAAAAGCTATACAAGCTGACCTCATCCTACCAATAAAGGCACAATACCTGTTTTGGGCCCCCTCTAGGATGCACACCTTAACGTGGTGAGAGGGTTTGAGAGCATTGAAGAAGCTGAGAGCAATGCTATCAGGAGTCTAGACTCCTCGCAGGGGCACCCAAGGTGGAATGATCAAAGCTGAGACACCAGACTAAGATGCAAGATGTAAACCACCTCTGAATACCTCTTAACACGGAAACCCTGTGAACAGAGTATCTAAATTGCAACACGAGATAATGCTGGAAGATAAGACCCCCAGATCAGAAGGCACTCATTGAGCTACTGGGGAAGAACAACGGACAAGTACAAGTAACACTGTGATTAATGATGCAATTGGGTCAAAGCCGAAAGGAAGCCCAGAGGCTGAAGCGCACAGATGCAGAAGGAGAGTCTGGAGTTGTACAACGCACACAATAGGAATAAGGAATGTGAGAAGCATGAACCAGGGAAAGTTAGAAATAGTCAAGCAAGAAATGGAATGCATCAACATTACAATACTTGGAGTGAGTGAATTAAAATGGACAGAAATGGGACATTTTCAATCAGGCAACTACAAAATATTTTATGCAGGAAATGAGAAATTAAGAAGAAATGGGATTGCTTTAATAGTGAGAAGTGATGTAGCAAAAGCAATTAAGAGCTATAGCGCAAGGTCTGAGTGAGCTATATCAATGAGGTTTAACGGGAAACCTATTAACATGACCATCATCCAAGTCTACACTCCAACAGCAAATGCAAAAGAAGAGGAATTGGAGAGATTTTATGTAGAAGTACAGGAATAGATGAATCACACACCAAAACAAGATGTGCTGATAATCATGGCGGACTGGAATGCAAAAGTAGGGAACAGAGAAGAACTAGGAATTGTGGGGAAATGGGGCTTAGGAAATAGAAATGAAGCGGGAGAAAGACTTATCGAATTCTATAAAGCCAATAATTTGTTTTTCGCAAACACATTTTTTAAGCAACCGAAAAGACGACTGTACACATGGACATCACCAAAAGGTCAATATAGGAATCAAATTGATTATATAACTGGGAGCAGGAGAAGTTCCATACTTTCTACAAAAACAAGACCTGGAGCAGACTGGTACAGATCATCAACTGGTCATATAGAAAATCAGAGTAAAGCTAAAGAAGAAGAACCAAGCCATCATAATGCCAAAATACAATTTAAATACCATCCCAGAAGAATATAAAGATCAAATAAGGAACAGATTTGAGGCTTTAAACTTAGTTCACAGAGAACCAGAAGAACTGTGGAGTGAAGTCAGAGACATTATCAGGGAAGAATGCAAAAAGACAATCCCTCTAGTTAAAAAGTGAGAAAGAGACTGAAGAAACTCTTAAAATGGTTAAAGAGAGAAGAAAAGCAAAAGGAGAGAGAAACACGGTTATAACCCTAAGTGCAATAATACATCAACTGGTACGTAGGGACAAAGAACTATTATAATAGTTATTGTATAGAAATAGAAGAGTACAACAAAAAGGGTAGAACAAGAGCCCTTTTCCAAAAGATTAGAGAAATTAAAGGGAAATTTAAAAGAAGAGTAGGGATGTTGAATAATCAACAGGAGAACACACTGATTAACCGAGATGAAATAAAAGGAAGATGGAAGCAATACACTGAAGAACTCCATAAAAGAGATGCAAGGATGACAGATTCACTCATGGAGGAACTGTATGACGAAGAACCAGAAATTTCAGAATGTGAGGTGAAAGCTGCTCTTAAAATACTTGGAAAAAATAAATCACCAGGAACAGATGGCATATCAATAGAGTTGCTACAAGCTACTGAGACTGAATCTGTCCAAATTTTGATAAAAATTTGTCAAGGAATATGAAAAACAATGGCTCACAGACTGGAAGCATTCAATGCACATCCCAATTCCAAAGAAAAGGGATCCCAGAGAATGCAGTAATTATTGAACTATTGCCTTAATATCCCATGAAAGTAAAGTAATGCTCAAAATTCTACAACAAAGGCTTTTACCATATATGGAGCGAGAAATGCTAGACATCCAAGCTGGATTTAGAAAGGAAAGAGGCACCAGAGATCATATTGCAAACATATGTTGGATAATGAAACAGACCATGGCATTTCAAAAGGAAATCACCCTGTGCTTTATAGATTACAGCAAAGCCTTTGATTGTGTAGACCATGAAAAACTATGGAATGCTTTAAAAGACATGGGGGTGCCACAGCATCTGATTGTCCTGATGCGCAACCTATACTCTGGACAAGAGTAAGGACAGAATATGGAGAAAACAATTGGCTCCCAATAGGAAAGGGTGTGAGACAGGGGTGTATTTTATCACCTTACTTGTATAATCTATATGCAGAACATATACAGAAAGCGGGATTGGACCAAGATGAAGGAGGTGTGAAAATTGGAGGGAGAAATATCAATAATTTAAGACACGCAGACGATACCATACTCTTAGCAGAAATCAGTAATGATTTGAAACAAATGCTGATAAAAGTTAAAGAGGAAAGCACAAAAGCAGGACTAAAGCTGAACATCAAGAAGACTAAAATAATGACAACAGTAGATTGATGTAACTTTGAAGTTGTCAGTGAGGACATTGAACTTGTCAAGGATTATCACCGTGGTGCAGTCATTAACCAAAATGGAGACAACAGTCAAGAAATCAGAAGAAGGCTAGGACTGGGTAGGGCAGTTATGAGAGAATTAGGAAAGGTCCTCAAATGCAAAGCTGTATCACTGAACACTAAAGTCAGGATCATTCTGACCATGGTATTCCCAATCTCTATGTATGGATGTAAAAGTTGGACAGTTAAAAAAGTGGATAAGGGAAAAATCAACTCATTTGAAATGTGGTGCTGGAGGAGAGCTTTGCACATACCATGGACAGCGAAAAAGACAAATAATTGGGTGTTAGAACAAATTAAACCAGAACTGTCACTAGAAGCTAAAATGATGAAACTGAGGTTATCATACTTTGGACACATCATGAGAAGACATGATTCACTAGAAAAGAAAATAATGCTGGGAGAAACAGAAGGGAGTAGAAAAAGAGGAAGGCGAAACAAGACATGGATTGATTCCATAAAGGAAGCCACAGACCTGAATTTACAAGATCAGAACACGATGGTTCACAACAGATGCTATTGGAGGTCACTGATTCATAGGTTCGCCGTAAGTCGTAATCAACTTGAAGGCACATAACAACAACAACCTGTTTTGGGTCATGTACTGGCAACAGTATCATTGATTGCTGTTTATACTATGCCTGTGGTGCCCCCTTGAGCATTCTGGTTCTTCATCGTATGGTTCCTCCGTGAATGAATCCGTCATCCTTGCATCTCTTTTATAGAGTTCTTCAGTGTATTGCTTCCATCTTCCTTTTATTTCATCTCGGTCAGTCAGTGTGTTCCCCTGTTGATTATTCAACATCCCTACTCGTGGTTTAAATTTCCCTTTCATTTCTCTAATCTTTTGGAATAGGGCTCTTGGTCTTCCCATTTTGTTGTCCTTTTCTATTTCTATACAATAACTATTGTAATCGTTTTCTTTGTCCCTACGTACTAGTCATTGTATAGTTGCATTTAGGGTTCTGACCGTGTTTCTATCTCCTTTTGCTTTTGCTTTCCTTCTCTCTTTAACCATTTTAAGAGTTTATTCAGTCATCAATTGAGGTCTTTCTCTCTTTTTAACAAGTGGTATTGTCTTTTTGCATTCTTCCCTGATAATGTCCCTGACTTCAGTACATAGTTCTTCTGGTTCTCTGTCAACTAAGTTTAAAGCCTCAAACCTGTTCCTTATTTGATCTTTTTACTATGGGAACTGAATTGTGACCACTAGCCAATTGTCTTTCAAAACAGGCCAGAGAGACTTTTTGATCTCTCTTCTGTATCTGCCTTAGGGAAACAATAGAACCTTTTACTCCCCTTTAAAGTTTAGATCATATTACTTGAAGGTACCCTTCACTCATATAAACTTGCCTATGTAATGGGACCAGTTTCAGAAGCTCTCCTTGATCTCATATGACCAATTAAGTTAATGAGCACGAGAGAGTGGGCCTTTTAAATGGTGGCCCCATGTCTATGGAGCCCTTTATGCAGTGAGGTATGATTGGCCCCTTCAATTCAGGTTTTTAAATAGGCTTTAAAAGTCCATATATTCCAAGTTGCTTTTTCTTGATGGTGTTATGATAAGGCTGTTGAAATTATTTTTTCAGCTGAGCTATGATGATATGGTTTTATCTGCAGTCAATATACTGTTTTTTAAATAGTTGTTATGATTTTTTATCTATTTAATGATGCTTTTGCATTTCTATGTATTGTAAGCTGTGTTGCAAGAGTGCTTACCTTGAAAGATGGCCTCAACATTCTTTAATAAATAATTTAAAAACAAATTAATTGAATACAATGAACTGGGCCAGAGTTTAAAAGGTTAGTTATACTACTTTCAGTCTGTGGTTCATTAGCCAATATTCTGATCTTACAAAAACATTTTCAAAAATTTCTATAAAATCTCATTCATTTGATCATGGTAATAACATTGCTTAAAGTGGTTTAATATATTTGTGACAAGTATAACTGGTCAGACGTTGCCAAACGTAAATATTATCTCCTTCTTGTAGGCCAGTAGTTTCCAAACTTTGCTTCCCATGGAAGCTTGAATATTGCTGAGGGTCCTAGCGGACCACTGATTTTTCTGCCTGTTGTAGCAATAGTAATGTGCTGTGCTAGATGCTGTGTGATTTTTAATTGCATTTTAACTGCTGCTTTTATTCCATATATTGTATTTTTATTGTATTACAATTTGCATTGCATGGAATTCAAATTGTTATACAATAAAATACAATAGAAGAAATAAAAGAAGCAATTAAAAAATTCATTTACAAATCAATATAAAGCTTTAATGTGGACATGCTGTGGACCACCTGAAGCTTGTGGACCTCTGGTGGTCTATGAACTGCAGCTTGGGAACCTCTGTTACAGGCCATAGCGGTGGTGGTAGGGGAAATGGCATACATTTGCATAATCCAAGGGGGAGTTTACACATGCTTTTTTATCACTTGAAAACCGCAGCATCAAATGTTGACTTTAATGTGTGAAACTATAATCAGAGATCAAACACTGCAGAGGGACCTGTCAGAGTGCCTGATAAACATAATACTGCCTTTGTCAGGGCTTCTCTCGAACTTGGTCTCCCCACTTTAATAGTTGCTTATTTGGGGTGTGGTTTCAGGTTTGGAAACAATACTGTTTTGAAAAATTATGTTTTGTCCACCAGAGAGTGCTCTAACATTTAAAGTCTTCCTCTGCATTTTGCAATTCAGTTTCTCCAGTCCTTCAGAGTATCATGCAGAGATAAAAGGTCTGGTTGGTCCTTTAATATTCAAGCTGTAATGTTTATGGGTTTTAAAAATCTCTTTTATTTCTCACTCAAAATAATCCTAGGTAGAATTTTAAAAAAACATTGCTAACTTAATGATGTTTATTTGCTTTGTGATAGGAGGGCTGCCATTTTTGTTATAAAATGTAGTTGAGCTGTACTTTAATATAAGAACATAAAAACATAAAAGGAGCCTTGCTGGAGAACACCAAGGGTCTGTCTAGTGCAGGATCCTGTTTCCCACAGGGGCTAACTAGATGCCTCTAGGAACCCCACAAGGCAGGCAGCAATAGACTAACAGGCAATGGAGACTGGGGGCTCCAATGTCAGTGAGGCAGTGAATCCGCTGTGAGTTTTAGTCTGGACTCAAGAAGCTCTCAGAGGTGCTGAAACCTATTTCCAAACTACGTCCAGGACCTTGGACAGCTTCTTGAAAGTTTTGACCCAGAGTGGACTCACCGCCCCACTGACATCAGAGACACCAGCCTCCACTGCTAACAGGACTATCCCTCTGGAATTATTATTATTATTATCATTATTATTATCATTATTATTATTATTATCATCATCATCATCATCATCTGATTCTTTGTTCCAATTGATAGACAAGAAGGGGCACCCTTTGGCTTCTGTGTATGTGGAGGCATGGAGGAAGTGGATCATCAAACACCACATACCCATTTATGACAATCACTGTATAGCAGTAACCAAAAGTTGTCAGGTTGAAAGTTGAGAGGCTCTCGAGCAGGAAAATGCAAAGAAGCCATGGCTTTCCTTTCCCCACTATCCCTATGTCCATCCCTGACCACTCACTCTGAACTACATCAAAGAGTTTCTGTCTGTTCAGTTCCAGGGGTGACAGAAAGGACTGTGTAAGGTGGTTGCATCTGGTTACTTTTTTGAGCCCGAGGACCATGGGTCCTAATGGGCAACCTTCCAGGGGCTGCCTGCCGGTGGTGGGTGGGGCAAGAGGCAAAAAGTGGGTGGAGCTAGAGGCGAACGTGGGTGGCAATGGATGTGATGCTTACCTTTGTACAGAAGGCTTTGCCGCCCTGGGGTCCTACTGGGAGGAAGGGCGGGATATAAATCTAGTAATAGATAAATAAGACTACATGCCAACAAGCATTTCTAAACATGCACACCTCTCCATCCCCATCCAGGCAAGGAAGAGCCATAATCACAGTTCAAGGACACAGTCCAGCCACGCGCATGACGGAAGGGATGTGACGGAAGAAGTTGCAGTTACATAGTCGTTGGCTGCTGCTGGGCTATAAAAAAGGCTCATGTGTTTGCTGGGTTGCTTGCCATTTGTGAGGGGGGGAAGCTCATAGGAACATCGGAAACTGCCTTATAAGGAGCCAAATGATAGGTCCAGCTAGCTCAGCACTGTCTATACTGTCTGGCAGTAGCTCTCCAGGGTTTCAGGCAGGCAACATTCCCAGCCCTACCGAGAGATGCTGGGGATTGAAGCAGGGACCTTCTGCATGCATATGGGTGTTTTAGCATTGAGCTCGGGCCCTTCCCATTTCCCCCTGCTTTTGTAACTCTGAACAGTCATTTGATAAGCAGAAGCCAGATGCTGATGCTTTCCGTGGCATGGGATGTTGTCACCTGACACCTGCTAATGTCTGCAAGTCACACAGTTGTTAAAGGCACAGCAAATGCGGCCATTTGAAAAGTTGGCAACCGCATTGTTTAGTGTGTTTGTGAAGGGTGCTGAGCATTGCTAGAAGACCCCCATTCCCCTCATAGAGTTACAATTCTCAGAGTTGTCTGGGAAGAGGGACTGACTGTTAAACCACTCTAGGAATTGTAGCTCTGTGAGGAGAATAGGAGTCTCCTAACAGCTCTCAGCACCCTTCACAATCTATACTTCCCAGGATTCTTTGGGGGAAGCCATGGCTGTTTAAAGTGGAATAATATTGGAATAAATGTATGGGGTGAACATGGCCTGAGCAGACAATACTGGACCAGATGGAAGGGACTAGAAGGGTCATAGCTCAGTGGTCGAGCACATGTTTTGCTTACAAAAGGTCCCAGGTTCAATTCCCAACATTTCCACATAGGGCTGGAAATGTCTTCCATCTGACACTGCACAGAGCTGCTGCCAATCACTGTAAACAATACTGAGCTAGGTGGACAGTGGTCTGACTCAGTAAATGGCAGCTTCCTATGGACAAACAATCTGGTCCTGTATAAGGCAGCTTCCTATGGAATCACCCCTGAACAAATCTGGCAAGGGTGCTTGTCCTAGCCTTTAGATCAAGCATACTAATTAGCGGAACTTGGATTCTGCCACGTAAAGCCATTTAAGAAATAAATTTTAAAAAAGGATCCTCCCTGCTTCTCCCCTTTGGATGCTTTGTCCAAGGAGAGTGTCATTGAATAACATTTATTTTGCTTCTGCCTATGTAAGAAGATCCTACTTGCTAAAAAGGAGAAAGTGCTGAGACAAGTAAAATCGGTGGCGCTTACTCCAGCACCAGATCGCTTTCAGCTCTCCTTGTATTCAAGTCACTGAAGACCTTGATGAATTCCCACTTCCCAAGATTGGAGGAGAGGAGGAGGAGGAAACTCTTGAATTGGAGGAAGGTCACTGAAAAGCCCTTCCCAGACAAGTTTCTTATTGCAAACAGTAAAGCAATACAGAGGCCTGTTGAAGCCATAGAGCAACACCACCGCCATTCAAACTAGGTCACTGAGCATCTCTCTTGATATATGGCTGACAGGTGCATCTTCTTCCATCAATGATAAACTTCTGCTTGCTAAGTTTGTCTAAGAAACGCGCACTCCCTCCAAAGCTAGACAGTGACATAGCCTTGTGCCAATTAAATATCAGGATGTAAGCCAATCCTAGACGCTAGTGATTATATACATTACAAAGCAGTATCCAATAGTTGGTGAGCCAACAGCAAATCATGGCTTCAGACTGTGGTTGCTTGGCAGCAAAACAAAAAAGAAGAACATAGTTAAACCACTGGGCAGGGTTCGGAAGATCCAACAGATAATGGTTTAATAAGTTGGAGTTTAATAAACCATGTCTTTGCATTATCTGCAAACCAGGCCTAGCTGGAGGTGATGCCATCTAGGTATCTCTTTCAAGGCCACTCACTTTTCTAGCATTTTTGCTTTAGGTCTTTTAGATTGCAAAGCTATTATTAGCAAGCCACCTACCACTGTGCGAATGCTCACCAGAGCACAAGCAAAATCACTTCTTTTCATCAATATCTTCTTAATGCCTCTGGCAGGAGGCCAGTGTAGTTTCCTTCCAGCTAGAGCTTGTTTTACCAATACAAACTGAAAAGCAGAATCAAACCTGAGCTGACATAATAAGTGCAGGTTGATCTATAGTGTGCATCATCTATTGTGCATTTTAATGTTTTAAGTAATATTATATATTTAATCCCTCTGATGGAGCTTGTCTGCAGCCACCCAGCATTTTAGTCATCTAAAGGTTCTTGAACATGTACTTTTTAACCCATTAGGGTCTGATCAAGAAATCATTTGTAGCAAGTAGAAAAGTTGTCTTTTTTTTTGGATCTTTGCTTTTGGGACTGCTTTATCCATTGTGGCAGAAATTCAATACAATAGTGAACTCAGTTCTTCATGTGCCTATTCTTATGTAGCCAAAACAGCACCATTGAGGAGGGAAGCCGAAATGTTTGCAGTAGTACAAAAAAGTCTTTAGAAAAGAGTCCCTAAAAACAGCCCTAAGGGAACTTAACATGCTCAGTGTGCATGGAATGCTTGCTGGTTTTGACTATTGGTGGTGGTGGTGAGAACAGAAAACAGCAGGGCAGACAGGCAATGGAGTATCCTGGAAGAGGACATCACTTGAACCCTTAACAAGAGCCCTGCACACTGCCATATGGAAAGCAGCTTTTTCATGGTGTCTTCATGCTGGTGTAGGGTGAGATGGGGAAGGGAGATGCCTGTCTTTCTGTTCTGCCTTAATAGCAGCTTGATCTGAAGAAATCAGCCAGTGAATATTTTCAGAGCATGGAGATAAATAGTATGTGCTTCTGGTGATTACACATCAAGCTTATCAAGCTTATAGCATCTTATCAGGAGATCCGTTCTGCACAACATAGGAAACGGACCTTTAGTGTGGCGGCACCTACCCTGTGGAATTCCCTCCCCTTAAATATTAGGCAGGCGCCATCTCTCTTATCTTTTTGGCGCCTATTGAAGACTTTCTTCTTTCAACAAGCCTTTTAAGTTGCGACCTATCCCAGTCTGCGCCTATGTTGGAATTGCTTTTTAATACTTTTTTAAAAAACCTTTCCCCCCCCTAAATAATATGTTTTAACCCTTTTTTAAAAGATGTCTTTAAAGCTTTTAAAAAACATGTTTTTAGTGTTTTGTTTTAATGTATTTTAAGGTCTGTTTTTATGAGGTTTTAAAGTGTTTTTAGTGCTTTTGCTTGCCACCCTGGGCTCCTGCTGGAAGGGCGGGATATAAATCAAATAATAAATAAATAAAATAAGCTGCTGTTAAAGGCATGCTACATGGGCCAACTGGTAAATCATGATAAGCCATATTCAAAGTGCCTTACACACATGCATGCATTTTTAAAGTTTAGCTCTGCTTTTTTTAGGAAGTAACTTTTTACTAATCCCGCTTATTGTTCTTAGCTTCTTACTCCCAGTGTTGAATTCAATTTGCTCCTCTACAGCAAGTGACTTACCTGAACCTGGAACTCTTGCTGGCTAGTCATAAAGCATAAAGATAATCCCCCAGGTTATGCTTACTTATGATTCACCAACTCAGCCTTTAAAGAGATGTGCTGCAGAGTTTAGTTTTACCATTGACAAAGGGATCAACTACATATGGTATACTCTCTGTAACCACTCAGTCTTTTCTAGCCTTGCTTCTTCAGATCATCTTCCCGGGCCCTGATAGTCTCCTGTGGTTCTTGGTGCTTCTGTTGTTATCTTTTATTTCAGATTTGCCCTTCACGGATCTTAATGTGTATACACAGGAAACACACAGTTGTGGATTCAGAGTCGGTTAAAAAAAAAAATGAAGCAATGCTTATTAAGAAGATATCTTTTTTTAAAAAAAAGATATATGCTAGATGAACATCTACTCACTCCAAACACACAAACCTGAGCTTAGTCTGCATGTGGTCTTAGAAAGCACAAAAGATACCACCACCCTCTCCCTGTTGGACTCCTGTGCTGCAGGTTGCCACGCCCTGAAGGACCAGGCCCCAGGTACTCAGCCAGCTGTGGCTGATTCCTTCCACCTGTCCCTTCTTGGAGGGAATACATAAGCTGAGGCGGCTCCTGCTTTGTCTGCCTTTTTGTGGGTCTTGAGTCATGTGCCTGGGAGAGAGGACTCAGAGCTAAGTGGGGAGATTTGAGAGGCCCCCAATTAACGTAGTGACGGGTAGAGGGAGATATGGCGTTGTGAGGAGGACTTGCCAGGTAAAGGGAACGCAGCCCAGGCAGTTAATGACTGTGCCTTGTTCCGGTCCTCCCCACACCCGCAGGTTTGTCAGTTGCCCTATCAGCCAGCTCTCAGGCCTCCGGATGCTGCTCCTAAACGCCAGATCAGTGCATAATAAGATCTCCCTCATTCATGATTTAATTGTGGATGAGGCAGCCAATCTGGTGTGTATAACCGAGACCTGGGTGGGTGAGCATGGGGGAGTCAGTCTCTCCCAGCTATGCCCGTCAGGGTACCTGGTTCAGCATCAAGGTAGACCTGAGGGTCGGGGAGGGGGGGTTGCTGTGGTCTATAGGAGTTCCATCTCCCTCTGCAATCACCCTGTCCATGTGACTACTGGTCTGGATTGTTTTCACCTTATGTTGGGTCAGCGGGACAGACTGGGGATTCTGTTGGTGTACCGTCCACCCCGCTGCCCAACAGACTCCCTAGCTGAGCTGACGGAGGTGATCTTGGGTGTACTGTTGAGATCCCCTAGACTGTTGGTTCTGGGGGATGTCAACATCCATGCCGAGGCCACCTTATCCGGGGCGGCTCAGGATTTCATGGTCTCCATGACAACCATGGGACTGTCCCAATATGCCATTGGCCCAACACATGTAGCACAATAACACTTACATCTGAGTAGCCATGCATACAACTGCTGTAATAGTCCTGCTTAATCAATGAAAAAGGAGATATTCTTATAGAAATCTCCTGAGTCTCATACCAAAAACTGCTCTGGATGCAGAAGCAACACATCCTGAACAGCTATACTCACAAATCTGTTTGTGATCTTGATGTCTGTTGTTAGTGTCATTATATAGTTTAGTAGCTAAGTGGCGCTGGACTTAGTTGTATCTGGGTGGAGTCAGGAGTTTTCTGTTGCTATTCTGAGGCAAGAAAGTTCTTGTTGGGCTTCCTGACTGGTGTGCCTTTGAACCTAGGGATAGGAAACCTGTGCCCCTCCAGATGTTGTTGGACTCCATTTCCTATCAGCCCTAGCTAACAAGATCAAGTCCCATGGATGACAGGAGTTGGAGTTCAACAACATCTGGAAAGCCACACATGCTGAATGTCTCTTTATATTACGCAGTTTTCTAGTGACTGATGTGACAAATGCATTTTGAATTATGAATTACTACTGAGTTGGCTTCAAGAGTACACCCTGGCTTCCTCTTGGGAAAGGAAAATTTGCAACATATTTCATTATCTTTTAAATTCTGAATCATATTTCATTATCTTTTAAATGTGTATGCTCTGCTATCTGTGCCTTGTTCCTTGCTGACGCTCCTCTTATGGATGGGTTTCTTGTTCCTCATCTGCTGTGCCCACTGGCCTGGGTGTGTTGTTGTTTAACGCTAGATCGGTACACAATAAGACCACTGTCATCCATGATTTGATTGTAGATGAAGGTGCCGATTTGGTGTGCATTACTAAGACCTGGGTGGGTGAGCTGGGAGGAGTTGATCTGACCCAGCTTTACCCACCTGGATACTCAGTGCAACACCAGCACAGGCTGCAGGGATGGGGGGGGAGGAGTTGCTGTGGTCTACAGAACTTCCATCTCTGTCACCAGGAAACTACACTGTCTTGGAGCTGGCTGTGAGGGCCTGCACCTGGTGTTGGTCTGAGGAGACAGTAAACTACGGTTCCTGCTGGTGTATCATCCACCCTGCTGCCCGGCAGCTTCTCTGACTGAGCTGGCGGAGGCCGTCTCGGCTGTGGTGTTGGAGAAGCCCAGAATGATAGTGCTGGGTGATTTCAATGTCCATGGTGAGGCTGCCTCTAGTGTTTTGGCTCAGGACTTCATGGTCTCCATGATGACCACGGGGTTGTCTCAAGTCGTCACTGGCCCAACACATAGGGCAGGGCACACCCTCGACTTGATTTTTGCTCCAGATGGAGAAGGATGGGGGGTGGATATCACCCTATTGTCATGGTCAAGCCACTTCCTGGTGAAGTTTAGACTTATGGCTCTGATCCTTCCCTGCAGGGGTGGTGGACAGATTACGATGGTCTGCCCCCAGAGCCTAATGGAATCCACTGGATTCCTGAATGCCCTAGTGGAGTTCCCAGTAGATAGAGCAGGCGATGCTTTTGAAGCCCTTGTCATGCTGTGGAACAGTGAGGCGCGTCAGGCTCTTGACACAGTTGCCCCCAAGTGCCCTCTCCACACCTTGGTACACCAGTGAGCTAAGGGCAATGAAACAGGCTGGACGACAGCTAGAGCGCAAGTGATGAAAGATGTACTGTGAGGCTGATCGGGCACAAGTAAAACATCATAACCGTGCCTACTGTGTGACGGTGAGACCGGCAAAGAAGGCTCACTTCTCTGACCATCGCATCCTCAAGTAGCCATCCGGTGGAGCTTTTCCATATTGTCAGGAGTCTGTTGACATCAACTCCAGGAAATGGAGTTTTAGACCCTTCAGAGGCCCACTGTGAATTGTTTGCAAGGCACTTTGAGGGTAAAGTTGCTTGCCTCCATAGCAGTCTTGATGCCCCCTCTACATCTATTGTAGTCCCCAATGAGGTGTCCAGTGCAACGTCTGCTACAACTTCTTGGGAACGGTTTCAGTTGATGCAGCCTGATGATGTAGACAAGGTGCTTGCAATAATGCAGCCAGCAACGTGTCCTTTCAGCCCTTGCCCTTCTTGGCTTATTATGGCTTGCCAAGGGGGTTTGACTAAGTGGATTCAAGGTGTGGTCAACGCATCATTGCAGGAGGGAGTGGTTCCAGGTGCCTTGAAAGAGGCAGTGATCCGACCACTCCTGAAAAAGCCCACCCTGCACCCATTTGTTTGTGACAACTACTGACCAGTTGCAAATACCCCCTTTTTAAGGAAGGTGATTGAGAGGGTTGTGGCACAGCAGTTGCAGGTACTCTTGGATGAAACAGATTATCTTGACCCATCCTAGTTATGGGACTGAATCGTCGTTGGTTGCCCGGATGGATGACCTTTTTCGGGAGGACAGGGGGAGTGCGACCCTGTTATTCTTGATCTCTCAGTGGCTTTTGATATCATTGACCATGGTATCCTTCTGGGACGACTTGGTGAGATGGGTATTGGAGGAACTGTTTTACAGTGGTTCTGATCCTATCTCTAAGGTGGCTCTCAGAGAATAGCATTGGGTGACTGTCTTTCAGCCTCCTGGAAGTTGTGCTCTGGGGTGCCTCAGGGTACCATCTTGTCCCCCATGCTGTTTAACATCTATATGAAGCCCTTGGGAGTGGCCATCAGGAGATTTGGGGTGAGGTGTCAGCAGTATGCTGACAATACTCGGATCTATTTCTCTGTAACATCTGAATCGGGAGAGGCTGTGCAAGTCCTTCACCACTGCCTGGACTCTGTGGTGGGCTGGATGAGGGCCAATAAACTGAGCCTGAATCCTAGCAAGACGGAGGTACTGTGGGTTGGTGGTTCCCGACTTTGGATAATTGGTCAGTTGCCTGCTTTGGATGGGGTCATACTCCCTCTGAAAGAGCAGGTCCATAGTCTGGAGGTGCTCCTGGCTCCATCTTTGTCGCTAGAGGCCCAGGTGACCTCCGTGGCTAGGAGTGCCTTTCACCAGCTTCGGCATGTAAGACAGCTGCAGCCGTTTCTGGACCGGAATAGCCTGACCACTGTTGTCCATGCACTGGTAACCTCCAGGCTGGATTACTGTAATGCTCTCTATGTGGGGCTGCCCTTGAGGTTGGTCCAGAAGCTGCAGCTGGTGTAAAATGCAGCAGCGAGACTGCTCACTGGGGCAGGGTATCGCCAACATGTCACCCCGCATCTGAAAGAATTGCACTGGCTGCCCATTTGCTACCGGGCTAAGTTCAAGGTTCTAGTTTTTGTATACAAAGCCCTATACAACTTAGGACCAGGATACCTGAAAGACCGTCTTACCCCTTATATACCCAGTCGATCACTGCGCTCTGCAGGTGAGGGCCTCCTGCAGATACCATCTTATCAGGAGGTCCATTCTGCACAACATAGGAAACTGACCTTTAGCGTGGCGGCACCTACCCTGTGGAATTCCCTCCCCTTAAATATTAGGTAGGCATCATCTCCATTATCTTTTTGGTGCCTTTTGAAGACTTTCCTCTTTCAACAAGCCTTTTAAGTTGAGACCTATCCCAGTCTGTGTCTGTGTTGGAATTGCTTTTAATATGTTTTTTTTTAAAAAAATGTTTTTTTTACCCTTTTAAAAAGATGTTTTAAAAACTTTTTAAAACAATGTTTTTAAAGTTGTTTTGCTTTGGTGTATTTTAGAGTCTGTTTTTATGATGTTTTGATGTGTTTTTAGTTCTTCTGTTTGCCGCCCTGGGCTCCTGCTGGGAAGAAGGGTGCGATATAAATCAAACAATAAATAAATAAATAAATAATAAATATGCTCATGGAGTTGGCTGGTAAAAGGCCAACTCAAGCCCGATACAAATGAAACTTCTCAAGGAAGTCGATAGTCCTCTGCAGAGAGAGCGAGGCAGGATGCCTTGTCCTTCCTGTCTCATTAGGTAAGATTACACAAAAGCCCTTTCCAGAGGAATGGCAATGATCTGTGAACAGCACCAGCAGAAGCTGCTATTTCAACATGCAACTTTCTTAAACCAAAACAGAAAGCAGCAGGGGATACAGATCTGACAGGTCGCATTTGTTGTCACTTGAGTGAAAAGATTAATATTAATGAAGGAGAAATGTCAGATTAGCCAGCCAAGCTTCTTTTTGTAGATGCTGGCCTGTCAAGGGCTACTTCCTCTCCTGTGGATAATGGGGCTCAGGTGGCCAAGAAACCTGTCATGACTTCATACAAATCCTGAACAAAACAACCCAGTAACTGTTGGCATTTTATACAGTTTTGTTGTGCTTCTGGTATCTTCCCTTCTAAAAGAGAAACTCTGTCTCTGAGTAGATGGCTGTTCATCCAGCCAATTCCATCTGGAGTGATCTTTCTGTTTTAATTGAACAGATTTCTCCCCCAGATTGTGTAGTCTCTTGACAGACAGCTTTAGGGGACTGTCAATAAATGGACTTCAAAGCCTTTTTTTTACATATTCAAATGAATCCTCTTTCTCGTTTCTTTTTATTTTGCTCCCTTTCAAAAGCTTATAAGCTCCCACCCACCCCCGGGGAGCTGGGCTCAAGGACAGTCTTTGGAATGGAAGAAAAGTATTGTGCCTTTCTCGTTTGTATGCATCTTTGGGGATTTCTTGTTTGTTGTAGCCGTGGGTTACTGAAGGATTGCCTCCTCCCTGCACCCACCTCCCCCCACCTCCCCTTATTCCGCTTCTATTTTCTGTCTGTTTTTGCCCTTGCTGTTTATTCTCCTGTGTAGTTATTCGCTTGTATGTTTGGGTGTAGTGTTCGGAAGCCATTGCATTTGAACTGATTGCCTCACACAAGCAGATCTATCAGTAGTGGTCTCCTCAAGGATGATCAGACGAGTTTGTGAAATTTGCACCCTCCTTCCCCCGACTCCACCCCAGGATGCAGCATTTCACAGGACTGGTCAAACTGGATTAGCCTATAAACCCCTTGATCCTGCTGCCCAGCTTGCCCACCACTGGTGCTCTGGGGGAAACGGAATATTTCCTACAATAAGCACACTGGAGGGTTTCTGCTCAAGGTGGTTGGGTGCATGGGCCTATGTGAGAATTGTCAGACATGAAGTTAGAGCATCTTTTAGGCCTGAGTTCTAAACACACTTATAAGGGAAGAAGCCCCGCTGAACACAAAGGGCAGGGACCATACAGCTCAGTGGTAACACATCTGCTTGGCCTGCAGAAGGTCTCAGGTTTAATGTCAGGCAGCTCCAGGTCTGGCTGGGAATGTCTCCTGCCTAAAACCCAAGAGAGCCCCTGCCAGCCACTGCAGATAATACTGAGCTAGATGGACCAACAGTCTGACTCAATATAAGGCAGCTTCATATGTTTCTGCAAGAGAATAAGCTCCATTGAACACAGAGGGACATGAATAGGATTGTGCTCTCACTCTTCTGTGTGACATCGGGCACTTGTGAGAACATTGTTAATGCAGAATAGGAAGCATATAAGAGCCATTTTATCAGCAAGTAAACATGGTGCAAAATGTGGCAGCACGACTGCTCACTGGGGCAGGGTATCGCCAACATGTCACCCTGCTGCTGAAAGAATTACACTGGCTGCCCATTATCTACCAGGCCAAGTTCAAGGTTCTGGTGTACAAAGCTCTATACAGCTTGGGACCAAGATACCCCTTATATACCCAGTCGATCACTGCGCTCTGCAGGTCAGGGCCTCCTGCAGATACCATCTTATCAGGAGGTCCATTCTGCACAACACGGGAAGTGGATCTATAGTGGCACTGATACTCTGAAATTCCTTCCCTTCAAATATTAGACAGGCGCCATCTCTGTTATCTTTTTAGCGCTTACCGAAGACCTTCATCTTTCAACAAGTCTTTTAAGTAGAGATCTTATCCCAGTTTGCATCTGTACTGGAATTGCTTTTTTAATATGTTTTTGAAGCTGGTTTTTTGGAGATGTTTTTAAGATGTTTTGTTTTAATATGCTTTTAGGGATGTTTTGTTTTAATATGCTTTAAAGTATTTTGTTTTTAAGATGCTTTAGAGTGCTTTTAGTGTTTTTGTTTGTCACCCTGAGCTCCTTCTGGGAGGAAGTGTGGAACATAAATTGAATAAAATACATGCATACATACATACATTCAAGCCAATGAAAGTTTTACTTTAGCAACAGATGCGGGGAATGCCAAAATTGCCTCCTCTGTGAGGCTTGTAATGTCTGCACTTATACAGAAAAGCTGTGAAGACCTTTCAGTTTCACCTTTGAGCCTTCTGGTGGGTGATATCTCACTAACAACATCTACATGTTTATTTTGCCCTTTTTGTTTATTGCTTTATTTTACCATGCACTCTTATGCACGTTGACTCAAAAGTAAGCCCCACTAAAGAACTGTGCATGGGATTGTGCTGTTCAACTTGTGCTTAATTATGTTTTAAATTGTGCTTCCAGGTCCATTTTGTTTCTAAGGGACAATGCATTGGTTGGATCCAGCCTAAGTTATGCTTAGAGTAGACCCACTCAAATCGATGGGGCTAAGTTAGTCATGACTAATATAAGTCCCAGTAGATTAAATCAATGGACTTAAGTAAAGCATGCCTGTTCAGTCTGTGGTTTATTTATTTTTTATTTATGTAACATAATTTATATATAGCTTGAATGTAAAGACCTCTTAGTTTACAAAAAAAAAATCAATAAAACAATTTAAAAGCAAGGTGAGGTGCTAACTGTTCATGAGCAACTTCAAGGATTCTGATCTCCTCATTATGGTTCTTTATCTTTAAGCTAGGCTTGGACTTGACAGCCCTTCAAACAAAGGATGCTTTCAGAAAGAGGACATCCTCTGGCAGATCTTCAGATAGAGAAGTCTCCTCTGAAAAGCAGGATGCATGCTACCCTAAGTTACTCAAGTACAAAATACTTGCGCAGCTTGTCAGTTGTGAATGGTGCTCATGCCTGTACCAAATACATTAAAGTAGCAACTCAGAACAGCTCCCCCCTCCCATATATGCTTTAAGGAATCCTGGCTTTTTTCCTGCATGTGTCCTTGATGCATGCATTTTCTGTTTTGTATTCGAGATGTACCTGTTATAAAATGTCACTCTCATTGCAAGCCCATATACTAATACAAATGTTTAGGGTCAAGATGATATCATATAATTACTATGGGAAATATTTCAAAATAGGTGCAATAGGTTTTCTCCAATGTATTTGTTTGTATACTGCTTTATATTTCAAGGAATCTCAAAGTGGTTTGCATCTCAGCAAGAATCAATATATACTATATAAAAATACAAATTCCCAATTTAATGCCGGTAATAATAATAATAATTCACATTTTAAGTAACATAATCAAGCAATTGATCTCTAAAGAATGTACATGAATACATAAATAAATACAAACACGAATCATATACAAAGCAAAATTACATCAAAATACAGCAACAGAATACAACATAATTGCAATATGATGATGATGATGTACTGCCTTCAAGTCGATTCCAACTTATGGCGACTCTTTGAATAAGGTTTTCATGGTAAGCGGTATTCAGAGGTGGTTTTACCATTGCCTTCCTCTGAGGCTGAGAGGCAGTGACTGGCCCAAGGTCAGCCAGTGAGCTTCACAGCTGTGTGGGGATTCAAACCCTGGTCTTTCAGGTCGTAGTCCAACACCTTAACCACTACACCACACTTGCAATATATATCTTAAAAAATCACATGGTTATTACAAAAAAGCAATACACAATGAAATAAATACGAATAATCAGTCACATAGCTTAGTCCTGCTGTGACTCCAAGGCTGTCTCACTAATAGTATGGAATGTTAATATGTATTGTTTAGCCAGCTGATAATATTTGGAATATATAAAGGCTATGTGGATAACATTTTAAGCATTCCAGGCTTATGACAGAAAAATATTAGATGACTGAGTTCATATGTCTAAAAGGTGAAATACACACACACACACACACACATATACATATTTATGGCACTGTTGGGAGAACCTGGTTCTTCCTTGTCTGAATGAGACCCATCACCTCTGCCATCTCTTCCTTCCCAGCACCAGCAATTCCATGACCATTGTTATCCAGATGTACTTCCTGCTTGGTGGGTGGGATTCAATTATAATGTTGGGTGGCAGTGGCTTAAAGATTAAGAATCACTGTTCTAGTGAAAATCAAGGGTGAAGGGCAAAGGTGTTATTATTTGACACTTGATCCCTTGTAAATAAAATATGTATACATATATATAAACTGAAGTATTACCCTTTCCTAATTCTCCACTTCTAAGGATTTGAAAAGGACAAGCAGCTACTTACTGTATATACATGACTTGTGCCCTTAACAACTGACACAACCAGCACAATGTAAGTACTTGGGGACCTATGTGAGAAGAGATGCCCTTAAACTCCATCCTTCAGGGTATTTTCCTGGAACTAATGGAAGTTCTGAGCATGCTTAAGAGCAGGATGTATATCTGCTGCAGGGGAGTCTCTGGAGTTTGAAACTGATGTCACATGAAAGATATAAAGGTGGTTTTTTCCTCCTTCTTAAGCATCATCTACTGAGGTTAAAACTGTAGCAAAATGAAACCAAACAATTAAGCATGGACACTGGAAATCACAGCTGTTGAACCACAAACCCTTGAGTCAGACATGCATCCAACCAAGAATATAAATCAACAGACAAATACTGCTGGTTAAGATGAAAACAAATGAAATCCGTCCTGAGCTTGGTTTGTTTGAGAACTGCAGCTGCCGAGCTCCAACTACAACAAAAATACAAGGGCCAGGGCTGGATAAAAGTACAAAGGAAGCTGTGTGCTGAACCATACAGTCTGAGAGTCCAAATAATGTTTAGCTGACAAGTGCCTCCAGATTAGAATCCTGATGACATTTCACTTTGCTATTGTTCTTCACTGACCTGGTACTAATCCACATGTGTTTCCATTACATACATGTTTCCTCCCAGGACATCAGTTGGATATTCTGGGCCTAGTAAGCTGTTTATATTCAGCTTCCCTTTTCTTTTATGTATGTCCATGCACACTACAGATGCCAAACTGTTAAAAAGGCAATCCAGCAGTCGCTGTGCTGTGGCTTCATGGGAATTACAGTCCCTTCATCTACAATAGGGGGTTGGGAATGTTTGGCCCTCCACATGTCGTTTGACTCCAGCTCCCATCAGCTCCAGTCATCATGGGCCAATGGTCAGGGATGATGGGCATTGCAGTCCAACAGCATTGGCAGGGCTGCTTTGATGTGAATATGAAATACATATGAAATACAGACTTGTCCTTCCTGTGATGCACACACAATAAGAAAGGAGGCAGAAGATAGGAATTATACAAAAAAATAAAAAAATCACAGGTTTTTCATCTGCAGCACGAGCCCAGATTCTTCTCTGCATTGCAGTTTGTACGACAAATGGCTATACTAGCAATTCAAAATTGGTTCAGCTACCAGCTTTGACTTCAGGTGGGCTGACCATCTTTTTTTTAACATGGTGGTTAATTCAGCAGAAAGGCAAGAAAGGTGGGATCAAGTGAAGGAGCTAAATGTCTCTCTTGTTACCGAAGGTGCAGCAAAAGCTTCGTGTTTGCAGACAATTGGCAGATGCATCATAATTTCCTGAAAATATGCACAGTGCCTGTATCTATGTGAGGATGAGATAATCTATGGCCTTCTGAATACATGCCAGAGCTCTGTGATTACTTCTCTACATACCTGCATTTCCAAGTGGCTACATCATCTTCACTAAAGCTTCCGATTAACCCATCTCTACGTGGTTAGAAGTGCAAAGCAATAACCATTTAAATGTCTACTACAAGGCTCCATGTCATCTGAGCCTACCCTTTAGTGCTCACCAAGACCTGATAGAGCTATTGAAGCAAGTTGTTATGACACAGCCTGCAATCCTCTGTGCATTTAACTGGGAGTCCCATTTAACACAATGCGGCTTACTTCTGAGTAGACATGCATTGGACTGCAAGCACCATACATGAAAATCAAACAGCTTGCTGGTGGTACGAATTCATACATTCATGTGATAATCCCACTAATCCCTGAATTAATTTTTAATTTAAAATATGGTTCTAATCCTCATGAATCAGGGCAATCTTGAAAAAGTGACAACATTTGAAATAATTGTTACAAGTCTGTAGAAAGCTTATTTCAAAATGTTCAGATGTCTGATGAAGGACAGGTGTCCATTTGTGGTTATTTGCTCTAAGGATCATGTTGCGAAACATTTGTTAGCTGGATGGTATACTAACAGTCTAATATGATCAGTTGATGCTCCATCAATGGGAACTAATGACAGGAGATACTTTTTTGTTATCATAGACTCTCTCCCCTTTGGGAACGTGATAACCAACGAAGCCAGTTGGCTGCTTGAGTTTAGAGAACAGCAAGAGACAGAGAAAGCTCAGCGGGCAGAAGGTGCCAGCTCTCTTTGGGGACCTGATGCAGGATTAGCATCTAAACTGTCTGTTTGAGATATCTATTTGCCTCCCATAGGTTCTGTTTTTAAATATTGCAGAGACATCATACTTCTCCAGTGCTCGCTCTCGCTCTCATACAAAAGAAACTAAACTTTGTATTTCCGCCCTTGGAGCTTCTGGGGTGACCAAATATTCTCTGCAGGTGTAGACCCCAGGCTTAATTATATTAGGGTAGATACACACTTACTGTTGAGCTAGTTCCAGTGTGTCTCCATGTCTCTTTTCTGAAAACAGGCACACAACACTAGTTAAACTCTGACCCTTTTTACCCTAAAACCCCAGTTGGATCAGCTCAAGTGTTTGTTTTTGATTCATTTTCAGGCAGATTTCACAACTGATTGGAAAACAACCCATTTGTCTTCCGAGTGTGGCCAATTGAAATGCTTTGCTGCGGGCTCAGGCACAGACAGTGATTGGTCCAACGCTTTGCTGAAAGGCGGAAGTCAGCAGTGGGGAAAGGAGATATGGCCAGCAGAGGGCAGAGTTGCTTCAAAATATAGCCAGAAAAACCATTCTGGCAGCTTTTGAAGTGATTAGTGCAGCCTTTCCCAACTAGTGAGCCACCAGATGCTGTTGGACCACAATTCCCATCTTTCCTGACCATTGGCAATGCTGGCTGAGGCTGATGGGAGTTGTGGTCCAACAACATCTGGTGGCCCACTAGTTGGGAAAGGCTGGATTAGTGTGTCCACAGCCTTACTCTTCTTTAACAGTGGCTTGTATCCAGTGCTGCTGTTCTGTTTGTGAAGCAAATTTCCCCCATGAAACTTCTCCCTCCTCTCCCCCGCAGCTCCTCACACACTGTCAAAATCTGTTCCAGAGGCTTGGGGGATCCTCCAGAGCAGACGGGGGGGGCACAGGGAGAGGAGGAAGGGGAAGTCCTATTGTGCCGGTAGAACTCTGCTTGCACAGTATTGGATACAGCACAACCTTTTTGAAGAGATGCAGATTGTTGCACTATAATCCTTATTGTATCCTACGTGCCTAGGGTGGCCTTCAAGATGTTTTGAAACAAAAAGATAGTTGTTGTTTATACAGCCCCTAAATATTTGGCTAAAATATTAAATAAATTAAATGGTAAATAAAGGTGTTGAAAATGTGCCAGGCTTAAATTTTTGGATTCAGCGGCACCTGCCATGCATTATAAGCACTAGTGGTGGCCCATCTAGTCCAGCATTTTGTTCTCACAGCAGCCAACCAGATGTTTATGGGAAGCCTGCAAGCAGGCTCTTAGCATGAGAGCATTCTCCCCTTCTGCACTTTCCAGCAACTGGTATTCAGAAGCATACAGCCCCCAACAGTGGAAGTAGAACATAGCCCTTGGTATCCTCCATGAATTTGTCTAATCCTCTTTTAAAGTCATCCAATTTTGTGACCATCACTGTCTCTTGTGCAGTTTTTTTACGGTGTAATTTGGCAAAGAGCAATGTAGTTGACTTGTAACAGGAGAAAGGGGCAACAGAGATCAAGTGTAATAGGATATGATAGATATCAAGGGGGAGAAGGCTGACTGCTGCACAAGGCAGACAAATTTAAACAACTTTGTGCTTTTTAATCTGTGTCCTTGTTCATATGGACTAGAAAGTTGTTTTTTTCTATACATACACATAAAAGAGCAATATATAGTGTTGCATTGTATTTTTATTGTATATTTTTTACTGGTTATTTCTTATGTAATTTCTTTTTTTCCCTTTTTTTGTAATATGTTTTAATATGTTGTTCACCACTTTGGGGGCCTTTTAGCCAAAAAGTGGTATATAAGTAAGCTATAAACTAAACTAAACTAATATGCACCACTGCTTTGTTTTTGCAAGCAAAAGGGCAGCTTTTCCACTTCCTTTTTTCCTAGGTGAAGAAGAAGATGTCATCCCCCCGCCCCGCCCCTCGTGCTGATAGGAATACGCACCACTATCAGTTCAGGGCTGTAGAGCTAGGAGAACTAGGAGACATTTCTTCAGTGCTATAGCTCATGTCACCTTCGTGGTTGTACATCTTGGATTAAAGTTATGACCAATTTATACTTGGTTTCATGTGAGACAGCTTCCCTTAGAGAATCCTGGGAAGTGTAGTTTGTGAAGGGTGCTGAGAGGAGACTCCTATTCCCCTGAGAGAGTTCCAATGGCCAGACTGGTTTAACAGTCAGCCACTCTGATTGAAGGTCTGTGAGGGGAACAGGGCGTCTCCTAGCAACCCTCAGCACCCTTCACTAACTACACTTCCCAGGATTCTTTGAGAGAAGCCATGGCAGTCCAAAGTGAAATGAAAGGCCTGGTGTGGATGTGGCCAGGGACAGCTTTAGTTTAAATTTGGGTGGGAGGCTACATGTGCCTGCTGTAGAATAAAAAGGTGGGGGAAACCCTGAAAAGCAATGATACTGTTTACAATGTTTTCCATTTGGAAAGGAAAGGGGCTTCCCCTCTGCCCAGTGTCCACCCACCCAATTTCCTCCCCCTCTTCCTACCCTCCCTGCCCTTCCTCCAGGTCAGGGTTGGACTATGACCTAGGAGACCAGGATCCGAATCCCCACACAGCCATGAAGCTCACTTGGGCCAGTCACTGCCTCTCAGCCTCAGAGGAAGGCAATGGTAAAATCACCTGTGAATACTGTTTACCATGAAAACCCTATTCATAGGGTTGTCATAAGTTTTGATCAACCTGAAGGTACTCCATTTCCATTTTCAAACATGATTGCAAGAAATAAATCCCATTGAACTCAGAAAGTATGCAACTGATCAAACCCACAATCCCATCCTTCCCCCTCCCCTCCCCTTCCTGCTTCCCATGGTCAGTTTTACCTATCTTAAGCGTGATTGCACGGGAGTAAATACCATTGAACTCAATAAGCATGCAAATGATCAAACCTGCTCTCCCCTCCCTATCCTTTGCCCCTCCCCCTCAAATTCCCTCCTTCCCCGTCCCCCTCCTTCTGCTCCCCTCTCCCCTCCCTTTCTCCTTTCCTCTCCTCTCTCCTCCCCCTGCTCCTCCCCCATGGTCAATTTTACCTATCCTAACCATGATAACATAGGAGTAAATCCCACTAAACTCAATAAGCATGCAAATGATCAGACCTGGCTTTCCCCTCCTTCCTCTCTCCTCTCCCTTCTTCCTCCCCTCTTCTCTTGCTTCTTCCTCCTTCCCTGCCCACTCCAGCCATCCCTCCCCCCTCCCCCAGTCAGTTTCACCTATCCTAACCTTGATTGCAGGGGAGTAAATCCCACTGAACTCAATAAGCATGCAAATGATCAATCCATTCTCAGCAAGCTTGCACAGTATCCCATTTCTTCCCTCCTGGATAAAAAAGCACAGAAATTCACTAATAGGCAAAAAAACCTTGTGATTTAAGAACGTACTTATAGCTCACAGCTATTTCTATCAAACTTTAAAAAGCAGGGAAATTGGGCAGCTATAGTGAATGCACCAGGGGAGCAGAAGACCTGACCTCCTCTGAGATATTGGACTGCCCTACAAATTGGTCAAAATGCAAACGCAATTTGGGTTGGTCTTTCACAGTCCAAGCTTGGAAGAATTTGATAACATGTGCCTCTGAGCATATGGTGAGGGTGGCAACACCTGCAATCAGCCCAAAGAATAGAAAGAAGACATGTGCTGTGCTGATCTTGTTTTAGCAGGGAGGAAGCAACATTATTAAGACAGTTGACATAGTTCAGATAGTCACTTTAAATAGATCTGATTTACTTTGCAATTTCAGTGAAGTTTCCTATAGGAAATCATTTTCTTTTGCTTCTATTTCTGTGAGTATGTGAAGTACAGCAACACTTTGCAAAATTTACACTAAAAAAAGTCCAAAAATAATTGTGGAATAATGGCACTGACTATTCTGCAGAATAGTCTCCAGTGGACATCAGGAGTGTCTCAGTTTGCACAAGATAAAATAGTGGGAGGTAAAATATATTCTAGCAAAATTCTAGGTATGCTCTATGTTTTTAATTGACCGTGCTCACCTTGTCTTAAATGAAGTGGTTGAAACATAGCAGGTTGAAAACATGCATCTTGGGCAGGCTAAGTTTGTTTTTTTCCAACAGGTAGAGTCATTCCTGAAGTAGCAACATGTTGTAATCAGTCTGATTTTACATCAAACTGCAGTTTCAGGTTCAACTGTTAATGCACCCAAAATAGAAATAGAACATAACCTTCAATCTGAAACACAAAAGCTGTCTTCACCGTCATATGACACTGACCAATAAAAAGGCTTTGAAATTAATAAAAATAAATTTGACACAGGTTTCTAGGATAAATAATGAAAGAAATAAAATTTTCTTGATTAGATTCTCTGTAGAAACAATAGTAACACAGGAATGAAGCCAAGTAAGAAAAACACCAACAAACATACAAAAATGTAATTATCCATCTTTGGAGATGGCAGGTATTGCCACCACTCACCGTATGCTCAGAGGCACATGTTACCAAATTCTTCCAAGCTACACAGGAAGTGGATTGGACTGTGAAAGACCAACCCAAATGGTGTTTGCATTTTGACCAATTTGTAGGGCAGTCCAATATCTCAGAGAGGAGGTCAGGTCTCCTGCTCCCCTGGTGCATTCACTATAGCTGCCCAATTTCTCTGCTTTTTAAAGTTGGATAGAAATATCTGTAGGCTATAGGTACATTCTTAAACTGCAAAGGTTTTTGCCTTTTTGTGAACCTTCTCTAAGATTCATTCCACATTCTATCCTCAAAGGATACTTTTCACCGTCTCCCTGTTCAAACATCTATTTCTACCTACATGCCTTGACCTGTGTGATACGGGACAAGTGGGATGAGTTCAATTCCGCCTTTGTGTGGGAAGCCTAAGTAGCATTTCAGCCTCTTCAAGGAATGAGTTATTTCTAAGTTTATTAATTGCCTCTCTTCACAAAACTTGTCTAATATTTCCTCCAGGACAAAATTATCTTTGCTGTACTTTAGGACTGATGAACCTAGGAAATCAGTCATTCTCTGATAATTTATTTACTGTTGTATGCAGCCTATAGTGGACTGTCATATAGCTGGCTTGGATTCAGTAAACAAATGGTTAGTAATATGCTGGAGAGAACTGAATGCAGAGCTCCATCTGTGCTAGCTGTGGGCCAAGTCCAAACAGCCCTACATAAGTTCCTTTCCCCACTATGGAAAATGTGAATGTGAGCAGAGTATGACTGACACTTTCTGCATGTTTATAGACTCCTTTTTTATACCTCCAGGATAAAGTCAGTATGCTTTCAATCCCAAACCTGCAATCCTATGCTGATTTAGGCATATGTAAATCCATTGGTTTCAGTGGGCTGAAACATTCATGTGGCACAATTTCACCATTAACATAAATATAAAAAGATGGTTTTCTATGCATCTGGGGTGCTATCTGTACAATTAGCACCTATTAAAACAAACCACGATGAACATCTGTTTATACAAATTATCACATGGGGGAAAATCTCATGGAAATGTTATATTGGAAACAAAATGGAGGGCTACTACATTTTCAAGCACTGTGCTTGGAAAGAGTGTGAACATGTGTGTAGCAATATGAGTGTCTCTTTGACCATGCACAAAGACTGGAAAGCTGATACAGGCTCCACAAACATTAATTGTTAAAAGTATATTTCTTAGACAAGTCAAGCATGATATAGAATCTGATTGAAATCAGTGTTTACCTTCCAGCAACCTCAACGCATTTTCTAAAATATGTCAATCTGTTGCCTATTGCTTACCAACTTCCTAAAACAGGAATTTGTTTTAGATAGAGCTCCTTATGGTGATCAATGCTTTCTAGTTTAGTAAGCTCACTCTAGTCGACTTTGAATGCTTCCATATATCCTCCAGTGTGATGATGATGAACTTATTTCAAATAAATCTCCAGGTACTTTACATCATAAAAACATCACAAACAAATTTAAAATTACAATTAAAAATCCACATTTTACAGGGGCACAAAACAACTTCTCCTGCATTCCGAGATAAAGAACTACAGCAAACGGACTGTCCCTTCTACATCACACCCAAAGCTACCCTTAGGGTAGAGACACACTCTGTGTTCTGCCAGATCCAGTGGATCTTCACCTCTCTTTTCTGAAAATGGGGCACACAACACTAGTTAAACCGTGCCCCTTTTTACTGTAAAACCTAACGGGATCGGAGCATTTTTTCAAAAATTGCCTCAAAGAGATTTTGCAACTGATTGGCAGATCAACCTGTTCTCTCTCCAGGTGTGGCCAATGGAAACACTTTGCTATAGGTGACTAGTGTGCTCACAGCCTTAGATAGTGTTACATTAGTTGGAAAGGGCTGTGGCTTTGGGAGGATGATTCTTTTGTGGAAAATATCTTCTGAGATGAAAATATCTCTGTATTATAAATTTCATCATCACCAATCTTTATTTACAGTCAACTGACCACAAATATAAAACATAATGCTGGGAGTTATAAGACTACATAGTAACACAGGGCTTATCCAAACGGAGCAGGATAATCCACTGTTTCCTATTCAGGTTGTCAGCTGATAGTCCTCACTTTGCCTTTCCCCCCCGCTGTTTCCCATTGGAAAAAAACACTTTTTTTGTGGCACAGCAAGATTCCCGATTTCAAACAGCAAATCACATTTTTGCTGGTATTGGGAGCGGATTTAACCTGCGAAAATACATAACACCGTGCGATGTCATTTGGATGACCGAAAAATAATAAACACACATAGCGCACGTGTCACACATTTTGCGGACGTCTGGATGAGCCCACAGGGTACAACAAGCAACAAACTGGATTATATAAACAACTCAAGTTATTTGATTACTGTTGACAATCATACAGGTTGGTCCGGATGGCCAAGTTCAGGAATTTTGCCAGTTGCTCAGTAATTGCCTTATCTGAACCCTCAAGTAAAACAGTCAGAAGGGACTCAAAAGAACGGCCTGGAAAAGACTGCATAATAGGGTATATTAGGTCTTTTCTGGCCCCTTCATAATAGCTACAATTAAACACAACGTGTGAAATAGACTCCACTTCGTCATTATCACAGGGGCAACATCTGTTGTTTCTTGGAGTTTTTTTGTATCATAAACTTATTTCTTCAACTTTTATCAATTCATATATTTTTAAGCTACCTTTTAAGACAGAAGCCTTCACAAGGCAGCTCACATAAAAGCATAAAAATGCAATGTACACAGTGTCACCAACTATAAAACAGTAATTTAAAATGGCACATCATACCATTAAAAATACTTTACAAATAGTTTAAAATCAGCACCATAAACCTTTAGGACAGGGGTGGGGAGCCGCAGATGTGGCCACCTAGGAACCTCTGTTCCCCATCCCTGCTCTTTTAATGTTTTTGCTGGTATGGCTTGTGTTCCTGACCTGTGATAATACTTGGAATGCGTGTATGTGTGTGTGGAAACCTGTGACTGCTGCATAAATGGAATATAGCCTACTGTACAAAGGTTAAAAGTCACCGCTGTTGCTCCTCTGGCTCTGCCACTACTGGCACATGACCTCTAGAAGGTGACCCATGATGAGGTAATGCAAGCTAAAATAAAGGTTCCCCATCCCTGCTGTAGAAGGCGGCAACTTGAAATAAATGGATATTTAATGTGTGTTTCAGTGGGAAGGAGTCCCATACAGAGTGGAATTGACTCTCTCCCTCACCCAACACTACCAATGTTCTAAGAGCATTGTCAGAGGTGGCAACGTATCTGAACACCAGTTGCTTGGGAACACAAGCGGGGAGGGCACTATTGCACTCATGTCCTGCTTGTGGTCTTCCCATAGTCATCTGATTGGCTACTTTGGGGACATGATGCTGGTTTAGGTTAACCTTTGATCTGATCCAGCAGGGCTCTTCTTATATTCTTAACCTCATAATCTCTGGGTAGAGCTGGGAAAGATAGCAGCCTGAAAACTCCCAGTCTGTGTTGGAATTGCTTTTTAATATATTTTTAAACCTTTTTTTAAAAAAACAATATGTTTTTAACCTTTTTTTATAGATGTCTTGAAAGCTTTTTAATGTATTTTAAAGTCTGTTTTTATGATGTTTTAAAGTGTTTTTAGTGATTTTGTTTGCCACCCTCGGCTCCTGCTGGGAGGAAGGGGGGATATAAATAAATAAATAAATAAAACTCAGAAAGCTGCTTCCAGTCAGCATAAACAATACTGAGTTAGATGGTCCAGTGGTCTAATTCAGAATATTCCTGTTAACTTGCTTAAATAAACAAAAAGCACCAATCTTGAAGACTCTAATAATTTTGTGGACCGCAGAACAAAGCTACAAGGCCCAGGCCACTTCCAAGGGTACAGAAAAGAGATGTGTCTCAAGAATATCATAAACATATGTCTGGAGATTCAACCAATCACAGATCAGACAACTGCAGACATCCATCTCCGAATAGTATGGTGTTCATTTGCTGGGGACATGTACAAACATCTTTTAAAATACGATGCGACATTACACTTTTAAGATGTTTGAAGATTGTCATTTGGCCAAGCCTTCTAAAGATTAGTGGTTAATTTGGCTCTATAAAACTGGTTCAAGATAGAAATCCTAATATTTTATTTAAAATGCAGTGTTTCTTCCTGCAAATGTGGAAACTCTTAGATAAAACAGATTATTAACAGTTGCACTTAATGTAATACATGTATGGTGGCTTTCATATGTAGATCTCCTAGACTCTGAGTGTAATCTAAGTGTTAATACTTCTGAGCAGAAGTCTTATTAACAGTGCAGATTGGCTGGCTGTAATATCAATAGTCTCTTTTTACTGTGTCCATTTAAGAGTTGCAAAGCTCAAGCAAAGTGGGGACCAAGACATTCCACAGCTCAGTGCTGATTTGCTCCTGCAAACTGCAGTGTTTGGTTTGTACTCTCATATGGGTTCTCATAATTTGCACAAGACGGTTACCACAATTTCCTGTCAATAGCATCAAACAACTGAGCATGCTCCAGAGGAAGTTGTTAAGAAAAGTAAGGTGTAGCCTTAATTTGAAGGCATCTAAGATTTTTATTCTCTCTTTGCTCTGCTTGTTGTAAATTTTAGCCAAAGTGCTTTTTAAAGTTCATTAAAGCTACAAAGGCTATGGATCAAATATGATCTTGGTTAAAAAGTGAAAAGTGTTTTTCCCTCCAGCAGATGGTTCAGAAAGCAGTTGCATTTAGGCTGACCAGGTGTCCTATTTTATAGAGGGCAGTCCTCCGTTTCAAGGGATCCACTATTGGGAGGGCTGCCTGGTCTAAGTCTGGTAAAATGATAAAATACCAGAAGAAGAGAGAGCTGGGGCTTTAAATTATTTTATTTTATTTATTATTACATTTATATCATATCTTTCCTCTAAGGAGATCAACATGGTTCTCGCCTCTCCCCATTTTATCCTCACAAGAATCTTGTGAGGTAGCTAAGGCTGAGAGACTATGACTGGCCCAAGGTCACTGAGTGAGCTTCATGGCTGTGGGGATTTGAAGAACCCTGGTCTCCCAGGTTCTAGGCCAACACTCTGACCATTACACCACACTGGATCTCATCGTTGCCCATCAACAGTTAGCACCTGGACAAGAGACTGAGCTGGCCCACTAGGCACCTGGTCACAGTCTTCCCCATTAAGGTGAGATGGATTGCATTTCTGTTTAAATTATATGTATTTCTAAATTGGCATCTATACCTACAAGTCGTCATATTCTAATCTTATGCAAACCAATATCCTCTTTTTTGGTTGTCTTCTAGTTGCATTTGATCCAGGGAAATGCTAACATTGTGAAAGAGCTTTTAAAATGTTTGTACATTTTAAAATGTCAGATAAGCAAACTGAGCTTTTTGCCACCAAACAGTAAGGCCTAGTGTTCAGCCTATGTAGCAGTGGTGTGGTCCTGAGATACTAGACTGAACTGTGCTACTTCAGCCTGTGGGTGGGAATTACATTTTGAATGCCTCCCTAATATAAAAACGCCATGAAAACCAGAATATTATTTTTAAAAATCCCTGCAACCTGAACAGCAGGGAGGGCTAGAAAACTGCCTGCCTAATGAGCTAGTTTTTACTTGCCAGAAACAATTTAAGTGTGGGAGCATTTAAAGGTTTTGCCTGGCTTATGGGGAACAGTTCATTCTAGCACCTCAGGATTTTTACCACCTCATACTGCTACACAAATAACCCAGGCATTTTTTTTCCAAGTGATGACAAGAAATATTTAGGGTTTTATTGAAGTTTTTATACACTACTGGAGCACAAGCCTCTCCTAACTTTTAGTCATAAAACAGTTCATTTAGCATGAAGGATATTATATTTGTACCTTTTGCTTAATGGTAATGGTTTCCTGACTTTGTAACAGGAAATGGGGTGGAGGGGAAAAGCAAGCAGGCCCACTGCCTGACCAGTTCAGATAACCTTGTCTTTACACATTGTATTATGGTGCTCCTTGGGGAGACGCTCTTCATACAAACCCATTTAGGACCGGATCTCTCAGCCATTGCAGTTCGATTTCATAAATGCACTTAGGTTACGACTGTATATATACCAAAAGGCTGAGCAACAAAATAAAATAACAACAAGAAGCTCCTAAAGGATTTATTAATTTCTCTGAAACTTTGAATGTCTGCATGTGTTGTAAATTGCAACTCCTTCCTTCGTAAGCAAGTATTGGAGTTGATGCTATCTAGGTATCATAAATCCTGGTGAACGAACTGATGTTTGTAATTTCTCACTGGGGACCTCTGCTCATCCCGGCAATAATCATTTTGAGCCAGATCTTGATGACTCCTTGGTTTCTCTTGTGTTGAAAGACTGCCTTCATGTGTATAGAAATGAATGCTCACAAAGGTTTATGATAATAGAGTGGCCCTTTTTGCAATGGCTGCATGGAAAATGAGATCTAAGTTTGAAACTTCTAACATTATAGATTGTAATGGAGACATTTGAGACTGAGTTTTCTGCTTTCGATACATATTGTTTTATGGTCTGTGTATTGGTCTGTGACCAGTTGCCTCCTTGATGTGCAATAAAATGAATGTCAGTCAAGATATAGTGTGAATGCAGAGTTCAGTTTCACCCAAAATGTTTTGTTCATTTATAGTTTTGACTGTTTTTAGTTAATTTTATGTGATTTAATATAATTTGTTTATCTAGCTCATGTACCATACGCTGCCAGGGGTCCAGTATGATGAAGAGTGGGTTACAAATATCTATATACATAAAAATGTAAGTCCCTACCCCATCACACTGCTGTTTGTTTTGCCACAGACAGGTGCTGCTGCAAACTGCAGCATGACTGAGACATGCTTGGCTCAACGGGGCCAGGTGAAGTGGACAATGGGAGAGCATGGGGGCAGCAGTGGCCTGGCCAGTCTTTGGACCTACTTCATGGGAGGCTTCAGCATTGCTACCACAAGGCCTCCCTTTGCTCCAGGCTGTGGGGGCAGAAGGGAGACAGGTAAGCAGCCTAAATGTGCTGCACCACTGCAGTGGCCGGTAAGCAGCCTAAGTGGGATGATAGCCTAGGCATATTGCGCCACAGTATTTGTAGAGGGGACCAGCAGGACAGGGCAGTGGCAGAGTCAGCAATGCAGGAACAGAAGAGGAGGAGGATGGCAGATGGTGTATGCCAATGCCTGGAGGCACCGGGAGTATTGTGAGTGAAGGTTGGCTAGTAGGGTTCCTGGGATGTGGTTTGGGGCTGCTGGGGGAGATTTGGGAGTGCCAGGAGTGGGTTTGGGTGCACAAAGCGTACAGGGGCAAAGCCCCTAGTACCAAATAAATAAATAAAATAATAGAGGTAGTAGTACTGCCACAGTTTTATTCTGAGAATATGATATGGCAGCAGTAATCCTCACAAATGGGAATAGGTCCATGTAGTGCACTGTAGAGACTCAAAGACATCCCTGGTAGTTTGTGGGAAGACTTAAAAATACTAAAATATAATCTTTTGGCAGATACTTCTCTAACTGGAACTAATTTCCATTTCTGAGATAACACTGAGAAGGAAAATGCAGCCCCAGGGTAATACACTGATGCAGTTCAGAGAATTGTAAGAGAAGATTAAGCTCTTTTGTCATTGAACTGGAAATGCAAGCTTGATCAAGACAAGAGAGCAAGAAAACTGAACTGTACTTCAAGAAGGAGCTTTATTCTACTGGGTTGATATTTCAAGCATTTTCAATCATCACACTTGGCTCTTAGAGATACTGGGTTGAATCCAGAGTTGTGCGAGCCTAAGTCCACATGCACAATGCAGTTTTTCCACCCCTTCTCTCAGAGCCAGTGCTCAGAGCCACTTCACTGCTTGAGGCGAGGTGGGCCAACTGCCACCTCCCTGTGGGCCAACCTCTTCCTCTGCTTCCTCTTTGTGCTGCTTGCCTCTGAGGCAATCTTGCCCATGCCTTGCTCTGTAGAACATACAGTTCTTGCCAGGGCTGGCTCAACACATTTGGTCAGGGCTTGGAAATGTTACTTTTTTGAACTACAACTCCCATCAGCCCCAGCCAGCATAGCCACTGGATTGGGCTGATGGGAGTTGTAGTCCAAAAAAGTAACTTTTTTAAGCTCTGCATTTGGTTACCTGAGGTGAAGGACAAGATCTTGTTCCACATACAGAAGCCAACTGGGAGTAGAACTTACTTCAACAGTGACAGTGTCTTCCACCCTACCTACAGGCAGCAGGCTATCTTAGGAGGTGCCCACACAGCTCTGTTATCCAAAATTTCTCCAGCACTTCTCATCCACAGCATCTATTGCCTGAGGCAATGGCCTTATTCTGCCTAATGATAGGGCCAGCGCTATTCCTTCCTCAGAGTGAGGCACTGTGGGAAAGGTGTCCTTGGAGAGTGCCTACACTGTCCTCACTGTTGCAATGGCAGATAGTGTTTAAACTTTCTCAGTGATAAACAGTGAAGTTTTAGAGAAAGTATTTGCCATGGCAACTGTAAATATACAAGGTAGGGGGTGTAATTTAAGTTCAAAAATGGTGTAGCGTTATGGAGATATGATGAACATTCTTTTTATCAACTGCTGACTCTATCATGTTCTCCACAGTCTTGAGAGTGTTCAAAAAGTGAAGGCAGCCATGTTGACACTTAAGAAACATGGAAAATTCCATAATAGGGGTGCTTCCAGACTGTCACTATTTTGCAGGATGGATTCAAGTGTATACAAGAACTTTAGGTTTGTGCAATTAAAGTGGATTAAAGCACTCTGTGGACCTAGCACAACAAATCCACTGGAAAAAAATCAACAGACATTCTGTGGTTAGGAAAATAGTGGGAAAATGAAACTAGCACTGAAAAGTGTGGGATGAAGGAATGATTAATGGGAAGACACGTAAACACCTTGCAAGCAAATCAGGATGAGTGCACATTGTTATATAACAACCCCATAAACAAATCAGAATGAATGCTAAAAAAAAAAAGTAACCACTGTGAAAGCTTTGTGCAAGCAAATCAGGATGAGTACCGAATAAACAGCTTGTCTGGAGAAGCCCTAGAACCTTTTTTGAAAATGGAAATGGACGGCCTTCAAGTCGATCCCGACTTGTGGCGACCCTATGAATAGGGATTTCATGGTAAGCGGTATTCAGAGGGGGTTTACCAATGCCTCCTTTTGAGGCTAGTCCTCCCCAGCTGGCTAGGGCCTGCTCAGCTTGCCACAGCTGCACAAGCCGGCCCCTTCCTTGTCCGCAACTGCCAGCTGGGGGGCAACTGGGCTCCTTGGGACTATGCAGCTTGCCCACGGCTGCACAGGTGGCAGGGCACGTAACTCCTGAGCCACTCACTGTGGGGGTGATCTTTAGCTGGCCCTTGACACCCAGGAGACACGAGAAGGGTTTGAACTCACAGCCTCGGGACTCCCAGCCAGGCTCTCCTCCCCACTGTGCTATACCAGCTGTCTTAGAACCTTTTTTAGGACCAACCAAAATTCAGGACAGGAATGGAAAAGAGTTACTTTTTACACAATAACCAAAGTAGCTTTACGGTCAAATGGCCTGTACAGGAAGTGCAAAAAACAGATATGTCACAGATATATCAGGTGCCAACAACTCTGTTGACATTTAAGTGCCAGGCAAAGATGTAATTGTTTACTTAGGCTTTTTAAAGCTGTTTTTAGCTGCCTTTGGTTGCTGCCATTCTTAAAAATTCCTTTTTTGTTTTATTGACGGTTGTTTATCATTTATTTTATATTGTACCCTGGGCTGGTATAGGTGTCAGTGAAGAATTATTTTAAAGAAATAAATAGGCAACAGCTCCCATGGATGGTCTGTGAAGCAAGGGAGTGGGGCTCACTGAACCCATGATGATGGAAGCAGATCTTCCCTTGCTGGTAGTTGCCAGGCAACAACTCTCAGAGTTCCTCTGACACAAGGGAATTGGACCAAGCAGCTTGATTATGCAAAGGTACAACCCCAGGTATATTTAAGTCCCACAGGCTTCAGTGGGACTTAAGAGCACAATCCAGCACACACTTATGCCCTTTAAAAAAAAAAATCTTTCCATGCAATTTGGACAATTCCTTTTGCTTAAATGTGGGGAAAATCCCATTGCTTGTTACTTATTCTGTCTTTTCCAGGACTAAGACAGAGACACAGAGACAAGTAAAAAATGTTACTAGCATGCTGCATTTAGCCATAATTTTTCACACTTACTTCCTCCCATCCAACCTCCTCCCCTTAATTCCATGATGCATATCTATTTCTGATGCACCATGAAAGCTGAACATATGGGATTATGTGAGTGTTGCTTTCTAAAAGAATAAATATAATTTGTTCTACAGTCACTAGACTGGATGGGGCTTGTTCTATCGTCAGACGGAACAGAGATAAGAAATGTGAATTTATGAAAGAGCATGATAACAGGACAGGGAACCTGTGGCCCTCCAGATGTTGGTGGATGACAACTCCCATCATCCCTGATTATTGGCCATGCTCATTGGGCTGATGGGAGTTGGCGACCAACAACATCTGGAGGGCCACAGGTTTCCCATCCCCACCCTGACTTAGAACTGACTTTAACACATTTTCCTAGTTATTGTCTCCCAAAACTCAGCAATGTGATGACTCACAGATACTCACAGATACTTCTGCAGTGTAATTGTAGAAGCCAATAAGGAAGCTATAATGCTATCACCAATTCATCACATACTATACTATTCACTATCTTTTAAAAAAGATAAGTAATACTTTTTAAAAGATTATTGTGATTACATGGGGGGGCATTTTGTGCATGTATTGTCAGGCCTGCATAATTAGTGACCCAGCAAGCCAAACACTGTACACTAGCCTTCTGTTGTGGCCGCTTGCTAGCCAGGAAGCTTAATAAACCCTATTTTACTGCATGCCAAAGACTGAGTGAACATGAGGCGGTCAAGTATCTGGGAGGCCACATTAAATGTCCAGTAGACTGTGTTTTCTCTTGGTTCGTCAGACACTGTGTATGCTTGGTTTCCCCAGTTATTCCAGCTTGCATTATCAAATCTCAATAGTAAAAGGTTTAAACAGGCCTTTTAGCTGTGTCTTTAACAACCCATCTGATCTGCATCAATCAAGAGGTGGCAGTAGCACACACACACACACAAGTGCCCTCCAAATGTCTGTTCACTGAACTGGCCCTAACTGCTTCACCGCTTGACCTCCATGTTTCAAAGAAGGTCTGAAATATACAAGTCTGGTTCTGCACACATAGGCTCCTTTTCAGACCTTTTGCTGAATTCATAGAGGTCAGAGGGGTAAAGTAAACACGCACAGAGATGTTGGAGGTCAATCAGTGGATGTGTGTGGGGCATTTCTGAAAAGGGCTAATGTTTGCCTCTGTTAGTCCACTAGCAACACTAATCAAAAGTGTTTTTTTTTTCATTTTAAAAACCCTCTTAAATGAAAAGAAAGCCATAATCATACTCTAAAAAATTCTTTGGGAGAATATGTGATAAAACATTGCAATGTTTTGGCAGTTTACCCACGAATCAATCTGAGCCAGCCAAGGGCCCAAAGCAGCATCAGTTGTATCCAGGGCTTTTTTTAAAAGATAGTTTTCACTGATACAGAGTACTGACACCACTTCTTCTTCTTTACTGTCCTTGGCTGCCATTTTGTGCTAGTACCCACAGCACTTGTATCAATCTATGGGTACCAGCACATCATTTTATTTTTTACCAAAAAAGTACTGGTTGTACCCACTAAGTAATACTCAAAGCAGACCCATTGAAAGAAATGGATTCAAGATAGCCATGGCTGTTTATTTCAGTGGGTGTACGCTGAGTATTTATTCAACCCTATCTGAATTTTACCACGAAGGACTTCTTTATAAAATGCTATTAAGCACACTTTCATCCTTTATACAAACGCAGTGTTGCTATATAGCACAATATCCACACCCCAAAGACTGAGCAAAGATTTTGAGCTACATAAAGAGAACACTTGAAGCTGTCCTATACAGAGTCAACCAATGGTAGGATCTAGGATTGTCTACACTAGGGATAATAGTATTGTAGTACTGTCTGCACTAGAGATACCAATGTGGTGCCTCCAGATATTTGTGTTATAAGGTGCTGTAGGGGACCAATGCTATTTAACATCTATAAGAAGCTGCTGGAGCTGTCATAAGGGGAGAGCAGAGTGTCACCAGTTGAACATCTGAGGTTGGCTCTGGAATAGTGTCTGAGCACAGTGATGGGCTGGATGAGGACCAATCAACTGAGTTGGCAAGATGGAGACCCTGTGGGTGAGTGGCTTCCATGCCAGGGAGACAGTTCAGCTAACTGCTCTGGATAGGGGTGCACTCTCTCTGAAGGAACAGGAACATAGTCTGGAGGTGTTGTGCTCCTGGATCCATCTCTGCCTCTTGAGACACAGATGGACTCGGTGGTTAGGAGTGTCAATAGCTATAGCTGGACCAAGATACCTAGTAACCTCAAGACTGGATTTTTGCAATGCACTCTATCTATGGGATCCTTTGGGCTCAGTTTGGAAGTTGCAGCTGGTACAGAATGCAATAGTTAGGTTGTTGACTTGGTTGTCCTGTCAACACTATGTAACACCTCTGCTTAGTGAGCTACACTGGGACTGCCAACTTTTCAAGGTTTAGCGTTTAGCATTTAAAACTCTAAACAAGTTGGGGCCAGGTTACCTAAGGGACCACCTATTCTCCTTGCCCCATATATCCCTGCTTAGCAACTGCACTCCTCAGATGAGATATGCTAAGCTTATTGCATGCTCTAGAGGCGTGCTCAGGATTTATGACTAGAAACTAGACTTTCAGTGTTGCAGCTGCAACCCTCTGGAATCAGCTACCAACTTAAATTAGACAAGTGCCTAGCATTTTGATATTTAGGCAGCTACTGAAGGCATTTTTGTTTAAGAAGGGTTTCTCTGAAGTGTGACTCAGTCATTTTATGGAATAATAACCGCACAATTGTAGAAATGCTTTATTGTGTTTAGTTTGTAAGTCTTTTGTATTTTATCTTATTTTTTTGTACACTACTTTGGCACTTTTGTTTGTGAAGCAGTTTATAAATCTGCAAATAAATAAATGTTGTCGGATTCCAACTCCCATCATCCCTGACCACTGCCCATGCTGATGGGAGTAGGAGTCCAGCAACATCTGGAGGGCACCAGGTGGTCCCCACCCCGCACCAGTCTACTCTGACTTGGCGGCAGCACTCCAGGCTTTCAGAGAGGAGTCTCTCTTAGCCTTGCCTGAAGATGCCAGGGATTGAACCTGGGACAACTGCAAAGAGTTGCTCTTGTTAATTTATATTTCTTACTAGAAATGCCTGACACATATAGGTGCGCAGGCATGAGCACAGGACAAAGTGCGCTGTGGAGCAGGATTTGTGGGGGTTACTTTAATTATTGTAACTTTTTGCTAACTACAGAAACCCTTTTGTCTGCTCAAACATACAGGCATTTTTCAAGCTGGACTGATTGCCATTTGCATGGGTACAAAATTCGGACTTCATCATCACCATTAGGTGGAAAAAAGAATAAAACAACAAGGGTGGGTTTGTAAACACAAAACCTAAATGTTGTTGTTGATACTGCCCATAACATCCCCCCAAATGCATTGTGCTGGTAGCCAGACACAGAGCTATGCAGTAGTACATGTGGTAACCAGAGATGAAAAAGGGTCAAGGGAATCCGAGACTCCAGATTCCACCCAACTGGTCATGTACATTATTGCTGTGTGGATAGGAGTTGCACAATGTTTTCAGTAGATATGGCATATGATTGATATACATATGGAAAGAGAGAGGTAGTTTCTCTTTTAAGAAACAGCTGGACAATACTGGCACTGCAAGAGATTCATATCTTGATTCTCCCCCCAACACAATTTCTGTGTTCCTCCTCACCTGCCCCCACACTTGGGCCCATGGCTCATACACGAGCGCTGTCCTCTGCTGCTGCAGATATTTTCTAAATAGCTTTGAAAACATGATAAAAGGTAGTATAGCAGAGGTCACCAATCCGTCACCCGTGGGTGCCCTGGTGCCCTCAAAGGGCTTCAGTGGTGCCCTCAGCAGCTAGTCCAGAATCTGAGCTTTCATTAAAAAATAAAAGCAAGGCTCTAGTCCTCCTAGAAAGAAAGTTATATAGCACAATGTGCAAGTGCCCTTCTAAGCAATTTATGTTAAATTATCTAGCCTGGCTGCTCCTGCCTGTCAGTGTTATTAACCAATGAATAAAATCAGAACTGTGATTATAATAAGTGAGTTGTTTGAACACGAGGTAATAGCAATCCCTGAGGACCTAAAGATCTGCTATTTTGCTCTCCTTTTCAGTGCACTTGTCCTGCTTCTGTCTTTTTCTCCTAGTCCCTGGAATCTCCGTAGTTTGCCCTTCCTGCTCCCCTAGCAATGAGGACAAATCTTTCCTATACTTGGTTGGCTAAGATCAGGTAGTGCCTAGAAAGTATTTTCTGCAAATAGTACTACACAATAAATATGGGTGAATGTTAAAGGATCCCCCTCCCTGCAAAAAGGCAAATGTGAAAGCTATGCAAGACGCTTAGACATGTCTCCTGCTTTGCCGGAGTTAAAGACCAGGGACTCATTAAAAATTCACTCTATAGTTAATTTACAGTACAATGGTACATGTCTACTCAGAAGTAAGTCGGTCTGTGCCTAATGGGGCTTATTTCCAGGGTATGTGGGTACAGGCCAGTAGCCTAGGCTTTGGTTAGGGTTGGCATTAGGAAAAAACAGCGTTCTTGTACCTGTAACAGCTGTATGGCAGACAGGAATTCAACAGATCAAGCCTTTTGTAGTACATGTATAGATATATAGTTGGGGAAAAACTTCACCATAACTACTGTCTAATTTTGTTTTATGCTATACCCTGCACAGCAGCCACTTTGTGTTATGCCACAACCCATGGAAGCCATTTTGTGAGTGGTGCCCCTAGCACTCTCAACATTTGAAATGTGCCCTCCCACCCCAAAAGCTTGGGATCATTCTAACACTTATTTTCTAAAAGACTAGCAGGGGTTTCTCTCTGTTCTCCGCTGGGATATCCATATGTGCGCATGACACAGATGAGCGATCATCTCCAGCTGCACGACAACCTTACGTTCATTGCTTTTCTGCACAATACTTAGAAATGAGGACATACAAAATGCAGCATTGCGAATGGAGATGGCATACCTCTGCTCCCTCTTCCTTCCAGGAAAGATCCACTATAATTAGAAAGCTGTTTACTCTCTCCTGGCCCTGCTTATGTTTCTTGGGGATTACCTTTCACAGGAAGCCATGTGGAGCAACATTGCCCCATGCAGAGCACATGTTGTGGAACGTGCTGTGTGTGACAACCACCATTTACACGGGGCAACATGAGCTTCACTTCATGAAAAAAGAGAGAAGGGGACAAGGACAGAGCAACCATTTCTCCTGCCTCCTGTTGTATCTGCAGCTGATCCATCTAGGGATGCTAGTAAAATGAGTCTTCTTCACACCCAGTCTCAGTACATGCTGTGGAAAAGAGCTTTAGCCTGGTCTTACATGTGTGTCTTATGCTGGTTTGAAACAGAGCTTGGAAAAGTTACTTTTTTGAACTACAACTCCCATCAGCCCCAGCCAGCATGGCCACTGGATTGGGCTGATGGGAGTTGTGGTTCAAAAAAGTAACTTTTCCAAGCTCTGGAAAGCATTGTGAGATTTTTAAATTAAAAACATACATACCTGGATTTCCCCCTTAGGATACTGCTATATTTGTGTTAGCCTTGATCCAACAGCAGTTGTATGATTTCATGTCTATGCATTATGTACAAATAGCTGGAGAGGCAGACCTCACGTCTCCCAAACACCATGAAAATAATAAAAGGTTTACAAAGTGGCAGGGCAATTTTGAGAAGGGATATACAAGGAAACCAGAGGAATCTATCCCTGTCACCTTTTGTGATGGTCCCCTTATCTGTTTTGGAAGGCTACAGGGGGACATGATTGGGTTAAAATTGGGGGAAGTCGGAGGATATCGTTAAAGTTCTTTTCCCTTCTACTCCATAAGTCAAATACTGGTGTTTGCAATATTTTTAAGGGCTATTTATTTTATTTTACATTTATGTCCCAACTTTCTTCCATCATGGGAGCCAAGAAGGTATACCTGTGGTTTTCAGGAGGTCTCCCACCCCGAGAACTGATTAGATTCATACCTCCTTAGCTTCAGCAAGATGGTAACCCCATGTGCCTTCAGATCATACCCTCAGACCAAGAGAGCTCCCAACTGTGAACTGATATACCAGGACATATTTTGTCCAAGAAAGAAAGATCAAGGTTAGAAAGTTGCAGGGGGAGAAGGCTACAGTTTTTGTTACTAGTGATGCCATAGTTATAACGGAATCTGTGCCTATTTGTTTGTTTTATTTTAATTTATTATTGGCGCTTATAGCCTGTCCTTCAGCAAATGAGTGGGTTCCAACCATTATCACAATGAAAAACAAATACAATTTATGTTCAAATCGTAAACTAAAGCCACAAAACAAAAATAGCAAAAAGAAAACAGCGGTGTCCAGCAATGCAGGAGGAGGGAAGACATTCACTCAAACAAAGCGCTGGGTAAAAAGACATGACACCAACATAATTAACCACATTGCAATGGATGCGTTTGTTGAATGAAGAATCTCATTTGTCCACTGATGGTATATAAAGAGTATTAAGAAGAGCCCTGCTGTATCAGATTGAAGGCCTATCTCGTCCAGCATCTTGCTTTCCCACAGTGGCCAAGAAATGGGAAGCCTACAAGCAGGGCATGAGGGCACTAGCTCTCTCCATGGTTGTCCCAGCAATTTTTACTGAGAAAAAATCTGTCTCTGAACATGGCAGTTTCACGTAACTATCATGACTAATAACCACTGACAAACCTATCCTAAATGAATTTATAGTGGTCGTTCCCTTTTCTTGCAGTTGTGTATTCCATAAGTTATATATTGTGTGAAGAAGCAATTTCTTTTGTCTGTCCTGAATTGCTGCCAGTCAGTCTCATTGAATGGCCCTTTAGTTAAATCATATTGTGGTTTGAGTTGGTGGGGAAAGGAAAGGGATTGCCTCAAGAAAGGCAGAAACCTCTGCTATATATCCGTTACAATGAACGAGCAACAATTGTACATTGGATTGTTGCATAAATTGGTGCTTTGGGAAGCCAAAGAGCCTATAATAATAGCTCCTTTCCTGCAGCAGTCCACACACACTAAGAACTACCTATCAGAGATAGAATTATTGCCAAATACTAATCCATGCTAAATGCACATTTGAGACTTTTAATTCCACCAGCCCAGATTGGAAGAGGAATGTGATAAAACACTCTGAATTGCGCCAAACTCCTACTGTAGTGCAAGTAGTCTTTTAGAAGCTTCTGCAATGGCACACTAAGGCTCAAACTACATGTGACAACAACAATCTCGATTGGCTCCTGTGACATATAAAGAAAGGTGTAGAGGCCTAATTCTAAGACTAAGTGGAAACACATGGTTATAGCAAACTGCGCCTTCTCCTCTACTATGGCTTAAATCTAACTGGCAAAGAAGTTCTCAACTTCACTACCTTGACACGACTGTTGTAAAGATGACTGAGATAAGGTGTGTGAACTACCCTGAACCCTTGGGCAAAAACTCTGTTTAAATTGAGGCTGATATGAAAATCAGTCTGTTATTGTTTTCAGTCTTCAAATTATACACAATTATATGTAATTGACAGCTTCCCCCCAATTTGCATTGCATTTCCTTTGCATTGAAATGAATGGTGTTGAATATAATGATGACATGATTAATTACATAAGATATTGTCACAGCAGACAGTGAGAATAACTTTGTTGTTGTCAGAAGCTGAACTTCATCAGAATGCAAGCGGCGCTGCATGTGATGAATATGGGGTGGAATGGAAATCAATACTTTCTTACATCCCTTTGACAAAATTAAGTCCATGGATTTCAATGGATCTGCTCTGAGTATGACTTTGTCAGAAACAACCCATACTCAATGTCATTTTGAGGTGGCCATCAGGAGGAGTTCTGCTGCTGTCATGCCTATGGTGATGCCAGGGCCAGCCCTAACATTAGGCAAAGTGAGGCAACTGCATCAGGTGACAGATGCTGGGGGAGGGAATGGCAGGACTAGCAGGAGCCACTGCCTCTGGCTGTTCCTCCTGAGTCCCCCTCTGTTGCCACACAGCTTGTCCTGGGTTGCCTAAACTAGCCTGCTGTCTTAGGTGCAATGGAGAATGCTATCCCATCACCCTTAGAAGTCAGATGCAGCTGCCAGTTCAGTTGGCTTCCGTACATGGAGTGGAAAATTGGAGAGGGTCATTTCCATTCGGCCCTAAAATAGTAAAGCCCAAATAACATGATGGAAGAAGCCCCTTCATTTATATGTCTTCATTTGTGTGGGGATGAAGGTGCTGAACTCTCCTCCTCATCGATATTATTTCTCTATACTTTATTGCTTTGAGCAATTTTCTTCTTCTACACTTCTAGTACTGGAGCTACACTGGGAAAAAATGGCTTTATTTACTGAGTATGGGAAGAAAAGGCGAGGGTAGGTACTCACCTCACCTGCGTACTCTGTCCTCCCCCTTTTTAATGAAAAGTAGACCCACACATTTTACATTATAACAGGGCAGACATGTCAACAACAAACATGACATAACTAACATGGCCTTATGCCTGCAGTCCTGTGCACACCTACTTGAACACAGTAAGGCAGCCTTCCCCAACCTGGTGCCCTCCAGATGTTTTGGAGTGCAATTCCCATCAGCCCCAGTCAGCACAGCTAGTGAAGGATGCAGCAAGGGATACTTCCAAATAAACATGGATAGGGTTGGATGTATTATCATTATTACGAACATCCTGCAAAACTGAGGATGCAAAATAGAGTGAGAATTCCAAAGTGAATTGTAGTCTGATAAGTTGAATGGGCCTCTTCTACTCCCTCCCTGACCTCCCCTCACCACACCAAACAATGCAAACTGTAGTTGAATATGGTTTCACTCAATTTACAGAAGGTTTTAGTTAGCCTTTCTTGGGTAGAGTTCCTGGTTTTGCCTAAACGCTTGTGTATGAGTGTATTTGATATATTCTAGAGTATGAGTAATTTAAATTCACAAGGCATGATTCCACTACACTGTATTTCTACATGCTGAATTGTGAATGAGAATCTTAGAAAATCTACCAAGCTTTCTTGTAATGCAAAACTCCCATTGGCTGCCAAATGCTAAACACGGCTTTTGTTTTCAGTGGTTAAATGTCACATAGACAATAACAGTGCTGTTGGTGTGAAGGCTCATGCGCCACCACAACAGATTATATGCCAGCTGAAACAGTGTGGCTCAACAACTGTTTTGTATAAACCATTGGGTGATTAGGAGAAATTGCTTTAAAAGTGATTTTCAGTCATTTAGGAACTATTTCTTTTTCTCAGTGGATTTAGGTAGCCAATAGCCACACTGACGTTGGGTTAAACTTTTACCACATTTTCTTTGGGGTTTTTTTTGGGGGGGAGCTCAGTTTGTTTTTAAAGGCACAAATCTGAAATGCAGAGGGGAGGACTGGGAGGGGAGCAGGCAGGATGGGGAGGGGAGGAGAAGGACAGGTTTGATCACTTACATGTTTATTAAATTCAGTGCAATTTACTCCTGTGCAATCATGCTTAGGATAGGTAAAACTGACGGGGGGGGGAGAGGGATGGAGGGGTGGAGTGGGCAGGGGAGGAGGAAGGGAGAGGAGAGGGGAAAAGCAGGTCTGATAATTTGCATGCTTATTTTCAATGGGATTTACTCCTATGCAATCTTGATTAGGATATGAAACACTGACCATGGGGGAGGAGGAGTGGGAGTGGGAAGGAGCGTATTGGAGGGGGGCAAAGGAAGGGGGGGAGGGCCATAGCAAAGATAAGCTAGGCAGCCCAGACTTTCCAAGTTCTTGCCACCTTTTGCATGTTACAACTTAATGTATAAAACAATGGCAATGGATTGCCTTCAAGTTGATCCCGTCTCATGGTGACCCTATGAATAGGGATTTAATGGTAAGCGGTAGTCAGAGGCGAGGATGTAAAGCCTTCGGTCTCTAGCACTGCTCTGCCTAACCACCTCCTGGAGCCCCTGGAGCCACCACTGTGCTCCTCCAACTCTGCCACCTCTTCCCATGTTGCCCCAACTCCTGCGATGGGTACAGAAGGGGCCTTGCTACCTACAGCATGTAAAATGGCAGACTGAGCTCTACTGGGTGCCTTTGTGCAAGTGAATTAGAAATTTGGTGGACATGTGCCCTACAGTCAAGATTCAGTATTCACCAAAGAAAGCAAAAGACTAGGGAGGAGCCCGTTGTTCAACGGCAGAGCACATGCTTTGCATGCAGGAAGTCCGCAGTTCAATCTCTGGCATTTGTAGCAGGTAAAGGGAAAGACTTCTGTCTGAGATCCAGGACACCAATAATCAAGCAAAAACAGAAGAATTGTTCAATCAAATGAGCAGAAGACTATTTTTTTACTAAGTTACAAAAAAAAAAAAAGGCCCAAGGACAATCTTGCCTTCTTAGCATATCTTTTGTTGCAACACTCCAGCCCATCTTGCATTCATATCTGGGCACCTTCAATTTCCTGCATACTATCAGGATAAACTTTCTTCCTCATACACAGTATTTCAAATCAAAATATTTTTTCCTACTGAGCACATAAAAATGAAGCACAAATACGATTTAGAGCCATAAACTTTGGCGAGCAACTGCTATTGAAAACAGTTCCACCCAGTTGTTCCATAGTAACACCCTGCTCACTTCCCAGCTATTCCTGCAACTGAACCATTTCAACAGAGACTTCTGTGCGATCAATGAATTGCACAAACACAGAGCAATCCTATGTTCAAGGTGACAAGAATGGCTCCTTTCCTTGTGGGTCTCCCTTTGTAGGCCTCCAAAGCCTAATCAATGGTGGACCGCTAATTCTTTCTGTGTAATAAATAATATATGTACAGTCTGAGATTTTCAGTGTTAGACATTTTGGTCCAGAGAGAATTTCCACAGCTAGAGTTGTAAATGTCTGGAAATGGGTTTATAATGCATTCAGGGCCGATCAGATCCTGGAGTGCAGTAATAAAAGTAGGTGCTATTATAATAATAATACCCAAAAGGAAACCTCCAGTGTATTTCACAGCTGCTTTCTATTGTTCCTTATTTCACAACCTGCAATTAATTGCATGGAAGGAAGGGGATCAAACATATATTATGTACAGAAGAGTGAAAGAGCAGGGGCCAAAGAGGGAAACTGGACTGTTGAATCAGAGTCCTTCAGAGTCCTTTTGCTTTAATCACTCTTTGTCCTCTTTCTGAGAAACGCACGCTGTAGCCAGTGATCAGAGTCAGCTGTTGTGCTTTCAGTAGATCTGTGTCTGTTTATTGTAACCAAATAATTTTTGTTTTAAAGGGTGAAAGCTGGTAGAAAACACCAAAGCATGGAGAAATCAAGAAACATTTTTGAAAGAAAGGGACAGCTGAGTTTTCAACAAGCCACAGTAAAAACTGCTGCAAGCCAGTTGTTATCTTTCTGATTCCCATTTCATAGATTTGGCTTAAATATACCAGTGTTTGCTGTAGTTCGGCTTATGTTGCTTGATTTGCAATTTCAATCTGCAAAAACTGCAGCAAGAATTCTTTTTGTTTAAAATACCTCAGTAGTAGACAAGGTTAACCTCCTATCCAGTAACAGAGACAGATGACGTTATAGCCACTTTGTGGGGTTTGTTGAAAAGAAACACTTAACACCCAGACCTGTCTCAGCTCAGTTAAAAATATACCAGTTGTTTTTGTTATGTGCCTTCAAGTCGATTACGACTTATGGCGACCTCCAAGAGCATCTGTTGTGAACTGCCCTGTTCAGATCTTGTAAGTTCAGCTCTGTGGCTTCCTTTATGGAATCAATCCATCTCTTGTGTGGCCTTCCTCTTTTTCTACTTCCTTCTGTTTTTCCCAGCATTATTGTCTTTTCTAGTGAATCCTGTCTTCTCATGATGTGTCCAAAGTATGATAACCTCAGTTTCATTTTAGCTTCTAGTTCACAATTCCTATTTCCACAAGTGAAAGTTTAGCTGATCACATTTTTCTTAGTTCTCTTCGATAAGAGAATAGGTGTAGACTTAGTTTTGAATGATCCTCCAAACCATGGTTAGGAAGATGAGAGACCTGGTGCAGGCTCATATGCAACTTCCTTTACTCCCTTTCCCATGCAAGGATTATTTCTTTCATTACAGGTATGTAGGAATTGGTTTGGGGACTCTACCCAGGGATATTTCATAGAATCATAGAATAGTAGAGTTGGAAGGGGCCTATAAGGACATCAAGTCCAACCCCCTGCGCAATGCAGGAATCCAAATCAAAGCATTTCCGACAGATGGCTGTCCAGCTGCCTCGTGATTGCCTCCAGTGTCAGAGAGCCCACTACCTCTCTAGGTAATTGATTCAATTGTTGTATGGCTCTAACTGTTAGGAAGTTTTTCCTGATGTCCAGTTGAAATCTGGCTTCCTGCAACTTGAGCCCATTGTTCCATGTCCTGCACTCTGGGACGATCGGGAAGAGATCCTGGCCATCCTCTATGTGACAACCTTTCATGTACTTGAAGAGTGCTATCATATCTCCCCTCAGTCCTCTCTCCAGGCTAAACATGCCCAGTTCTTTCAGTCTCTCCAGATAGGGTTTTGTTTCCAGTCCCCTGATCATCCTTCTTGCCCTCCTCTGAACCTGTTCCAGTTTGTTTGCATCTTTTGTCAAAAGCTTCGCTAAAGTCGAGATATATTATGTCCACAGCATTCCCACAATCTAAAAGGGAAGCTACCCGGTCAAAAAATGAGATAAGATTAGTTTGGCAGGATTTGTTCTTCATAAATCCATGTTGGCTCCTAGTAATCACTGCATTGTTTTCAAGGAGCTTACAGATTGATTACTTTATAATCTGCTCTAGAGTTTTTCCAGGGATTGATGTTAGGCTGACTGGTCTGTAGTTCCCCATTTCCTCTTTTTTGCCGTTTTTGAAGATAGGGACAACATTAGCTCTCCTCCAGTCATCTGGCACTTCACCAGTCCTCTGTGATTTCGCAAAGATAATAGACAGCGGTTCTGAGAGTTCTTCAGCCAGTTCCTTCAATACTCTAGGATGCAGTTTATTGGGCCCTGCCAATTTGAACTCATTCAAAGTGGTTAGGTTTTCCTTGGCCATTTGTCTATAAATCTCAAGCTCCAATCCTGCCCCTTCTACTTCATATTTCCTGGGTGGGCCACAGACCCTTTTTTGGGAGAAGACTGAGCCAAAGTAGGAATTGAGGACTTCTGCCTTTTCTTTGTCATCTGTTACCATTTTGCCATCCTCGCTGAGTAGCTGTGCCACCATTTATAGCTTTCAGGGGCGATGGACACACCTAACAAGTTTATAATGGCGTGTGACTTGTTAAAGTTTGATAAACACTTGGATTTTCAAAGGAAGGCTCCCATGTAAAACTGTGGTCTACACTTTATTATGAAGTTTGATTCTATTCATGTGGGTCAATGGTTTCCCATCCCATTATACTGTGTTAATCAACGCAGTGTTACCAAATTATTTTTCATCACATATTACTCCTGTCGTAAAGGGTTACTATGCTTGTTTTGCATATGTTCTACCTTGTATTCCCACTGTCTATTCTTTTTGGATTTCTCTCTGATTCCCCCTTCCCCAGTGTGTGTATTTACACCTGCAACATACTTCATGGATCTGATGAAGTGGACTTGACTGTGAAAAAGCATGCCATAATACATTCATTTTTAAAGTACCTTAAGACTCTTTGTTGTTTTGGGGGTAGATCATAAATAATAAACTATAGTGGCACTGTGCCCAGCCCTTTATGGGGTTAGGAGGATACTGAGTGCTGTTTCTAGATTTGAATCCCTGTGGAGGCCAGAATAAAAAAAAAATGAAAGCAATGCTGCTCCTGCCACTTTCTTGTTATTTGGCTTTAATAGTGGTGTGGCTGGTTCCACCTCAAGTGAATTTACTGTGATGTACCATGTAGTTTGTTAAGGGTGTTGGGAATTGTAGCTCTGTGAGGGATAAACTACAGTTCCTAGGAAATTTCAGGGGATGCCATGTGCTTTAAATGTATGGTGTATACATAAGAGCATAAGAAGAATCTGCTTAATCAGGCTAGTCACCCATCTAGCCTAGCATCATGTTCTCACAATTTTCAACCAGATGCCTATGGGAAACCTGCAAGCACAATCAGAGTGCAAAAGCACTCTCTCCTCCTGAAGTTTACAGTAACTGGTATTCAGAAGCGGACTGTCTCTGATGGTGAAGGTAGAACATATCCGTCAGGGCTAGCAGCCATTGATAGCCTTATCCTTCATGAATTTGTCTGATCACCTTTTGAAGCTATCCAAGTTGGTGGCCATCACAGTCTCTTGTGGGAGCAAATTCCATAGTTTACCTGTGCACTGTGTAAAGAAGTACTTTGTTTTATCTGTCCTGAGTCTTCCAACATTCAGCTTCATTGGATATCCATGAATTCTAGTGTTATGAGAGAGGAAGGACACAGCCTCAGGTTCAAATTCCAAGGCTCCATTTAGGCATTGGTAAAATCTTCCCTCTTCTTATAATTTGACCAGACAACTAGGAGGCAGACATGGCTTAGCTAGGGGATTTAGCAGGGAAAGGTTAAGCAGGATTAAGGGAATTTCTGGCGAGTCCCTGACCATAGAGATCCCTGACCACCTCATTCCCTATGTCTCCATCCTGTAATAACTGAAAAACAGGATTGACTCCTTGGTGATAGGAGTTTTCTAGATGCATATTTGGGGGAGGTTCTCTTGTCAACAGTCCCATCTCAAGGAGACCACAAAACTCAATATATACCAATACTGTCTCATGATAGATTGTGGACATGTGGTAGGCCAGGAGTCCATGGGTAAACACCCAGTTCCTGACATAAAGCAAGAGTCATGTTTGGCAAAGGGTTCCTGATTATGAAACCCATTTAAACAATTAAAATGTTGCCACTGGCTCCATATAGAACAGAATTTATAAGTAAGTTGGGAGATCTTAGAGTGAATGAAATATAGTGCATTGACCCTCTAGCTGAATGAGCCACTTACCTGCTTGGATCTTTTTTTTCAGGGCATGATACAATAAAGGTTACTACACATACATACTCATAAATTCTGTAAGAGCATTATGACATGAATGTCTGCTTATAATAATGCTAAATCATTTGCTACTGTTAGCATGCCTTCAAAGAGGCTCATTTAGGCAATTGCTTCCAAGTCTGTGGCAACTAAGTTAAATGAGGGAGGGCAGAGTCAGGGCAGTTTTTATTATTATTATTATTTATTACATTTGTATACTGCCCCATAGCCAAAGCTCTCTGGGTGGTTTACAACAATTAAAAACATTAAAAACAAATATACAAATATACAAATTTAAAAACACCAAAAAAAAACCAATTTAAAAACACATGCTTAAATGCCTGGGAGAAGAGGAAAGTCTTGACCTGGTGCCGAAAAGATAACAGTAACCAACTAGGGAGATCATTCCATAATTTGGGGGCCACCACTGAGAAGGCCCTCTTGCCATTCTCCGAGCTTCCCTTGGGATAGGCACCCAGAGGAGGGCCTTTGATCTTGAACGTAGTGTATGGGTGGGTTCGTATCGGGAGAGGCATTCCATCAGGTATTGTGGTCCCAAGCCATGTAAGGCTTTATAGGTCAAAACCAGCATCTTGAATCGAGCTCGGAAACATAAGCCAGTGCAAGCGGGCCAGAATCGGTTTTATATGTTCGAACCATCTGGTCCCTGTTACCAATCTGGCCGCTGCATTTTGCACAAGCTGCAGTTTCCGAACAGTCTTCAAAGGCAGCCCCACGTAGAGTGCATTGCGGTAATCTAATTTAGAGGTTACCAGAGCATGGACAACTGAAGCCAGGTTATCACTGTCCAGATAGGGACGTAGTTGGGCCACCAACTAAAGTTAGTTGAAGGCACTCCGTGCCACTGAGGCTACCTGAGCCTCAAGTGACAGAGATGATTCTAGGAGAACCCCCAAGCTACGAACCTGCTCCTTCATGGGGAGTGCAACCCCATCCAGGACGGGTTGGACATCCACCATCCGGTCAGAAGAACCACCCACTAGCAGCATCTCAGTCTTGTCTGGATTGAGCCTCAGTTTATTAGCCCTCATCCAGTCCATTGTCTCAGCCAGGCACTCCAAAGCTCCGGATGACCGCACCCAACGGTTTCATGTAGATGTTGAACAGCATGGGGGACAGAACTGACCCCTGCGGAACCCTATACTGGAGAGTCCAGGGTGCTGAGCAATGCTCCCCAAGCACCACCTTCTGGAGGCGACCTGCCAAGTAGGAGCGGAACCACTGCAATGCAGTACCTCCCACTCCCAACTCTGCCAGTCTCCCCAGAAGGATACCGTGGTCGATGGTATTGAAAGCTGCTGAGATCAAGCAGAATCAACAGAGTCACACTCCCCCTGTCTCTCTCCCGACAAAGGTCATCGTACAGGGCGACGAAGGCTGTTTCCGTGCCAAAACCAGGCCTGAAACCCGACTGAAATGGATCCAGATTATCGGTCTTATCCAAGAGTGTCTGGAGCTGGCCTGCCACCACTCGTTCAAGGACCTTGCCCAGGAATGGAACATTTGCCACCGGCCTATAATTATTAAGATTTTCTGGGTCCAGGGAGGGTTTCTTCAGGAGTGGTCTCACTACCACCTCTTTCAGGCAGCCAGGGACCACCCCCTCTCGCAAAGAGACATTAATCACTTCCCTGGCCCAGCCGGCTGTTCCATCCCTCCTAGCTTTTATTAGCCAAGAAGGGCAAGGATCCAGCACAGAAGTGGTTGCACGAACCTGTCCAAGCACCTTGTCAACATCCTCAAGCTGTACCAACTGAAACTCATCCAGGAATCAGGACAAGGCTGTGCTCTGGATACCTCGCTTGATTCACCTGTTATAACACTGGAGTCTAAGTCCTGGCGGATGCGAAAGACTTTATCCTGGAAGTGCCTAGCAAGTTCATTACAGAGGGCTTTGTTGTTGAAGCCACGGCTGGCCCCAGGCATGCTGGGGCCCTTGGGTACCAGCCTGCTCTGGGCCCCTCCACTCCCCCTCCGCAATCGGCAGAACTTAAGCATCTGCGGACTGCAAGACAGGAGCTTCCACGCCACCCGCCATTCCCCCGCTAGCCCCACGCTTCACCTACCTTTCTGTTGTTTTTTGCGGCGCGTGCAGTTTTGCCATCAATCAAGATGGCGGCTGAGGTTTCCCTAAGGGGCTGAAGCCTCTGCCACCATCTTTGTTGATGGCAGCAGTGCGCGAGTAGCACGCATGTGTGCCATCAGCAAAGATGGCAGCAGAGGCTTCAGCCCCTTAAGGAAACCTCAGCCGCCATCTTAATTGATGGCAAATGTGCACGCTGCAAAAAACAACAGAAAGGTAGGTAAAGCGGGGGGATGGCGGTCCGCAGATGCTTCCGCGAATCATGGAAGGAGAGCAGAGGGCCTCCTGTAGCTCCAGGGGCCCTCAGGCCAGTGCCCCACCTGGCCGCCCTTCAGAACCGGCCCTGGTTGAAGCTCTGCTGGGTAGACAGCACCTAGTTAGGCTCCTCTCTTCTTCCAGCCACTGAGACATGGCAGTTAAGAAGGCAGTTCTCCAGCTACAAATGCCTGTTCAAACTCAAATGCTTTCTTAACATGTCTGTGCCCTGAATTACAGCCTGAATATTCAAACCTGCTCATACTTGCCTAAGCCATTCCTATTCTTAATGAAGTGAAAGTGTTACAAATGAAAGTTGAGAGAATTTGGGTGCCAAGAATAAATGGCATAAACTCCTGATATGATTAGCAAATTTGTGGATATCTTAATCTTAATTGATGAAGTGATCATAGTATTACCTAGAAATTCAAGGGTCTCCTTTCTCAGTGAAAGAGAATCTCCCCTGTCTGATTTGGTTTTTAAATGGTGAAGTTATGATGTGCTCACATAGTTGGGTCGGGAAGCTCTTTGGTCTTCTCAGTACATTTTAGAGAACCATCTATCTGAAGAATTGTGAATAGCAATATTTATTCCTGTTATTGCTTAGAAAGCACAACAATTACATTTGAGTTGCAAAAGACATAAATAAAAATGTAGCCCTTATTAGATATTTTTAATCTTTTGACTATCATGTGTGTATCTTTATACATCTGAAAGTGAAGCAACAACATCACAGCCATCTGTAATGTTAAACTTCCATTTACCCTCTTTATCTCTCACCTAAGTAGCAAGGAAGATTCTAGGCCTAGGCTCTATTATGATCCAATCCTTCGTATATCATTCTTGTTTCCTACTTCAACTTTTTGTAATATAAGGCCATTTGTACAGTTTTAGAAACGCTTACTCTGTCATGATCAGTATTCTCTGGTTATATGTCAACGATGCATCATAAGCTGACCAGTGGGAATTGTCATTCCTACAGTGGTACATCAAGTGCCCTTCTCTTCTTCCCACATAAGCAGGATATTATTTTTCTAGCAAACAGAAACTGCAGCAGCCAGAGTACAGCTGCAAACCCAGGCACATTTACTTGGGAGTAGACCCCATTGACCTCAGTGAGATTTATGTCTACGTAAGGATGCATTAAATTTGACTGTGACTGGAATAGGTGAATAGGCACAATGCAGTCACTATTAGCCACAATTTAGTACTAGTAAGAACAGCAGAATAAGACTTAGCTGTGATTAACCTGTTCCACTGATTTCAATGGAATGTCACATAGCTGAGTTTTGCTGGATTATGCAAAATACCTTTATTGTTTCTAATAATGCAACCCTATACATGTCATCTCAGAAGTAAGGCACACTGAATTCAATGGGACTTACTCCCAGGTAACTGTGTATAGGATTGCAGCTTTAGGCTGTAATCCGATTAACACGTACTTGGAAGCAAACTCCATTGAACTCAGATGAGTTTACAAAGTTCTGAAGAAATATGCATAGGATTGGGATGCATCTATACATCTGCCATATATGCTAGCAAACATGTTAAAACATCTAAAAGGAAAAGTTTGCCATTAATGATAGAACCTGCAGATTTATTTCTGCTGCATAAACTGTCTTCCGTATACAATCCTATGCACTGGAAGTAATCCCTTTTGAGCTCAATGAGACTTATTTCTAAAAAGATGTGCATAAGACTACACTGCATACCACTTAAGTGCACTTCGACTGCTCTCTGCTGTCAAATCATTATTAACATATAATAACCAGTTTTCATCTGAAGATAGTTCAATAAGCAATACATGTAAGCTTTCTAAAAATCGAGACCAATTCAATTTATATTAGTTTTGCTAATTGAGAAAGTGGAGAAACAGGAGAGAAATTCTGCAGTTTACGGTGGCTATCAACATGCATGGAGGCCTCTCCATGTCTTACCTGCTGAGCATTGCAGTTTAGCAATGGAAAAAAGAGGAACAGTTCCTGCCTGCCTGCTAACAGCCCCAGTTTACAAAACCCATAACCCAAGATTATTGAAAACTCATTTTATATAATACATATACCATGATCCCAGCCATACTTCATTTATATGGAAATAAGACTGACTGAAACCAATGTGATTCACTTCCAGCTAGGTAATATGCTTAGGAGTAGAGTGTGAGAAAGAGATACTGGATCCCTTTTAGAACTTAAAATAAAATACACAGCCGACTGTACTGTGCTATTCCTAAATCCATGGCTACATGACTGAATAAAAAATAAATAAATAAATCTCTCAGCTACTTTTTGGCTACATAAATGTAAATATAGCAGTCATAGCAAATGGAACAGGAGACAGCATCACGTCAACAAAGATGTAAGAAAATAACACAGTACAGTATATAATAAACTTCTCAAAAAATCCTGTTCACATAACTGAAGATCACTTTACATACCTGCAATAAAACACAGGCCAAACTGCTCTGTCTGATAACCATAATACTGAAAGTGTTGTTCACATACACCTATTGGAACATGATTTGCTGTGCTAATGAGCACACATAACATAGGTCACCCACATACTTACAAGATGATGTCTGGAAAGTGTGGAAACTGTAATATGAAGTAAGTATACCTGTTTCCATGGACTAGAATTAGCATTGCATTGACCCAATCAAAGGCAGCGGCTAGCACAGCACAACTAATGTCTCAGAGGTCAAGCTTTACATGATCACAGGTCTAGAGAAAGAGGTGTTTTAGCTAGGATAGAAGCCAGAATAAGAGGCAATATAATCATACAACCTTCTCTGCTTCCTCAGAGGACTTCCAAGGGTCTATTTCATATGTGTAAACAATCAAGGATGTTGGCTGCTTGAAAAAAACTCCATGTCACGAGAGTATAAAGCAGCTCATCATGCAGCTCTCCTTATTTAAACTATAGCAATGCAAATGACAAAAAGAGGGGTTTTGTGATGGTGTGGCTGATGTAGTCACACCTGCATGGGGAGGAGATACACACAAACGGTGGTTTACAACATATAAAAGCAATTTAAAACTATATGAAATATTACTAATACTAGCCCCAATAAAACATTTCACTTCTAATCCAATTCCATCAGCCACCTCTTCTTAACTTCAGCGCATTGCATTCAAGGTGGCTTATTCTCAAATTTAAGTCTCTGTTTAGAGATAAGTATTTAGAGTTGCTATAAACTCTAAATTTAGAGTTGCTGGTTTAAAACTAGCTTGACTAGTGTGGTGTTTGTTTTTTAACTCACCTTCCTAGTTGTGTTTATAAAGTATAATCTTGAGATAGCAAACTTAAAATTTACCTTATATGTGTAAAATAAATCAACAGTCTGACTTAGAATCAGAATTGCAGAGCTGAAAGGGAATATAAGGCCATCGAGTCCAACCACCTGCACAATGCAGGCATCCAAGTTAAACCATACTTGACAGGTGGCTGTCCACCTGTCTCTTGAATGCCTCCAGTGTTGGAGAGCCCACCACCTCCCTAGTTAATTGGTTCCATTGTTGTACTGCTCTAACAGTTAGGAAGTTTTTCCTGATGTTCAGCTGAAATCTGGCTTCTTGTAACTTGAGCCCATTATTCCACGTCCTGCACTCTGGGATGATCAAGAAGAGATCCCGGCCCTCCTCTATGTGACAACCTTTCATGTACTTGAAGAGTGCTATCATATCTCTTCTCTTCTCCAAGCTAAACACGCCCAGTTCTTTCAGTCTCTCCTCATAGGGCTTTGTTTCCAGTCCCCTGATCATCCTTGTTGCCCTCCTCTGAACTTGTTCCAGTTTGTCTGCATCCTTCTTAAATTGTGGTGTCTAAAATTGGACACAGTACTCCAGATGAGGCCTAACTAGTGCCGAATAGGGGAAACTAGTACTTCACGCGATTTGGAAACTATACTTCTATTAATGCAGCCTAAAATTGTACTGTTGGCTCATGTTCAGCTTGCTATCAACAACAGTTTCAAGAGCCCAGGATTCCTTGTGCAGCTGCTGGTTCTTGTCCCCAACTTGAGGGAAAAGGGAGACTGTACCTTAGGCTTAGGGAATAGACTGTACCTCAATGGCAGAGCACATGCTCTGCCATTATGTTCTTATGTTCTTATGTTCTTATGCTGTGTGCACAGATGGTCCCAGGTTCAATCCCAATATCTCCAGGTAGGATGTGATGTGGGATCAGGTAGGTGATATGGGAAACTTTTGCCTCTAACCCTGGAGAGCATCTGTAAGTAGACAATTAAAAGACAACACTTGGTTAGATGGACAAATAGTATGACCTGGTATAAAATAGCTTCCTATGTGTCTTAACATATGCAAATGATGAGCAATAATAAATATTTTCTCTAGGAGAGATGCCCTATTATAGTTGATTTGTTTCAAGACTGGTCCACTATATATAGCTGTATTTTAAGGATAATTTAGGTAGCTGTGGAAAATAAATGAACTTCCAAAGCCTGAGGTGAGCTACACTCCTTACTTCTCCAAAAACAATTTTTGCAATAGGAAGCTTTGCTGTAAGGTTTCTTCTTCTTCTTCTTTTTCAATTAATTTTTATTCAAATTTTCAAAACCAAAACAATACAAAAAGAAAAAAAAACACAAATCAATAACTAATACAATAAACAAAAGAAAAGAAGAGAAAAAAATATAAAAATATTGACTTCCGATTTGTCATAGTTCAGCTATAAATCTATAATATATAACAAACCTATCTCTTAATAGATTATAAAATCACCTTCCTCCAGCGGTTATCTTAATTGGTTTCAAATCTCATTAACATCATATCATTTTAATCTTCCACAAAAAGTCAAAGAGAAGTTTCCAATCCTTGAGATATATATCAATCAATTTTTTCCCCTAAATAAACATGTCAATTAATCCAACTCATCAAGTCTACTAAGTCCAGTAATTTCAAATCGCTCTTCTGTCTTTATCCATATTGGTTCCATCTTCCATCTTCCATCTCCACGCATCCAAAAATCTTGCTGTCATAGTCATATAATAAAAGTCTGATAGGAATTTCCTCCATCACAGATATTTTCTTGCCATGAATTCCGAACGTATCACTGAAGTATTGCTGCAAAGCCACATCTCTGTTCCTCTTTTCCACATGATACACTAGTACATCTCTTGAAGATTTTTCCATTGACACAAAACAGGGATTAATTCTGTTAACTTTCTCCATTTGAAGTTCCATCAAATCCTTCCAGTCCAGAAATTTTTTTGAACCGATAATATCTTTATCTCCAATCTCTTCAATTCCTTCAGGGACAGCGCTGAATTCCAAACTATAATATTTGTCTCCAGGATCCGTCAAAGCCAGGAAATCCAAATCTTTTTTCATGTCCATATTTAATCCAATCTCCAAAGTTTGAATCTTGCCTTTAATTTCTCTTTCATCTTTTTTTGGTTTTCCAGATCTATCTTTATTCTCCTTTCTCGTAGAATCCTGAATTTCTTTCAGCTCCTGTCTCATTTCGTGAAATTCAATTTTCCACGCTTGTCTATTATTTCTCAGTTCTTGTTTTATTGACTTAATCTCATTCATTATTTTCTGAAACATGTCTAAAGATAAAGTCCCTTCTTGTACGTCCATGATCTTCTTAATTGTCATTCTTAAAGCCAAAGGAACAAAACTCCTTCAATTTTCAATGTCCCAAGCAAAGAGCAGTTTATTTCTTTATCCAGTTACAAAGGAGTTAATCTTTCCAACCAACTGACGTCACACACTAGACAGCCCTTATCTCCTATATGCCCAGAAGTGTAAAAACAGCTTTAGTCCAAATAACTAGTAGCAGAGAGAATGAGCAGATTCGTCAAAAAAAAAGATCAGGAAAAATAGTCCCATGCATATATTACACAAAAGCCTTATAAATCAAAAAGATTCCAATCAGAAATCCCTCATCCGTTGTAATCTTTAAAATGCTATTTTCCATATCAGCTTTTTGCAATAAAAGAAAGATAGGCTATTTTTGTTTTCTTCCCCCTTAGTTCCGTGAGTAAAGAAGGAAAGTCTTAACTCACCTAGGTTATCTTAATTGCTGTTACTTTGACAAATCTCTTTAGCTATATAGATAAGAAAATGATAAGCATAGACAGGAGGATGCTTGCCTGTTAGTCCGTTGTTCTTTAAAGAAAAAAAAAACGGATCACTTATTCAGCTGAGCTAGCATAGAAATCCTTGCTCCGTCTGAGCAGCTGGAAGCCTTTCTTTCGCAGACAATTCTGACGAATTCCAGACTCCCACAGTCACAACAAAGCTATGTGGTAAATCTCACGTTTCTTCCTTATCCGGAAGAAATTATCCCCAGTCAGAAAAGACCCTTCTGACTGAATTTATAGCTGAAAAAGTTTCATCTAAGACGGGAGCCCGTCTCAGAGCTACACAGGCGGAGGGATCCTCCTGGGAAAGTGCTGTAAGGTTTCTTCTGATAGTTTGTGTGAATATTTGAGTCACAGAAACTTCACACACCTGCAGCAAATGTGATATTAAAAGACAGTAAAGACAATTTCAAGTCTCCCACGAACAGTGCTTCCGGTTAATTTTGAATCCACTTCTGCATACCTGAGATAATAACCAAACTATAATTGACATGATCATTCACTCTGAGAACACAGTGAAGGAAAAATCTGTTAACCAAGAAGCACTTGCAGTGCTCAGTTTTGTATCCTTTAAATCTATAGTTTGCAATCATCTCAGAAAATCAAGGAAACTAAGGGACCTTTGGTTTACCTAGACTTTTTCATGACTGACAACATCTAGGTTGTGTCACCTACTGAATCCAGATTTTCTAAATACAATTTTAATTTTAATTTTTAAATGTCATGGTTAGATACCTTATGTATTATTTTCAGTATATATACAAAATACTGAAAACGCTATGTCTGGGACCATCTTTTCTTCTGCTCCAGTCGCTTAGGCACTTGGTATCTAAGGTATGTGGCCCTGTTATTTCTGCCCATTGTTCTGACCCATCCTTACCCCCTGTTCTGAATTTAAGAGCGGCTACTTCCTTGGCTTTATTAATACATATGAGAATTTACTTATTTATTACATTTTATTTCAGTTTTTAACCCGCTCTTTATCTAATGGTTCAGGAAAACCAATAATATATAGTATATTCACTAATAGGCAAAAAACCTTGCGGTTTAAGATTGTACCTATAGCCCACAGCTATTTCTATCAAACTTTAAAAAGCAGGGAAATTGGGCAGCTATAGTGAACGCACCAGGGGAGCAGGAGACCTGACCTCCTCTGAGATATTGGACAGCCTTACAAATTGGTCAAAATGCAAACACCATTTGGGTTGGTCTTTCACAGTCCAATCCACTTCCTGTGTAGCTTGGAAGAATTTGGTCACATGTGCCTCTGAGCATATGGTGCGTGGTGGCAATACCTGCCATCTCCAAAGATAGAGAATTATATTTTTGTATGTTTGTTGGTGTTCTTCTTACTTTGCTTCTTTTCTGTGTTACTACTGTTTCTGCAGAGAATCTAAACTAGAAAATTTTATTTTCCTTATTATTAATCCCAGAAATCTGTGTCAAATTTATTTTTATTAATTTCAAAGCCTTTTTATTGGTCAGTGTCATATGATGGTGCAGACAGCCTTTTGTGTTTCAGATTGGAGGTTATGTTCTATTTCTATTTTGAGTGCAGTTGAACCTGAAACTGCAGTTTGATGTAAAATCAGACTGATTCCAATATGTTGCTCCTTCAGCAATGACTCTAGCTGTTGGGAAAAAGAGGATGCATGTTTTCAACCTGTTTTGTTTAAACCACTTCATTTAGGGCAAGGTGGGCACGGTCAATTAAAAACATAGAGCACACCTAGCATTTTGCTAGACTATATTTCACCTCCCACTGTTTTATCTTGTGCAAATTGACACACTCCTGAGGTCCACTGGAGACTATTCTGCAGAAGTCAGTGCCATTATTATGTTTGGAGTTTTTTTAGTGTAAATTTTGCAAAGAGTTGCTGTACTTCACATATTCACAGAAATAGAAACAAAAGAAAATGATTTCCTATAGGAAACTTCACTAAAATTGCAAAGGAAATCAGACATATTCAAAGTGACCATCTGAACTATATCAACTGTCTTAATAATGTTGCTTCCTCCCTGCTAAAACAAGATCAGCACAGCACATGTCTTCTTTCTACTCTTCGGGCTGATTGCAGGTGTTGTCACTACTCACCATATGCTCAGAGGCACATGTGACCAAATTCTTCCAAGCTACACAAGAAGTGGATTGGACTGTGAAGATGGTGTTTGCATTTTGACCAATTTGTAGGGCAGTACAATATCTCAGAGAGGAGTTCAGGTCTCCTGCTCCCCTGGTCCATTTACTATAGCTGCCCAATTTACCTGCTTTTTAAAGTTTGATAGAAATAGCTGTGGGCTATAGGTACATTCTTAAACCGCAAGGTATTTTGCTAATTAGTGAATTTCCCTGCTTTTTAATCCGGGAGGTAAGAGATGGGATCCTGTGCAAATTAGCACCAGCAGTAACAGAAATAGTTCAGCAGTGTATTTTAAATGTTATATTACCATAAAGAATGCCTTTACTTTTACAAGAGGTTCATGGCTTAGTGGCAGAGAACATGCTTTGCATGCAAAAGTCCCCACATTCAATACCCAGCATCTCCAATTAGAGCTGGGAGATATCCTTATCTGAAACCTTGTCAGTCAGTACTGAGCTAGGGATGTCTATTGTTACAGAAGGCATTAAAAAGGATCTTATTCTCAACTCAGCAGCAAAAAAAAGGAGGGGCATGGCTGTGACTATCATGAAGAGACCCTGCACTTTTTAATTTGCTACTGCACTACTGGTCACAAACAGAAAAACCACTTGGCCACCTCATTAGTGTAATATGGTATTACACTAACTGCAAATGTTTGATGCCCCTGCAGATGTTTGATGAAGACCTTCTGTTCTCTGCAAAAGATGAAGAGAAAAATGCCTCTTCCCTATACAGCAAAGGCTTTCACAAAAGTGGGAGGCAGAGGCCAACACAGCACTAATTTCAGATGGGGGCTTCAACACAGGACTAATTTCAGATAGTGAGTGAGTGAGTGAATAAAAGAGATTTAAGATTAAACAGCCAAGAGCTAAATTCAAGATTAAAGTGTTAAAAACAAAGAGTCGCATCAAATCTCAAAATAACTACAGCAATGTTATGAGCACATGTCAAACAGCCACACACAGTTTAAACAAAAAGTATTTGACCGTTTGTCATTTATAAACCCATTTAAGGATTTATACCACCAGCATCAACCCAAACACTTAGAAGCCTCTGTTTTTCTCCCATGAGTGGGAAAGCAATGATCCCTCCACCCATTGCCGCCCTGGGCTCCTTCTGGGAGGAATGGTGAGATATAAATTTAATAAATTAAAGAAATAAATGCTGCTGCTACAGTCAATTTAAAGGTTCTTTTCAAAAAAGAAAAAGAAAAAACACAAAACCAAGAGACTGAACAACACTGGACTACACTTCAGGGTTGTCATACACAACTCCCTCTCAGCCCCCCCCATATCTGTACAGCCACACTAGGCTACTTTGCAGGGCTGCTGTAACCTATGCATATATCCACCCCTCCCCACTGCTGCACTATGCATATACTAATGATTGTGTGTGTGTGTATGTGAGTGAGTGAGTGAGTGAGTGAGTGAGTGAGAGAGAGAGAGAGAGAGAGAGAGAGAGAGATTTAAGACCCAAGAGCTAAATTCAGGATTAAAGTGTTACAAACAAAGAGTCTCATACAATCTCAAAATAACTACAACAATGTTATGAGCACAGGTCAAACAGCCACACACACTGCAAACAAAAAGTATTTGAACTTTTGTAATTTATAAACCCATTTAAGGATAGGGGGTGGGGGGTGGCAGGGCGATTGAGCCAGCGGAAAGAGCAGGCTGCAGGAGACAGCAGGGGTGGGAACACACACACACACATCACCGTCACTCACTTCCATTCTGCTGCTGCCTTCTCCGTCGTCCTTGCCCTCTGGCTTTCTCCCTCCACAGGCCATTTCTCTCTCTCTCTCGTGCTTCCTCACACAGAGCACGAGAGAAGAGCAAGCTCAGCAGAAGGCCAGTGTGAGTCACATGTCTGTTGCCCACCAATCACAGGAGCAGACTTCCCCTGCTTCCTCCAAGTAACTGGAAGGGGAGGGGGAGTGAAACGAAAGAACTCCTGCTTTCTACTGCGCCTGCGTGACGTTATCACCACAGTAATGCATTTTTAATCTATTAATTATAAACAAACCATGCCGTTCTTTTACTTTAAACCTACTGAAGATGAAGGTCTGTGTTTGGGGCAAGCTCAGAGATTTGATTAGAGATACCTTACAGTCATCTGATTTTTAATGAATTTCAACAGATTATGAGAATTCCTCAAGAAAAAAGTCCAAACGGCTTCTTGTTTTTCTCTCTCCCGTTTTTCACTTTAACTTGTGGATTCTCCATGGGGGGGGGCTGTGTATCACCAAGAAAACTTTCAGAGTTGTAGAGCAAGGGATTCTGAATCCAACAGTATAACACTTGTAAGTTTTTGTTTTGAATTGGGACTATACAAAGCACCAGAAAGGGGTGGGGTGGGTATTTTCATTTAACATGGTATTATTATTATTATTATTATTATTATTATTATACCCCGCCCTTTTTTCAAACTGGAACTCAAGGCGGCTTCCACATAAAAATAAGTACATATCATTAAGAACCTATAAAAATATAAAACATATAAAATCAGGATTAAAACAGGATTAAACTATTAAGATGTTAAAACCAATTAGATATACACTTAAAATACTGCAACCCAGTTTAGGAGCATACAAGTAAAACAATAACATACAGCATCCTCTTCAGTCACTTCCAAAGGCCTGCCGGAAGAAAAAAGTCTTTAGCTGTCGGCGGAAGGACTGCACAGAGGAAGCCATTCTTGCCTCCCTAGGGAGGGAGTTCCAGAGCCTGGGAGTAGCCACCGAAAAGGCCCTATCTCGTGTCCCCAGCAGTCGCACTTGTGAAGGTGTTGGGATTGTAGAACGTGAAAAATCCCTTCTGGCTATAGTATACAGCCACTCTCATGGCTGTATAATAAGTATAAGGTAACAGGGTCTTTTACAAACCAGCTATTAAAAAAATCCCTCCTCATCCCCAGACACAAACTAAAAGTTTGCATCTAAAAGTAGCTCAAGAGTAAGCACAGCAGACCTTTGAAGAAGAGCTTACATTGTGTGACAGATATTTGCCTTTCCTTTAAAATAATTCTATATTGACATGTGTTTTTGTTAGTTTTGCTCTATTCACTTCCATTTCTTCTTAATATTTGGTCTTGAGAAGAAGTGTCTTCTTGATAAACTGCTTTTTTCCAATTAGATTGCTTGCATGTAGCTGAAGAAATAAGAGACACCGAAGAGAAGTTCTGTCACCATGACATGGCTCTACTTTTATAATGGGGTAAATTTAATATATCCTAATTGGGGACAACATATCAAGGACAAGACATCATCATGAATTTTGTGTTTGTGTCAATGGCATAAACTGTTTCCTCTGCTCAGTGAAATCCAGGGTGCAGTAAAGCATATAAAACTGTGTAATTTTGCATTTCTGGGTCAATTGCCTTGTATTGGTTCTAGTCCAATTAAACTTGCCTACGAATTGATATGCTTGCTGTTATTTAATTCTGTAGTTGTTTTAAGAAGACTGCAGTATTTTATACATGCACAATCCACCAAGAGTGCACAAGCTACACAGTCTTAGAGGGGCTATAGCTCAGTGATTGCTTTTGCATGCAAAAGGCCTCTCCAAACAGGATTGGAAAAGACCTCTGTCTGAAACTCTGGAAAGCCACTGCCAGTTGATGTCAACAATATTGATACATGTACACACACACTGAGAGAGAGACTTTTATGTTTCTTCCACATCTCTATTTTAGCTTGACAGTGTAGGAAACATTAACTGTAGAAGAATGTGCTCATTGTGTTTTATTAGATTTATTCTTTTAAGTATAGCTACAAACTAGATGTTAATGAATAACTTAATGCAGTGTTTATCAGAAACTTGTGAAACATAAGAGAATGGCAACCAAGATAGGCAATTTCTATAGTGCCATTCTTCAGCATCACTCCCCAACAAAGGAATTTCAATTGAGAAACTCCAGTGTGAAGTTACTGAATTAGAATTTATCAAGATGTTTGATTATGTTCAGCCTTCAACCAAGATTAAATCAAGAGCTGATTTCAAACTGATTGAGGGGGGAAAGCCAATATGAACTGAGGAGGGCCCAGTTTGGAACAAATCTGCTCCCTGGGATGAACTTAAAAAAATTACAAAAAATTCAGTGGGGTAGGCCTAGATCTAGACCAGTGGTTCCCAACCTTTATGAGCATGGGACCCCCTTTATAAGCTGAAAAAAAATTGTGACCCCCTCCCCCCAGGGAGGCAGGCTGGCTGCCAGGAAGGAAGGGGGAAAGCAGCCTTTCTTTGCAGCCTTGCTTCATTTTGCTTCACAAGAAGCCCTCTCCTCTCATTCTAAGTAAGGGTGTTGCCAATAGCGACAGCGCAAGGAGACGGGAATCAGTGATGGTAATCCCCTCTTCTTCCTGCTAGCTCCACCCTCAGCCTCCTTTGGCATCTGCCATGTATTTTATAGGCAGATGCCTGCCCTTATTGCGCCTGAAAGACACTCTGGAGCTTCAGAAAAGGCCTCCTCTCTTGTTTGGAGCAAGGGGGAGGTGTCATCTGCAGCTGCAGTGGAAAGCAGACAGTGTAGAGGGAGGGAAGACTTTTTTTAAAAAATTAATAAATAATTCATTTCTTTACTGTTCGCGGCCCCCTCTGGATTACTTCGCGGGCCCCCTGGGGGTCGTGGCCCCCAGGTTGGGAACCACTGATCTAGACATTGTGAATGCAGGGGCACAGGATAATAATTCAGAGAGGCCAAAGTATCAGAAGCTATAGATGTGCTAGAATTCTACCCAATTCATATTTGATATTAAATTTTCCATTAATTTACTAACTATAGTTGTGGATTGGATTTTATGTAGTGGTTTTCTGTGGGTATTTGGGGAAACTTTTTTTTAATCTGCACCTAAAATATTATAATTGATATTTTCTTGATATTTCCTTCAGTTTATTATTCATTTAATTTATCCACATTTCCTTTCGGGGGGGGGGAGGAATGAATTGGTAAAAGCAGCAGCTAGCAGACAAAGAACAAACTCAAATCAATACCAGTCTGGTAGGTTGACAGATTGCTTTCAAACCGGTACTGGCCAATGGATCCTATCCCTACCACAGGCCTAAACAAAAGTGCCAAAGACACTTAAAGAGAGACACTGTCTACGTGATGGCTAAGCTCAGCATAGCGAGGTGGTATTTTTCCAAATACCAGTGCTACAAACCGCAGGAGGGGAAAGTGCTCTTTGCACTCAGGTCATGCTTGTGGGTTTCCCATGGGCAACTAGTAGGGATGGGTGAGAATTTAGATTCAGTTTGCATTTCAAGCAGAATTTATCAAATTTGCACTTTCTGAAACAATATGAGAAATGAAACACAGACATTCTTCGAAATTCTCATTTATTAGGATTTTGGGATGCAGTTCGCCAACTAAACAATACTGACAGAAATGCATATATTAGAGGAAAGTGTGCATAAAAATGAACACGAATGAAAATAACATGCAAAAAGGCATGATATGAGAAATGGCTTGCAAAAATGTGTACCTTTGTGAAAACTGCCTACAAAAATTTGTTTATTTGGAGAAATTCACACTAAAATGGTAGAGAATTTTCATGAGATTTTTTTTAAAACTGCAGATTGCTGCAGAAATGTAAAGGACAGAATTTAACATTAGAAAAGAGAGAAAGTGAGAGAAATGAAATTGACAGATCTTTCCATCCCTGACTAGTTGTCCATTGTGAGAATAGGATGCTGGACTAGATGGGCCATTGCCCTGATCCAGCAAGCCCTTCTTATGTTCTTGCTAATCCTAGAAGCCTCTGAGCCAAGATGGGAAAACTGGAATGCTTGGTCTTAGAGGACAGCAATGATATAGTGAGCATAACAGAAACCTGATGGAATGGAGATAGCCAGTGGGACACTGGATATAAACTATGTTAGAAGTACAGGGGAAAATGTCTTATACGTGAAAGAGGGCACTGAATCCAGCAAGCTAGAAATCCCCAAAGAGGCAGACTCTTCCACAAGATTCTTGTGGGTGGTGATACCAGGCCCCAAGAGTAATCTAGTACTGGGGATGTTCTATTATCCCCTTGATCAAAATGTTCAGGGAGATCTTGAGATGAAAAATTAAACTGATAAAGAATCCAAACAAGGAAATGTTGTAGTAATGGGTGACTTCAACTACCCTGATATAGACTGGCTACATATGTGTTCCAGTCACGACAAGGAGGTAAAATTTCTAGATACTCTAAATGACTGTGCCTTAGAACAGTTAGTCATGGAACAGATTAGAGGGGCGGCCACCTTGTCCTTAATGTTAAGTGGTGCCCAGGACCTGGTGTGAGATGTTAGTGCTGTCAAACTGATTGGAAGCAGACACTATAATGCTATTAAATTAAACATACATGTAAATGACCAGTTGCCAAGAAAATCCAAAACAGTCACAAAAGACTTCAAAAGAGGAAACTTTCCAATAATGAGATTGGTAAAGAGAAAGTTGAAAGGCAAAGTCAAAAGGGTCAAATCATGCCAAAATGCTTAGGAGTTATTTAAAAACACATTATTAGAAGCTCAGCTGGAGTGTATACCACAGATCAGGAAAGGTACGACCAGGGCCAAGAGGATGCCAGTGTGGCTAATGAGCAGAGTCAAATACGTTATTAGAAGCAAGAAGGCTTCCTTTAAAAAATGGAGGTCTTGTCCAAATGAGAATGAAAAGGAGCACAAATGTTGGCAAAAGAAATGCAAACAGACAATAAGGGATGCTAAAAAAGAATTTGAGGAGCACATTGCTAAAAACATAAAGACCAACAAAAACAAAAAAATCTTTAACTACATTAAAAGTAGGAGACTATCTAGGGAAGTGGTTGGACCCTTGGATGACCAGGGAGTCAAAGGTGTGCTAAAGCAGGATGAGATTGCAGAGAAGCTAAATGAATTGTTTGCATTTGTCTTTACAGTGGAGAATATAGGGCAGATCCCTGTGCTTGAATTAACTTTTACAGAAAGGGAGTCTGAGGAACTGACGCAAATAGTGGTGATGAGAGATTAAGTTCTAGATTTAATAGACAAAATAAAAACTGACAAATTTCTGGGTCTGAATGGCATCCACTCAGGAGTTCTCAAAGAACTCAAATGTGAGATTGCTGGTCTTATAACAACAATATGCAACTTGTTCCTCAGATGCACCTCCATACCTGAGGACTAGAAAGTGGCCAATGTGACACCAATGTTTAAAAAGAGATCCGGGGGGGGGGGATCCTAGAAATTACAGGATGGTTAGCTTAGTGCATTTCCTGGGAAAACTGGTAGAAAGTATTGTAAAAGACAAAATAACCAAACATATAGAAGAGTGAGCCTTGCTGAAGCAGAACAATAATGGTTTATGTGGTTTCTGTAAGTGTAAGTCCTCTCTCACTAACCTCTTAAGGGTCTTTGAGAGTGTCAAGAAGCATATAGATAGAGGTGAGCCAGTGGACATAAGTGTCCTTGGACTTTCAAAAAGCTTTCAACAAGGTACCTCACCAAATACTCCTGAGTAAGCTTAACTGCAATAGAATAAGAGGAGAGGTCCTCTTGCGGATCAGGAACTGGCTAGGAAACAGAAAGCAGACAGCAGGAATAAATGGACAGTTCTCTCAGTGTAGGAGGTGGAGTCCCTCAAGGATCAGTATTGGGATTAGGGTTGCCAGGCTCAGGGCCTGAGACTGATCTTGTATCTTTAGGAGAAGAGAAAGTCAGCCAAGAGCAGGTGTTCTTGTAACACTGTAATGGGAAAAACCACAAGGTGGAATTCTCCTTTCCCCCTGCACAACGTTTAAAGATACAGAAGACCTCTTGGTTGCCAGACCTGGTTTTATTTGTTCTAACACCCAATTATTTGTCTTTTTCGCAGTCCATGGTATGCACAAAGCTCTCCTCCAACTCCACATTTCAAATGAGTTGATGTTTCTCTTATCCGCTTTTTTCACTGTCCAACTTTCACATCCACACATAGAAATTGGGAATACCATGGTCTGAATGATCCTGACTTTAGTGTTCAGTGATACATCTTTGCATTTGAGGACCTTTTCGGGGTGTGTATGTGTGAACCCAAGGCTCATTGTTGCTTGTGCACATAGCACAAAAAGGGTCATAGCACATACAGTGATCCTATAACATTTTTCCATTAGGGCACACTAGCCTAGGACATCTGAAAGACACAAGTTGCACAAAATGCAAATGACTTGCAATGTAATACATGAAAATAGTATTTTAAAGTTCAAACTAAGTGAGGGAAAATAGAGTCTTACACAAATGATTTTATTTTTTCTTATAGACCATTAATATCTTGCTTTTTTGTGTCTTGAATGATAACTTATTAACTAAAGTATGTTTAGCCTTAAGGTCCTTAAAAAAATAAAAGCACCTAAGCTCATGATGGTATGAGAGGGTTGAACTGTCATTGCGCCTTTTCTTATCAAATTATTCAGAACACACAAGGCACAAATACGTATTAGTACTGTGGCCTAGAACTCCCATCACTCCTGACCATTGGCCACGATGGTGGAAACTGATGGGAGCTGTAGTCAACAACATCAGAAGAGCACCACACTGGCTACCCCTGACATTGGACACTGCAACTAGGTATGGCACTTGCATGAGGAAGTCCCATGTGATCCTTCGGAACAAAACAGTCTCCAGATACAGAGACAGGGCCTGATCAGATGCCGGTATAATGTGGATCTGATGCTTTTTGCAGTTCCTTTTAATTTGGACCGTTTGCATGACGTTTTTGCCAATGCGAGTACATTCAGCTGCTTTTGCCTTTAACTCCGAATTAAATCGATGCGACAAACCCACAAAATTGCTTTTAAAATCCGCACGCTTTGGTGCGCTTCTACCGTGTATTACCTTTTAAGCACTTTTTTTGGCTGCACAGTTTCTTTGCCATTAGATCCTCCCTTTTCTCCGCCCCTTTAACTGTCTCTGGGTGTCATTTTGTTTCCTGCTGTTGACAAAGCAACTTCCGGTCGCTCTTGCCTTCCTTTCTCCTGCTTCCCCCCGCAATACATTTCCTCCCCCGCTCCTTTAAACAAAATCACATTCATCCAAATTATTAACCCTAGAATATCTAATTCTGTGAAATCTCTCTGCATGTGATGTGAGCAGGTTTTTCCCCCACCCCTTCATTCTCTCTCTTCTGCAGCGACACCAACAACTCCCCGAGGGTAGCAGGGAAGAGCTGGAGCTCGGGAAATTCCTTCCTGAGAAAATCTTGCTCCCCCGCCACCAGAGAGGGAGACTCCCCTTCAGCCTTGGTCGGCTCTCTCGCTTGAGCTGAGAGGGGAGGGATCCACAAGCTGCTATGCGCTGCTCGCTGGAGCTACACCCAGGCTTGCCGAGGAGGCGTCTGGCAAAGGTGCCGCTGGGGTAATTTATGAGCACCCAAAAGCACAGGGGAAAGGGGCATCTCATCCCAGCATCTGCTCCGCTCACGGAGAGCGATAACATTAAACAGTCAATGCTTCCTTTAGTAGCTGCTTTTAATGTCTCTCTAAAGATAATTGTTTGGGGCTTTTTTATGTTTCCCAGAACGCATGCTGAGGCTTGTCCCAGGGTGCCAAAGGCACATCAATCTCACGTAGGGGCAGCCTAACAGCTACGGGTTGGGAGCAGGGGGGACGGGAGAAAGCCTGCACCACAGGGAAGGGGGGAAGCTATAGGTGATCCCCTTTCTTTCAAGCGCCTATTCCTCCCTTTGTTTAGGGAAACACTGCCCCTTCCCCACCTCCCCACTCTAATGTGTGGGCACAGCAACAAGGAAACACTGATAGCAATAAACGCACACGCGTGTGAATGCTAAAAAGAAAAACAGCCTATTTATTCGTAGCGAGGGCAGAAATATGTGAACTGTCAAAATCAATTGCGTTGGAAAAAGGCCCATTTTTAATGCGGATCTTGGCTCATATGTGAACCAGCCCGCAGATTCAACTGTGGTAGCGTTGCCACCATACACTTCAGTTTGGTTTTCTATTCTTTTCTTGGCAGCATCCTTGCCTTAAGATGAGATACTGGCCTGGGTGAAGCAGCCCAGTTTGACCCAAACCAGCAAGATTACTTCTTCCTTCTTTACCCTATGTAGTTAAAACAGGCTAAACTAAATAGACAGTGTGCTTCAAGCAGTTTCCCACAAAAAAAACCCTGCCTTTTGAGTGGAACCACCCATTCCTTGGGGGATGAGCAGCTATCCTCTTGTGCCGAGGATATATCTCCAGGGGGTGGAGGGATCCTTGTAGTGGATGATTCGATCATTAGAAACATAGACAGTGAGGTGTGTAATGGGCGTGTAGACCGCAAGGTGATTTGCCTGCCTAGTGCGAAGGTTGCGGATATCGCTCGTCGTTTAGATAGTTTGGTAGACAGTGCTGGGGAGGAGTCAGTGGTCGTGGTGCACGTTGGCACCAACGACATGGGGAAATGCAGCCATGAGGTCCTGGAAGCAAAATTTAGGTTGCTAGGTAGGATGCTGAAAGCCAGTACCTCCAAGGTGGCTTTCTCTGAAATGCTACTGGTTCCACGCACAGGACCAGCCAGACAGGCACAGCTTTGCAGTCAATGCGTGGATGAGACCATGGTGTCGGGTGGAAGGGTTTGGATTTGGGGAACATTTTGGGACAAGCCGGGCCTGTACAAAAGGGACGGGCTCCACTTGAACCAGAATGGAACCAGACTGCTGGCACTTAAAATTAAAAAGGTGGCAGAGCAGCTTTTAAACTGACTGAGGGGGGAAACCCGACAGGAGCTGAGGAAGGTCCGGTTCGGAATTAACCTCCCCCCTGGGATAAAGACCAAAGAAATGATGAAATTTTAAAGGGGGTAGGCCTAGAAGTAGGCATTGTGAGAGCAGGGGCACAGGATATAAATTCAGAAGGGCAAAATTACCACAGGCCGAACCACAAGTGCCAAAGACACTTGAAGAGAGACACTGCTTACAAGTGCCTGTACGCTAATGCTAGGAGCCTCCGAACCAAGATGGGAGAACTGGAGTGCTTGGTCTTAGAGAAGAGCATTGATATAGTGAGCATAATGGAGACCTGGTGGAATGGAGAAAACCAGTGGGATACGGTTATCCCTGGATATAAACTATATCGGAAGGACAGGGAAGGCGTATTGGTGGCGGAGTCGCTGTATACGTGAAAGAAGGCATTGAATCCAGCAAGCTCGAAACCCCCAAAGAGGCGGACTCCTCCACAGAATCGTTGTGGGTGGTGATACCATGCCCCAGGTGGGATTTAATACTGGGAACGATCTATCGTCCCCCTGATCAAAATGCTCAGGGAGACCTTGAGATGAGATATGAAATTGAGGAAGCATCCAAACTAGGAAATGTGGTAGTAATGGGTGACTTCAACTACCCGGACATAGACTGGTCGCATATGTGTTCCAGTCACGACAAAGAAGCAAAATTTCTAGATATTCTAAATGACTATTCCCTAGACCAGTTGGTCATGGAACCGACCAGAGGGACGGCAACCCTGGACTTAATCCTCAGTGGGGACCGGGACCTGATACGAGATGTAAGTGTTGTTGAACTGATTGGGAGCAGTGACCATAGTGCTATTAAATTAAACATACATGCAAATGGCCAATTGCCAAGAAAATCCAACATGGTCACATTTGACTTCAAAAGAGGAAACTTCACAAAAATGAGGGGATTGGTAAAAAGAAAGCTGAAAAACAAAGTCCAGAGGGTCACATCACTCGAAAATGCTTGGAAGTTGTATAAAAACACTATATTAGAAGCTCAACTGGAGTGCATACCGCAGATCAGAAAAGGTACCGCCAGGGCCAAGAAGATGCCAGCATGGTTAACGAGCAAAGTCAAGGAAGCTCTTAGAGGCAAAAAGTCTTCCTTCAGAAAATGGAAGTCTTGTCCAAATGAAGAAAATAAAAAAGAACACAAACTCTGGCAAAAGAAATGCAAGAAGACAATAAGGGATGCTAAAAAAGAATTTGAGGAGCACATTGCTAAGAACATAAAAACCAACAACAAAAAATTCTATAAATACGTTCAAAGCAGGAGACCATCTAGGGAGGCGACGGGACCCTTGGATGATAAGGGAGTCAAAGGTGTACTAAAGAACGATAAGGAGATTGCAGAGAAGCTAAATGAATTCTTTGCATCTGTCTTCACAGTGGAAGATAGAGGGCAGATCCCTGAACCTGAACTAACATTTGCAGGAAGGGATTCTGAGGAACTGAGACAAATAGTGGTAACGAGAGAGGAAGTTCTAGGCTTAATGGACAATATAAAAACTGACAAATCACCAGGCCCGGATGGCATCCACCCGAGAGTTCTCAAAGAACTCAAATGTGAAATTGCTGATCTGCTAACTAAAATATGTAAGTTGTCCCTCGGGTCCTCCTCTGTGCCTGAGGACTGGAAAGTGGCAAATGTAACACCAATCTTCAAAAAGGGATCCAGAGGGGATCCCAGAAATTACAGGCCAGTTAGCTTAACTTCTGTCCCTGGAAAACTGGTAGAAAGTATGATTAAAGCTAGATTAACTAAGCACATAGAAGAACAAGCCTTGCTGAAGCAGAGCCAGCATGGCTTCTGCAAGGGAAAGTCCTGTCTCAGTAACCTATTAGAATTCTTTGAGAGTGTCAACAAGCATATAGATAGAGGTGATCCAGTGGACATAGTGTACTTAGACTTTCAAAAAGCGTTTGACAAGGTACCTCACCAAAGACTTCTGAGGAAGCTTAGCACTCATGGAATAAGAGGAGAGGTCCTCTTGTGGATAAGGAATTGGTTAAGAAGCAGAAAGCAGAGAGTAGGAATAAACGGACAGTTCTCCCAATGGAGGGCTGTAGAAAGTGGAGTCCCTCAAGGATCGGTATTGGGACCTGTACTTTTCAACTTGTTCATTAATGACCTAGAATTAGGAGTGAGCAGTGAAGTGGCCAAGTTTGCTGACGACACTAAATTGTTCAGGGTTGTTAAAACAAAAAGGGATTGTGAAGAGCTCCAAAAAGACCTCTCCAAACTGAGTGAATGGGCGGAAAAATGGCAAATGCAATTCAATATAAACAAGTGTAAAATTATGCATATTGGAGCAAAACATCTGAATTTCACATATACGCTCATGGGGTCTGAACTGGCGGTGACCGACCAGGAGAGAGACCTCGGGGTTGTAGTGGACAGCACGATGAAAATGTCGACCCAGTGTGCAGCAGCTGTGAAAAAGGCAAATTCCATGCTAGCGATAATTAGGAAAGGTATTGAAAATAAAACAGCCGATATCATAATGCCGTTGTATAAATCTATGGTGCGGCCGCATTTGGAATACTGTGTACAGTTCTGGTCGCCTCATCTCAAAAAGGATATTCTAGAGTTGGAAAAGGTTCAGAAGAGGGCAACCAGAATGATCAAGGGGATGGAGCGACTCCCTTACGAGGAAAGGTTGCAGCATTTGGGGCTTTTTAGTTTAGAGAAAAGGCGGGTCAGAGGAGACATGATAGAAGTGTATAAAATTATGCATGACATTGAGAAAGTGGATAGAGAAAAGTTCTCCCTCTCTCATAATACTAGAACTCGTGGACATTCAAAGAAGCTGAATGTTGGAAGATTCAGGACAGACAAAAGGAAGTACTTCTTTACTCAGCGCATAGTTAAACTATGGAATTTGCTCCCACAAGATGCAGTAATGGCCACCAGCTTGGATGGCTTTAAAAGAAGATTAGACAAATTCATGGAGGACAGGGCTATCAATGGCTACTAGCCATGATGGCTGTGCTGTGCCACCCTAGTCAGAGGCAGCATGCTTCTGAAAACCAGTTGCCAGAAGCCTCAGGAGGGGAGAGTGTTCTTGAGCTCGGGTCCTGCTTGCGGGCTTCCCCCAGGCACCTGGTTGGCCACTGTGAGAACAGGATGCTGGACTAGATGGGCCACTGGCCTGATCCAGCAGGCTCTTCTTATGTTCTTATCTTTATAATGGTGAGGAGGCTAACAAGACTCTCAATGGCAGTGCTTAATTTTTTGAAAGTATTAGTTCTAAAGGCTTTGATCTATTAGTTTTCTCTTCCTAATACTAGGCATGCACGCAAAGCCCACTGGCTTCTCTGCCAGGACGGCACTAAGAGGGAGCCAAGCCCCCGCAGACTAGGAACTTGCTCCCCTACCTAGTAATATACTTTGCCCCTTCTATGCCTCCCCTCAGATTTTTTTCTGGTGCCGCTGGGGTTCTCTGCACGGGCCCAGAGACACTTTTTGCCTGTGTTTTTGTATCACCTTCAGTGCGCCTGGGCTGACTCCTAGTATATTCCAAGGAACCCCCTCCTTTTCTTTCTCCCTCGCTTCTCCAGTTACCCCTCGTGGGCTCGGGAGCTGCGTGCTGCCTGCCACCCCCTCCTTGCAGCCCGCTTGCTGTCAACTGCCTCTCTTCAGAGAGTAGCGGCAGCATCTGCTGAGTTCCCGCCTCTGTCCCCGCCCGGCCCAGAGCAGCAGCAGCAGCAGGAGGCGGAGGAAGAAAGAGAAGGGAAGCTGCAGTGTGCGAGAAGCAGCAACAGCGGCGGAATAAGGCGAATTTTGGCCTTTCTGCTGCTGCGGCCGCTGCAGGGAGCTGACTGGCTGGCAGTGCCATGGCCTCGGCTCCCCACAGGCCAAAGGCGAGCCGCAAAGCGCCAAAGGCAGCAAAGGCTGGAGGAGCAAGCGCCCAGCAATAACTGACCAGCTGCCTCCTTCTCTCTCTCAAGCCTTTTTCAGTCTCTATCGTCCAGGCCGCCGTCCCTCAGCTTCGGCGGCGCGTGTGTGGATCTCCGCTCCTCCTCGACGCCTTTTTTTTTTTTGCCCTCAGCGGAGGCGGCACCATCACCATGTGGGGGAGGCTCCTCACCGAGTTCGGGCAAAACAGTGACTACAGATCAGGTAGAGGTGAGGAAAAGGGCAGCTGGGCAACGGGGGTACCAACTTTTGTGGGGCATCTCTTTGGGTAGTAACTCGTCCCGCTAGGGCGCCCTGAGGACGTTGTGCTGCGCCTGCTGCGCGGGAGGTGGGTGGGGGTTGACGGCAAACGCCGTCTGAACGCAACCCCGGGTTGGGTTTTGTAAGACTCAGTCTCCAAAGTCCGCCTCGATTCCCCCCACTTTTCAGTTTCCGGACCAGATTTTCTCTCAGCCTTGTCTGGCGTGCCCTCCCTTCTTCCGGTACTTTCGCTTAGATGTTCGTTAACGCACGTCGCCATCTGGTTTAGTGATTTGGAGGAGGTGATGGAGGAGGGGCGGGTGGAAGTGAGAGTTGCGGGGAGAGAAGCGTAGGAAGAAGGTCAGTGTAATAAATCCGCACGGCGGTGCAGATTGCTGCACAGCCTGGATGGGAAAGCAAGAAAGGGGAGGACCACTTCAGGGAGCCATTTAAGCTGCACAGACAATGCAATTAGCTTAGGCGGTTATATTTAGCGCTTTCTCACTAATCATCTTTACATCTCGGATTGGCAAATACGGCTGAAATTAAAGAGGGAAGAAAACCAACCCCAGCCAAACATTCTCTCCACCTAGCTTGTTTTCTCTTGGAAAGTTCGAGACATGAGTTTGGGGGTAGGGGAAAGCCCTCGGTACTGCCCGTTTTTGCACATAGTATTGAAATAAAAACAATCTTCTCTAATCATGGAGCCCAACTCCTCACAGAGAATGCGTACTCTCTGCTTCCGGGAAGTAGTGATAACTCAGGGTTTGGATTTTTTCTTTGAAAGAAAGGTTTGACGTCAAAACCGGATGCATCTCTGTTGAGGCCTTAGTGTGATGCGGATCACACTAGTGGTCAACGCTTAGTGGTGGATCAGTTAAAATCGATGGCATTTATTTAGATTTGTAGTCAGTTGGGCCCATCTAGCTTACATGTCAATATTCTTCTTAATTATTTAATGAATAACGGTACAGTTGTTGCTATAATTAAGCCATGCAAGATAGGATTTTGTTGGAATATTCTTATACTCATGGCTAAAACAAGGTTTTAGCTCTCAGCTCTGAACTTCTACTGATATGGAATAGTGTGCTTGCAGTGCATGAGAACAAACCGTACTTGGCTGCGCAGCACTTTAGAATCAATTACCATTCTTTGGTAACACTATGAATTACTGTACTGTTCTGTACTTCTTAGGAATGAGATAAATAGCTTTAAATTGCCATTTGTTCTCGGGGAGAACTATTAAATAGACTGTGCAGATTCCATTGGTTATTGTAGGCCATTCATTTGCTAACTATTTAATTAATGACCAGAGCCAATTATATTTAAATAATTTGCATTTCCTTAATTCATCCAGAGATCCAAACATAAGTGGGGATGGGTGGGTTATATTTGATAGTTCTTGGACTTAGCAGTATGGATGTGAAAGTTGGACAGTAAAAAAGCGGATAAGAGAAAGATTAACTCATTTGAAATGGGGTTTGGAGGAGAGTTTTCGCATACCATGGACTGCAAAAATGACAAATAATTGGGTGTTAGAACAAATTAAACCAGAACTATCACTAGAAGCTAAAATGATGAAACTGAGGTTATCCTACTTTGGACACATCATGAGAAGACATGATTCACTAGAAAAGACAATAATGCTGTGGAAAACAGAAGGGAGTAAAACAAGAGGAAGACCAAACAAGAGATGGATTGATTCCATCAAGGAAGCCACAGACCTGAACTTACAAGATCTGAACAGGGTGGTTCATGACAGATGCTATTGGAGGTCACTGATTCATAGGATCACCATAAGTCGTAATTGACTTGAAGGCATATAACAACAACTAGAAATTAATACCAGAACTTACTTCTGGTTCACTGAAATAATTTTATATTCAATGTATTTAAAGGATCATATTGATTTGCTTTCTCTGTTGGTTCACTAGAAGATATTTCTATCTGGTTTTTTCTCTAGGCTAGGATAAGCATGGTACTAGTTTTCTGTTTCAAGGTACTGTCAAGTACAAAAGCTGTACCTGCCCATGTAGCTCTATATGTACCTCATTTGCTGTAAAGTGAAATAGATGTAGGGAGCTGCCTTACACCAAGTCAGTTCCTCTCCCTCAGTATTCTTGAAACTGACTGGTAATGCCAGGCTGTCCGGGGTTTCAGACTGGGGTCTTTTCCAACCATATTTGGACATGCCAGAGAGTGAACTTGGGACTTTTTGCAAGTAAATCATATGCTCTACTGTACTGAACTACAGGGCATTTTTTTTACAGTTATCTATTAATTTCTTTTCATTGCACACATATTTGTCAGTTATGTTTAGTTTTTAAAATCTTTCTTGCACTGGATCCATGGTATGTATTACAAAGAACAGGGACGTAGTATTTAAAAAGCTTAGGAAGCTGCCTCATACTTAGTCAGACCATTGTTCCACCTTGTTCAGTATTGTCTACACTGACTGGCAGTGGCTCTCAAGAGTTTAAGGCAGGATTCTGTCCCAGACCTACCTGGAGATGCTGGGGATTGAACCTGGGACCTTCTGCATTCAAGGCTGATGCTTTACCACTGAGCTATGGTCCTTCCCAAAGCACAAATCTGTCAATGATAATATCACACTATATGTATTTTTATCGCTTTCACGTGTTATACAATATTAATGAGAAATGGTTGAGAAGAGATCCCCGTCCTCCAAAAACAACAGTTATCAACTTCAAGTATTTCAAAACAATCAGTAGATCTTTCTAGTGATCATACTCCTGAAGTAAAAGGATAGAGAGGCTTGTCAGAAATACACAGATGTTAAGAATCGGCAAGTGCTTCCCAGCTTGTTCTACTGTTACATCAATATTGTTTGTATACCTAGTTTGCTTAGATAATACTGAAGTAAAGAATAAAACAGATTGATTAAAAAGAATGTTGCTAATTATAATAGTGTCCTGCTGATGAACAGAAAGTGACATCCTTATTGTCACAGCTAGAAATCTTTGTGGTATGATGTTTTTTATTTCAGTTTAGTATGTTTACTAAAATCTATACCATCTGCTTGAAGCAGTGATTATGCCTGCTGAGTGCTAGAATATTAGAACAGTTGCTGAATGTACTGTTATTGACCACTTGATGTTTTATTTATTTATATCCCACCCTTCCTCCCAGTAGGAGCCCAGGGCAGCAAATAAAAGGACTAAAAAATAAAATAAAAACAGACTTTAAATTATATTAAAACAAAACATCTTTAAAAACATTTCTAAAAAAGCTTTTAAACCATCTTTTTTAAAAAAAGAAAAGGTTTAAAAACATATTAAAAAGCAATTCCAACAGACGCAGTTTGGGATAAGGTCTCAATTTAAAAGACTTGTTGAGAGGAAGGTCTTTAGTAGGTGCCAAAAAGATAACAGAGATGGCGCCTGTCTAATATTTAAGGGGAGGAAATTCCCAAGGTTAGGTGCCACTACACTAAAGGTCCGTTTCCTATGTTGTGCAGAACAGACCTCCTGATAAGATGGTACCTGCAGGAGGCCTTCACCTGCAGAGCACAGTGATCGACTGTTGTGTTTGATGTTGTGTTTTGATTGGTTGAAGCATCTGGAATAGAACCATTCTTGTAACCAATGAGATTAGTTTAACTATGATGGCATAATAGTTTGGTAAGAAGTTATATCCACGGTGAATATTTTTCATTTTGTGATTAATAATCCTTCACAAGAACTGTGTAATTATTCAGTATTGTTAAAATGACAATCATGTCTTGAACATAAATCTCAGTTCTAACTATTTAAAGGAGTAGTGAGCAAAGTTATCGCACAGCAAACACTGATTAATGAGTAGCTTGATCTTGCAAGAGGCAATCTGTGCAAGGCAGAGATTTTAATATGCAGATTATTCTTTGCATGAATAAGAGGCTGGTTTGCGGATGCATAGTCGCCCTCATTCATAGCAGCTTTATGCAGTTGTTCCAGTCCACCAGTCTGTGTGCACAGCAGCAGGTTGCAGACCTGCTACTGCACTTGAGGAGCCTCTTCACTGTCCACCCTCCTTTGATAGGCCCAGGCATCTTGTCCCCCTTCTTCTGTTTGATGGGGAAAAGGGAAGAGATCTCTTGTAGTCATGGGCTGTCAGTAGGATTAATTGTTTATAGAGGATCAGTACCGATTAATTTTGTTCTGCATGTTTTACCCAACTATAAGAAAATCATGGAATAATGTACCACTCTGTTTCTCTGAATGTGTGAGTGCTCAAGAATAAATACTTGCCTTTTAATCTGCTCATCATGGTCATGTGCCTGCTTCTTAAGAAAATAACTTATGAACACTTGTTTAAGGGGTGGCAGTTGTGAAGATAATACTTATTGATATTATCTGTTTAGGGACCTCAACATTCATATTAGATTGTTTCATCATTTATATTCCATTGTTCAGCCATATCTTATGGGACCATCATCAATAAAACATTGTGACTGAATTTGTGAAGTGTTACAAAATTAATTGAGACAAAGAGCACCCGTGGGTAATTTCAGACCCAAATGTATGCTTGGTTTTGCAAGATAAATAGGTAGTTGTTACCAAAGTTGAAGGAGATTCAGATGTTTCCTCTCAAGGTGATATTGGTTCTGTTGTGGGACACATATGTTCCTAGCACCTGAAATCTCCATATTCTGTTGCTTAGACAGATTCTAGAGCATGCATCGCATGATTATCAGAGGCCCCATTGGATGTTATTTATGACATTAATAGTCATGAGTGACAGAACCCTTTCCTGCTTGTGCTATTCTGTGATCTTTTTAAAACACTTCATTTCTTTATCTTCTGTAAGGCAACATACAACTCTTTTAAAAGAAAGAAAAAGGTGGTAAACATGAATGAGCAACCCTCCCACCTTGGAGCAATGAGCCACCATTTTGTGAACCTTATTATTAATTTTACATACATACGTACACACACACACACTGCCTTGCAAAAGTAATCAGACCCCTGACCAATGCTCTCATATTAATGATTCTAAAATGGTACATTGTAATTTTGTTCTGTATATTTTATTTTGAAACATTGAAACTCAAAATCAATTATTGTAAGGTGACATTGATTTTATGTTGGGAAATGTTTGTAAGAAACATAAAAAACTGAAACATGTTGCTTGCGTAAGTATTCAACAACCTCTGTGCTGTAGAAGCTCCCAGTTTACACAGATGAAAGAAACTGCCCTGTCAAGGACACAGTTACCTTACCATTGGCCTCCACCAGTGAACCATTAAAGTTGCTGTCACATTGTCAGGATAAATCCCCACTATTGAAGGATCATTGGTGAGGCTGTGGATTTGAAGGAAAATGAAGACAAAAGAGCATTCTGCAGAAGTGAGAGATAATGTAATACAAATGTACAGAGCTGCCCCTAGGCACCGACAAGCGGGGCAATTGCCCCAGGCCCCGCGCTTTGGGGGGCCCCTGCGCTTGGCGATCTGCATATAAAAGCAGCAGCTGCGTCCTCCTTACAGCCACAGTAGCGAGCTGAGGGGAGCATAGAAACGAACCGGGAGGAAGAGGTGCAGCGGTGGTTCCCTGACGGCCGCGGTAGCGAGCCGGGAAGGAGAAAACCTCGTAGCGAGAAACACTAAGCGAGTCTACAACAAAGGCTGCAAAAAAGGGAGCTGCAGCTGAAAAATACAAAGCCGCCGCTTCCGCCAACAAAGGCTGCAAAAAAGGGAGCCACAGCCGCAAGCTCCTAGCAGCCGAAATACAAAGTCTCTGCCGCTACCTGGAGGAAAAGATATATTTAGAGAGAAAGAATGTGTGTGTGGGGGGGCGCAACTATGCTTTTGCCCTGGGCCCCGCACATGCTAAGGGAGGGCCTGCAAATGCATAAATTAGGCAAAGGGTACAAAATAATATCCAAGTGTTTGGATATCCCAGTGAGCACAGTTGGATCAATAATCAGGAAGTGGGAGCTGCATCACACCACGCAGGCACTGCCAAGAAAAGGCTGTCCCTCAAAACTCAGTGCTCGAACAAAGAGACTTGTGAGAGAAGCCATAGAGGCCAACAATCACTCTGAAGGAGCTACAGAGTTCAGTGGCTGGGAGTGGAGTAATGGTGCACCAGTCAACCATATCAGAACTCTGCATAAGACTGGCCTGTATGGGAGGGTGGCAAGAAGGAAGCTGTTATTCAAAACGTACCATCTGAAAGCCCGTCTGGAGTTTGCCAGAAAGCATGAGAGTGCCTCAGCTGTGATATGGGAAAAGGCTTTGTGGTCAGATGAGACCAAGATGGAGCTTTTTGGCTAAAACTTAAAGCGCTATGCGTGGCACAAACCTAACACTGCCCATGCCTCAAGACACACCATCCCTACAGTGAAGTATGGTGGTGGCAGCATCATGCTGTGGGGATGCTTCTCATCAGCAAGGACTGGGCATTTTGTTAAAATTGAAGGAAAGATGGATGGAGCAAAATACAGGGAAGTACTGCAAGAGAACCTACTTCAGTCCACTAAAAAACTGCAGCTTGGGAGGAAATTCACTTTTCAGCAGGACAGTGACCCAGGCACAAGGCCAAAGCAACATTGGAGTGGCTCAAGAACAAAAAAGTAAATGTCTTGCAGTGGGCCAGTCAAAGTCCTTATCTCAATCCCATTGAGAATCTGTGGCGCTCTTTGAAAATTACAGTCCACAAGCGACATCCAAACAACTTGAACTACCTGGAGTGAATCTGCCCAGAAGAATGGGTCAGAATCCCTCCGACACTGTGTGCAAAGCTGGTACATACCTACCCCAAAAGACTTAAAGCTGTTATTGCAGTGAAATAGTGGCTCTACCAAATATTAATGTGTGGAGGTGGAATACTTATGCAAGTAACATGTTTCAGTTTTTTATGTTTCTTACAAACATTTCCCAACATAAAATCAATGTCACCTTACAATAATTGATTTTGAGTTTCAGTGTTTCAAAATAAAATATCATATAGAACGAAATTACAATGTACCATTTGTAATTCAGTAATATGAGAGCATCGGTCAGGGGTCTGATTACTTTTGCAAGGCACTGTATGTGTGTGTGTGTATATACACACATCACACTGTCTTCAAATATATATATTTGAAGACAGTGTGGTTTCTTCTCTACCCCTACATTAATCTTCTATTACTTTTGTTTTGTAAAAAACGCCAATAGATAAACATATTGTTCTGCTGCTGTATCGTGGCCAGGAGGAATATGGTCCTAAGGGGCAGATTTTTTTTAATTGATTGGATAACCAATATAGCAGGGAGGCCTTTGCTTGTAAATGGCATGAAGGCTCTGTGAGACTGATAAAAGTGCTGCAGCATTTGATTGCTATGTACTGGAGTGAGCAACTTGTTCAGTGCTGAGGTCCATACTGAGGTGGCAGGCCTATGCACACTTTCCTGGAAGTAAGCACTGGGGAACACAATGGGCCAAATTTCTGAATAAGCATGTGTAGGATTGTATTTCAGGAGCCAGAGGGCTGTAATTTAATTTGCATATATGTGGTGCTCATTCCTAACTACAATTTGCATATAACTTCTGTTAACCTGGCAGATTTCCAAATTATTAATTTATTGTGGTGTTTATGTTCTGAATTTCAAGTTCTTATTTGTGCATCTTTCAGTTTTTATCTGTTTTTAACCATCTTCAAACTTATTTCTGCAGTACTTGTCAGAGCAGTAAATTTACCTTTAAAAAACAGCCACCACCAGGATCTTGATAATTCACATTAATGTTGCAGAGTCAATGTTGTCCAGGAAATGAATTTTTCTTGCCTATTCATGTTGGTGGAGGTACAGTGTTCTTTATATGACTAATTCAAGAAGGCTTTCCCTCATGGAGAGCACCTGCCTAACGTGCAAGGAGTGGGGTGGATAAAGTGCCACCATGCAAATTGGAGTGCCAGATCTAGGAGTGTATGAATAGAGCCTTGCTTGTTTGAGTGTCCAGAGACCATAAACTGAAGCTTGGAAGTGCTTATCAAGGAGGCCTGGAGTTAATATACTTTGCAAAGCAGCCTTCCCCAATCTGATGCCCTCTTAGGTGTTCCTGGCCTGTAACTCACATTAGCCTTGCTGATGAGGCTATTCACCCTCTTTACCTTGGCCTTTAACACCTGAGATATATATTTTTAGGATCCACCCTATTTTCTCTGATGTTGTTTGGTTGTTTTTAACTGTTTTTAATTATGTGTTTTAAAATGGTTGTAACCCACCCTGTGAACTTTGGCTAGGTAATACATTCTAATAATAATAATAACAACAACAACAACAACAATGATAATAGGGATTTGTAGTCCAAAACTTCTGGAGGTTACAAGGTTGGAGAAGGCAGCTGGAAAGCCATAATAGTCACAGTGCAACTATTTGTAACATGTTTTATAGTTTATAAAATACAATTAAGTGGTGAGTATTTTTTGTGCTGTTTCTCTTTTAAAAAAAATTTTGGGGGGATTTTTAGGGAAAATACCTTAGGTCAGTGGTAGAGCATCTACTTTGCATATAGAAGGTCCCAGGTTCAGTCTCCAGTATCTTCAAGTAGGCATGGGAATATCCCCTGTCTGAAACCCTGGAGAGCTGCTGCCAGTTAGTGTAGACAATACTGAACTGGATGAACAGCTTCCTATGTTGCTAATTGGCTAAATTAATAGTAGAGCAATATTTTGATCCTTGATTCACAAATTTATGAGAAGGCAACTTTTAGGCAGCAGTGGCTTCAGCTGCTATAATCATTATTTTTATTTTGTTGTTGTTGTTGTGTCTTCTCCAGTAACAATGACCTAAGACTATGGTCTCAGTGATATATGACAAATGTGATACTTTTCTTGCCAAATATTAACCTCAGGTAGTATGGGAGTGACCAGCCTCACAGGCAATGTCATAGTTTAAAATTCACCCATTGTGGTGAGATCACAATCTATTATGAGCTTTGAGGGTCTCTTGAATTGTGTGGTTGTGTTAAAACATGAAACTATTGCTGAATTCATACTATAGATGAAGATAACTGGCTAGGATAACCTAAGCCCTCTTTGATTTTTGTGGGTGGGATGGGTTGGGGCTAGGGTGGGGGGAGAAACATCAAGCAGTTTTATATCTGTTTGAGCTCAGAACAGTAATTGGGGCCCTGCAGATGAGAATGCAATGGTGGTGCTTGCCTGTAAGAATGCTGGAGTATCTTTGCAAGGGGAATTAATGGTAAGTATATGAACTTGCTGTGTAGTGGCACTGGCATGCCTGGAGCTCCAACATCAGTTTCAAATTAAATAATGCAGTAATTTGAAATCAGATTGTCACTGGGATGTATCTGGGATGAACTCAATAGTAAGGTTGTACAGCATTTCCCTGTTTTGGTTTAGGTGACTTTGATTTTCAGGGCTTTTGTCAGCAGCTCCTTCCTATGCTTTCCATATCCATCAAAATCATTTGTTTCAGTTTATTGTATGATGGGGTTGCTGTAATAGCAGGATTGCTTCTCTGCCTCTCATTTTGAAGTTTTGGATTTGTTTTGGGGGTTGTGCTTTTGGGTATGCTGTAACAAATACACAATCGGATAATGAACAAGCAAGGAAAGAAATAAATCTCAAAACAGACAGAGGCTCAAATGGAACATCACCTTTTGTACTGAGTTATAGCATAAAGGGAGGGAACAAGAATACAGCTGGCTCTACTCACACCTAAGGAACAAATCAAGAGATTTCATAAGCCATAATTTTTCCAGTGGTTATGTTTAAGAACTATGCATTTAAAAAAAGGAACTGTAAACAGCTATTCTTATAAATGTTAGTATAAAATAAAATCAGTATTGTTATGAAATAGTAATGAATGAAAAGGGTATTCATTATGTACTATGGACTAACAAAGACTGCACTCTTCTCAATTGTGTGTCATATTCATACTTATTTGGCATTGGAAGCTACTCTTAGTTTAAGATCTAGCATTTATTAAATAGTTCATTTATTAATATTAAGCTTGGCATATATCTTTTTCATATTAAATGCTTTTCCAGTCCTATGTACAGTGGTAAGCCAATTTAGTAAATGAGAAATCTCTTCAATTGCTTGGAAGTCCTAAAGACTCTGGAATGGTTTAAATGTGTGTAGCAGATGTTTCACAGCTATTGTTGAAGAAAAACCCATTTGTTGCTGATAGGCTATAATAGGAGGAAGGCTGCTTCTACACTTGCCTCCAGTATCAACTGTTCTGCCTGTTCCACATAACTTTAGAATCCTGTCTTTGGTTTGTAACCTGAGGTTCAGGAGCTTACAAGATGTTTGTTAATTCCAGTAGTGTTGTTTACTGTACAGCTTTGTGTAGGAAGACTTTATAATTTGTTCTAAAAGGTAGTAGTAGTAGAATACTTTATTGTTTACAGCCATAGGCCATCACAATCCGAGAACATATAACAAAGACACAAAAATTATACATAAAATTCACACTACCCGTTACTCCAGTTCATGGGGTGAACCTAGCCCTAAAATAAATCCCTGCCAACTGTTTAATAACGAGGCGTCCGGATGTGTTCTAAAAGGTTTATATTGTGTTCTGAAAAATCAGCTAAGTCCTACTTGGAAAACTTAACCTCCCTTCCTCCCTCTTTGGCATAGTTGGTGCAAGTTCAGTTGTAAGCAGGGTGAATATCTTCCACATAAACGTGTCTAGTATTGTGATGCTGGTGTATGTGTATATTTTGCAGAACATGTCCTGTCCTGTTTGTTGCTTACTTCCATGAATGAGTGAAGTTCTGTTGTATAGAAGTAAAAATGAAATAATACTATTGAAGACCAAACTTTAAAAAGGATTTATTTAATAAGCCCAATTCAGTGGATTTTGCTTTATCTTGGCTAGTGCACAATTACAGCCTTCAAGAACTGAATAGTACCTATGCTAGGAACTTTTGCCTAGCCACAGGATCGTCACATTGGGTTCATTAGGGCTGCAAAAGCATAAGAACATAAGAACATAAGAAGAGCCTGCTGGATCAGGCCAGTGGCCCATCTAGTCCAGCATCCTGTTCTCACAGTGGCCAACCAGGTGCCTGGGGGAAGCCTGCAAGCAGGACCCGAGTGCAAGAACACTCTCCCCTCCTGAGGCTTCCGGCAACTGGTTTTCAGAAGCATGCTGCCTCTGACTAGGGTGGCAGAGCACAGCCATCACAGCTAGTAGCCATTGATAGCCCTGTCCTCCATGAATTTGTCTAATCTTCTTTTAAAGCCGTCCAAGCTGGTGGCCATTACTGCATCTTGTGGGAGCAAATTCCATAGTTTAACTATGCGCTGAGTAAAGAAGTACTTCCTTTTGTCTGTCCTGAATCTTCCAACATTCAGCTTCTTTGAATGTCCACGAGTTCTAGTATTATGAGAGAGGGAGAAGAACTTTTCTCTATCCACTTTCTGAATGCCATGCATAATTTTATACACTTCTATCATGTCTCCTCTGACCCGCCTTTTCTCTAAACTAAAAAGCCCCAAATGCTGCAACCTTTCCTCGTAAGGGAGTCGCTCCATCCCCTTGATCATTCTGGTTGCCCTCTTCTGAACCTTTTCCAACTCTAGAATATCCTTTTTGAGATGAGGCGACCAGAACTGTACACAGTATTCCAAATGTGGCCGCACCATAGATTTATACAATGGCATTATGATATCGGCTGTTTTATTTTCAATACCTTTCCTAATTATCGCTAGCATAGAATTTGCCTTTTTCACAGCTGCCGCACACTGGGTCGACATTTTCATCGTGCTGTCCACTACAACCCCGAGGTCTCTCTCCTGGTCGGTCACCACCAGTTCAGACCCCATGAGCGTATATGTGAAATTCAGATGTTTTGCTCCAATATGCATAATTTTACACTTGTTTATATTGAATTGCATTTGCCATTTTTCTGCCCATTCACTCAGTTTGGAGAGGTCTTTTTGGAGCTCTTCGCAAGAGGACCTCTCCTCTTATTCCATGACTGCTAAGCTTCCTCAGAAGCCTTTGGTGAGGTACCTTGTCAAACGCTTTTTGAAAGTCTAAGTACACTATGTCCACTGGATCACCTCTATCTATATGCTTGTTGACACTCTCAAAGAATTCTGATAGGTTACTGAGACAGGACTTTCCCTTGCAGAAGCCATGCTGGCTCTGCTTCAGCAAGGCTTGTTCTTCTATGTGCTTAGTTAATCTAGCTTTAATAATACTTTCTACCAGTTTTCCAGGGACAGAAGTTAAGCTAACTGGCCTGTAATTTCCGGGATCCCCTCTGGATCCCTTTTTGAAGATTGGCGTTACATTTGCCACTTTCCAGTCCTCAGGCACGGAGGAGGACCCAAGGGACAAGTTACATATTTTAGTTAGCAGATCAGCAATTTCACCTTTGAGTTCTTTGAGAACTCTCGGGTGGATGCCATCCGGGCCCGGTGATTTGTCAGTTTTTATATTGTCCATTAAGCTTAGAACTTCCTCTCTCGTTACCACTATTTGTCTCAGTTCCTCAGAATCCTTTCCTGCAAATGTTAGTTCAGGTTCAGGGATCTGCCCTATATCTTCCACTGTGAAGACAGATGCAAAGAATTCATTTAGCTTCTCTGCAATCTCCTTATCGTTCTTTAGTACACCTTTGACTCCCTTATCATCCAAGGGTCCAATCGTCTCCCTAGATGGTCTTCTGCTTTGAATGTATTTATAGAATTTTTTGTTGTTGGTTTTTATGTTCTTAGCAATGTGCTCCTCAAATTCTTTTTTAGCATCCCTTATTGTCTTCTTGCATTTCTTTTGCCAGAGTTTGTGTTCTTTTTTATTTTCTTCATTTGGACAAGACTTCCATTTTTTGAAGGAAGACTTTTTGCCTCTAAGAGCTTCCTTGACTTTGCTCGTTAACCATGCTGGCATCTTCTTGGCCCTGGCGGTACCTTTTCTGGTCTGCGGTATGCACTCCAGTTGAACTTCTAATATAGTGTTTTTAAACAACTTCCAAGCATTTTCGAGTGATGTGACCCTCTGGACTTTGTTTTTCAGCTTTCTTTTTACCAATCCCCTCATTTTTGTGAAGTTTCCTCTTTTGAAGTCAAATGTGACCGTGTTGGATTTTCTTGGCAATTGGCCAGTTACATGTATGTTTAATTTAATAGCACTGTGGTCACTGCTCCCAATCGGTTCAACAACACTTACATCTCGCACCAGGTCCCGGTCCCCACTGAGGATTAAGTCCAGGGTTGCCGTCCCTCTGGTCGGTTCCATGACCAACTGGTCTAGGGAATAGTCATTTAGAATATCTAGAAACTTTGCTTCTTTGTCGTGACTGGAACACATATGCAGCCAGTCTATGTCCGGGTAGTTGAAGTCACCCATTACTACCACATTTCCTAGTTTGGATGCTTCCTCAATTTCATATCTCATCTCCAGGTCTCCCTGAGCATTTTGATCAGGGGGACGATAGATCGTTCCCAGTATTAAGTCCCTCCTGGGGCATGGTATCACCACCCACAACGATTCTGTGGAGGAGTCTGCCTCTTTTGGGGTTTCGAGCTTGCTGGATTCAATGCCTTCTTTCACGTATAGAGCGACTCCGCCACCAATACGTCCTTCCCTGTCCTTCCGATATAGTTTATATCCAGGGATAACCGTATCCCACTGGTTTTCTCCATTCCACCAGGTCTCCGTTATGCTCACTATATCAATGCTCTCCTCTAAGACCAAGCACTCCAGCTCTCCCATCTTGGTTTGCAGGCTCTTAGCATTAGCGTACAGGCACTTGTAAGCAGTGTCTCTCTTCAAGTGTCTTTGGCACTTGTGGTTAGGCCTGTGGTAATTTTGCTCTTCTGAATTTATATCCTGTGCCCCTGCTCTCACAATGCCTACTTCTAGGCCTACCCCTTTTAAAATTTCATCATTTCTTTGGTTTTTATCCCAGGGGGGAGGTTTATTCCGAACCGGACCTTTCTCAGCTCCTGTCGGGATTCCCCCCTCAGTCAGTTTAAAAGCTGCTCTGCCACCTTTTTAATTTTAAGTGCCAGCAGTCTGGTTCCATTCTGGTTCAAGTGGAGCCCGTCCCTTTTGTACAGGCCCGGCTTGTCCCCAAAAGTTTCCCAGTGCCTAACAAATCCAAACCCTTCCACCCGACACCATCGTCTCATCCACGCATTGAGACTGCGAAGCTGGTCCTGTCTGGCTGGTCCTGCGCGTGGAACCGGTAGCATTTCAGAGAAAGCCACCTTGGAGGTCCTGGCTTTCAGCATCCTACCTAGCAACCTAAATTTTGCTTCCAGGGCCTCATGGCTGCATTTCCCCATGTCGTTGGTGCCAACGTGCACCATGACCACTGACTCCTTCCCAGCACTGTCTACCAAACTATCTAAACGACGGGCGATATCCGCAACCTTCGCACCAGGCAGGCAAAACACCTTGCGGTCTACACGCCCATCACACACCCCACTGTCTATGTTTCTAATGATCGAATCACCCACTACAAGGATCCCTCCAGCCCCTGGAGATATATCCTCGGCACGAGAGGATAGCTGCTCATCCCCCAAGGAATGGGTCCCTTCTAAGGGATCGTTTCCCTCTTCCTCAGCTGGATGCTCTCCTTCCCCAAGACCATCGTTGTCCATGATAGCAGGAGAGCTATCATCGTTGGAGTGGGACACAGCTATAACGTCCCTGAAGGCCTCCTCCACACACCTCTCTGCCTCTCTCAGCTTTTCCAGGTCCGCCACCTTGGCCTCAAGGAAATGAAGTCGTTCCCGGAGAGCCAGGAGCTCATTGCACCGAGAGCACACCCACGACTTCTGTCCAACAGGCAGATAGTCATACATGCTGCAGGCGGTGCAAAACACTGGAAAGCCCCGACACCCCTGCTGGCTTCTTACCTGCATAGTTTTGTTTAAGGTTTATTACGTCAATATATAGCATCTGCTATATTTGTGATTAGGACTGGAGGAACTGCAGAAATGTTTGGTGAACAGTGTCTGGCTTGCTGTAAATGTTTCTGATCTCTTGGTTACTTTGTCCTGCTCCTTCTAACAGAGATGGAAATGGTGCAAGGATGAGAATATCAGTGAGTTGAAGGGCTTGATTAACTTACGAAGACGACTCTTATAATACAGTAATACTTCAGTTAACAAAGCCTCCAGGAAAGAAGCTCCTGTTCACAAAGTCTTTTTTGGGTGCAGGGGGTGTGTGCACACACTCTGTCGTAGTTAGAATGTGGCTCATTGTCTACTGGATTGCGGCTGCTGCAGGCAGTTCTCTTATGTTTGGCTGGAATGGCGCTCCTTGCTAGGTGGCACAGGCACATCTGCAGTAAACAGTGCTTCGGGTGCCTGGAAGCACTGTTTACTGCAGACGTGTCTGCTCAAGTGTAGGGGAGGATGGCAGAGAGAGAGAGAGAGAGAGAGAGAGAGAGAGAGACCAATCACAGGGTGGCGGTGGCAGCTGCCCCTTGCCTACCTGCTTGAGTGCACACAGCCTTCATCTGTATGCAAGGCTTACCTGACCTGGTTGTTTCATTTCAGGCATGTGTATTGTTAGTTCTGATTAAAAAGTTTGCTGAAATATGTTGAACTGCTCTTTTTTTGTGGCCTAGGAACCTATCCCTTCTTTCCATGTTATCCTACCTCTTGGTACCAAAGTTTCTGTTAAAGAAGTAATGTCCAGGAACTCATCTACTTCATTAAGTGAGGTATTACTATATAAGTCTTCTGAAACTTTCATTGGTATGCAGGTACTTCTGGGTCTATTCATGCAACGTGCCTTTTTCTGTCTTTGGGTAACCTTTGTGTGTATGTGAATAGGGCACGTTTTATATGATTCTCAGGACTGTTTTGCATTCAGTTTCTTTTCAGGATTCACAAATCTTAGGTGTGGATTATGAGAAGCGTTTAATGGGAATTGGCTCTTAAATTATTTCCATGTTGATAACATGTGTTTGTTTACATTTCTGGCTACTCAAGGTTGAAACTTCAGGATGGATGATAGTAGATCAGAACTCCCTACAAGAGTTTTTGAGTATACTCAGCATTGTGTAAAATTTGTAAATTCAGAGTAAGATAACAGAAGATTAGTCTGATTGAACTGGGTCAGCTACCCATGGTCCTGACATTTCTAAATAAAACAGTAAGCAGTTATTTCAAACTTACTGAACTAAATGCAGGTTTTAACTGTCATTTGCCAGTTACCAGACAGAAGCATTCTTATGCTGCAGAAGAACATTGTTTCAGAGTCTATAACAAAATTATTTTGCTCAAACCTCTTTTCACACTGTAATTTCCTCATATGATGTGGAAGGCTGTGTTTTTCGTGTGTGGTATGGGGTCAGCCTTTCTGGTTTTCTGATATGCTGATTGGTCTGTTTGTTTGTTTGTTTGAGGGGGATTCATGAATGACTGCTTTGCAGTGACATATGTACTGCCAGGACTGAGTATTTTGAAATTTCTGTTATGTGAGCTGAGAATTAGCATTTTATACAGAATTTTCTGACAGTTCTAGGTTTTAGTGTATCTGAAAATTGCATACACTTAATTAATACAAAATAATAATTACATTTATGGAAAATGCAAGATTATATTTCAAATCTTATTTGTTTCAGAACCCTGGAGAACAGGGTTCATCTCCCTGTTAAGTCCATGGCTAAGCAGAGTGGCCCTGAGAGAATCACTGTCTTTCAGCTTCAGGTTCCTGTTTGCAAAATAATAAGTAATAGTGACCAAAAGATGTCAGAAGAATATAGTAATGGAGGTAATTGAATTTGTTTCCTGTTGCAAGAGGGTGGGATAGAAATTTAATAAATAATATTATAAAAGCATATAAACTGAAAATAATAAATGTTTCATATTCCTTTGCTTCTCTGATAGGGATTTGCATGAGTGGACTTAGGGGACCAGTTCCTAAAGATATTTGTGTAGCCTGAGAAAAAGCATTGCAGCCTGCTTTTTTAAAAAAAGCACTTCGGTATAGATATATAAATATGCACAGTTCAGAAGAGTCAGAGGGCAGAATAACTCTTAACCTGATATTTAGGATTAATTATGTTATGGAAACCAGAAGACCTCCTTGCCCAGTTGTTACTTCAAGGAAAGCTGTTCGTTGCAGCTGTGACTGTTTCTTGGGATTAGTTCTATACATTACCTGATTCACATGGTAGCTACTCGCTTGTGGAAAGCCAACAGCAGCATCTTTATGCTAGTTGCTGTCTTATGTTTGAAATTGACAGTAAAGCCAAACTCTAGGAAGACTTACAAGACTATGGCAATGAACACACTAGTTGCCAGAGAAAAGTGTTTCCATTAGCCACACCTGGAGGGGGAACAGGTTGATCTGCCATCAGCTGTGAAACCTCTTTGAAGCTGAATTTTTTAAAAAAGCACTCAAGCTGCTCCCACCAGGTTTTACAGTAAAAAGGGGGCAGGGTTTGACTAGCATGTGCCCCCATTTTCAGAAGGGAAAGGTGGAGATGCACTGGAACCAGAGGAACAATGTATGTCTTTCTACCCTATCTCAGCTTACTTAAAAAGCATGTTCATGTAATTCAGCATACTAAAAATAATTTGGGGCTTGGCCTTTAGTACAAGGAGATTTAATAAAATAATTTTATAAATCAGAAGTGTTTGGGCTAGTATAGCAGGGCATGTGGCTGCCTTACATAAGGTTTGCATTTGGAATAGAAATGAAACTGGGGCTGTACATCGTGTACTGTTTACTACATATTGCTGCCTGCTTCACAGTAGGCCACAGGTGCTCAAGCTATGGTTTTGTCTGGTAGGAATCGGAACTTATACACCACATTTCTGCAAGTTAGGAGAGATATGCCAGTCTTTCTTCCTCACCTAAGGGAAGCTTTGTGTGCTTCTGTAGGTTATAGTAACTGGCAGTGGTGGAAGGAAGTTTGATGATTAAGAAGAGGGGGCTGGTGAGCAATGACTGGAGGGAGCAAGAACTGCCTCCAGCATCCACCACCAGTAAAGGTATTGGACTCCCAATCTTCTCCCTTCCTTTTGTTCACTGTTCAACAGGGGTGCTCACTTTCAAGCCATTGTACTGCCATGCTGGCTGCTGCTAGAAACTGAGATGTCTTAAATATACTGGTTGTCTAAACTGTGGCTGCATCCCCCTAAACAAAGATGAACATTCCACATTTTTGTCACCAGACAGAGGACCTTGTCAAGTGATGTCATGAAGGGCTGTCTGAAAAGCCCTCCTCTGTTGAATTTCCCCATAATCGTCTTGTTATAGAGAGGTACATAATCCTTCTCTCCCGCGCTTTAAGTTTTCTTTCATTGTTAAGAAAAAGAGCTGCTTAAATATTATACTATATTACACTGATGCCAGCTTAACTCCCTACTGACCAATTTGTGTATTACTTCACGGTGTAGCTGCTGGAAAAAAACCCTTCCCTCCTATTCCAGCCTCATACCAAAATGCAGAAAAGGTTGGTTCACTTGTACATGTACATGACTTTCATGTCAGTTTGGGCAGTGGATAGGTGCAGTGCTTCTTGTGGAGAGTCACAATGTGAATTCTGTGGTACCACCTTCCATTACTTAATGAAGCAATATTGACCTACCCGGTGTTGGATGACAGCTCTAATTGTATAGAGATCTTGCTAGCTACATCCGCCTGTTACTTAGTAAACCAAGCATCATCTTCCCCATGCTTACCAAGATTTCCTAGGTTACAGTTTTCTTATTTCAATCTCATGGTATCTCAATATAAAAACAAAATTCTCATTAAAAAATTTGTTAGCATAAAATGCTGTTTATAGTGACGTAACATGCATTTTTATACAACAAACAGCATTTAGTTTCCAAGTGGCTGCGGGAATGTGGTAACACTTATCTCTGTGATTCCCCCGAAGGCCTAGTTCTCCCACATCTGCACCTTTGCTTTACTGTGCAAACCTTTGTGCAACCAAGCCCCTCTGTACATTCTACAGTCCCTTGATTGTGCACAGCAGGCTCTGCTGTTACATTCTCTTGTTTGAAAAATGTTTTTTGCTGCCTAACTTGTGAGAGGGCTGTATTTTGATTATAAGCAGTAAAAATATAGAGAGAACAGTTTTAAATCCTGATCTGAAAACAACTTGGAATAAAGCGATGTAAACTACTTTTCTCTGATTTTTTAAATAAGAAATCTCCCCACATGGAATAATTTGGTTGAAAAGAGAGTGCAAAAGAGGGATAGTTACTATGGGTGAAGAGTACATTGGTTAGGAGAATGGGGAGGTAAGCCAGCATAGCAGGCATGAGCTAATGCATTGCCTTTTTGTGCCAAAGTAGAAATAAGAAACATCTGTAGCTCAGATTTCTATTTCTGCTCTGTATTAGCAGACTTTATAGGCAGAAAAATACCAAATAAGCAGGGCTGTACAATTCTGTTCTGAACCTCCCTCACCCAATTTTTTAATCATAAAACTGCAAGAAATTAAGTAAGTAAATGAGCCTTAAATAGTTTACACAATTGCATGTTCCACAAATTGTTTTGTATAGGAATTTTGTTTTCCAGAGTTTAGAATGTTTAATTGAATTTGTGTGTGTATTTGTGTGTGGGCATAAAGGAAGATAAGTTTTTAAGGCCAGGAAAATGGGCTTTTGCCGTGAGAAATAGCTGAGTTGAATTTTGCAAAGGAGCCTTTTTTGATTACTGAAATCCCCTTTAATACTTTTATTATTAAAGCAAAACTTATCATTCTTGTATTCCCCCTCTATCCTGACGGTAGTATGTGGGCTAGAAACTTATAACACTAAAATGAAAACTGAGATTCTTAGGATTGTGCACAAAGGAATACATTTCAGTTGCTATATTCCATGCTGTGTAATTGCAGTCACACAAATTTCCAAAGTCTTTGGTTAAAATGAGATACATAAATTTATTATTTATTTTTGTATTACATTTATATACCACCCCATAGCCAAAGCTCTCTGGGCGGTTTACAGCAATTAAAAACAATAAAAACAAATATACAAATTTTAGAACACAAAAAACAATTTAAAAACATAATTTAAATTTTTTAAAAAACAATTTAAATAAATAAAGGCCTAGAAAGTTCACTAGTTGATATGCGTGTTTTTATTCATTACACAAACACACTTGAATTAGAATGTGAGCTTCAAAAACTTGTCAGTATGCTAAAGCAGATTGTTCATAGGCTGTCTTTGTCTTGCTTGTGCCACTCTAATTACAGTTGAAGCCCTCTGGGCTGTAACTTACTATGCAATATCCATATGCCACTGTATAAATGATGATGACTGCTTGGTGCAAGTGCTGGATGACAAGATGAAAGAGAAACTTTGCTTGCCCTCCCCTTCCTCCCCTTCTTGCATGTATCTATGCGTATATACATACAAAGCTCTGCCTGGTGCTCCGAATTGCCATGTGTTCCTTGAGCAGTGTTCTCTTCTTATGTGCTTGTATTACATTGAATTTAATGAACTAGTATTAGTTGTGTATTTTTATGTTTTGGAAATTGCTGTGGCCTGTTGCTGATTTAGGATGACTGTATCATTAAAATGAGTAAAGCATGTCACTTATTTCACCAGATGGTAGAAGAAATTACAGCCATGAATTTTGAATTACACTATAAGATACAATTAGTACAGGAATTTTATAAATGTAGGATTATAAATTAATACTACCTATAGTATTAATATTATAAATAGAGGCTGGTGGAAGCCAGCAGACAAACACATCTGATAGATCTTAACCCCATCAAGCACCAAGGATCAGGGGGTTAGGATTGCAGCCTGAGTATGTTATGGAAAAGTTCTTCTTCTTACTATTAATATTATTAATATTAATATTATTGATATTATTATATTTTTATACTGCCCCATAGCCGAAGCTCTCTGGGCGGTTTACAACAATTAAAAACAAATATACAAATTTAAAAACACATTTTTTAAAAAAACAATCAACCATATTCTGCTTTGCTTATGAAACCATTCTCATAAGAGAGGATATTGAGTGGTGTGTATGTAAGAGATATATATTCATGCAGAAATCTACATGTAGTTGCATAAAATCCATAGATTCTGCTATAATTATGTGTAGCTGTTACCTCAAAGTAGTTTTCTGTGACTAAAGTTTCACCATTTCTGAAGAAAAAAAATCATGTGCAGAATGTCTGCCTTGATTAATATTAGCTTACTTTAGAATGCACTTTTTCTATGCCATTCTTTTTATACATGTGTTGGTAAAATGTATAGTGTCCATTTTTTTTAACTTAGCAAAACTTAGGGACCTTGATTAAATTCCTTGGCAACCACAAAGTCGATTTTACATGCAACAAAAATTGTAGTTGTAATTTTTTAATCCTTTCAGAAAAGTTGATCTTAACCAAATGAACATAGTGAATATGTAAATATTACTACTTTCCTACAAAAACACATACAAATAAACCTCAACATGGTAAGAAACTGAAATTGTGAAAATCTTAAAATGGATTATCAAGTGAATGTTTATTAAGTTATGAGAATTTAAAACAGTGTCCAGTAGGAACCTGCCAGTTTCAGGTCTTGGCACAGGTTGCATGATTTCATGTAATGTCATCAGTATGTATTGTTCTCCCATTCCCCTTCTCATAAACTGGGTAAGTCCGGCAGTCTGTTCTGATTGGCAAAAATGAAGAAGGAACAGCAGGATAATGTGGGCAATCTTGCAGGACATCATGGACATGCTTGCACATCATCTGCCCATGTTATACTTGGCTCAGTACCCATTACTTTTACATACATTTTGTATTTGCATTGTAAAGGCAATTGCTCAGAAGAAGGGTGGAAATTAGCAAAGTGCAAATGGCATGTCAATTGGCTAAATTGTGTTCTGTGGTTGTTTTTAAAAGACTTGGAGCAGGGCATGAGCTTCCTCTGCAAGGAAAGTGGATCAGGTTTGTCCTACCATACTGCATGTGATTTGTAATTTTACTGAAAGCATATTACTATATCTGAAGTGTGTGTTAGCGATAGCATCAACAGTCCTGATTGGCTGTGCGCAGAGATAGATTAGGTTGGGTAGAAAACTATTAACTGTTTATCCTTCCATTAATTTCATAAATTGAGTTGAAAGTATAAAGATGAAATAAGCAACAACAGCAGTGTAGAGGATAGTGAGCAGAGAACCTGAATAGATCTGGCTGGGTGGCCAGAACACAAAATTCAAATTCCTTAGTGTGATGCAGCTCTACTAGGTGAATTTTAAGTGTGGTGTTCTATTTAGTTACGATGTAGTAAGTCACAAAAACATCTGTTGATCCGAGTATATATTGCACAGCTGCATCCAGCATTATCTAAGGTTCCCCTTTAGGTCATTGTTTAATAGTTATTCTATTTTTTGTAATTCATTTACTGTTTAGAATTCTGTATATCTTGCACTCATTGAAGGCTGGCCTTTACTACACTATCAACAAAAACCGTGAAGTTAAAATCTACCTTAGCGCAAACACAGTGCTCCAAACAAAGTCAAGGTACAGACATATAATTATAAAATGATATCAAAAATTTAATATGTATATGAACAGTCAATATAAAATCCCTATAAATATTTTCATATAGTAATAAAAAAGGCCAGCAAAATAATAGAAAAACCAGTGCCCATATACAATAAAATACAAAATATATGATATAGTCAAGATAATATCAATGTAGAGATAAAGGGCAACTTGTGAACAGTGGCCAATACACATAAGTCAATGCCCATAAATTGCAAAATGTATAACATAGCCAAACGCGTTTCGACAATTAGTCTTCTTCAGTGGCTTTCATGATGAGTATATATTTTGTGTATTATGTTCTAAGATATGAACTGATACGTGGGCTATTCATTAACTCAATTGTTCATTTCCTTCTGTCAGTCAATTGTAAAAAATATATTGACAATTTTGCAATTTATTACATATGGGCATTGACTTATGTGTATTGGCCACTGTTCACAAGTTGAAATATCCTATTAAAGTTTTGATATCATTTTATAATTATATGTCTGTACCTTTACTACACTATGTTACAGCTCATAAATCTGTATTACATCCTGGCCACTTTTTGATGCTTTTTGTGCAGTATCTGGTCACATTATAGTAGGGTGGTGTCATGCTGTGGTGATATGTTTTAAATTGTAGTGGCACCAGCAAAATCATGAAATCCATCCCAGAGTTGGGCTGAACTATATTTCCTGTATTTCTTGTGACAGCGGTTTCCAAATTGTGGTCCATTGGTGGTCTATAAGATTCATTCAGGTAGTCCCTTGTGTGTCTGTAACAATACAATTAACAATCATACACAGTCTAACACAGTGTATTACGATTGCTACACCAGGCAGTAAAATCAGTAAGTGGTCTGCCAAGACCCTCAGCAATTTTCAAGTGGTCTGGGGGGGGGGGAGTTGAGGAGCCACTGGCTTAACCAAATGGTTGCTGAAAATTGTTCTCTAATCAAGAATCGACTATGTCTGACAAATAGAATTCTCTCTGCTTGAAAACCCTTTTGAGAACACTGGGTTGTGGTGCCTGACTCTCACACAATATTGTTTATTTAGTATATTTGTATGCCACTTTTCATCACCAGGTGACCTCAAAGTTGCTTCCATAGCAAGATCAAAATAATATGATAAAAACAATTCAGAACATAATAATAAAAACTTACAACAGTATCAATAAATAATACCACAATATATCATAAAACAGGCTGAAATCCCAAATCTAGTCTGCAAAATCTAGAGAAAACAAATATATATAAATGAGGGGGAGGGAGAGGAGTGTGTGAGTGTCCCATCATTGTATAACAGACCATATCCTTCAAAGTAGGCTGTAACAGGTTCCTTGGTAGCTTTGTCTTCCCCCAGTGTCCAGATAGGCTTGCTTCCATCTCCTCGGGCTCGGTCAGCTGCTGCTCCCTGGGCTGCTCTTGCTGCTGGTGGTTTATGTTGGGCTGTGGCAGCTCAGGCTCGGGGGCCTGAGCCTTGTCAGTAGGAGGAGGTGGCTGTTGTTGAGCAGGAGGCCCCGTGCGAGGTTGCGGCGGCGGCAGCAGCAGCAGCAGTGAGGAGCACTGGAGGATGAGCAGGAGACGCAGCTGGTGGCGAGGAGCTCCGTGGCTTGAGCGGCTGGGAGTATGCCCCGCTGAACTCAGTGGGACTTACTTCTGAGTAGACTTTTTTTAAAATTGCAGTGTGAATACTCCAAAGTTTCCCCCACATCTGTTTTTCCCCTCCCTCAAGCTCATTCATTGCCAGCATACAGTAACTCTGCTTCATGCTGGTCTCCTCTAATATTAATTGCTCTTCTTTTAAGTATGGTTTTTAGCCCAATAATGGCAAAATTAGTCTTTTAGAATCCTGAGTAATATTTTCTGTGTGTCAAAATGTATAACTTTGTTTGCCTCTCAAAACCTTACTTTTAAAGGAATATTTAATTTTTTAAAAAAACTGCATTTTGCAATTTGTTCTGAATCTTGAGCAAATTCAGTTGAGGATAAGCAGAAAAAATGCACATGTAGTAATTGAATAATGCAAGTGTCCATATCTTAAATTAACAAGTGTCTTTGATTTGTATGCATTCATGTGCAGCTTCTGTGATAAGCTACATTATTAGAATACCATAGAATTAATTGCTGTAGGTTTGATGTCTCCTAATTTTACATATGTGGATGCCATCTTCATAATTCTGTTTGTTGTTTAAATGTATTAAGATGACTTGGAAATAAGTTACTTTCTTCTTGGCAGGCCCAGAATATTCCTCATCGGGATGGTTACCTGGTACTGATTCACTGTGGCAAGCCACAACTGGTTCATCAAGCAGTCGAAGTACCCATATCAGAAGACACAGCATAGCTTCTGACAGTGGGGACACTGGCATCGGAACCTCCTGTTCTGATAGTGTGGAAGGTGAGGAGAGATGTTTAATGCAAATGTCTTGTTGCTTTTATGGAATGGAGAGACAGGAGATGGTCTGAAACACTTAGCAATGGAGTGTTATATAAAATACAGATAATCAAGTAATCTGTTGAAAAAATAGCTGTTTTTCTAGTGACGCAAGATACATATTTATTCAGAAGTAAATCCCCCTGTGTTCAGTGAGGCTTATTTCCAAGTAGGTGTTCCTTGGATTGCAGTCTGATTTTTTTTAGTTATTGTTATTGTTATCTCCTAAGTATACTTGAAATGCTGATGCTCAAGAGTTCTCCCCACCCCCTTTTGTAGTACGCTAAAAAAGTAAAAAAACAATACAAATCTTTTTTTTTTAAAGACCCAGAGAATACTTATAACAATAGAATGGGAAAAATATATTTATGTAGGTGAGGAATGTCTTTTCCCTGCTCTGGCTGGCCCCGCATCTATGGCCCTTTCTGGACTGAGATAGACTATTGTAAGGCACTCTATGGGGATGCCCTTGAAGATGGTTCAGAAGCTGCGGCTTGTCCAGAATGTGGCTGCCAGGTTGCTTACTGGTGCTGTGAAGTGAGATCATGTTGTGCCTCTCCTTAAGGATCTGCACCAGCTCCCTGTTTGCTTACAAGCCCAATTTAAGGTGCCGAAATTGATCTATAAATATTTTGGCGGTGTTGTATAGAGCAGGTCCTTTTCTGTTTTGACACCCTGGATGTGGAGTTGCCTCCCTGTGGAGATACGGTTGTTCCCTCTATGTTAGTTGCCTTTAGGCATTGGATCAAGATACATTTTGTTTCTTCAGTTTTATGGACATGGCTGAAGTAAGACGCAAGTTGTTGCAGGGTTTTCTTTCAACTGTGTTATTTTAATTAATTATTTTTAAAATTTGTATGTTTCATTTATGCCAAGCATGGCGAACCTCCAGCCTGTGGGCCAAATTAGGCCCACCTGCCTCAAACCTCATGATATCAGGTGTGGGATGGGTAACGTTGTGATTGCAAAGGAACAATTGTGAGCCTTGTTCCTGTGCAAGCAGGGCTTGCATTTGGCCCTTTTTAAATTTGACACCAAAAGCAAGCCCACTGGGATCAGCTGAATGGAGCTCATGAGTGGAGCTGTTCCATGCAAAGGAACATTTTTCCTTAGCAGACCAACTTGAATAAAGGTTCCTTACCCCTAATTTATTTTGTTGGTTTTATGATCTTTGTATTGATGTGTGTATTTTATGGTTGTGTACTGCCCTGGGAACCTTTGGGTTGAACGGCAGGTTAGAAATTTAAAAGTGAAGAAAAATAAAATCACAACTTGGTCTTGCATGGCTTCCTATTTTTAAGCCCTTCTTCAGAAGCAGGAAGGATGAAAAATGAGGGTGGGTTTTTTTTGCTACTACATATGTTCTTATCTAGTCAGTTGTCCCAGTCTGATGTTCACAAGCTTTGCATAAAAATCTCTCCAATTTGAAGTTTGATGATATCTGAAGATGTTTGGTGATAGTTTTGATTAAACTAGTGCTGCTAAGAATATGACTGCATTTGCTCATCACAGTAGACCATAGTTAATACATAACTGTTTACTATGAATGCATAAAATGGCTCCCAATTTGTGCTTTCCTTTGTACGAGCAGGTACAAAAACCATGAGCCCTCACTACATTCAAAGTGAAAATGATGGTTTGAGTAAAACAAATCATGATCACCAGTTTGGGCATAACACTAAAGATCATAGTTTGTTGCTTTTGCTCATACTGGGAGAGGAGTGATCTCTGTGTTCCTAGAAAACCATTAACTTGGTTTACTCTAACATGCAAACTAGGCCTACTATAGTATACTCAAATGAATCAGCAAAGTCATCATGCTTCAGAAGTATATGAAGAAAGCTGGAGAAAATTGTTAAGAAGGGGGAAAGATTGTAATGTGTTTAGAATGCGTGACATACAATGAAAGGTTTTAAGTAACTTGTTATCTTTAATTTAGAAAAAGGAAATGTAATGGGTGGAACATGCTAAGTGTTCTAAAATTTCAAATTAAATTGAGGGCAAACTCAGCAGGGATATTCAAGGAAGATAAGAAATGGGCAGTAATGAACTATGTTTCAATTTGTTTTTGGGAAATGGATCCAAATGGTAAAAACAGTTTAGCAATAGAATGTTGTGCAGCCTTCATCCCTGAGTCTTTCATAAAGGAAATGAATTGGTTATCTAGCTACTTAACAGGTATGGAATGTCTCATGATGAGTGGGTCTCAGCTTTTGCCAGTCAGTGCATCATTAGATGATTAAACCTTTTAGTTTGCATTGTTGTGTCCGGGCTGGTGAGTTGAACAAGCTATGAAGCTATCAAAAGGCAACTTGGCCATGCAGACCATTCTGGTTAGGATTAATTTGTTCATGTTTCTTCAAGACATGTTGTTGCAAGTGCAATACAGCACAGATCTTCAGTTGTCCCTAGAGCTGGAAAACCGTGTCATTGGGCTATATCACCCTTGAAAACAAGCTCACAAAAGTTACTAGCCTGCAAAATGTTTTACTAGCATGGTAAGAGACTAGTGGTCTTCCCATGTTGGCTGTGGAACAAGGGAAGCTCCTTCCTATATAGCTTGCATGGAAATGAAGGCTAGGAGCCTCTTAGGAGACTAGTGGGTTTTTTTAAAAAAAATGGCCTTGTACTGTAGGGCCCTGCTTCTCGGCGCCCCACTTTTTGGTGTTCTGCTAATACAGCGCCAGCGGAGTGATCAGCTGGAGGGGGGGCTGGAGCTTCCTGCACTCCAGCTGATCGCGCCAGAGGAGGGGGAAGATTAGCTGTAGTGCACTACAGCTGATCTTCTCTTCTGGTGCGATCAGACTCCCCCGCTCAACCTGATCACGCTGGTGGAGGAGAAGATCAGCTGTAGTGGGCTACAGCTGATCTTCTCCTCCTCGGGGGTGGTCAGACTCCCGCACTTCTGGCACGATCAGATGCCTGCTTGAGCTACAGTGTGCTACAGCTGATCTTCTCTTCTGGTGCGATCAGAGTCCCCCGCTTGAGCTGATCGCGGTGGTAGAGGGGAAGATCAGCTGTAGCCCGATCTTTTCTTCTGGCGCAATCAGACGCCTGCTCGAGCTGATCGCACCCGAGGTGGGGAAGGTCTGATCTTCTCCTCCTCTGGTGTGATCAGCGGGTTAGATTCCAGACCCCCACGCTACAGCTGATCCGCTTGTCGGCGGTTTTTGCTTTCCGGCAGGGGTCTGGAACCTAACCTGCTGTATGAGTGGGGCCCTACTGTAATCAACAAATTGGTGATGAAGCAATCCCTCCTCTGCCAGTCCACTCATGTGCCTGCATGGAGTTCCTGGTTGCCTATACCTAGCTGGCAAGTTGTTAAATACAAGGCTGGACTATATGGCTCTATCTGACAACCTTTTTTTACCTTCTCTTTTTTATTAGTACTCTCTTTGTCCTGTTTTTACTTGTCTTGTATTGGAAATAAAAGACTTGTTGTTGGATCTGCTGATGTCACTTATCTACATTGTTTTCATGCTGTTAACTCTAAATCATCTTGCTGTTTTCCTGTCTGAAATTCTTGCATGAGGCTGTTTTTCAAGGGAAGAGGAAAAGTTATGACGCATAACACGAACCTCTCTCTGAACTCATTGGAGAACTCATGACCTTTTCATCAGCACTGACTAGATCTCAGGCAGGCCTCTTTTGAGAAAACATTAGAATGCAGCATAATTCATGATGTAATCTAGATAGGCTGCCAAGAAGGATTTTACTTTGAGGCTGGTTCTTAGTATTATATTCTCAATTACAATGCTGAGAAGGCAAGCCTTACGATGGTAGAAAAAGCTGTTGAATGACTTGGCAACCTTGACCATTGCAAGAATGCAGGGAAATTCCATTGGCCAAGCATAACAAAGCATAATAAAGGTTTTGCCAACATCAATATTGAACTAGTCAGATTTTTAAATTTTATTTTCCCTTCTAAATTATCTCTATTTTGAAATTTGCCTTCTTTTTTTTGATATGTATTTACACGGAATTGTATTAATTTCCCTCTAGCAAATAGGCACATGGATTTGATAAATGATTCCAAGATAAGCTATGTACCTAGTTTATCTGGATTGTTGGCCATTCTAGACCACAAAGGTATTTGTACCTGAGAAAAAAAGTATTTCTCGCTGTTGCTCTCTTTTATGACTAGCCCAAGCACTGTTAGCAATTACTGTAGGATTTGACATATTGTCTCATCAGAGATTATCTATCTGACACCACAGTCCTATGCATATTTATTTGAAATTAACTCCCACTATTTTTCCAGCTTATTTCCAAGCAGGAAGCAAAGGGATAGGGGGGAAAAGTTTAATATCAAACCCGTTTCAGACCTCTCAGGTCCTTCATCAGGGAGTTTCAAACGCAGAGGTTCAGTCTTTTGTTATACTGTCTCCACTTTCCTTCTACTGAGAGTATAACAGAAGATTGAACTTCTGTATTTGAAACTCCTTGATGAAGGAAGGACCTGAGAGGTCCACAACGCATTGGATATTAAACTTTATCTCCTACTCCTTCGCTTCTTCTCCCCCCGCCCCATTTGCCTGGGGTTTCCCTTTTTGCACTTTTGCACTTACATATTATTTGCACTTACAAATTATTTCCAAGCAAGTATGCATTAGATTGCAATCTGAATCTCTGAAACTGCCACATATACTCTTGTATCAGATTTACCAACAGTCTTGGCTGATACTCTTCTTACTTGATCTATAAAGCCTTTTGTAGTTTGTGGACAGTCCTTAGGATTGTCAATATTGTTGACAATGTTTTAGAAAGAATTTCATCTCCTCTCACATTAAGCTGAAGGCACCGATTTTGCTACAGGCCTCTTACATTTACAGTTACATTTAGAGGCCTCTTAAAGATTGGTAGTAACTAAAAGTTTCCCCCCTGTTCATAATTCCATAAATGTGTATGGGAGAGTTAGCTACCTTGTCAATTCAGAATAATTTATTACACGCTGAAAAATCCAACTCACTAGGGCGGGAGAGAAAGGAGAATCAAGGAGAATTAAAAAAAAGTAAAAATTATATCTGCTGAGACTCTTTTTCCACATCTTTGGGCAGGAATACAGCTAAATGTTTGGCCTAAATGCATATCCTATAAAATTACAATTGTCCGATATGCTAGTTATCCCAGATTCTTTTATTTTCCACTGGCAATCTCCCAAGAATTATAGCATCTTAGCCACAGTAGGGCTCATATGTTCACCTAGTGACCATTGTGTTTTTGGTTTTGGTTTCATTCATTAGTTTCTGCAGAAATACATCTGGGGATGGCTTGTGTTAAATAACTAAGGCAAATAGACCAGGAATACGAATAACTGCTCCATAGGCAACCCTAGAAAATGTTTCATGTTCTTCTATCTAATATGCAAATCATTGGCTAGATGGGCTGATTGCAAATTCAGCTTAGATCAACCATTTCTAACTCAGTTTGTTCCACTTGAGCCTGCTCCGTTGATACTTTCCATTTAACAGAATTGTTGCTTATCCTAAATGAGACTGTAATGTTTCTTCATGTTATCCATAAAGCAGTAGTGGTACATATGGTAGAGCTGAGCTGCCCTCCTGTCACGTGCTCCTATCATCCCTGATCATTGGGCATGTTGGCTGGGACTGATGGAAGTTGTAGTTCAAAACATCTGGCAGGCTTCAGTTTGGGGAAGGCTGCACTAGACCAATAAGTGTTTGTTGACCAATATCAGTGAGTCTACACTCCTGCTCACCTTCTTTAGAGGAAACTTGCTCATTACTCAAAACTGTGAGCTTGCACTTGAAGGAAGAAACAGTGTTATTTGCCTGTGCAGGTGGCTCACATACAATCACACTTACTTTCTGGTCCCATATTAAAGCTTGCCTGTAACTTACAATGTAAAGTTCAATGGCAGATCCTGGCGCAGTGGAAATATATGTTAGATGAACATTTTTTTAATTAGATAAAATGCTTTAGATGTACCTGTTAAATGTAATGTGTGAAGCAGCCCTATCTATGAGTGCTCTAGAAGCTTCCTCGCTAATATTGTCAGAATTGTGATTTAATATTAGCATTCAGAATTGTGTCTTTGTGTGAAACACTCTCAGAGAACAGATCCCAATAAACACTCCTGTTTTATGTGGCCTAAAAGAGAAGAAAGGAATCTTCACGTGATTATTGCAGTTCATTTGTATGTGGTAGGAACTGTATTGACTCCTGTAAACAGTGTATTACTGAGTCAAATGGTAAAATATGCTTTCAACCAAGAAAATAAAAACAGTTCTGTGATTTATAGAGCAAAGTGGGAAATCACTGTTGCTGTGCCTTTTGCATGCATACCAGTTCCATAACTCTGCAGTCAGCCACACAGACACAGATTAGTTCTGCCAGCATTAAAGGAATAAAATAGTTTGTCACAGTAAACTGCTTTAATGAATAAGTAAATGAATAAGTGAATGGTCATTACAACCAATGAAAACTGCAGTGCTTTCTTCCATGTCTGCGAGTAAAGAGGAAATAACTATTTGCTTTTAGTGAAAACTTCTGGTATTAGTTTTTCGTTCATACACTAATTTATCTCTGTCCAGAGAGAAATCTGTGTGCAATTGGAAATGTCTTTGAGATGGGGTTTGTTGGAAGGAGAGACAGGCAGAAGAGTGACATCATTTCTTTTAAGTTATCGTGTATTAGACCCTTGTTAGTAATACTGTTAGTTTTGTTGGTTGGCCAATATATTTGGGGTGTGGTTCTATATATCTCTTACCCAGCAAATCTCCATTTTTTCTGTAACTGATTGATGATACTCAGGAGGAAGAGAGCATGGGTTCTCTTGCTTGCATGCTCCTGTGTCTAACTCCTTCCTTTCCACTCCCACAAGACATTTCAGGCAGCAAAGAGGTATATAGCCAGATACACCCAGAATGGCTCAGGTGTGTGGAGCGAGGGAGAGGAGAATCTGAGTAAGAGGAGGGTCCTTCCTCCTCACTGCTGTCCTTTCCCATCTCTCTCTCTCCCTTCACCATCCTGTTATTCCTCTTGCTTGACAGTTTTTGAAAATTCAAAGGATGAGTGAAGTAGCTTCTTTCATAGAAACAGATTTGTTCCAAGGTGCAACCAGTTCCAGTGCCTATTGTATTTTCTTTTATTAATGCAAGCAGAATGTGCTACTAGAAAATATCATTTCATAGCAAACAGTTCTGCAAGGAAGGAACCAGTGAAATAAAATACCAAACAAACATGAGTATATAATTATGATTGCTGTATAGCATTATTGTAATAAATTATTGTTAATCTTAATTATTACAATACTGATACCCCTGGATCTTTAAATTTTCCACAATGTATTTAGTGGCATAATGAATGTGTTATCTTTGTTTATTTGTATCCATATGGCCTTGCACAGAGGACAATATAAAAAATACAGAGGTAGAATATAAAAACCATGAGTTGAGGTCAGGGAAAGTTATCACTGTCCAGTCTTCTAGAACAGTGATTGGTTGCTATTCACAGTGTATGTAGATTCTTTGATGTTCAACACACTTGACTCTCACAAGAATCTCATGAGGGGGCTCATAATGATTACTGTACTATGATAATGGGGCCACACTGGCTTTTGTTTAGACCATGAGCCCCTTTGTAAACAATCAGTTTACAAATCTAATCAGTATCATCATACCTCTTTAGATACTTAACATGACCCCCTTTTCTGAGGTCATGATTTATTAAATATTCATAAATGAAAATGCAAGATTGTAAAACATTCTACATTAAAGGTGTTTATAAATGATTGATAAGTCCATTTGCTTCTGCAGTTTCAAGAATTAAACATCAATGTACACACCCTTAATATTTCTTGTATGCCTATATTGTTTAAGAACTAGCACAGAGCCTGCGAGGAGACATAGGACCCATTGAATAAATGGCAGTAAGCTTTCTGCTGGATCCTGTGTCTTCTCACAGGTTTTATGGCAGCCCAAGATGAGAAAGGAATTGCTATAGTGTGGAAGCTGTATTAACTCTTGCCTCCCTGTCTCTTGCACCATTGTAATTGCCTTCAGGAGACAGTGGGTAGAATCAGTGTTGTTTTCCCTTCTTTCTTTCTTGTACCTCTATCCTGCTTCTAACAACCTCTGATCCAGTTTTGATGGCTGCACAGCTAGGAGGCAGGACTTTGTTGGTGTGTGGATACACATGCCAAATAACGGTGCTAAGTTGTGTACTTAGTTGAATATTAGTGGCACAATATGTATAGGAAGTATGTTTATGTGATGTGCTTTGTGTTTCCTCATTGTACTTATATAGCAAGGAGTCGGACCTATAGTGGTTCAGTTTTTGTACATCAGGTGTGGAAAATCTTTGGCCCTTCAGATGTTGCTGAACTACAACATTAATCTTTTAGTAATAAATGAATAAATAAATACATTTTACCTAGCCATTGGCCATGCTTTTTGGGGCTGAAGGGAGTTGTACTTCAGCAACATCTGAAGGGGCAAAGGTTCTCCCACTCCTGCAATAATAATAATAACAACAACAATAATAACAACAATAATTAATAATAATACTTTAATTTTTATTGTCCACCTGTCACCTGGAATATGAATCCTGAGGCGGATTACATATATTTAAAAATGCAAAGCATACATAAAACCATACAGAATTGTTAAAATACAAAAACATACAAAGAACCATACATAAACAAATTCATAAAATTCTTAAAAACATCAGTTTGAAGGGGTAAAAATTTAACTAAATGCTTTAATAAAAAGATGGGTCTATCTAAAAAATGAGAACAGAGGGGGCTGATCTTACCTCATAGGGGAGGGCATTCCATAGTCTAGGGGCCAAGAAGGCTCTGTTGTGAGTATTTGCTAATCGGGCTTCAAATATAGGAGGCACTTGCAACAGGCCATCTTACTTAGCTCTTGTGTGGTGAGCTTGACCTTTGAGGAGTAGGTGGGCAGACAAATATGTATGCTTTACATACTGGGTGGTAGTCAATGCAAGCCTTCCTCAGAATATATCAATTGAAGTGAATAGACATTATTAACTTAGGCTCATTAATTAAGTGGGTCTGTTCTAAGTAGGATTTAGTTGAATACAGCCCACTACTTCTTGCCCAGTTGTCCTGTCTTTTAAAAAAACCAACAACTTTGCATGTGTTTCTTGGAACATAATACCAGGCTGCACTGAATGATCAGGTGCTGATGGCCAGATATAGAAAGACTTCACTTAAATTTGTTGCTTGACAGTTGATTTCTTCTTTTTAAAACCATTTATTGTACTAATTCCTGCTCTTACAGGAGACTTCCAATAATCTGGTCTCCTATCCAAGGTTCTGATCAAGTCTACACCTGCTTGGGTGCAACAGTGCTTCAGCTTCAAGTGCTCCCAGAGCTTTCATTGGGTCTTGCTTGAGATTTGTTTTCTCCTGGAAACTGCAAAACAATGTAAGCAGTGTTTAAACTGCCAGGAGCGGAAGTAAAGCTCAAGTCTCTCCCTTCCCTTGTGAAAGCAAAATTTGCTGCAAGATGTGCCAGCAGTTAATCTGCAAATAGAAAAAGGTTGTTTTCATCAAGTTCTTGTCAGTATTTTCACGAGCTTAAAAATTAGAATAAACGTCTATTTTTATAGAGTAGAAACATCATGATGTAAATACTCTTAAAATACCAACAATGTCTTTTTCTAGTTGATTGAGTTGCTTTATTTTGCCATTAAGTGTGAACAACATAATAAAAGATTGCACATCAGTGCTGAGGCATGCCATGCACTTTTGGAGTGGAGGGTGTGCATGGATGATATGTTGCTTATGGGAATCAGAGGTGCTGAATGAATTAGAGTCCTCAAAAAGAAACAACATAAGTCTGAATATGCATCTCCAAACCAGAAATATTTTCTTTTCTTTACTTTCTGATTTTAATCCCAACATTCCCCTCCTAATTCAGAAAGCAATCACACAAATGGAGAATGGAATGTTGAAACTGAAATACTTCTGGAGAATGAGCTTGTGTATTTCAAAATGAAGCTTATTAAAAAATCTTATAATTGGGGTGATTGATTGATTGATTGATTTTTATTTACGGTCATAGACCAAACTGAACTTATACAAATACACAAATGCACAACAGTACTTAAAAAATCAATCAATCAATAATTGGGGTGAGTGCCTTAATGTCATCACTTCTCTGCCTACATGCACCTCTGATGAATCCTTTGTGATTAACTGATCATACACAGGCCACTTAGAGGTTTATTGGCTTACTTTAAAACTAAACCCTCTGTTGGGTTGTGAATGTTCAAAAGCTGTTAAAATACTTATGCACCAGTTCTCTGTATGAAAATAGTGTGATGTACAAAAAAGAATAGGGGAGGAAAGGCTTGCATAAATGATATTTTTGAACAGATGTTATGCTCTTAGACACAATGTGCAAGAAGTACCTGTAATTGTATGTACCTTACAGGCACAAAGAGTTCAAGAGAGGTGAAGAACAGCTTTACAAAGAATATTCCCTTCGGTAATGTGTAATTTAAAATAAAAGCAACAGTTAAGAGATAACCTTGTGTTAAGTGGCTGCTTTGTTGTTGTTTTTTCTTTCTCTTTTAGTTACCAAATTTTGCTGATCTAAAAGCACCAATAATATTTAACTAAAAAAATGTTCTGCTCTAGTTTTGTTGTTGTTGATGATAATAGTGCATGACAGAAAAGTGTGTTTGAAAAAGAACAGTTACTTCGGCAAGCAAGAAAGGAAGGAACCACCATCTACAATAAGCCCCATTTACTTTTTTAGTTACCTTTGGATGGAGCACTGGAGACCTGTGGTGGGCATTCATTTGGGATTGCCTTCAAGTTGATCCCGACTTATGGGGACCCTATGAATAGGGTTTTCATAGTAAGCGGTATTCAGAGGTGGTTTACCATTGCCTTTCTCTGAGGTGAGAGGCAGTGACTAACCCAAGGTCACCCAATGACCTTCATGGCTGTGTGGGGATTGGAACCCTGGTCTCCCAGGTCGTAGTCCAACACTCTAACCCAGCCTTTCCCAACCAGTGTGCCTCCAGATGTTGTTGGACCACAACTCCCATCAGCCTCAGCCAGCATTGCCGATGGTCAGGAAAGATGGGAATTGTGGTCCAACAACATCTGGAGGCACACTGGTTGGGAATGGCTGCGCTAACCACTACACCACACTGGCTCTCATCTGCCAAGAAGAATGGGCCAAAATCCTTCCGACACCGTGTGCTAAGCTCGTACATACCTTTCCTAAAAGACTTAAAGCTGGTATTGCAGCAAAATAGTGGCTCTACCAAATGTTAATGTGTGGAGGTTGAATACTTATGCAAGTAACACGTTTCTTACAAACATTTCTGAACATAAAACCAATGTCATCTTACAATAATTGTCCCTATAAATGTCCCTGCACCTTAATTTCAACTGACTCTGGCTGCATTTTCTCTGTTTTCTGTCTCTAATTTTTTTAAAATGCACTTGGGCCCTATACTGTTTTATTGCCCCCCTCCCTCTAGCTTGTGAGTATTACCTTTTAAACTCTGTTGCTTATCAACATCTTATGTTGATGAAACATCAGTTGATCATCCTAGACATCAGTCTAACAAAGGATGGTTCCCTAGCTTCCCTTACAGTAATCACAGTGGGACCTGCAACAGACTGTTGCAGTGTGGAATGTTCTTGTTCAGGATTCCAGTCAGCTATGCCCTTTTCCAGAATACAGAAGAAATAATGATCATATATACAACACTCCAATAATAAAACCTCAACAGGTTAAATCAACCTACACTTCAGCATAAGCCAAATGTATTTCGTTACAGAGGTCTTCATTGGTGGTCACTGAAGAAGAATTTTGTGTCAAAACACAATTGGCTTACGTTGAAAATATTGCATGCAATTTGGCCTATTAAGGTTTTATTATTGGAGTGTTTGTATATATGATAATAATTTTTGTAATAAAATATTTTCAATTATATGTATGTTTTCTGAACTTTGTTTCTGCTTGTGTGAGTTTTCATTAGGGAGTAGTTCTGCCTTGGCTGTTTGAACTTTTCTGGAATATTCCATTGTCCTCTCTCCCTGGTTTTCTAGTTTCTCCTGTCTCCAAAATCAGCCCGTATTTCATGCCCATTAAGTATGTTCAGTTATCATAGAGCTATTTTGGGGGTGGGAGCATTCATTCCTTGAGAGCTTTTTTCCCTGTTGTACAGCCGCAAAACTTGGGATTTCCCCAAGCCTTCTGACATCTCCCTTTTGTGTTGGATGGTGCCATGTTGGCTACATAATGGTCCAAACTTGAGAAATTAGTTCTTTTTCGGGATATAGGATAGATTAGCCTAAATACCTTTTACCAATAATACGTCTTTTTGCTGCGTTCACATGATTTGAAAGCTGTGATTTCCAGGTTTATGTACATAAAACAATAGACATTTGATTTAGCATACGATGTTGTATCCTTTTTTCCTTATGTGTGGATGTTTGTATGTACCTGTGTATGAAGCAGACTTCAACGAGGGTGTGACAGCGAAGAAAAATACTCAAGTAATATAGTGTCACTCATTTCTAATAAAATTGTTTTATTTCTAGTTAAGTGTATAGTAAAATACCAAGAGTTTTCCCTCTGTCTCAGGAGGCATAGATATAATTGTAAGAGGCTTGACAACTTGGAGCATAAAATGTTCTTATCCTCAAATTGTCATTCTGAGAATTTGGAAGAAATTAATTTTAATAAGCCAAGCCATCATTGCAGAGCAACCTGCCTGGCTGTCATTTAGTTGGTAGAGATGTCATGTTTTTTAGAAAACCAGAGTAAGGTGCCATATCCTTAGAGCAACCAGGAATTCTGATGGTTGTCCTCATTATTACTTACTGCAGTTATATCTTGCATTACCTGACAGGAACTCAAAGTGGCATACATGGCTCTTCCCTCCCCATTTTATCCTCAAAGAATCCCTGGGAGGTATTTTAGACTAAGAGAAGGTAAGTGACCCAAGGTCACTCATTGAGCTTTATGGCTGAGTCAGGAGTTGAAACCAGGTCCTAGTCCACATTACACTGGCTTGTAATAAATGTTTTTGAACAGCGTGTGTGTATGTATGTGTATATGTGTGTGTGTGTGTGTGTGTGTATATATATATATATGTATATGTATGTATATATCTTGCATATAATAAAACGTAAGAGTGTTATCATGTAGCCTCTCCCCCCATTGGAGGATTTGTAATGCCTCATCACAATCCTGGATTTGCATGAAGTCAGGGCGGGGTAGGGGAGCAAAAGTGAAGGCAGGTTGAGCAACAGCAGTGGCCATGGCATGGGAAGAGAGGGTCACTGACTGGAAAAGTGGTGTTTTAAAACAATGGGAGAGGTCTGAATAGATTGAGAAGGAAGGAACACTGAGGGTTTAAAAAAAAACAAGCAAAAATAGCAGAGATAGGTACAACACAGAAGCTAACAAAACAACCTTTCCCAACTCCTTTCTCACTGTACTTTTAAACTGCAACTTTTTTCCTCTTGGCATCTTCCCCTGCTCGCTTTACTAAAACCTCTGCTGTTATTTAAAACCTCTATTGCCCTCAAGATTTCTCCATCCCTGCTTTACTCAGTCCTCTCCTGCTGTTTAAACCCATGATTTTCCTCTCAAACTCTCCATCCCTGCTTTATTCAAACCTCTGCCATTGTTTAAAACCACCATTTTCCTTTCAGTGTCACTCCAACCCTTTTACTCAAGGTTCTGCTGATGTTTAAAATAATAACTTTTTTCCTTTCAGTGCCCCTCCTGTCTCACCGTACTCAAACTTCTCCCTCTTCCATTTCTCAGCTGCCTCATATGAGAGAGAAAAAGGATGCGGAGCCCTCAAGTATTCCACTGTAGTTTCACTCTTGGTATGATGTGTTGTCTTCAACATGAAGTTCCAGATTCAATGTAGCAATTTAGAACATATTTTATTAACAAGTAAACACCAATATATGTACAACATCTATTAACTGAACTTAACCTTCTTTAATTGAACAAGCTAACTGCCAGGCTTGCTCTTAAGATTCTATTCAGTTTAAAGATATAGTAACATATATCATCACAGGGTGTATGTCCAAGGGGGGTTGCAGAATAGGAGGGGGGGAGGCATGGAAATGGGGGTGGTCTTTGTGCAAGGGGGTGTTGAGAGGAGGAAGAAGAGGAAAGGGGGTGAAGGAAAAAATGGGGTAAGTTTGCAAAGGGGGCTGCAAAATTAGAGGGGAGGAGGCATGGAAATGCGGGTGGTCTGTGTGCAAGGGAGAGTTGAGAAAAGGGGGGAGAGGATGAAAGTGAAAATGGGGGTTGCAAAAAGAGGGAGGCGGCATGGGAATATGGGGTAAAGATGAAAGCAGGTACTGCAGAATAGGAAGGGATGGTGACTTCATAACTTGTTGGAAGATGAAAAGTGTGCATAGTACTTGCAATGTGTGGGAGTAGGAAGATGCAGGAGGTTACAACAGGGGTGGTCGGTGTGCAAGGAAGGGTTGCACAAAAGGACAGGGAGGGGAGGCATGGACATGGGGGTGAAGGCAAAGTGGGGCTGCACAATAGAAAAGAGAAGTGGCTTCAGAAACGTGGTTAGGAAATTGAAAGGGGAGGTTAGTAGTTGTATGGGGTGGGAAAGGGAAGCTCTTGGGGGTTCATAGTGGGAATGGTGGGGGTGACATGTGGAGTGAGCAGGGGCACAGCCCCTATTGTGTGTGTGCACGCTGTGGGGGTGGGGAACTGGATTATGTGTATATTTCCCCCTTTTCACAAGTTTCGTAATACTCTTCTACCTTATAATAGTTACAACTGCTGCTAGCAACTCATGTGGTTCTTGCTTATGTATATCCTCCTGATGGGGTTAATCCTGATGGTATTCTCCATTGTAATTATACAGCCACAAGAGTGGCTGTATACTATAGTCAGCATGGGGTTTTTTGCATTCCGCAATGTTAAATTGAAATTACCCCCGATGCCATTCTGATGAATGCCTGGCTGATTTTTAATAAATTTAACAAATTTAGCATTGAACTCAATGATAATGTTAGGCATGCTCAGTAAGAACCAACTGTCAGTGTTCCAAAAGCCAGACTCACAGCTGCTGGGCTTGCCTAATTGGGACCACACCCATGCCAGACCTTATTTCACTTTAGACAGAATCCTGGGAAGTGTAGTTTATGAAGGGTGCTGAGAGGAGACTCTTATTTCCCTGAAAGAGCTCCAGTGGCCAGAGTGGTTCAACACTCAGCTGCTCTGATTGTAGCTCTGTGCGGGGAATAGAGTGTCTCCTAGCAACTGTCAGCACTTCACTAACTACACTTCCCAGGAATCTTTGGGAGACACCATGACTGTGTAAAGTGAAATAAAGGTCTGTTGTGGATATGGCCAGGGACACCTTTGGTTTAAATTTGGGTGGGAGGCTACATGTGCCTGCTTTAGGATAAAAAAGTGGAGGAAACCCTGAAAAAGAGTGATACTGTTCACAATATTTTCCTTTTGGAAAGGAAAGGGGCTTCCTCTCTGCCCAGTGCCCACCCATCCAATCTTCTCCCCTCCCTGCCCCTCCCCCAGGTCAGTTTCACCTATCGTAAGCATGATTGCACAGGAGTAAATCCCAATGAACTCAAAAAGCAAGCAAATGATCAAACCTGCCCTCCCCTCCTCCTCTTCCCTCCTCTTCCTTCCCTCTTGCCTCCTCTTCCCTCCCTCTTGCCTTCTCTTCCCTCCCTCTTGCCGCTTCACCCCTCCCTTCCCCTTCCCATCCCCTTCCAATCCTCTCCTCCTCCTCTTTCCACTCCATTCCCCCCTCCCCCCGCATGGTCAGTTTTACCTATCCTAAGCATGATTGCACAGGAGTAAATCCCATTGAACTCAATGAGCATGAAAATGATCAAACCTTCCCTCCCATCACTTCCCTTTTGTCCCTTCCCTGCTCCTTCCTTCACCCCTCCTCCCTCCCCTTCCAATCCCCTCTTTCCCCAGCCCCGTTCTTCTGCTCCACTCTCTTCTCACTTCCTCCTTTTCTCTGCTCTCCCCTCCTCCTCCCCCATGGTCAGTTTTACCTATCCAAGCCATGATTGCACAGGAGTAAATCCCACTGAACTCAGTAAGCATGCAAATGAGCAGACCTGCCTTCCCTTTCTTTTCCCTTCCTCCCCTCTCCTCCTTTTTCTTCCTCCCCTGCCCACTCCAGGCCTCCCTCCCCATGGTCAATTTCACCTATCCTAAGTATGATTGCAGGGGAGTAAACTCCACTGAACTCAATATGCATGTAAATGATCAATCTATTCTCAGCAAGCTTGCATAGGATCCCATTTCTTACCTCCCGGATTAAAAAGCAGAGAAATTCACTAATAGGCAAAAAACCTTGCGGTTCAAGAATGTACCTATAGCCCACAGATATTTCTATCAAAGTTTTGCCTATTAGTGAATAATTACTTTTAGACAGCAGTGCCACTTATGGTGGGATGAAGGCACCCTCCTGACATGAGTATCACTGCTGCTTATCTGGAAGGGATGATGCAGGGCAGTGGTGAAGTTGGGTCTTTGTGGTTTTACTGCAGGAAGCACTGGATTGGTAAGCAGCAGCAATGCCAGTGTCAAGAGGGCAGCCCTACCCCATCACCACACACCACTTACTCTTGTTAGAAAATGGTTATGTATGTATGTGAATCCTGTGCTGAGTAATAGAGTGGTTTGTTTTTGGAAGGAGAAAATGATTTGTCTTCTTTTGAGTATTCCTGAGTCTTTTTTTTGCTGTAGAACTCAGCCTTTTTTTACTTTGGAACTCATCCTCTCTATGCTCTGCCTTTCTGAGCCAGGTGCTGGCCTCTGGATCGAACACATATAGAGTAACTAGTGTTAAGTTACTGTTTGTTTGTTCAGTGCATTTAGGGCCTGCTTTTTTTTTTTGCTGAAAAAGCTCCCAGAATCGCTGTCAAGCAAGCCTCTGTCCTTAGGTGTAGAATCTAAAAAGACACAACACAAAGGGAAGGGAGGGTGGGGAGGGAAGGAAATGCAAGCACACACAGGCACCCAATTCTTAATGTTACAGGAATCTTATAATAACCAGCTTGAATAGAAATGAGCTGCTCACAGTTTAAGAACAACAACAACAAAAACCTGTGGCAGCCCCTGAGAAATAGGCTGGTGACCCAGCCTTCCTGGAAGCAATTGCAACACACCTAGAAATTGTTGATCTTACAGGGTGGGGTCTTGGCCTTCAAGCATCTGGCTGGAATCTTCTGGCTTCTTTCCACTTCTGTTGCACCAGGTAGGCACATGAGGGGCCAGTTGATACCATCTTTCCCAAGAGCAGATGGTCTTGCTGATCTTCCTCACAGCGCAGTTGGAACTGATGGCCTACGTAAGGGGGAGGAAGAGCCCAGCCCAGCTGGTGACAGCAGCAGTGAGTGAAGATGGCAGCTCCTCACTGTCTGTTGCTGCTTTTAATTTGGATTGCTCAGAATAAGTGGCATAGATTTGTTGGGCATTAAGAACTCTTAAGAAATCTCTTGTGACAGTCTACTTCGTTTATTTTTGACTCAATTCAGTGCTTCAGTTAATATAGCATTGACTGTTGTGTGTGGGTTCTTTTTGCATCATAGTTCTGAGTTTATTTTGAATAGGGCATTCTTTGTGACAACATATATTTCCTATTATTTGAGAGATACACATATATATCTACCATAGTTTATTATAGTTGAATGTGGTCTTGTGAATCACAAATCTTAACATCCTGTTCATGTTTAGTACAAGATGGGAATATTAATACTACATATTTTTGTCTTTATGCACCAGGTCATCATTATTAAAAGATCATAATAACCTACACTTCTGTATTTTAAAAAAGTGATTTGTTAAACTTCTGACATTTTAACTGAATTCCTGAGTGCACTTTCCTAATTTGCAGAGCATCATAAAGGCAGGAGATTTGCTTCACAGATGCAACAGAATTCTGGGTTCAAAACCTGTTTTTAGCCAATGAATTGCCATGTAACTTGGACAAATTACTGTTCCTCAGCCTCAGTTTTGCAACTAAAAATATTGAGAGCTATTGACCTTTCTTTGGAAGAGTTTTGTTAAGGCTAAAGCCAATAATGACCATACATCACTGTGAAAATTAAAAATTACAAAAAATAGAAGCACTATTTCTCAAGATACCTGTGGCTTCTGGGGTTCACAGGATGATTTGAGGGGGCTGGTAGGAATAATTTTCCTAAATCAGATCTGTTTAAAGGGTACATTGATTGCCTTCTAGTAGTTACATAATACATTAGTTCTGTAGTGGCATTAAATGCTCAAAACTGTAGTTGTACAGGATAGTTTGAGTGATAATAATGGGATAACTGATGGTAAGAAGACAGATGAAATATATGAAATGAGGAAAGTAGAGTAACCTGCTGGAGGGTGGAATTCCATGGAGAAAAGCAGAAAGCTTGCAACCAGATTTCTTCTTTCCAACTAATGCACTTGGTTCAGGAGGCGATTCTCTTGGCAGCATGTTGCATTGATTTTTAGGTTGGAGACTGCAAGTCTCTAAGATTCTGTAACAGAAGACTGTAATTAGTTGGAAAATGAGCTGGCTGTAAATCAGAAATGTCTTTGTAGACTAACCTGCTCATTTTAACATTGGATTGGAGTTAAAGATGCCTCTCATTTTTTGTATTGCTTTTAAGTGTTGCTAAGCAACTGAGCATTAAAGGGAATTATACAAATGTATGCCTGCTTATCATACTTACGGGTATCATGGCATTTGAAATTTTTTTTAGGCACAGAAGAGAAATAGAAAATAATGTGACCTTTTACTACAGAACTAATCAAATATAAGTTATGTGGAATATTTTGCAAAGCAGTGAGACCATTCAGGTGAAGTTGGCAATCTAATACTAATTTGTGTCTCTTGAAAATCTTCCTCTTCTGTATCTAAATGTAAAATAGACATTTTAAAAAGATACTCGGATTTGTTCTTCTCCATATACTTGAAAGTGTGAGGCTAGGATAATAAAGCCTCTCAGATTTGGGGCATGACCTAGTCAGAATTAAGCCATTTGAGGGCTTTGAGTGATTTCAGTAAAAACAACAAAGAGTCTTTGGCACCTTAAAGACTAACAAGTTTATTACAGCACAATAAATTTCAGTGAAAGAGATTAAACACGAAAGCTACCCTCCACATCATGAAAAAGAACGGTGCAAAAAGTACATAGAAAACAATTTTGAGGGCCAAACTAGACATAACGCAGAGTGCATTGCTTTAAGTGCTGTGCCCCTTTCTGCAATATCGTTAGCTGCCACAGAGGTCCGGCAATATTTGATAGAGAGGATTTTAACATTTTCCTCGCCCACCATAATCCCAGCAAAAATCACTTTCACTGTGTGAGGGAAGTTTCCACTTGTGCCAAAAATACAAGATCAGGGCTCTGATTTGTATGCACAGTTTTAAAAGTCTTCAGTGATCTTAATTTTAAATCTCTGAGAACTAATGAGAGGCCATTCAATTCACTCATTTCCTATCTGCATGTATACATCTTCACATAACCAGGTGTCACTAAACCACAGTGTAGTGCTCAGACAAGAAGTGCGATAGGAAGTACTTCATATAAAGCGTTGTTTTTTGTATGTACATTCATATATTTAAATGAGTGATTGCTTAGAGGTTGGAAATTCCTTTGTTGATCTGGTATGACCATAGCTCTACCTATCATGCTGATCTTAATAGTCCACATTAATTGTGATTGGTATGAATATCCCCTCCTCCGCTTTGATTCACCCACAAATTCATTAATGTAGAAGACACCGTTTATGGAACTGAACAGTGTTGTATGCTGGTAGTTTAAGAAGACTATAATCATCAGCTATGTTCCAGAAATCCTGTTTACTTGCAGACTCTTTATAGCACACATCCAGTGAGGCTTTTTTTGTTATCACAATACACTTTCATTCATTTCCATTTTTGATGGTAGCCAGTTTGGGCTTCCTTTTGGAAGCCAAATCAATGTACAAATAACATAAATAATTATAACAATATCAAATGCATTCTAAGCATTAAAAAACAATAACAATAAAATGCTTCTATAACATATTAATGATGTTTCAATAAAATGAGCAAAGAGCAACAATTCAGTTAATAAGCATTATACATAATGGTGTTTAGTACTTGAAGGACATTATATTCAGCAGCTGGAATTGTGTATTTTTAAAAAATGTGCTTTAAATTGTTCCAACTTTTATACTGTTTTAATTATGTTGTTTTATAGCAAATGTTTTACGACTATCCTGGACGTCTCATCCAGGAGGAAAAGTGAGATAGAAATCGAAATAGCAATATTTTACTAAAATCAGTTGATAAGCATAAAAACATAAGAGCCCTGCTGGATCAGACCAAAGGCCCATATAGTCCTGCCTCCTGTTCTCACTGTGTCCAACGAAATCCCTATGGGAAGCCCCACAAATAGGACCTGAGTTCAAGAGCACTCTCCCAATTGGGCTCCCCAGCAACTGGTACTCAGAGGCATACAACCTCCCGTACTGGTGTAGTTCACAGCTATCACAGCTAGTAGCTATTGATAGCATTATCCTTGGTGAATTTGTCTAATCCCCTTTTGAAGTCATCCAATTTTTGGCTATCACTACATCTTGTGGTAGATAATTCCATAATTTAATTATGTGCTGTGTGAAGAAGTACTTTCTTTTTTTCCTTTTCCTTTTTTAGATTTTTAAAATATTATTATTATTTAAGATATAACAAAACAAACAAAACAGTGGGGTACAAAAACAGGAAATTAAAAATACCTTGGCTGCATACTGAGAGTCCAGAACAGTAAGGTAGAGATGTGTGTATATAAATACATTTTTTTCTGCACTAGATAAAAAAAAGGGATATAGTACAAACAAAAAAAATACTCACCTTTACAAAATCCAGAGACTGTAGAAAACCTTGGGACCTTTTATATTGCTATCTCCCTCATTAGTGTAGGAAATAAAATTCCAGCATTCTGTGACAAATTTGACTTTTGTTTTCCGCTTTTTGCAGTCTTTACCTTTTGTGTAAGTTTTTCTGTTCATGCTGCCAATTTTGTTTGTACCACAAGAGGATGGAGATTCCCTTCAAGCCCTTCCAAAATCAAGCAATAAGAGACCAGGCTGCCATTAACATTAAGCTAATTAACTGCTTATCCTTTAGGGCCAAATTTTAGAAACAAATTTAGTAGAGCCAATTTGGGAGTTCTAAATATTTTTTGATTTGTATTCGTTTCCATTTCTGAAAACACTGCGTCCCAGAACTTCATAACTTCACTGCAGGTCTACCACATATGGGTGAAAGAGCCTTTATCTGTGCAACTCCTTCAGCAAAGAGAGGAGGCAGTCTTTGAGATACAGGATGATTTTACAGGGGTTAAATACCATTTTTGAACCACCTTTAACATCGATTCCTTTGTCGCTGGTGATATAGTTTTATATGGAAATTTAGTCCACCTAGATATCCACGGTGCCTCCTCAATTTCCACTTCCACCTCCATTTCCCACATTTGGCTTAAGCTATCCATGAAGCACATGTTCCTCTGTAAAAGGAGGGCATATATACTTTCTTTTCACTGTCCTGAGTCTTCCAACATCCCGTTACATTCAGTTCTAGTATTATGTGAGAGGGAGAAGAAGCTCTGTATATCCACTTTCTCCACATTGTACATAACTTTATACACCTCTATCATCTCTCCCTCTTACTTGCCTTTTTTCTAAACTAAAAAGCCTCCAGAGTTATCATAGGAGAGTTGTCCTTGATAATTTTGGCTGTTGTTTTCTAACAGATTTTATGTTCAGTCCCTTTTCTAATGACTCCTAACATGCAATTTGACCTTTTCACAGCTGCTGCACACTAGGTCCACATTTTAATCAAACTGTCCACTATGATCCCCAGATCACTTTTCTGGACAGTCACTACCAGTTCATGCCCCAAAACCATATATGTGAAGTTTGGATTTCTTTTGCCCCAATGTATATCATTTTACCCTTGCTTATATATTGCATCACATTTGCCATTTTAATGCCCATTTACCCAGTTTGGAGATACTCTTTTGAAGCATCTCACTGTCCCTTTTGGTTCTTACCCAAACAATTTGGTGTCATCAGCAAACGTGGCCACCTCACAGTTCACCCCTAACTTCAGGGCATTTTTGAACAAATTAAAACTACTGATCCTTAGGGGAATCCACTTGAACCCCTCTGTTGTGAATACTGTCAATGTATTCCTACTATCCTATCCTCTTACCTGCTAAGCTTACTCAGGAGTCTTTGGTGAGGGAGTTTATAGAAGCTTTTTGAAAGTCTTGAGTACACAATGTCTGCTAGACCACTCTGTTCATAGTTATTGATGATCTTAAAGTACTCTAAAAGGTTAGTAAGATAGCAAGGATAAGTCCTGCTGGTGGTTCTTCAACAAGACCTTCTATATGCATTGCAGTTCTATCTTTAACAATGTTTTTGGCTTTCACTGATCACCCAGATGCCTTTTCAGAAATCGGTATTACATTGACCACTTTGGTAGAGAAGCTGATCTTAGGGACAAGTTACTTTTTTTTTTTTTTTTTTAAGATCAGCAGTTTCACATTTGAGTTCTTTAAGTCTTGGGTGGATGCCATTTGATTTCGTTTTTAATTTGTCAGTAAGGCCTAGAACACCTTCTGTTGTCACCACTGTTTGCCTTAATTCCTTACCTCCCTTCCTGAGAAATAATTCAGGCATAGGGATCTGCCCTACATCTTCCGCAGTCAAACAGATGCAAGAATTCGTTTAGTTTCTTGGCACCCTCCTTTTCCTCCTTTTAGCACACCTCTGACAGCCAACCACCTTCCTAGCCCTTTTTTTTTTTGCTCTTTAATGCATAGGATTAAAACAATGATTTCTTACAATACAGATATTTCAGTAAATAATAAGGGGCCCATGCTAGAGCTGACTCCTAACCAAGAAGGCCTTCTCATTTCATGCTGGAAATGAAGCTGAAAGAGCATATCCTGAATACACACAAATACCTAAAGATCTTACAGAGAAAAATAATATTAGTGATCATACAAAACATAGCAAATCCCAGAACCCTCAGACTAATTATGCCCTCTATGTCTCAGGACCCTTAAGCCACTGTAACAATGAAGGATACTGAAAGCCATCATAAGCCCCCAAAGCCCTAAAAACCCTCATGTCCGCACAAAAGTCTCAGCTGCTCATCTGGCTTGCTGTCTCATTAGGTCTCCTCAAGGATCAGTACATTCCTGCCCCCAGCCTAAAATATTGTGCTGTGCACATGGATGTGATGCACATGCTCCCTTAGTTTCCTGCTAATATATTTTGTAGCTGGAAATATCTGGAGAGTTGGAGAGATAACAGATAATATATTTCAGGGATCACTAGCTCATTGCCTGGGGGCACCATAAGACCTAGCTCTAGTCCTCTTAGAAGGAATGTTATGGAGCAAAAAGTGCAGGTACCCTTCTAAGCAATTTCTGTGAAATGAGCTAGCCTGGCTGCTTCTTTCTTTCAGTGGCCTGTCCAGAGCCACAACTACGAGGCTGAGACGCGGGTGCAATTAAATCTCGTTTTATTAAAGTAATGGATACATCAAAGGCATTGCGTTTCATAGAAAAACCTTCACTAACTCACTAAAATCCGTAACTACACTCTAGACATGCTCTGCGGCGTATGAAGGAAGTTGACTCAGCAGCTCCCCACTGTGAGCGGCAAGCTTAAGTAGGGAACGTTTCTGATTGTAATCTCTGACTCCTTTGCAAGTCCTGTCTCTGCCCTGTCCGTTTCTCGTGGCGGCGGAAGCGAGGTGATGGGGGGCGTGTCTCTAACGGTTCATCGGAAGACACCTGCTCCTGAGTAACGGGCTCGAGGTCAGGGGGCTGCGTCATGCTGGTGGCATCCTGGGAACTGCTTGGTAAGGGAGGAGTTGGCACTTTCGCTGGCGCTTCCCCCAACAGGTCCTCAGCAGCAACTGGGGGCGGCATGCTCTCCTCAGAAATCGCGCCATCCGTGGGAACTGGCTGGAATTCAGGTTCGCTTTCCCCCCCAAGGTCCCGCTCAGACTCAACAACTCCCAAGTCTTCTGTGTCTTCTGGCAGCGGAGGCGCCTGAAACTCATGCCTCCCCCCTTCCTGTCCCTTCTGGGAGAGCTGTGTTATTAGCTAATGAGTGAAGTCAGAGCTGTGATTAATAACTGACATATTTGAACACCAAACAATAGCAGTCCCTGGGATCCTAAAGAGCTGCTGTTTTGCCTTCCCTTTTAGTGTACTTTTCCTGCTTCTATCTTTTTTTTAGTCATTGAAACCTCTGTAGTTTGTCCTTTTTTCCTAGCAACCATATGCATCTCTTCTGTGCTGGGTTTCTCTACAGCCAGGTAGTTCCTAGAAGTTATTTTCTGTGAATACTACTACACAGTAAGTGTAGTGAATCCCCCTCCCTCAAAAAGACAAATGTGAAAACTTTGCAAAGAGGCTCAGGCATGTCTCCTGCTTTGCAGGAGCTAAAGACCAGGGACTCATTAAAAATTCACTGTATAGTTAACTTGCAGGACAATGGTATACATATCTACTTAGAAGTAAGACTCTTTGTGCTTCCAGATAGGGATGGAATCCTCTCCTTTTTATGTTTTGTGTTTAAGTGTTGCCCCCTAGTGGTTGTTAATGATCTGATTCCTTTTCCTCCGATATTTTTCATTTTTCTGATCTCCGATTTTTTTTTGCTTTGCAGAGAATTATCGCTATTATAATTGCAATTTATTCACAGGTCTCCGTTATTTATTCTGAACTCTGTAATTACTGCCTGTTTACATTCCTTTTCAAGTGCACTGCAGAGCAGATTAACGCAGATGATCAAATCAGTGTCTTCCCCGCTGCTGCTTACAATCAACACCTCATTCCCCCCTGTTGCTTTCTGTCTGTCAGTTACAATCAACACCTCACTGACATCAGTGAAAGGGAATACACATTTGAAGGGCTCACATAGAATCACTCACACCATCTATGATTTCAGAGCAAATTTTTAAAAAATTAATCAAAAAAAAAGAAGAGTGGATCAGAAACCAGGCATGGAGAGTTGCTACTTCAAAATTTTCTCTGCCAAGATAGAAAATATCAGAAATAATGGCAAATCCAGTTATTGCAGAAACAGAGTCCATTGCTGCTTCCAGGTAAGTGGGTCCAGGCTGGCAGCCTAGGCTTTGGTGTTGGCATTGGGGATAAACATGGTTTTTGTGCCTTTAACAGCTGTATGGTAAGCAGAAATTCACCATGGCAAGCCTCTTCTAGTCTGGAATTAACATTATGGAAAAATAACTACTCTCTAATTTTGTGTTATGCCATGCACCCGTGGTAGCCATTTTGTGACTGTTGCCTTTAGCTCTCTCAAAATTTGAAATGTGTTACCTTATCCAAAAAGGTTGACGACCCCTGATATATGTATTCGGAACTAGTTTTCATGACTGAGCATTTAATACCCGTGTTTTGTTAGCATTTATTTGTTATTTATAAAAATATTTGTATACCACTATTTTGTTAAAAACATCACAGCTGTTTATAACATGTTAAAACAACCACCACCATAGAATAAAAACATTAAAAATACAATAAAAACAAAGGTCAACTGTTGTGAAAAAGTATCATAATTGGCTGCATAAGCCTGATGGAAATTTCAGTAGGCGTTTAAAAGTTAACACAGAATGTGCCTGCTGAATCTCTTTTGGCAGAGCATTCCAGAGAACTGGGCCGATTACACTGAAGGCTTCATTTCATGTCAATCTTAAATGAGCTGATTTTGATAAGCTGATTAAATGGCTCATTCTGTTCCAAAACCAGGTCTGAATCTAGATTGTTATGAAGCTAGATAATCAGTCTCATCCAGGAATACCTGTAATTGCTCTACAACCACCTTCATTACCTTTGCCAAGAAAGGGGTGTTGGCAACTGGTCTACAGTTGTTAGTGTGGGCTTTTTAAGAAGTGGACGCACCACCACCTCTTTAAGGGCAGTGGGCATCACAGCATCATGCAAAGAGGTGTTTACTACATTCAGTCACCCCACTCTGGCTAGCTTTAATAAGTCAGGATGGACATGGATCTAATGAGCAGGTGGTTGGACGTATCACTGCAAGCATCTTGTTCACATCATCAGACTGCATTAACTGGAATTAATCCCACAACACTGGGTTCGACATTACATTGGACACCTCAACTGGAACTGCCACAATAGCAACATCTGAATCACTGTGGAGCTGAGCAACTTTGTCCTTGAAGTGTTTTGCCACTGTGTGCTCCAGAGGTCTGTCCCCCGGTCAGGAGCAACCAACCTCTGGACCACATGGAACATCTCAGCCGGATGGCTCCTTGAGGGCGCAATGGAGACAGCAAAGTAGGATGTCTTTGCTGCCCCCACCATCATGTGGTAGGCCTGATTGTGAGCCTGAATATGTGCTCTGTCAGCTCCAGAGTGAGATCTATGCCACTTACACTCTAGCCTTCACTTGGTCTTTTTCATCAACCGCAGCTCCTCAATATACCAAGGAGCAAAGTGGGCTCCACAGCATTGGAGAGAGCCCTCAGGAGTGATTGTGTTAATGGCCCTATGAGTCTCACTATTCCATAATGAGACTAGGGCCTTGAGAGGATCACCTGCTCTATCCCCAGAGGATTCAGCAATCTATCAGATTCCATCAGTCTCTGTAGATGGACCATCCTAACTGGTCTCCCTCCCCCGCAGGAGAGAATTGCTGCTGCAAGATCAAACCTCACCAAGAAGTGGTCTGACCATGACAGTGGAGTGCTAGCCATCCCACCAATTTCCAGACCACAATCCCCCCCACATGGGACAAAGTCTAGATCAAAGGTATGCTCTGCCAGTTCAGTCACGGTGGCTCCTGAGCAGCAGAAAGGGCAATACACCAACAGCCCATATCCTACTGGGCTAGGTTCAAGGTTCTTCTGTTGTAATATACAAAGTCCTGAACAACTTGGGTCCAGGATACCCTAAGGGTTCCCCTCGCTGGATCGTCACCTTGCAGTGGTGAGTGGGCTTGCGTGTTCTAATGAAACCTGTGAGTGATGCCATCGGGAGTAATGTACTCCCAGCAGGGTCACCCATGACGGTAAGGTCAAGGGAGAGGAACCAGACAAAGAACGATCCAAGAAAGTCCTCAACGGCAGAACAGGTGAAGGATAACAATGTGTATGTTACAATGGCTGTAAAGGCGGATGAAGGCTGCAGCAGATAAGACTTCCAATCGTCGTGGTATGCATGTCATTGGATCAAAGCCTTTTTCTGTCAAGATTGTGTGTTGATTGTTGTGCACCGATCTCCCCACATAAAACAAATTCATGCACAGGCGTCTTCCAACCAAACCAAAAGTCCCATGGTGATCGGCAAATGGCAACGGGGGCAGGACTGTGAAATCTGGAAGCCCTTAGGCATGGACCAGCACATGGGCGGTGGATACAGACTCAGTTGTCCTGGCTCAAGGACTGAGGCAGTTGAGTTGTTCGGCAGCTGTATCCATGACTGAGCAGTCCTATTCAGGATCCACTCTTCCCACCCCGTATGGGGAGGGGGCTAGAAAAGGTGCCCTAAACATAGTCTGCCTCATCTCTCTCCCTGACTGGATCACTGCATCTAGTGGGGTCACCACTTAGCAGTCGCAAAAGACAAGTGAACTTTGGAACGTGGAATATACGGACATTGCTGGACAATACAGATAGTGAACATCCTGAACGCAGGACTGCTCTCTGGACCATCCTTCTGAAAATTGGATGCCCTGATAAATTTGTGAATATTTTGCGTCTCCTACATGACAACATGACGGCGACAATTTTGGATAACAATGACTCTCAAAGTGATCCATTCAAAGTGGGATCAGGCGTCAAACAGGGATGTGCCATTGCTCCGACTTATTTGCTATTTTCATTGCCATGATTCTACACCTTGTTGAGGGGAAACTTCCCACTGTCGTGGAAATCACATATCAAACAGATGGAAAGCTTTTTAATCTCAGTGGGCTGAAAGCAAAAAGTAAGGTAATTGCAACCTCTGTCATAGAACTTCAATATGCTGATGATAATGTAGTCTCCGCACATTCAGAGGAAGATCTTCAAACTATCTTAAATGTCTTTGCAGAAGCATATGAAAAGCTTGTCCTCTCGCTTAACATCAAAAAACCCAAAGTGCTTCATCAGCAAGTGTGAACCAATCCCTCTGTAGCACCATCAATCCAGCTTAATGGTGCGATGCTGGGGAATGTCGATCACTTTTCTTATCTTGGCAGCCATCTCTCTGTAAAAGCTGATTTTAATTTCAGCATCGTCTGAGCTCTGTGAGTGCTGCATTCTCCCGAATGAAGCGTAGAGTGTTCGAGGATCGGGATATTCGCAGGGAGACCAAAATGCTTATTTACAAAGCCACTGTACTACCGACCTTACTGTACGCTTGTGAAACATGGACCATCTATAAACGCCACTCCCAGCTTCTTGAAAGATTCGACCAATGCTGCCTCTGGAAAATTCTGCAAATTGCTTGGGAACATAGGCGAACTAATGTTAGCGTATTGAAAGAAGTAAAGGCCACCAGTGTTGAAACAATGATCCTCCAATATCAACTTCGCTGGACCGGCCATGTTGTTCGAATGCCTGATCACCGTCTTCCAAAGCAGCTACTTTACTCCCAACTTAAGGATGGAAAACGGAATATCGGTGGACAGCAAAAGAGGTTTAAAGATGTTCTCAAAGCTAATCTAAAAAAATGTAACATAAGCATCGAGAACTGGGAAGCCTTGGCCCATGAGCGTCCCAATTGTAGGTCGGCCATTATCAAAGGTGCTATGGACTTTGAAGAAGCATGAGTACAGGGCGAAAGGGACAAACGAGCGAAAGGGACAAATGACCATCTTCCATCTGGAAACCTATGTCCTCACTGTGGGAGGCTGTGTGGATCCAGAATTGGGCTCCACAGTCACTTACGGACCCACTGTTAAAGACCTTATCTTGGAAGACAATCTTACTTGGCCACGAGTGATCGCCAATGACCCTAAAGGTTGCCTTAGCCCTTATATCCTAGCCCTATCACTGAGATCATCGTGAGGAGCGCAATTAGTTGTGTTCCGTGTTACAGAGATTTGACAGACTTAAACTAGAAGTCAGGTATTTAGTGTCATCAGCTGTTGAACACTCTTCCAGCAGAGATTTGACAGTCATCCTTACTTTTTGACATTTTGACATCTCTTATTTTCTGCCAGGGCTGGGGAGGAAAGGATCCAATATGATTCAGAGGAGGAGGAGAAGGGGAGTGGGAGTGGGTGGGTGCCCGGTAGGCACCCTTTAAAGCCCCTGTTGAAGCTGCCCCCACAATCTATGAGCAGATGTAGGAAGCTATCCCTGTTTTTTCCGCATTATTCCTACCTCTGGTACCAAAGTTTCTGTTAAAGAAGTAATGCCCAGGAATGCATCTACTTTGTTAACTGGGGTATTACTGTATTTTTATTTTGCTGTACACCTCCCTGATGTTTTGCAAGACAGCAGTATATAAATACTTTTATAAATAAATAAATTAGAATGCTTGAATATGAAGTGTTGGAATCCCAGACCTAGCATATGATAACTTCATTTTTCTTCAGACTCAAGGATTGTCATAGAAAATCTGAATATTTAGCAGGCGGGCCTATTAACCTTTCCAATTAATACTTTTGTTTTCAAGCCCGATGTTGCTATAAAGGAGCGCCTCCAGCATCGACATGGATGCCGCTCAACAAGATCAACCTCAGAGGGCCTTCTCTGGATCCCACCAGTCAAGACAGCTAGGCTGGTGAGGACTCGAGAGAGGGCCTTCTCAATAGTGGCCCCCACCCTTTGGAACTCTCTCCCTAGTGACCTACGCCATCGTCTATAATGAGCTTCCGCAGGACCCTGAAGACTTGGCTTTTTAGGCGGGCGTTTGAGATGGGCTAGTTTTCTACTGTTTTTAAATTTTAATTGTTTGATATACTGTTTTATCTTGTATGTCGCCCAGAGTGGCTGGACAACCAGCCAGATGGGCGACTAACAAATTTAATAATAAATAAATAAATAAAAATAAAGCCAAATGTCATTGGTTTATTGACTAAATATTTATTTGTCACTACAGTTGTCATTTATTTTCTTGTCCTCTGTAGCAAAGTTTATAAATGGTCAGCACTTTCACTGCGTATGTACTCTATATGTTTATTACATTAACTGCTTTTTTAAAAAATGAAGGTTTTAGCATTTTAAGATGATTCTTGATCCTCTGTAATGTGTATGATGATATCAGTGTGCAATGGCCAATAATTACTAGTTTCACCAGTTATTCTTAATTGTCATTACCGTAAATGAGAATAGAAGCAAGTTGCAGATTAGAGCTGGATATTCTCAATCTGGATTATTTTTTACAGTTTTTAAATAACAAATTAAGGTTGTTGTCTTATTTTGAGAAATGCTGCCTCCAGTACCAGCCCAATATCCTTGAAGTACAGGCCTTATAGTCAGATAATATACAGGTCAAGGGTTTGTGGACTTTGTTTTTTCTTGAATCCTAAGAACTACCAATAAGAGTCAGGTGCAAAATAGTGGCTCGGGGCACAGACAGCCCTTAGAATTAAGAAATAGGGTGCCTTATGAGAAAGACGTTGATGTTAACAAGATGCTTTCAATATGAATAATGTTCTCCAATGAATTTATTTGATAACTTTACATTTTCAAAGAACCGCACTGCATAAGTTTATATTTTACGTTCAGTTTTTTACTTGAGAAAAGCATGTACAAATTAATATAACCTGCTGTATGTTGTCCTTTTTTGAAAATTTAATTAAAAAAAAATTTTTTTTAAGAAATGGTGCCTCTGAGCACACACTCAGCTCAGGAAATAGTTTTTAATACTGGCACTCTGCTCACAGTCCATTCTTAGAAAAATCTAGTCCTGGTTTCCTGTCATGCTTTGCTAGTTTCAGCAGTCTAGTTTGAGGGAGTCTTTTTGTTGTTGCTGTTGTTAAACAATTGGGAGTAATGTATCCTTGCTAATCCACCAGTAGATGGTGATCTACCTTCTGCCTGCTTCTGCATAGACAGACGATGCAGGCACCTGCTGTGAAGCTAAGTAGGTCGGGGTCTGATCAGTGTCTGGATGAAAGACTACTTGGGAACTCTTAGCTGTACTGCCTTGTATACCCTAATGGAAGAAAAGTGGGATATAAATGTAATACTTTAAAAAAAGCAACATCATGTTTTGTGATGCTGCACTTGGACATCAATAAATGTACTTAATCTGAAACACTTACTGGCATAGTAAGTTTTATAGACTATGCTTATGTTTATGAGCATAACAGACTTGCAAAAGTTTTATGCCCGCTATTTTTTGCCTTGTTATTCAGCTCCTGCACAGAGCTGATGCACATCCCTACTATTTATATATAATTTACAGGACAATTCTGTACAAGTCTAGTCACTGAGTTCAGCAGAACTTCCAGTTAAGCATCCAGCCCATGTCTATTTGGGGACCTTTTTTCTGCCTATGTAAGGACAGTATTAGTGCTGAAAAGGGCCTGAGTAATCTTGGATGCCAGAGGCTACCTCCATGCTTTCCTGAGCCCCCTTCCTCTAATTCTAGACTAGCCGTCCATGACAACCACCTGTTTGAATCTGTAGGATTATTTTATGTTTTCTCGTTCTGCACTGTACAAGGGCTGTGTTTGAAGAGATGGGAGATTACTGGAGTAATGTTTAAGGTTATGTTTGTGTACTCTTTTGTCATCAAAACAAAACCATTGGGGCTCCGTATCTATCTGCCTCTCTTCCCAAATAATGATAAAAAGCACTGTCTTTGAAGATTCTAACAATCACTACTCTGTGTGTGGGGTGTATTTGTGTATAAGTGTCTATGTGTATTGACGTGCATGCACTAGGTGTCGCATTTCACCCTAGTAGCTTTGCTGTGGTCAGATGCCATTGCAAATGGGATTTGCTGTTACTATTAGGTGACACAAGAAAACTCATAAGAAGCTACAGTGCACAAATAGCTCCCTGTATGTTTCCTATCTCGTCCTCCCCTCCCTCCAGGGGTCCAGAACACTTTAAATTATTAAGTTAGTAAACCAGACTGAAATAGCATGTTTTCCTGAACTGTGTGCAAGAGGCTGAATAATTTAAAGTATCTTTAAATGTATTATTTGTATTTGGATCTGATATTTATCTTTAATATTTTGCTTTCTCTTTTCTCCTTTTAAAGCTCCACCATTCTGAAGCTACATTATGCATTTATAACTTACCTAGCTGACTTCTGTTAAGACATACTTAACTCAAAAGTAGTTTTGGGGAGTGCCTGTCTTCAAGAGGAAAATATTAAACTGCATATTAGTATTGCAGTGCTTATTTTGTTCTTTTATGTTCATTACTTCATTGCTGAATCTTCTGCCTTATATAAACATAATTTTTTAAAAACGAAAATTTAACTTTAAATCATTTTTGTCTTCTGTATAATGAAATAGATGCGATAATGGAAATTTGTTTTAAAATATTCTGATACCTTAGGCTAGGATTGTTTAGGCTTTCTAAGAGTGGAAAAAACTTAGAGCTGGGATTTGAACATACAGATTTCAAAAGCTCAGATTTATGTTCACTGAATCTCTACTGGCTCTTACCTCTGTGGTTCTGTACTCATTGCTCCTGAAGGATGCTGATATATATTTTCCCCCTAAAACAGAAGTAACCTAGTTTTAGGTCAAGCATTAATTAAAGTAACAAATAACTTGTAGTATTAAAATCCTTGTATCCATTTATGGTTTTTCTGAAATTGCTAACAAATAATTTGTTTGGTTAACAAACCAAATTTGGTTAACAAACCATTGACAGTTTTGAATTGTAGATTTACTATAAAATTTATAGTTTACCTTTTAAGTGCTATCTATAAATCTATCTAGAGTTATATTTAATATATTGCTTATAGTGTCAGATAAACAAATTTATTTATAAAATCTGACAGTTGCTGCTTCTGTTCCTAGCCTTACTGAGCAACTGATGTTTTAGCAAAATGTAGAGCATTTTAGAAGGGTTTATTTGGCAACAGTAATTGCTCCTAACCTTCATTTTATCTTGTATAGTGTTAAGCAATGCTTGGTTGGTTAGGAACAGTAGGACCTTTCCTGGGATCCTCTTGATCATTTTGCCAAGATTTCTCAGTGGGGCCCATTACACAAGTCAGGATGAATGCTCATTATCATATAACTGTCCTGCAAACTAGTAATAAGGAATGCTTAAGCAAAACTGGATATAATCGAACCTCTGCATAAACTTTGTGCAAGAACATCAGGATGAATGCTGAAATCAACAAATGTTTATGGAGGGACTGCCATTGGCAAATTTCATATGTCTTATCATAGTACTGTGTTGTATTTCCTAGGCTGAGAAAGTATAGCAGAGTGCTGTGGCAACTACATTTGTGTTGCTTTGTTTTAATGTGACCATTAAAGTCTCTAATGTGTCCATCAAATTACACTGGGAGTTTTTTTTGGCTGTGGAAATACAACAGTGCTGTGGCATCTAAATGCATCCACTTGTTCTGGCATTAAGGTCAGTTGAGAGTAAGAGGGAGAGAGGAAGCCAGCTTTGTTTCTCCACCAGGGATGAATGGTGCAGTGTTAAGTGAACTGCGTGCACTTGGAAGCCAATTGGGGTAATGCAGTTGCTGCCGAGGGGCGAAATAACACAGAGTTTGGGGTTGAACAAAGGGCCGCTTTATTAAACTATAACAAACCCATTAAAGTGACCTGCAGAGGGGAAACCTAGATGCGGGAACTGTCTATAAGCAAGCAGCTTGCCATACAGCTCTCGGGGACCAGCCCCTGTTGGGGTGAGGGCAAGCCCCTTTTGCTTACCCCTTACTCTGGCCACACCTTGTAGGTGAGTAGGGGGGCCTTCCCACGTCACCACCCCCTGGGGCTGTACAACTCTGGGCGGATGAGGTAAGTTGGCCCCAGAAGCAGTCCATATCCTGCCCTCAGACCGTAAAGCCCTGAGAGACAGGCCTCTGGAACCGCCAATCACCTCCAAAGGTGCCTAAGGGGACCACCTAGCTGTCCTTACCTACTTCCCTTCCTGCACCTTACAGCCACAAAAGGGGGACAAATCTCTGTTTAGTCCCCCTTTACCACACTGCCGAGAAGTACCTCTTGCAGACACCTCTGTAGGTCTCTCGAAAAGATGTTGTTCCCTGCATCCGTCAGATGAACACTATCGGCCCTATAACGCTCAACCCTAGAATGCTGTATGCGGGGGTGAGGAATAGCCAACCCCCCATGCTGAAGAAGAGCCAACCAAATTGGCCGGTTGACCCTTCTTCATGCCCGGTCTATCCCCTTCGGGTCCCTCGCACCACTCCAGTCCCCGCGTGGAAGAATGTCTGACCACAGCAGGCGATGAGAGGCCATCGTTCCCTCACAAACTGCATGTCCTCACATGCCTGCCAACTGAGGGCCTTGCCCTTAATGTCTGACCACAGCAGACGACCAGGGGCTATCGTGGCCTCACCAACTGCATGTCCTCACATGCCTGCCACTGAGGGCCTTGCCCTTAAGTAACCGAAGCCATTGTTGCCTCCCTAACTGTATGTCCTCACATGCCTGCCATCTGAGGGCCTTGCCACAAGTAACTGAGGTCATTCCCACCCAGGGGAATGACCACCACCTGCGGAACCATACACACTGGACCGTGCTGGAACAACATGGGTAGGAGCCCATCCCAGCGCATACTCTGTCAACCCAGCCACCAAACCATGGCCCGCCATCTGAGGCCCAGCTGTGAACCAATGTGCGTTTGCAGCCCCAAGGCCAGCCCATAAGATCATGACATGGCTGCAGAGTAGGCTGCACATCTGCTCCATTCCTGTCCAGCAACCTGCCAAAAACAGAAACAATCGTGAACAGTTGAGTCCTGGACCTTCAGGCTTGCCCCACGGGTGAATGTATTCCATACGCCCCATACTTCCACCTACCGACAGCCTGCACCTGCATTTACAAAAACCCAAAATAGACTGACCAAGGTAGGCAATTCCACTGCCGTGTAGGCAACTCAAATTCCGGAGGAGCATGTCCCCCAAACCCTCATGGGGGCTGCTCCCAGGCCTTGCGACGCTAAACCAAGACTTTATGAGGGTAGATTCCTCCCCATGAATATCAGACAACCAGGCCTGGAGCTTCAGTCATCCGAGAAACACTATAATGCCTTCACAGGATAAAATAATGGTGTGTCTCTTGCACCCCTGGTCTGCCTGAAAACTAACCTTGGACCACGGGAAGGCTCGTAGGGAAGTCTGACCTGGACCCAGCAACCCTCGCCCACCATCCGGAAGGCTCCAAAATTAGCGTGAGGGCCGCTGCATGCAACTGCTGAGCTTTGAAGCGTGATGGCGACAGGGCACCCACCTGACCAACAATCCCTGGCGGGTCAGGTGAAAAAGATGGATGAGGATCAGGGGTATGTGGGTGTTTCCCGGCCCAGCTGGCCAGCACATGACATATCCCAAGTTGTCTGAATGGTCCCGAAAGCCCCCTGCCAGCCTACCTTGCAACACACTGACAGACGGGCTTTACTCCTACCATCCGTGATGAATTCCAGCACGTGATTCACAGGAATAGGCCACACTTTTGCATAGCTCCTGCTGGCCCAGAACTCCTGGGAATCCCCTCCTGCATTCTGATAGCTGGTGAGCATGCTGGGGCGACCGATAGGTGTATGGTCATCTCTGACTCCACTCCCCCGTCTCCCAGTGTGTAGTTTGCACAGCACTGCCGAAACCCCTCCACTGATTTTGCGACTTCATATCAATAACACTATGGGACTTGCAGTTCTCCCTCCTGGAGTTGGCCCTTCCTCTAAAATGAAACAGTATTGAAGCCCTGCAGGAAAGAGGGCCACACAGCCAGGTTGGTGCATAAGGCAGCCTGAACTTGTGGTAAGGCTGTGAAAGCCCTGCTATGGCATCATATCTCCACCATAGAAGACCCCCAACACCTGAAGAGCAGAAAGCAAACACTTTCCCGGCCACTGAAAACTCCAGGATCTTGATCTGCAACAGTTCAAGCTTTTCCCCGGGCAGCCTGCAGCCCTGGGTCCAAGAGTCAATCTTAATACCCAGGAAAGTGAACGCTGGGGCAGGATCCTCCATTTTCTCAGCTGCCAAAGGAAGCCCCCCAGTTACATAGCCACGCTATAAACTGTGACATCAGGTGCTAACATGCACCCAAAAATCTGCCCTACCTGTGAACAGCAAATCATACAAATAGTGCCCCACTGCTTCTGAGCCCCCTCGTCTCCTGACTGTTCCCTCCAAGAAGGAGCTGAAGTGCTCCATGCGAGAATAGAGCAGCCCATAGGTAATGCTCTGCTGCCTAGTTGACCTAAAAGGCAAAACTCAGCAGCTCAAATCCGCTGTGTGTACCAGCTGGCGATGAAAGGCAGATTAGCTGTCACACTTGCCCATAAGGCACCTCTGCCACAGGCGTGCACCATATTGAATGAAGTGTAGTGCACTGTGCATAGACTATCTGGTATGAAGCCATTACTGACTGACCCCACATGTATGACAGATGGTGAATCAGGTAGACTTCGCCCAGTGCCACTTTGGGCACTATACCAGGGGACATTGTGAGAGCAGAGGTAGGGGATGATGGGAAGGGGCCAAGAACCTGCCCAACTGTATGTCTTTATCAATCTTCCTCTGGACCATTGCGTCCATACTTAAGACTGATTTAAGATTGCCAGCCATAAAGGCAAGCCCGGGGCCACAGTATAGGATCTGGAAACCAAAAGAAAAACCGCGTAACAAAGTGAGTCTCCCCATAAACTGGGCAGCCTTCAAGCAAGGTCCACAGTACCTTGAGCTTAGCTGGGAAGGGACACTCCTTGAGCAGCTTCTGCTGGGGGTTTCTTCTTACCCCTTTGAGGGCCCCTGGTCTCATATCTCTCTGTCTCACATATCCTTCTGTAAAGAAAGAAAAGAAATCATTTATGAGTAAGTACACTTTACCAGCTACTATTTCATTGTCGCTAACCCAGTTCCCCTAAACACAAAGAGGATATTTTGCTGTCACCAATATTTGACCCCACTGCAGCAGCTTTCTGCTAGTGGGTTTCTAAACACCAGCAGAATAGATGTTCAAAATGCAAACTTTGCATGCTATATTGATTGCAAGTAATGACTTCTCATTCCTAGAGCAACAGATGCTGGTTTTGAATATTCACGAAATCGGTTTTGAGGTTGAATTCTGGGATAATCCGCAGTCATGTATGTTTTTGTAGCTGTCAGTGACACCATAATTTTTAAATATCCATGTTGATAATTATGTAGTTATTTATGTAATTATTTTTGTAATCAGCTGCTGCTGTATATATTATATAAATTATACAGCCGCATAAATATAGATATAACGTTTTGGAAGGGAGAACTGGTAATACGAACAACTAGCAGAACAGAAGTTAACCTCTGTTCTGTTAATTTGGGTCTGAATAGAGTAATAATTTCCTGCCCTACTACAAGTGTTACTTTACTCAGCAATGGTAAAATGATTGTGTTATTTAGCAGTTACTGTTGTTGTGAAGCATCATGTTGCGCACATTTAAACCATTATAGAATGGGCACAGATTGTACTTTGTGCATTGCCTTCTAACTTCAGCCTCTGCAGTTTGTTTTCCTTTACATGCCTATGCATATATACCTATCAACTGAGAATCACATTCCATACGTCTGATGAAGTGGTCTAGTCCTCAAAACCTTATACTATAATACATGTTGTTGTTAGTCTTTCAGGTGCCTCGAGGTTCTTTATTGTCCATCATAAATATTTATCATATTTAAATTATATAAATATATAAATATTTATAATGCCTGAATTAATTGTAACTAACTTTAATTCTTTTAGCATGTCCACACTTTTATTTTATTTTTTATTTTTTATTATTTTTATTTTTCTTTCTCCTTTCCCCAGGGGTGGCTAAGCCGCCCCAGCGAATCCCCCCCATAGTCGGGGTAGCCGACAACACTATCAACTGGCCTGGCCCCCACCTAACGAGGGCTCACCACTGCTACCCTTCCAAATCACCACCCACACAGCTTCCTGCTGTCACCCCCCAACAGCGGGTGTTTGTGGTTGGGTGCGAAAGCCAGGCTGACTGGGCCTCCTCCGTCACCCTCCCCCAACTGCACGCAGGGGGGTGGGCACAAAAACTGGGCCTCCGCTGTCCCCCCCAACCACACATGGGGGTGGGCACAAAACACAGGCCGACCAGGCCTCTGCTGATGCCCCCTCAACTGCCTGCAGGGGCGCGCGAAGATAAGGCCAACTTGGCCTGCGAATGCGGCCTTCATGCCGCCGCCACATGAGTGCCCAAATGGCACCATCCACACAGCCCCCAATAATTGGCTCCACTTTTTTCCCGCGCTGCGTCTTCTCTCTACTCGATGTCACAAGCCAAAGAGGAGGAGAAAGAGGTGGTGTGGGTTTAAATAAGCCCCTGGCACTCCGCCCCCTCTTGCAACATGTCGCGTGCGCACATTATGTGCAATGCATGACGCTGCCCTCCTCTGAAATGGCGGCTGCGGCTTTGCCCCCTAGCCGCAACTGCACTCCCCCCACCCAGGCTTTGCGCGGGCGAGCGGAGTGGAATTTCTGTGCAGTGATACCTGAGTAGTGATGATGAGAAAAAAAGGAAAGAACTATCCTCAAACATTTACTTTCAAGCCGTGTGTGTGTAACTTTTCCATTCACATTTATTTGCATAACTCCAAACAATATTTTGAAATGCTTTTATTCATTTGAAAACTCAAGAGGCTTTTCTTCCAGATAATTAACTCGTTGCTTGAAAAAAGTGCATGGCCTATATTCTGTTTAACATTATCAGCAAATTTTGCTGTGAATTCTGCTATAAACAATTTATATACATTGCACTGGATCCAGACTTCATCATACTACGCGTGGACCCATTGAAAGCAATGGCACAAGTAATAAGGAAATTTAAATTTAGAGACCTTATCCCCTACTTCCACATTTTGTGATGAGAATATTCTACAAATGAAGAAAAATAACATTAGATATGCAAATATTTATTTCAAATACAAAAAAATTCTAAAGATGATTATTCCTAATGTTGGCAAAGAGCCCCTTGAACTGAAATGGTTTCACTGTCTTGGTATGTGTGTGGTTCAGTTAGAGTGAAACCAGCCAAGTGTTCATTTACTCATTACTTTCCCAGGGACAGCCATTTAATTATGGCTGAATAGATGGCAATACTGGTAACTGAACTGAATTGAATAATGCACATGGCATGCCCCATGTTTTATTTGTTCCAGCAGACAAGATATGACTGCTGGTTCTTCTAAGCTACAAATTAGAAACAGGAGCTACAAGCTTCAGTTGATTAATTACTGTGATTAATAAGCTAAAACTTTAATTAAAGATTACAATTCCATCTCTCACCCTGCTTAATTGGTGGAAATGATTATTAGTAAAGATGTTAGGACTTTGGATTCTGGAAGAGACCAGTGCCATGCAGGACACACAGAAGCACAATCTGTCCTTTTCCTGAGTGAAGTTTGAATAAGAAACTTGAAAGATGACCTTTTCTTTCAGTGCATCCAAAGCCATCAGAGTAGTTTGGCATTCAGAGTGAAACTTCTATGGCTACCTCTCTAACAAGAATCACCAAAGGAAACTGAATGTGTCAGTGATTAACTGAAATAATGTTAAGTACATCTTGTGCAATACAATCCTATGCATATTTTAATCAGATGCTAGTCCTATTGAATTCAGTGGGGTTTACTCCCAATTAAGGGTGCATAGGTTTACAGCCTCTGGCATAAGATTGTAGCCTTCTGAGTAGATTTATTTATTTATTTATTTATTTTTATTATTTGATTTATATCCCGCCCTGCCTCCCAGCAGGGGACCAGGGCGGCAAACAAAAGCACTAAAAACACTTTAAAGCATCATAAAAACAGACTTTAAAATACATTAAAACAAAACATCTTTAAAAACATTTTTTTAAAAGCTTCCAAGACATCTTAAAAAAAAGAAAGATTAAAAACATATTGTTTTTTTTAAAGAAATGTTTAAAAACATATTAAAAAGCAATTCCAACTCAGACGCAGACTGGGATAAAGTCTCAACTTAAAAGGCTTGTTGAAATATAGGATTTAACTATTACAATTTTGTTTTCTATAGTACAATTGTGTACAATGTGGCTTCAGCATGTACTCAAATTTAAAATGTTTCATATGCTCAGATCCAATGAAGAAGAAAATATTACATATGTCTTTTCTTCTTACAATGAGTGGCAGCTTTATTTTTGTTCATGTCTTTCAAGATCCTCAAAAAGAGTCTATCAAAATTTTGTAATATGTAAATTTATTTAAATATGAATTGTTATGCTAGACACTTCTAAGAGTTTTAACTTTTATGACATGTTTTTCTATGGCTATGTTAGTTAATAGCGATCACAATGAAATGTGATGCAAGGAGTGACATGCTTTTGCAACTCAAGTACAGTCTGGTCTCTAGAACACTGTTCTCATCCTTTTCCCACTCCTTCCTGGGATCTCTGTGCCTTATCCTCTGTGCACCATAACTGGACTAAATAGCCTTTAACATGATTTACCTGAGTTCTGATAGGTGTTAAGTTTCTGGACAGACCAGAGTGGCATGGAACCCTCAGGAGGCTTGGGATTGTTTTGTTCTTTTCCAAAAGCTATATGTGTAACTGTAGCAGATCATGATGACTAGAATAAATGGTAAGACTTTTTAAAATGCCTTCCGTGTATCAGCAATGTGAGCAGCTTGGGGTAAGGTTGAGCCACATGACCTAGTAAAGGGTAATATTCTAATGCCAGGATTAGCTGCTTATTTCTGGTTGTCTGCAGGCTTTGATGCAAAGCAGCAGTTGCTAGTCATAGGAGAGCTGCCACTCAGATTCCAGTAACCTCTGCCTCACCTTTGTTAATTTTAACTTACTTGTCTGTCTAGAAGCATTGGCACATTGGCATTTTCTATACAGTACACCTACTGATATTGCAGATGGAGCCAGAGCCAAGACAGTAGCAATACTATTGCTACATACTGCATTATTTTTCTGCATACAAAGGCTTGAATCCTAATTTTTGTTCCATGAACCAAGCAAGCTTTACAACTCCACTTCTGTCTGCAGCCCCTACCCCCCTAAAAAGCTTCTTCTGAGTGTTGGGGGGGATCCTCTTGAACAGCACGGCACGTGATGCTGGGGTTTGCAGCAATAAATGCCAAAAATTGGGGATCCCACTTTCTTGCATAAGCAGAAGCGCTTTCTTCTTGTACACCTTTGGATCCAAGCCATTATCTGCCTGTATATTTGTAAGTCTCCAGTGATTTTATTAGAAAAACCATGCAATTTGCCAGTGGATACTGTAAACTGGAAAGAAATGAGCATTCATCACCTCATTAGTGTTTTGTTCAACTTTCTTCGTATGTGGTGGCTACACATTGGGGCTATTAAAACTCATTTAGGGTGCTTCTAAACAGGTGTTGCTTGTGGGATCCATGCAGTGCATGCAGGCTTCTTTTTATATGTGTCCTGGAATAGAACACGTTCATCATGGAGGAAAAAAACCTGATGTAGCTTTCTTGAAAATTTCAGAGGTCAGTTCAGCAAACAGCTGGCTTGTGTAGTTTCAGTGTATATAATGCAAAATTGTTTTTTCATCTCACATATATTCCACAAATTCTATTAGTATACTATACGGATGAGGGAACCTGTGACCCTGCAGGTGTTGTTAGTCTCTCACTCCCATCAGCGCTAGCCAGCATGGCCAATGGGAGGGGTTGATGGAAGATGTAACAGGCCTGTAGCCGGGGGAGGGGAAATGGGCTGTGCTTTGCCCCCCTAGGATTTTTTTTTTTGAGAAATTGTCTTTTTAATTTGCGAAATGACAGACAGTGACAACCTCTGTTTAAAGAATGATGGCTCATGTTAAGAACTGGAACAATTTAAGAATACGAACCTCTGAAAAATTCAGTGAATAAGGCAGGCTGAGTGCACACACAAAGGCCTCATCAGGAAAAGCCTGCAAAAGTCTGCTTACGTGAGACTTCCCTGACAGGGTGGATTTTTCATGATCACAGTCACCCTACTTAAGTGATCCTGAAAAAAACAGCCTGTATAGTAACATAACTCTTGAAGAGATTAATTATTAGAACTTTGTATTATGGGGTAGAGTTAGACTTCACCTCTTAGACTTTCCTTTGCTCTGCTTTTCATTTTCATTTGTGCTGTGTATACAGCTAGCAGTAAAGAAGCATGCTTGTTTGCCTGCAGTAAGAAGTAAGAGTTTGTTTATTCTGCAGTTATAATAAGTAGAGCAGGATTGGGTGCTTATTGCTAAAGGGTGAACTAAGAGATATAACTAAAAGTGATCTGAAAAATGGCTACCCTTTACTATTTTAAAGCAGCCACTATACTCACAATCATAGTGGCTATTATTTTTTTTATTTTTCTTGATTACTGAAAGATTGCTGTGTATACTACAGTTAGCTAGCTTTCTGGCTGGACACCTAGGCTGTAACTCAGGCCTAATTTTTGATTTTCCTAATATGTGCAGCTCAGCATGAGCCATTTTCAGGGTTTTTTGACAGAAAATCAACCCAGAAACCAGTAAAAAAAACTCCTGGGGACCTCTCAAAAAAGTATGAGACAGTTCAACAGATTAAAATTCATTTGTGCAAGTTAACACACTCTCTGGATGAAGGAGGAGTGACAGGGAAGGTCATTGCCTTTCCTTTCTTCTGGCCTGGCCCTCACATTGGCCTATCTCTGATGTACTACAATGTAGCTGGGGCTAGCACAAATGTGATACTTTGTAAATGAAGGAAACAAAACTGTGCTCAAAGAATTGGAAAAAATTGAGGGGGTATTTATTTATTTACATGTTTTATAGCCTGTGCTTTATCATAACATCTTTGGATGGGGAATAATCCATGTGCACCTAATATCAGATAAAATGGACATTTTAAACAATCAGAAACTGAGAAGATCTAAAAATTCCACCTGGACATTAAAAACTACGATTGAGTAAAAAAAACCTTTCGAAGCGGCATCTTCACTGTATTCTTTTTAACACTTGCTTAAAACATTTGTTTAGGCAAGCTTATCCAGACATACAGATATTGGTGTGTTTTAATCTCTTTTTAGTTTACTGCTGATTTTAATTGTCTTTTAAATTATTTTAATTACATGTTTTAACTGTTTTATTGATAATTTTGCTGCCGTGGGCTCCTACTGAGAGGAAGGGTGAGATATAAATTTAATAAATAAATAGTTTCTGTATTTCTTGTAAACTGCATAGAGGCTTTGTTACAATCAGTCAATATATAAATTTTGTTTAAATAAATGTTTTAAGTTGGCATCTAAATGAAAGCAAAATTAGGCACCAGGTGAATTTCAGAGGGGAGGGAATTCCATAACAGGGGTGCTACCACAGAAAGCCCCCCCCCCCCGGAGAAGGGTTAGTTGTCAGTGAAGTAAAAATCTCAGCAGTCTTATAGTGTCCACTTATGCACATATAAGCTGGAATAACTCAACAATATAAGTATCTGTGCAATGTAATATATATAAATATTATTTAAATCAGACTTATTTATGCACATGCAAAAACTCAAGAGCTGTAACTCTTTAAATTTAGTTTTGGGATTGATGAAACACAAGAATATTCACCTGTGTGACTTTAGAAGTGTAGCTTTAAATAATCTTTGCTGTGCCAACACATCATCTTCCAATTTTTGTGGTCATTAATATTGGCCTACTCTTGTTTGTACTGTATTCACTCACATGATGAAAATTTTTCTCTCCAGATCATTCCACCTCAAGTGGTACTTCATTGTTTAAGCCCAGCCGTTCATTGGTCTCAATTCCCACTGCCCATGTGATGCCGTCTAATTCCAGCTCTTCACTTTCCAAACATAGGGAACCTCTAAAGTCTGACTGTTCAAAATGGAGTACGAGCCATTTGAGGTCCGCTGGTAGCAGGCACCAGGGCTTGCTGGACAGTTCTCTTGACATGAAGGACTTGAGGCCTGTAAGGAAATGGTCATCTTTGTCTAAACTCAGCACATCCATTACCTGTGGCCAGGATGGGGGTGTTTATTCAGCAGAGTGCAGGGCGAGCATGGATAAAAAGGGAAGAGACAAGAATGTGTCACCACCACAATTAAGAATAAATGGGACAAGCTGCTTGCACAATAGTATGGAATTACTCAAGATTGAGGACAGAGAAACTGGGAAAAAAAGAAACTCTACTTTGGACTGCAAATACAAATTTGAAAGTTGCAGCAAAGAAGACTTGGGTGTTCCTGATCCTTCAAACAGGAGACATGCCTTAGACATGACCTATAGTGCCTTACCTGAAAGCAAGCCTATTACATCAAACTGTGAGGTTTTTCATCAAGGATATATAACTCTTGGACCACAGACTGTGAGTGGGGTTCCCATTCAACCCTCTGAGAGGACTCAGAGATGGCTTACAGAACAATTTCATACAAACCCTCCAGAGCCTAGGCTTTCTGAGGAGCCATACAGTTTTCCTCTTTGGCAGTTACAGCAGTTCGAACAACTTAGAGGAGGAAGTGAACATCCTGTGCAGGTAAGAATAGAAATTCAGTTTTTGCTGCCACCAAGTGGATTGAAAAGAAATGACATCAAATAACTTGTATTGAATAACGGCAGTGGTTCTCCACAGTCATTCAGTACAGCATGCGTCAGTTGTCTTACACAGTAAAGTCTTTAATTGAAATGGACTGGAAGTTTGCATAGGGTATGTCAATTAAACATTAATATCTATGCGGCTCGCACCATACATTGACCACACTCAACTTTATATTTACTCTCACTTAAGTCTAATTAAAATAAAAGGAATTGAACCATGCCTGACTCTGTGCTGGATATGGGACCATTGACACCACATTTTGTATGCTATTATCATATTTAAGGTAAATAATTCAGTTTCTTGGTATGATGTCTGTTATCCTTGACTTGAAAGTCTTACCACAGCTTCTTGCTTTGAAGAAGAATTGCTATCTTCAAAAATATATTGTGCTAAAATTAAGCTTGGAGAAGATAAAGTAGGGAATTTTTTTTTTACCTTCTTGATTATCTATATTATGAATACATTTTGAGTGAAGGAGCAGTTCATTGCTCTTAAAAACAATGAAGTGTCGTATAAAATAATTTTCTTTTTGTCAATAGCCATTACGCTGTGCACACTGTCGCATCTCACAATACTGAATGTCTGCAATACCTGAGTCAGTGTTTCATTTAATATTAGTTTTTGTTCATCCTGTAGAAATGAGACTTCTTTCCATTTCTTTTTGCCTAGATTGTAACAATTCATTAGAGTCAAGCTTTGGTGTAAAACAGTTGTAGATGTTGCAGTTCTTGGAAAATTTTGCATTATGCATTTTTCAGATGACCCAAACACTTGCCCAGCCAGCTCCTTTCCCTCATCCATATATGCAGCTCAGGCTGGAAGTTGAAGGTCCTCCCAGCTTTGTAGCCAGTTCTCACATGTGTAGCCAGCACAGTATTTATTACAGCTGTGCCCTGACCACAGCACCTCAGGATGATAGACTGATATTTCATGATGCCAGCTACTTGGATAGCACTTGCAACTCTAAGGTGAGGGCCATGTGTTTTGGTGAGAGCATAATAACAATAATAGTGTTTTGCAACTTAAATCTATTTTTTCAGGTATTGTATTGACCTCCTTTACCATAGGTCTCTGATTAATTGCAGTCTTCCAAAGTTTTAGGAATCAGTTCTCAGTCTTGCTGTGACAGCAAATGCGAACCTCAAGGTCGGTGCAACACCACAAAATATGACACTGCTTTGTTGTTGTTGTTATGGGCCTCCACGTCAATTACGACTTATGGTAACCCTATGAATCAGCGACCTCCAAGAGCATCTATCATGAACCACCCTGTTCAGATCTTGTAAGTTCAGGTCTGTGTCTTCCTTTATGGAATCAATCCATCTCTTCTTTGGCCTTCCTCTTTTTCTACTCCCTTCTGGTTTCCCCAGCATTATTATCTTTTCTAATGAATCTATGATATAGCAATAGTACCACCTCCTAGGAGGAAGAGCGGGATGTAAATTTAATAAATAAATAAAAATACATTTATTATGCACTCAGTAAGTTGCTAGTGCTGATGCAAGGAAAAACTGGGAGCTGGTCTTCACACCCTGTATGAGAGTAGCATCAGGGAGAGAAAAGATTGAAGTACTTTGTACCCTGTAATATGATATCTAAAGGGCTGGGGACTTAATTCTGTCCACCATAGAGCCAGCAAAAAAGTACATCTGGAGGTTGGGCATTGTGGTAATAGTAATGACAATAATAATTAGCATTTAGGTAGCATTTCAAAGTATTCAGAACACTTCACTTACATTATTTTAGTAATCCATGTGTCTCTGTAGGATAGTCTGTTCTCCTTCACACAATTGCAGATGGTGGACTGAGGATGAGAAAATAGTAGTTTGCCTAAGGCCATCAAGTGAGTTTATGGTTGAGGCAGCATTTGAACCAGGGACTTCTTGACTTAATCTTAGCCCCAAGGCTATTCCAGCTCTCCATGGAACAGAATTGTAAGGTTTGTCTTGATTATATACGGAGGAAAAAATAACAAGAACTGCATAGTCTTTTTCATTCTTTGGCAAAATTAAACTTTTGATACATTACATCATATATCTGTATCTTTAAATTGGTGCAGCTCTTAATGCTGTAAGTTACATTTATATCAATACATTCTGATATTTGTCCTGTATATTAGCTATGTGAGTGCCGCTTTCTCACTAAATATGGACTGTTTATCAATCTTGGTAGACCTCAACAGTATGCAACAAATTGGAAAGACCTGTGCAGACTGCATAGAAATCCCATTAAATGATAAACCATTCTTTAATTATATTTCAGGTGCAGTGCAAATAAGTGACTGATAAAACAGAGTCTTAATATTAGGCAGTTAAATATTGTGGCTTGTTCCTTTGTTGGTAACAGTTGGATTGCAATCCAGGCCCTGGGAAACAAGATGATGGTTCTAAGAATGCTGAGGGTGGAGATATTGGGTGGCATCTGCTATGTAAATGCAAGACAGGTTTTTTAAAAATAATTAAAATGCATAGGTAAAATGCTTTCCAAGTTAAAGGCAGGGGGATGTTAGGCTTTCAGTTTATATATCCAGATGTTCTTCTACTGTTACAGGATTGGATGGTTTTTCTGTTGGTATTACACCCATATTTTGAAAACTTGCAATAATCTAAATAAAACTGTCTTGCAACAGATTGTTCAATCTCTTTTCTGGTGATTGCTGACATCTAAAATGGGTACGAAAGTTTGTAGTGGTTTTCCACACAAATTACATGTGGCATCATAGGCATTTGCATATTGTACTCTATATGCAGTTGCTAGTCTTCCATTGGATACATGTTTTAATGTAATAGGTCTTGTCGCTCTTTTGCTTTTGAAGGTGACTGTTCCCGAGGGGGTATATAGGCAGATGTGTCTCACAAACATGTTCAAAGACATGTTCCTATAAAGTTTCTATAGTAATCTCACAGAGCACTTTATTCTGTGAAACAGATCTGTAGGCAAAGCTAGTCTAGAAGAAATGAGTGCATTCTGAATGTCAGAAAAGTCTGTTAGAAATAACGATTGCATATAACTGTATCCACAAAAAAGAACAACACAGATAAAGGAATTCTAGATGCATCTAAGAGTCATGTGTTACCTTAAAAACTCTCTGCTGTTTTTTTCTTGCAACAGTTTGACGTGGCTACCCCTCTGGAAGTCTTAGACACTACACTGTGACCCTTAGAATACTCTCCTCTGGCTTGAAAACCTAGCAGAGCTGGAGACTTAATGGGAATATTGTACTGGGCTGCTAAAAATGCTATGGCTAATATATTGTAATTGAATATGTATGCCTGCTTTTAGTGTTGGAAGTCGTTAACAGCATACACCTATCTATTACTCATAAGCAAGTCCCACTGCATTCCATGGGTCTTATTTCCTAGTAAGTGTAGGTAGAACAAGGCCCCTCAATCACAGGAAGACTTACTTCCGAATAAGCAAGCAATTGATTTGGCTATATTCATGTTTGTTCGCATTCCCTCCTCCCCCAAGTCACAGTGCTGTCATTATTTTCTTCCAACAGATAATTTGATGTCTGTCATTTATTTTTCTTCTTGTATTTCAGGTTGTAGTGATGCAACTTTTGGGCTGGATTTTTCCCCTGCCCTACTTGCAGAGTCTGTAGCATCAGAAGTCCACAATGTAACCATTATCTGGCAGATACTTAAATATATAGCATTGATGATTTATGCTGGTGGCAGTGTTGCAGTTATTCCATATTGAAAGGGTGTAGCTTTTATACATTACAGTCTTACTCTGATGTTGTGTAAAAATGATACATATCAGCAAATCCATGTTGTTAATTTGTCTAATAAAGTGAAAGTTCCCCTGAACTTCAGTTTGTTAGGCTGTGTGTGTTTGTTTCAGTGTTTCTGTTCATATAGTTTGAAGCTTCAGGTTATCATAGTGGAATAATTATAAACTTTCAAATGAGCAAAAAATTCACATGAGCTTCACAAGGATGTACATGAGAACAAGGACCAAGAAAATAAGTAGGAAATTGAGTAATAGGTTGAGGCCTCTATTTGCAGCGAGATCCATTATAGGCGCTTCTCACACTTGCAACAGAATCCTTGATTGCAGTTTCAAGTTGGTCCAATTTTAGCATCAGTGGGTTAAGGTTGATATATGTAGATTACATCTTCAGTTCTTGGCTCTTATTTGAGCTTTTGCTGTCCAGCACCTAAGAGCAAATGACTTGTGAGCAACAAGTATTAAACCAGTCCCACACACATACCACCCCCCAAAAATCACCCCTAAAGGAGATACAGATAACAATTTAACAAGTGGTATGGTGTGCGCATAACTACGTTGTTAATGGTGTAGTCTGTCTCACTGTGTGAAGAAAAAATATTTTTTTCCACACAGCAGGTGACGTTTTACAATAAAACATCTGTTTACATTTACATGACATAGCACAGCATTGCCCCCAGAGTTTCCTCTATATCTGTTGTCATTCTTAAATTTTATTGACTGTTGCCAAAGAAGATTTAGAACTTAAAGTTAATAAATAAATTAACCCTCGTTTGCAGACAGTTCTTGCTTGTGTCATGCACTGTGGTTGCTTCTACTATTTATGATGCATTGTAAGTTATGTTATATGCTACTGTCTACATTTCTCCTTGCCATTCTTAATCTTGGTGAGTGGGTCATTATCCTTTGGCATGGATGACTGGAAACCCTGCCACCATCTCTAACTTGGGACTAGAGAGGAGGCTAGAATCATCTTTAATTGGCAGGGAGGATCCCTGTCTTCAGCTCCAAGATAGAAGTTGAGATGGGTCATTTGAATACTAAGTGGCTGAAGTGCTTGGAGTCTCAGCTTTTCCTTCTGGCTCCAGAGGGGGAAGACTGGAGACTGCTTTGGTGGTGGGTACTGTAGTGTTCAGAGTGCCTTGGCTGCCCTGCCTCTGGCTCTGTAGGAGCAGACTGAGAAAGCCATTTTTGCAGCAGATATCTGATGTTCAAGGAGCATCCTTTCCACTGTCTGTCAAAATTATTCCCCACCTTTCTCTCTAGCTGCGAGAGGGGAAGACTGAGGCAAGACCCCTGTTCCTTTCCCACAACTACAAAAGTCTGGAGGTGGAAAAGGGAGTAACTCAATTGTTCCCAACTTCCTGCAGAGGCTCAGTAAGAGATCAGGGATTAAAGCTATAATCTCATGTGGTTTTACCTGGAATTAAATCCTATTGAACATAATGGGATTTACTTCTGAGTACACATCCATAGGATTGCACTGAATAGGAGGGGTGGGGGTCTAATCTGTAGTCTGTGAGTTAATGTATGATTGACTCAGAGCAAGGGATATTTTCTTTCAATTACCTTTTCCCGGATAGGTAGTCTTGAATATGGGATAATTTCTTTCCAGTTCCTACCATGGCCACCTTTCTGGAACTGCCTTTCAGTTTGGTAATGTAGGAGACCCTGATGGTTTCCCTACAGTCTATACATGGTTTTCTTCTATTTCTTCTTACTTAATCTCTTGCTTTAATAATCTTTCTCTTGTAACTGCACCTGCTGTGTGGTGGTGAGAGCAGCAAAGAAGGCCCACTTCTTTGCCTCCATTGCATACTCAAGTAGCTGCCCAGTGGAGCTTTTTCATATTGTCAGGGCTCTGTTAACATCCAGGAAATGGAGTCTTAGACCCTTTGGAAGCCCACTGTGAATTGTTTGAAAGGCACTTTGAGGGTAAAGTTGCTTGCCTCAATAGCAATCTTGATGCTCCATCTACATCTACTGTAGTCCCCAGTGAGGTGTTTAGAGCAATATCTGCTGCAACTTCTTGGGATCAGTTTCAGTTGATGCAGCCTTATGATGTGGACAAGGTGCTTGTGACGATGCGGCCAGCAATGTGTCCTCTTGACCCTTGCCCTTCTTGGCTTATTAAAGTTTGCCGAGGATGTATGACCAAGTGGATCCAGGGTGTGGTCAACACATCTTTGTGAGAGGGAGTGATCCCAGCCACCCTGAAAGAGGTGGTGATCCGACCATGCTGATAACTACCGCCCAGTCACAATTTATACTCCCCTTTTAGGTAAAGTGATTGAGAGGGTTCTGGTGCAGCAATTGCAAGTACTCTTGGATGAAACAGATTCTCTTGACCCATTCCAATCTGGGTTCAGGCCTGGTTGTGGGACTCTATCAGCCTTGGTCGTCCTGATGGATGACTTTGATCAGGAGGACAGGGGCAATGTGACCATGTTATTCTTCCTTGATCTCTCTTTTGATACCATTGTCCACGGTATCTTTCTGAGCTAACATGGTGAGATGGGTTCTGCTCCTATCTCCAGGGTCATTTTCAGAGAATGGCATTAGGTGATTGTCTTTTGACCTCCTGGCAGTTGTGCTGTGGGGTGCCGTAATGTATCATCTTGTCCCCAATGCTGTTTAACATCTATATGAAGCCCTTGAGAGTGGTCATCAGGAGATTTGGGGCAAGGTGTCAGCAGTATGCTGATGATACCCAGCTCTATTTCTCTGTGACATCTGAATTGGGAGAGGCTGTGCAAGCCCTGGACCTGTGGCTGGAATCTGTAATGGGCAGAATGAGGCTGCGTTTGAGGTTGGTCTGGAAGCTGCAGCTTGTGCAAAATGCAGCAGCGAGACTGCTCACTGGGGCAGGATATCATCAATATGTTACCCTGCTGCTAAAATAATTGCACTGGATGCCCATTAGCTACTGGGCCAAGTACAAGGTTCTAGTTTTGGTATACAAAGTCAGGCAGAAAACTGAGTCGGAATCCTAGCAAGAATGAGGGGCTGTGGGTTGGTGGTTCCCAAGTTTGGATAATTGGTCAATTGCCTGTTTTGGATGGGGTCATACTCTCTCTGAAAGAGCAAGTTCATAGTCTGGGGGTGCTCCTGGATCCATCTTTGTCATTAGAGGCCCAGGTGACCTCAGTGGCTAGGAGTGCCTTTTCCAACTTCAGCTGGTAAGACAGGTGCAGCCATTTCTGGATGTGGATGGCCTGACCTCTGTCGTCCATGCACTGGTAACCTCCAGGCTCGATTACTGTAATGTGCTCTATGTGGGACTGCCTTTGAGGTTGGTCCGGAAGCTGCAGCTGGTGCCAAATGTAGCAGCGAGACTGCTCGCTGGGGCAGGGTATCATCAATATGTTACCCTACTGCTGAAATAATTGCACCGGATGCCCATTAGCTGCTGGGCCAAGTACAAGGCAGATGAGGGCCTCCTGCAAATGCCATCTTATCAGGAGGTCCGTTCTGCACAACATAGGAAGCAGACCTTTAGTGTTGTGGCATACGTGACACTTTACAATTTCCTCCCCTTAAATATTAGACAGGTGCCATTCCTGTTACGTTTTCGGCACCTTTGACACTGAAGACCTTCCTCTTTCAAAAAACCTTTTAAGTAGGGACCTTACCCCAGTCTGTGTCTGTGCTGGAATAGTTTTTAAAGATGTTTTTAAAGTTGTTTTTTAAATGATGTTTTGTTTTAATATGTTTTTAAAAGCATACCCTCTGCTGAGTTCTTAGTTGTCATATATCTGTTACTTTGTTTTGAGAATATTGTAAACATGCCAAATTTAATATTGTTGAGTATGTATAGCTATATCCAAAACTATGGCAGCCATATATATAGTAGTCATTTTTTATTTAGTTGGATGTGTTCAGTACATGTGCTATGTATTTTTATTGGATTCACCACAGTATGAGTTATTCTGCCTAGCAGTTTCCGCATTGTTAGACTTCTTTACATTAAAAGGTAAACAGAAGTTCTAGCAGTTAGGGTGTGGAGCCAAACTGCCAAATTTTGATTGTGTGTTAACACTTTATTTTCAATGGATAATAAAAGGATCCTTGCTTTACAAGTTTTAGCCAACTGTTGGGAGTTTTACGTGTGCGCTAGCATGAATAAACTTGCCTGTACATCTTTCTCCCCCCCCTCCCCCAATACACACAAGCTACACACAGTATGGTGACTTGGCTTTTCTGTACATTGAAACAACTATACTTTATTCAGGTCTTTTTAACTCCAGTTTAAGAGTTTAAGAAAGACTACCTAAATGCAAAACACTTCTCTCAGGCCTTTTTTTAGGCTGTTGGGGGATATTTCTTCTGTTTAACTATTACTGGGCACTGCCAAAATACAAAGCATTGACTTCACACTTTCACCTAACGTTATGTTTGAGAAAAGTATTAATATCAGTTTTATTCCACTGCTTTGGTTTTTGTGCACAAAACTCTACTTGTTATATTCTTTAATGCCTAACGGTATATTTGGGCACAGTTCAGATGTCAGTGCTACTTACAGATAGTTTCACGCAGATACCATTGCTGAGCTGTGGTATATGTATATCAGATGGATAGTCAACTTCACTTAACTATGAGTTGATTTAATCTGTTTATTTTTCAGATGGGAAAATATGTGACCATGTTATGGTTTAACATTATTTTCAGACTTTCAGTAATGGAGCAAAGTTCATAACAGTTTGAGTAAACAATCCAATTACTCAAGATTGTAAAGTAGGCTGTGCAAAATCTTTTCTAGAGTATATAATCTAAATGTACTGGTTAATAGCTCATTTAGGATTGATCTGCTCATCTACCTACTCATTATTCAAATGTAAAGCCATTTGAAAGCAATACTTGTAAATTTTGCTACTGGACATTTTATAGCTATTTTTACTTCCACATCAATTCAGTAAAATAGTTTGCAACATTCACAGAAGGCTTTCTTGCCTTTTTTTGAGGATTGAAAGTAGATTTAGCTCATGCATACACTTGTGACAATAAGTTTCAAATCACTGTTCAGTACAGGTGCTTTTAACATGTTACAGTGGCTAAGTGAATAGTGCAGCTGGTGAGAAATTGTTTAGTCTAAATGCTGGACTTTCATGCAAGGATTTCCTTGTGCTGAAAACTTCTTGTTTGGTTCTTTTCCCCCTCTGGCTGCTTTTCCCATTGCACAACGCTGTGAAGATCAGTCATAGAAGGTGGACTTCAAAGAAGCATCACAATGATGCAGATAAGCAAGAGGCATATTAAGATAAGACAAAAATTTACAAAGAGCTCTTGAAGCCTTTGGCGCGTTTGTGGGTTCACTTCAATGGTTGAAGCTCTCCTTATAGCAGAGCGGGTTATGTACTGGACCTTCTCCATGGCAACAGGGAAGTAGAATTTTAGGAAAATAGAGCAGATTTTTAAGAAGCAGTGGTTTTCAAGGACAGTAAAAAGTGTTTGATATCTTCTTTGTTTTGTTTTAAGAGTCTTTGTGGAGCTAGGAAAAGCAGGAAAGTGAAGTGTTAGAAATACAGCAAACAGTGCTTTGATCAGTGCAAGTGTAGATTATTTCAGAATGAACAAAATGCTTGAAACAAACACGTGAGATTTCTTTACTGTGGGAGACATTTTTTTACAGTGAAAACAAATATTATTAAGATTAAATATGTCTTGCAGTAATATTATACTGTATATGATACTGAAAAGAGCTGTTTGCAGTAGGTTTACCATGTGCTCTTATGGTAAAAACCATAACATTTTGAAGGAGAGAGTCATGCTTTCATACATGTCTAGAATCTAGCTCCTCGGTACTCCTTCAGCACTTGTTTGCAGATCATCAGTAGCAGTGGACGTGCTGCAAACACATCAGTATCTTGTAAAGCAGGCCTTAGAGATGTGGCTCATTTGCTATACCGGTTGTGACTTGTAACCCATCAAGTTCAATGTAGCCCACCAACCATGTATGGTGGTTCATTAGGGACTTGTTAAGCCTCCTATTTTTTATGCCTGCCAAAGACTGCAAAAACAGGGAGGTTGTCTTTTGAAATATACAGCTGGTGGGCTGTATTCACCTTGGGTCATATTGTGAAGGAATGTTTTATCTAAATACACTCCACAATCTCAGCTTGAATTTCTATTACTTCTTAGCTCTGTTTGATTCTATATAAATGAAGGGCAATGGACCATTAGCCATTAAAATATTTGCCGGAAACTACATTCAATACCCCCCCTTTTTTTTGGTTTACATTTGTCAAGTGTAGGTTCTTTTTTAAAAAAAGACTTCTCAAGGGACCTTGTAAAAATGGTATTCCTTCTTCTAGCCAAATATGGACTCAGTTATGCTAAAGTGTTTATCCTGCTCCGAGCAAGCTATAGTGAATACTAACAGATTTGTATTAAACACATTTGTTAAATGTGGTGTGGCACTTCACAGACATGCCTCATGGGCTCCTACTGGGAGAAAGGGTAGGATATAAATCTAATAAAATAATAAATAAAATAACTAGTTGATGGAAATAGTTATCAGTCTTTTGCTATTATGAATAAAAGCACACATACCCCTCTCCTGCATATAATATTTTAAGATGAAACTACAGTAGGGCCCCGCTTTTTGGCGTTCCATTAATACAGCACCAGCGGGGTGATCAGCTGGAGGGGGCTGGAGCTCCCCGCACTCCAGCTGATTGCGCCGGAGGAGGGAAAGATCAGCTGTAGCTCACTACAGCCGATCTTCTCTTCTGGCGCGATCAGACTCCCGCTCGAGCTGATTGCGCCCGAGAAAGGGAAGATCAGTTGTAGCATGCTACAGCTGATGTTATCCTCCTCGGGGGCGGTCAGACTCGCGCACTCCAGCTGATCGTGCCCGAGGAGGGAAAGATCAGCTGTAGGTTGTAACAGCCGATCTTCTCCGCTTCTGGCGCAATCAGACTCCCACTCGAACTGATTGCACCCGAGGAGGGGAAGGTCTGATCTTCTCCTCCTCTGGTGCGATCAGCGGGTTAGTTTCCAGACCCCCCCACTACAGCTGATCCGCTTTTCGGCGGTTTTTGCTTTCCGGCGGGGGTCTGGAACCTAACCTGTCGTATGAGTGGGGCCCTACTGTATTTTATGAAACTCTCCACACTCTCTGGAAGGGTCAGCAACATACTTGTTGATAGAATAGAATTTTTGGCAAGCTAGGCAGTTGCTTTTCTGTCGTTAAGAACTTGCATTTGTCAGTGTGAAGGCTTTTCAAAGAGTTAAGACTTAGTAATTAATTGTAACATAAAAGCAAACAGCCTTGATCTTGTTTCACTGCAATACATACAGCTTTCATGAATACTGTTGCTTGTAACTATTGCTCTTGACATTGAACGGGGAAAACCTTGGAAACACATTAGGATTCTTTCTTTTGTATCTGTGTACACGAGCTGAAAAGATCTTTTGAAGAACAGCATATTATTTATTTCATTGTTTTCTAAATAAACTTATTTTAACAAAATAGTTAGTGTTATTTCATTAGCCCACTAGAGGTCATTGGTCTACTACTAATATTCCTCTCTTGAAAGTTCATGCAAGAGAAAGAGATTGAAATGATGGGGAGACCATTAATATCACATATTTTTTGAAGAACAAGTCTATTCTGCCAGCAGTCAGTCTCTATTACCTCTCTCTCATGCTGCAACATTTTACTGACAACTGATGGCAGCAGTTAATTTCCGTACTAGAGCAGAGATTTATCTTATCCCACTTAAATCAGTTTTGGGATTCAGTTAAGAGGCTGGTGGCAGATCTGCACCTTATTATCTTATAATGAGCATTGTCAGGGATTGGGTATAATGAACAGCTAACAAAAAGGAGAATAAAAGCTAAATTAAATAGAAGTAGTGTGAACGTATTTTTGGGGAAAAGGATTTGGGTTGTTGAGAAAGGGCAGCAAACAACAGTATGGAAAAATGAGGGACAGCAGTGATAAGAGTGATAATAGGACCTGAGAAAAGAAATGAGAAAAGGGATGAACACGTATTAGAAGTGGATGAAGATTCTAGGGGGGAAAGTGAGATGAGACAGTAAGAGAAACAGAAGCTGAATTATAGAATGTTTATAGAATGGATCAGGAAAAAGGGTATATTTTCAGTCACAGAGAAAAGGCTCATTGTGATCTTATCTCTCCTGACATACTAAAAGTAAAACAAAAAAGTTTAATTAGCCTGTAAATCAAGGAAGAGAACATAGGGCAACTAAAATGTGTCTTGAGACTCTTCTCCTCCATTTACTGTAAGTTTAAAAAAACACAAACACCAGCTTTTCATAATTAAATAAAATAAGCATTCTTCATTACTATCTTATGCCTTTCCCCTCCACATAAGAACATACAGTGAAATGGATTAAGTTTTGCTGTTTCAGTTGATGGAAGAAGTAAGCATCTAAGGTTGCAATCCAGTACACACTTACCTGGGAGTAAGCCCCATTGAACCCAATGGAGCCTACTTCTGAGTAAACATGTACTGGATTGCAGCCAAACTCACCCATTTTTAATAAAATATAGGTTGCTATTATAATTTTTTTATTTTTTTAAGTGTGATAATAGCACAACACACTGGATACTTTTATGTTCACAATTCAGTATAAGTGGGGTATTTACATTTATGCTAACATTTGCAGAACACTCTGAGACCTTTCCCTAATCCATTACCTGTGTCTGAGATGATGTAACAGAATTTGCTGTGGTGCTGTTTCGTTGTGTTTCTAAAGGCATGTTGTGGCCAAAAAAGAAAAATGCAACTGATAGCTTTGAAAAAAAGTCTATAATAGAAATTAGGTAGTACCCGGCATATGCTGGGGGGTAAAGAAAGGCCGGGGAAGGAACTGGAAATCCCACCCCATATATACGGTCTGCCTTATAAATGTCGCAAGATGTCACGCTAAGAGTCGGAAACACACTATAAGTGCTGGGACACCTTTACCTTAATTTCTTGTAGAAAATCAGGTACTCTAAGAATAGGAAGATCTAGGACTGTTCTGTTTCTATCAATATATGAATAAATGCCTGTAGTAATATATTTCTATTATTTATTTAATTTATTATTTGATTTATATCCCGCCATTCCTCCCGGCAGGAGCCCGGGAGACCTATTACAAGGTCCAAAAGCAATTCTGAGTATGCAAAATGGGTGGATTTACCATGGTAGAAAATCTTCAGTCAATACCTGGAACTTAATCAAATAGTAACAGCTTTCTAGTGAAAATACAACTTTCATCTAGAAATAAGGTTAATTCTTTGTCGATGCAATAAAAATACCTTTAATTTTTGCTAACACTTTTACATGGGAATGAATCCCATTGAACATAGTGGCACTTCCTTCCAAGTAAACATGTATGGGGCTGCATTTTGAATTGAAATTATGGGTAGATAGAAATAGAAAAACTGATAAAGTAAATCTGGCCTTCAGTTGTATAAATAGTTTTGTCCTCTCTCAAATGATAAAATGAATGTTGATTTTATTTGCTTCTGTTTATGCTCTTGGTATGTGTGTTTATAATTATGTATTGGATCCAGATTTAGTCATGCTTAGAGTAGACCCATTGAAATGATGACTAACTTGAGTCCTGTTGATTTTGACAGTTCTGTTCAAAGCATGTCAATGGGTTGGATCCAACTAAGTCATACTTGAAGTTGACCCATTGAAATCAATGGATGTGATTCACTTAAGTCCATTGATTTCAGTGGTCCTGTTCAGAGTATGAATTAGTTGGCTCCAACCCTATCTTTATAATTAGGTTTGTGTTTTTAATCAAACACTTTAATGGTTGAAAATACTGTTATTGATAAATTTACATTGTCAGTAATATCTGGAGCCTAGTTGAAATAAACACCTTGTTAATGACACTGGCTGTAATCATGCACAAGATTAGAAGTTCTTAAATCTAATTTTTTTTTACTGGGATTTAAGTGACCTAACTCTACAGGATTGCAGCCACTGGTTAGGATCCAAAGAAACCAGGCTGCTAGATCTGTGCCCAACAGGTTTTTGGACTTGTGTTTCGTGAATAGCAGCAGCCTTCTATGCCACATGACAAACCATTTTTCCCATGATGGGACTTTGAAAAGCATTCAGGTATTGGGTCTGATGTTCAAGGAAGTGGGGGATCAAACCTCTCACTGGGCATGCAGGAGCCCTTGGGCTTCCCTAAGTTACGCTCTTGCTGCAGGTGATATTTATATGAAATATATTGGATTCTGCTTGCTTGGCTGTGGTAAAAAATGCATGTGCAAGATTCCATATTCAAACTAAAATTGTTTAGTTGAAATATAAGTGCAACAAATAAGTAAGATACTTTTAAAGAAAAACATTTGAATAGAATATTGAAAATGGATAACTTTAGGTAATAACTAATACAAAATGATAACTTTTTCAATAGAAAATTGAGAGTCTAGAAGAGAAGGGAAAATAACATTTCTGATGTGAATGTAGTATCATTTAATTTGTCCTTCAAAAAGAACTAAAATATAGCTGATTTCTTCCATCATGGTTCCCCTCGTCCCCAGGGACACTCAAAATACAAATGCTTTGATGTACCTGTATTTATTATCAAACAAACCTAAAACGATGCAGAAGGCAAGCAGTATTGGAGTTCTATATCAAGCTAATGTTTCTCAACAAAGGCTGCAGATTTTTTTCCCCCTAGTAGTATAGTTAATTTAGGAAACACAACCTCTGATATATTGTAATAAGAGCATATTCCCTTACCTCAACATCCAGTGATTACAGAAATACGTGATGAAATGCTCTGGGAAACTATAAAGCGTTCTCACCGAGTTTGTGGGAACAACTGAAGTTGGTGGAGGGAAAAAATAACAAAAGTTTCATAGGCAGGGCTCATGATGTCATCCAGGAATTTAACTCTGTCGATTGGTTATAGAAGGAGCTTTGTGAGAACAGGGGCATTGCACAGCTTAGATCATTTTATAGAGCAGTGATGTTTAGTACTTGAGCTATAAGGAAAAGGGGAGAGAGTAAAAAGGACTCTGCTTGTCTACAAAGTGAAGAAACTGAGCAGAGACATGTGAATTCAGTTAATTACATAGCGTATAGACATCACTTTTCTTTGGCAAAATCTTTCACTATTGCCCAACTGCACTTACTGTTTTTAGTAACTGTTCTATAAAACTATATATAAAATAAAAAACTGAAATACATGTTCTCCTTTTGCACATACTGATTAATATTCAGGATCAATTTTTCCAGTGATCAGGACTGTAGTCCATAGACAGATGCAGTTATTAGCTCTACATGCTTACTGTGGCTTTGGTCTAAACAAGTATCTCTCACATGCCACATGCTGCTTGAAATTCTGAGTTTCAAAATAGTTTGTGATAGGGAAGGGGCATCTGCTGTTGAAAGGGTTTCTGTGTATGAGAGGAAATCAAAATTTCCTCTTGTGGTATGCTTAGAGTAAGTCTTTGGGTTGTGGTCTAGATAATTTGTCTATTTATGCTGAAAAGTAGATATGGTAGCCTGTTCGTTGTGTACACTTCTGACTTAAAAGAGCTCAAGAAACTTCATTAATGTGGGGTGAATTTCTGAAATTATTGGCAAAATACTTTTCATAAGACACATGGAATCACTTCTTAACTTAATGTAAGTGATTTTGTTTTCTTACATATCACGAAGCGTGTATCAGATTAGCATTTTTAGGAGTGACGCAAATAGCACTTTTTAACAGCAGTGTAGTTGCTATTGTTGGGGTGATAAATCTAGGCCTTCAAGAAAAATGAATTTGTAGTTTAAATTTTTTTTTTGTCTTTTGCAGATAAGATACCCTTTTATTTTACCACATGTGACTACAAATGACATCATTTTCGTATGGATAGAATGTAAGCTGTTGAAAGTTGCATCTTGAGTTTCATTTAGCGCATTTGTTTTAACAGTGACATTTTAATGGTTAGATATGCAATTACATTGTACAGATTAATTTAGAAAAGATATTTTGTTATTGAATGGCAACTGTATTAATATTTATGCACCATTCTTCCATAAATAGAAGAAATGCTCTTTAATTTTTCCCCTGTACATTTGAGTATTTTTAATGACACATCTACACTGGATGGCCGATATAGTTGTTTGGTTACATTGGGCTCCGGTGCTTTGCAAATAGGTTGAGCCTGCTTTATTATGCTTACATGTTGGCTCCTGGCATCAGCACACCAGAAGTCATAAGTTAGCCCTAGTGTAAGAATCATTGTTATATAAGGTATAAAGGGCTTTTTGTATTCTTATAATTCTTATTAAAAAAAAAAGACATTAATGGCTGCCATAGACTGCTTTAGACCGATGGTCCTTGTGGTGAACATTAGAAGCAACTTCCTGGAGATTCTGGTATTTCCTTTGAGTTCATTTTACAGGAGATGTCAGGGATTAATAATCATAAGCATCTAAAGAATGTGCTCGACCACAAGTTGTGATGGCACCTCCTCTTATTTGCTTGTACAGTGTCTGATAGGATTGGACTCCAGATAATTCTCCACGCCCACCCCAAATTTCTGTACCTAAAACAATCTAACAATGCTAGAAGCTTGCAGCCAAAGAGATGATTATTTTACACCAATTTGTGAATTTTTGCTCTTCCACCCCATTTGCCTTTTTACTCTTGCTTCTCTCTTAGTAATGCCAGGTCATCCTGCTATTCCTTGCAGGTCTCCTGTCTACATAACTCTGAAAAGTGTAGTAGTCCTCCCAAGGTTTTATATCTGGAAACCCTGTGGTCCTTTAGCTGCTTACCCCTACCTAGGTTTCCAAAAGCTCCCCTTTCTGTTCAGTTCTTTTCCGTCAACAGCTTATAGTCACTCAACCCCTGCTGTACCTAGTCTCTGTGTAAGGTTGGTGTACTTTTTTCTGGGACTGTGTTTTCCTCAACTCAATGTTACTTCCTTATTCTTGTGTGCTTGCGTATATCTATACTTTCTTTTGTTACCTTGACACTTGACCACCACCTGCTGTCCTGGCATTTCAGCTGCACCAACAGTACTCACCCTCTCCATAGATCCTCTTTTCTCATTTCATTTGTCTTCATTGCCCATTTTCTCAGGTGCTTGTTTCTATCACCTACTGTTCCCTTGCTTCATGAGCAAACTGCCTACTCACCTTCCTTAATCTTTCCTGTGGTGGGATTCCTTTGCCCTCAGCTTCCTTATCTCCTGGAATCTCATCCCACTTTCTAGCCCTCAGTGTCCCTATGTTGCTCCCATAGCCACACTATTCTTAGGGCTAATGTGAGGTTTTAATTCCAGCTCTGTTAAGCCAGTTTTTTATATGTAGAATTAGAATATTTGTGAACTTTCCTTTGACATCACACCTGTTTATCCAATCTTAGTCAGAAGCTTTGTCACCAGATCATGGAATTTTATGTTTTATCTAGACATAATTCCTTAAGTGGCATGCAAATAAATGTGACCCATCCATCCCTGCATTTAATATTTGTATGTTTTGTGTAACTTCTATTATGTATGTGTCCACATCTGTGAAGAGACGGAAAAAATTTGAAGGACCTTCTGAGCATGTCAGTCATGTACAGAGAAAATAATACACTTATTTAATTCCTAAAATGCATGAGAAAAATCTGAACATAATGGATGACTTGTAATATTAGTACATATAAAAGTAGTTCATATGTTTAAACTTTGGACTGACTTTCATTTTCTTCAGAGGACAAAAATGTGCAGCTGCTGCTTACATGACCTTAAATGGAAATTATCTGGGCTTTCTCCAGAGGGATTATGAACCTACTACTAGAGCATATTTCCCTTTATTTGTTTATAGAGATCTGGTAAAAAAAAAATTGGGGGTCATACCTAAGGAGAGAGTTGTTTTATACTTTGTTGTTGCAGATTATTGGCTTTTTTTAAAAAAAATGTACACACGAAATAATTCTGACATTTCATATACTTGTTTCTAAAACTGCAGGTGTATCTCTGTTTATACTGTAAACAGATATTCATCTGTATGAAGTGCTTAACAGCCTGATCTTAGAAGCAACAGAACCCCCCAAATGCCTATTTAGGACAGGATTGAAGGACTGTGAGCAAGCATGATGTCCTCCGGACTTGGCTAGGGCGATATGCTAGCATTATTGCCGTTAGTTTCTCACTGCATGCCTAGGAACTTCCTTTCTCACCAGGGTGCCAAAAATATTTTAAACCATGATTGAGGCACTCTGTTGGTACAAACCTATGTGCATGTGGGCCATGTCTTAGTAGTAGAGTGTGACCCAGATTCAATTGCTGGCATCTCCAGTTTTAAAGGATCTCTTAATAGCATGACTTGAAAAAGTATTCTGTCTGAGACCATGGGGAGTTATTACCAGTCACAGCAGACAATGAGATAGGTGGACCATTGGGTCGAACCCAGCCTTGTACTTAAGTACTAACCTGGTAGCCATAGGCAAGAAGGAATTGCTAGCAGGCATGTGCATGGAATTCCATGCAGGCAAGTGGGTGGACTGGTGGAGGAGAGATGGAGTGATCCATTCATCCTGTTTATCCAACATAGAAATGCAGCAGGTTGTTGCAAGAGGGATGGAGCTCCGCATACCTCTTCGGCCAGACTCAGCAGGCTATTGTTTTATTTTATTTTATTTTATTTTATTTTTTTGGTAAGTTAGCAACTTTTGTGGACTTAATTACAAGGCTGGGCTAAATCAACATAAGAGAGTCTCATATGTTTATAAATGTATTTATTGTTGGATTGCAACTCACATGCAGTACAGTAAGGAGGACCTGGCCTACATGCCTGTAATGAGAACATGTATTTGCACAAATTAGATCTCTGACCCAAAGCCAAGTATCATAGTGATATTGTGTACAATCACTCTTCAGAAGAGAGGCAGTTATAAAGCTTTTCCTTTCCTTTCCTCTTCTTCCTCCTTTTTTATTTTTTTGGAATTGGATTTTTAAATATATCTTGATTATCTTGTTTGATTCTGTGTCATTTTTTTAGACTTGCCCTCTTGGTAGACCCATATCATTTTTAAAGTTGTTTTTCTTATTAAAAACAATTTATTGCTTTAGAAAAAGGAAACTAAGTCTGCCTTTGAAGACTGTTCGGAAACTTAAACTAGTACAAAGAGCTGCAGCCAGAGTGCTAACTGGGGCTGGTTATAGGGACCATACGACTCCCTTGTTACAACAGATCCACTGGCTGCCAGTTCGTTTCCGGTTACAATTCAAAGTGCTGGTTTTGACCTATAAAGCTCTACACAGCTTAGGTCCAGGCTATTTGTCAGACCGTATCTCCCTATATGAGCCTGCCCGGGCCCTGAGATCTTCAGGAGAGGTCCTTCTCTCAGTCCCAACACCTTCGCAAGTGTGTTTGGTGGAGACACAAGATAGGGCCTTTTCGGTGGCTGCCCCTAGGTTCTGGAACTCCCTTCCTAGGGAGGTACGAATGGCCCCTTCCTTGTTATCCTTTCATCAGCAGACAAAGACTTTTTTATACCGACAGGCTTTTAGTATAGAAGGTATTTAAGATAGGACTCTATAAGGTCGATTGTATTGTCCCATGGTATTACCTGTATTATTTTAAATTGTGTTTTTTTTGTATTTTAGTTGTATGCTTCATGGTTTTAATGTCGTGAATAGTTTAATTGTATTTTAATTGTATATTTTTGTATGCTTTTAACCATATGTAGTTTTTATTTGTAAGCCGCCCTGAGTTCCAGCTTTGGGAAAAGGGCGGGGTAAAAATAAAGATTCATTCATTCACTATTCACTGGGAACAAAACCAGAAAGTTTGCTTGACTAATAACAAATAAGACCAACTTTAGAATGTTAGCATAGAGTATGAGAATGCTGTTTTCTGTTTTGAGAGTTCTTTCTTTGCTGCACCCTAGTCTGGTTCTAAAGGGAGATGAAGGATGATGTGGTGGACAACATATTATATCTGCACAAAATAAAAAGATTTGTATTCTCTCTGTTGTGGAGTTGGAAGTATGCATTGTGGACTGATTGCAATGCCAGCACTTTTTCAACCACAATGATAATGGGAAATGCTGCTAATTGTACTCATGGACAAATAAAAAAGTGAAAATAGGCAGACAGGAGTGAATGGATGAGGATCTTCAGAGCTGCTGGCATAGATAAAATGTATTGCAAAAGAGGCCCTAACGATTGTGAACATTATTACAGGACCCCCGCCATAAAGTGGAAATTGCCGTAAAGTGGAACCCCATTGAGTATAATGGGGCGCGTTGCGTGAAAATGACGCAAAAATGACGCAAAATGCTGCAAAAGCGGCTTTAATATGGGGAATGAAAGCCGCCGCATTAGCAGAACGCCGGGGAGTGGGGCCCTACTGTACTGGTATTTAATAAGGTAAAATGAAAACAAGTATCTGCACTGTTCGTGGTGTCATATACAGCAAAATAGTTTTAAGATCGTATAGAAAACACTAACATATTTCAAGCCCTCAGCATCACCATGAAGATTTTTTTTCTTCCTCTTGGTATTCTATAGCCTTTAAAGCAGTATAGAGTCATGGACACGTCAAACTGGCTTTAATGTTAAGAAGGCTATGAATCCTCTTCTTTGGCCTGTTTGGAATGCTTATAGAAATAAAGCTAAAAGCTAGGTTGTTAGGTTGGACCTTACAGTGTGAATGCATAATCATTTCTTCCTTCCATGTATCTTGTTTCTTCAGAAAACATTACTTATTTGGCATAAACAGCATCAGCTGATGTGCTAAGAGTCTTGTAACTCTGTGGCTGTGCTGAGTGTTTTTCTGATAAACTTTTCCAAGAAGCATTGAGATTAGCTGTGTTCTTTGACATGTTATGAGTGCTGGATGAACGCATACGCAAAGGCATATGAAGGAGAGATAAAAGGCTGAAAGGCCAGTAGAGGTACTGTTCCAGTAAGCAAGAATTCTGGAACTGGATTATCTCCAGCAATTATAGACTAGAGGCCAAAGATTGCATTTGTCACTCAAGCTGTTATGGTTTTTCAACTGTGGTTTACATTTCTGCCAGGAGGGCATTCTTTCTCTGTACACAGAATTTACTGTACTGATTTAGAATAGAGGCTTTCAAGGCTTAAGCAGCAACTGGTCTGAATCTCCCCAGTGAATCAGTAGGCACAATTCACTCTTTCCCACTGGTCTGCCTAGACTTGTGTCTGGAGAAAGAGGGAAATTAATGAACGCATAGGGCTATAGACAATAATAGCTTGTGAGGGTATTATAATGGTCAGCTGCAGCTGAGCAGTGGCCAATGGGAAGAGAGACTCCATGCCTTTACTGGTGCATGTTGTGAGGCAGTGGAGGCAAGGGGCAGTTAGAAGCACTCAGCATGGTATAAGGTAGCCCCATCTACCTCTACCTCTGCCACCTCTTAACACTAATAGGTTTGTGGGGTCACTCTCCCTCTCCTTTACTGTGTTTCTCAGTGGTGATGAATGAATACTGTACCCTTCTCCTTCCCTTATAAGCCAAGCTATCAATGAGTATAAATCCATGTGGCCTCAACAGAAAGAATTCTGGACAAGCAACAAAAAATAACACCAGCCCCACATTCATAAATATGGATTGGCTGTTAGGTTTTTGATAATATCAGCCAATCAGCACAAACAAAGGCATATACCCAGTTAATTTAAATGAGATAAAAGGAGAGATGGGTGTCCATAATTTGTCTCTTTCCTTTTTTCTGTTTTAAGAAAAGGCTCATGCTTATGTTGGTAGTTATTTGACTTTTGGTAGGAAAGGCCTGGTTCACACATGATTTCCTTGGTTTAAAAAGACTGGAGAAGGTGTCTAAACATTTTACTTGGAGCCAGTATCATCAAAATATTGGTCCATATTAAACACATGATACAGATATGATACAGTAGGTTCCGTTCTGGACCCCCGCCGTAAAGCGGAACCCCATTGACTTTAATGGGGCGCGTCACACCAAAATGCCGCAAAAGTGGCTTTAAAAGAGGGAAGGAAAGCCACCGCATTAGCGGAACGCCGGGAAGCGGGGCCCTACTGTACTTCATTGTACAGGGGGCTGTTTATAATGGCAGCTTTATATCAATTTTCAGTGCCTCATTTGATGCATATAAGTAAATGTGTAGACCTCATAGCAGGGCTGCACAATATGTGAGCCACCAAGAGGTACACAGCCCACCAGCCAAGTATGGTATTTACCCAGAGTCTCAGTAAACTTCCTATATTTGTTGCCTGTATAATACTACAGAAATTATGGCTAGGCTGCATTTAGCTTTGTGGATCACAGATGGTATCGGCCTGTTCTATGTAGTGAAGTATAAAACTGGCTCTGAAGGAATAATGATAGTGATTTTTTTGTTAATGACTATAAACAATTCATAAGACACAATAGCTACTCATGAAACTCTTGTTAACCATAATAGGTGGTAGGAACTCTTTGTGCCTATTTGTTTGTTGATAAAGAAACCCCATAGCTGTTGTCCCATCTCCTATTAAATACAGGGTGGAATCCACCAAAATTAGTAACTATAAGTCCCACTGATTTTCATGAAAGATTTAGGTACATTCTTAAATCTCTTCCATTGAAATCAGTGAAATTTCATAACAGTACATAGCTTTGGCTTGATTGTACAAATAGAAGTTAGTCCCATAATGTTTTCTGGAAGGTACAGCCTACTCTCTGGGAAGTATGCATAAGATTACATCCTTTATGACATGTACTTTCTGCCATATTTAATAACAAGCAAAATGCTAAAAAAAATCTGACAGTGTAATCCTAATACATGTCTACTTGAAAATAAGCCCCATTGATTTCAATGAGATTTAAGTGCTAGGTAAATGTGCATAGGGTTATAGTCTGAGTGTTTAATTTAGGGTCATAGTGTTGTGGAGAATCATCCTTTCTATCTAAAACAACATAGATTCTCTCCCACTTTTCTTGCAAAATGGAGGAAATTGGTGATGCTCATTTCAATAAATAGTCATTTGAATGAGAACTATGTTGAGCAATACAATATTCCTCTTGGTTTATTATAAAGACCGATATAAAGGAATTCTGGTGTTTGCGTCTTCTGCAGAATTTCTTTGTGTTGGCATATCCGAGAGGTCTTAGATATAAATAGTAATAAATAAATGTACACTGGAGAATCAAGTGAAATTTTGGAAACTTCAGAATTAACTGCTGATTTTTCCAGGCAGAATCTAGGAGGCAGTATGGAATGACAGGTTTAGCAGTGAGTGCTAATTCTTGTGCTCCTTTGTAGACTGCTTCAGCCTGTTGTATCTGGTGCCAGCAAACATTCTTATGCTTTAGTTTATCTCGCATGTTAGGAGCTTTCCGTATGCATGATTATAGGAAAAAATTCATGTACATCAGGAGTGGCTAACCTATGGCCCTCCAAATATTGTTGGACTACAGCTCAAATCATCCCTGATATTTGACCATGCCTATTGGGATTGATGGGAGTTGGAGTCTAGCAACATCTAGAGGCCATAGTTTAGCCACTTCTGATCTAGACCATACATACTTGTTGCACCATGCACATGTAAATGAGGAGTGCAGTTTCATGAATCCTCATCCATGTCTAGAAACATGCATACATATAAAATGAAAAAGGCACTGCAGGCATCCCGCTATAGAAAATCTGTGCATGGCATAGTCACTTTGAACAAGTTGCATGTTTTCTCATGTTCACCATTGTATTTTCATGTATTTTCATTAATGGGCACAACTTCTACTCACACAAGGCAGTCTTAGAACTCCTGTAAAGATGGTAGATACATGTTTTCCTCAGATGGCCTTTATCAAGCTGCTGACTTTTAAAAGTCAAGTGTCATATCAAGTACCCTTTATAGTGTCAAGTGGCAGAGGTTCATTTTCTGGAATGGAGCCAAATGGTTAAACACTTTAACTTTTTTCTCCACAATATATTGCTTGGCAATCTTTCCATTTTCTTCATGGGCTTCTTGCAGTTACAAGAAATATAGAGCATAAGAAGTTCCTTGCTTTACCAGATGGTAGTAGCCACACTGGTAGCATGGTTCCTTCCCCTTGTGAGTGGCTGGGTTTGCTATGTACCAGTCCTGCTAGGTTCTTGGAAAACACTTCATTTGGCCATCAGAGTGCTCCACATACGTAAACTAGCATCAGGACTCCATTATATTTTCCTGGCTGTCCAAGAAAAGGACACCAACATATTCTGTTGTTGTTATTGAATTTGTGGTGGGCATGTGGTTTTTGTTTTCAAAGCCAGGAGATCTTTTTTATACTTTGGTTAGATCATTCAGTCCTACTCTTTAAATGACTTCTACAATCTGAGGAAGCAGTCATAGTTATATAGCCATGGCCAGCTATATGCTATAGCCAGCATGTTTGTTTTTTTGCATTCCACAATGTTAAATTGAAAATACCCCCATGCTATTCTGTAGCTTCCCATAAGCTCATTTCAAAACAAAATGTGACAAAATTTCTCGTCAGAACTCAAACACTTGCTTAACAACCCTCTTCAGTTTTCATGGCGATACACAAAACCCTTAGAATCTAGAGTTCAAAGTGTAAAACAAGAGGGGGGGGGAATCCAGACCCCTGTTGGACTTTTTTCTGTCAGTGGTCTCATAATTTCTTGAAATTAAAAATCAGTCATGTTCACAGAGGACCTGTAATCCTATTACTGACCTTGCCCCATACTCTTGACCTTCATCTTCTGCAGTTTAAAGTTTCAAGGTATGGCTGATTGATTAAAGAAATTTAACATTGGAGTGTATGATAGCGCAGGCATGCTCAGTAAGAACTAACTGTGAGTGTTCTAAAAGCTCACGGCTGCTTGGCTTAGCTGATCAGAGAGCCACACCCATGCCAGACATTTTTTCCACTTTAAACAGTTATGGCTTTCCCAAAAGAATCCTGGGAAGTGTAGTTTGTGAAAGGTGCTGAGAGTTGTTAGGAGACTGACAGAGCTCCAGTGGCTAGAGTAGTTTAACAGTTAGCCCCTCTTCCAAGAGAATTCTGAGAATTGTAGCTCTGTGAGGGGAATAGAGCATCTCCAGACCTAGCAACACCTTTCATAAACTACACTTCCCAGGATTCTTTCGGGAAAACCATGACTGTTTAAAGTGGAATAATGTCTGGTGCGGATGTGGCCAGGAACAGATTTGGTTTAAATTTGAGTGGGAGATTACATGTGCCTGCTGTAGAATAAAAAAGGTGGTGGAAACCCTGAAAAACAATGATACTGTTTACAATCTTTTCCTTTTGGAAAGGAAAGGGACTTTCCATCTGCCCAGTGCCCACCACCCAATTTCCTCCACATCCCCTAAACCTTCCTCCCTACCCCTCCCCTTCGTCCCCTCCTCTTCCCTACCCCCTCTCTCCCTCCCTGCCCCTCCCCCAGGTCAGTTTCACCTATCCTAAGCATGATTGTACAGGAGTAAATCCCATTGAACTCAATAAACATGTAAATGATCGAACCTGGCCTTCCTCCTTCTCCTTCCTATGCCCTCTCTTTTGCTCCTCCCTCCCTCTTCCCCCTTTCTCCTCTCCTCGCCTCCTCCCCCATGGTTGGTTTCACCTATCCTAAGCATGATTGCATGGGAGTGAATCCCATTGAACTCATTAAGCATGCAAATGATCAGACCTGCCTTTTCCCTCCCCTCTCCTCTTCTATTTCCTGCTCCTCCCTTCTTCCTTTCTCTTCGTTCTTCTCCCCTCCTCCCCCATGGTCAGTTTCACTTATCCTAAACATGATTGCAGGGGAATAAATCCCACTGAACACATTAAGCATGCAAATAATCAATCCATTCTCAGGAAATTTGCACAGGATCCCATTTCTTACCTCCCAGATTAAAAAGCAGAGAAATTCACTAATAGGCAAAAAACCCTTGTGGTTTAAGAACATACCTATAGCCAACAGATATTGCTATCAAACTAAACATAGGGAAATTGGGCAGCTATAGTGCATGCACCAGAACCAGAAATTTTAGAATGTGAGGTGAAAGCTGCTGTTAATATACTTGAAAGAAACAAATCACCAGGAACAGATGGCATACCAATAGAGTTGCTACAAGCTACTGAGACTGAATCTGTCCAAATTTTGACAAAAATTTGTCAACAAATATGGAAAATAAAACAATGGTCCTCAGATTGGAAGCTTTCAATATGCATCCCTATTCCAAAGAAAGGGGATCCCAGGGAATGCAGTAATTATCAAACTATTGCCTTAATATCCCATGCAAGTAAAGTAATGCTCAAGATTCTACAACAAAGGCTCTTATCGTATATGGAATGAGAAATGCCAGACGTCCAAGCTGGATTTAGAAAGGGAAGAGGCACCAGAGATCATATGACAAACATACGTTGGATAATGGAATGGAGCAAGGAATTTCAGAAGAAAATCACCCTGTGCTTTATAGACTACAGCAAAGCCTTTGACTGTGTAGATCATGAAAAACTATGGAATGCCTTAAAAGAAATGGGGGTGCCACATCATCTGATTGTCCTGATGCTCAACCTATACTCTGGGCAAGAGGCTACTATAAGGACAGAATGTGGAGAAACCGATTGGTTCCCCATCGGAAAGGGTGTGAGACAGGGGTGTATTTATCACCCTACTTGTTTAATACACAGAACATATCATATAGAAAGTGGGATTGGACCAAGATGAAGGACCTCCTCTCTGAGATATTGTATGCTCTACAAATTTGTAAAATTCAAACACAATTTGGGTTGATCTTTCACAGTCCATTCCACTTCCTGCGTAGCTTGAAAGAATTTGGTAACATGTTCCTCATTAATGAATATGTATTCATTTGTGTGTGTGTGTATGCAACACTTGGAAAACCCTCCATTTGGAAACAACCTTGTACCTAAACATTGTTTTATACATCATACAGCTGTACTACATGAATACAGATAAAAATGTCACAGTTACAATACACTTCTACAATATTTATTATAGAGGTTTCACAGAAGAGTATACTTAAAGTGTATTTGTGTGTTTGCATATATGTTGGCCATAGGCAATCCAAAGATTTATTTTATTGTCAGTCAGCCACAGCATTTGGCATTGCTTGTTTTCTTGATCTTTCTATTAACAGTAGTGCTGACACCAGATGGATTATTATAAGAATTAGTATTAGTATGTGGTCTTGTTCACTGTTGAGAACATTATAATACTGGTGTTTTGCTGTAGCTTCAAACATGGTGAAATATTGTGATGACCATTAGTGAATTCAAATGTACTGGGAAGATAATATGAACACTTATTAAAACAAGTGTTTCTATACTTAGGAGAGACCTTCTGTTATCTCTGGAAAATTCCAGACACACTTGCTCTGAAAGTCATCTGAAGCGCCACCTAGAAGTGTTGTCCATAATATTGGCCAGAATATAAGTGGAAGGCTTTCAGGCAAATGTGTTACGAACTTAGGTGCAGGAACTGCTTTCTTTGTTCATTTTTTTTAACATTATGTGTTAAGATTTTTAGCTGGTCCATAGGTATGTAATATGAGTCACCCCATTGGAAACAGTTCTGTCACTGCAGTGTGCTGGCTCCAGATGGTGCTATAAAGAAAAGAAGATGAATTAGAATATCACAAATGAGACAAAAATAATATTTTCCTCAATATTTGGTTACCATTACATTGACTCTTCTTTTGACTACTTGTATAGTAGGATAACCAGGAAAGGGGAAGCAGAATTAATGTTTAGTTAAGACTGAACAAGAATGGAGGTGTCAGTGCCTTTATGAGCTATTTACAGTCTTCTGCCAAACTGTAGAATTGTCAGATGCATTTGCGTTAATATGGTGTCAGTTGAAAGACCATGATGATATACTCCGTTGCTGTTTAATTTCTCACAAAGTTGTTAATGGAGCTCAGAATTCAGAATATAAGCTTTCTGCATTTCTCTTAAATAGCTACCTGTATTTGTCAAATCCTCTGTGATGATATACAGTGCCTTGCAAAAGTAATCAGACCCCCTCGACCAATGCTTTCATATTACTGAATTTAAAATGGCACACTGTAATTTCGTTCTGTATGAAATTTTATTTTGAAACACTGAAACTCAAAATCAATTATTGTAAGGTGACATTGGTTTTATGTTGGGAAACGTTTGTAAGAAACAAAAAAATGAAACATGCCGCTTTCATAAGTATTCAACCCCTGTGCTGTGGAAGCTCCAAGTTTACACAGATGAAAGAAATTACTCTATGGAGGTCACAATTACCTTACCATTGGCCTCCGCCTGTGAACCATTAAAGTTGCTGTCACATTGTCAGGATAAAAACCCCACTGTTGAAGGCTCATTGGTCAGGCTGTGTTTCTGAAGGAAAATGAAGACCAAAGAGCATTCTACAGAAGTGAGAGAGAATGTAATACAAATGCATAGATTAGGAAGAGGGTACAAAATATTATCCAAGTGTTTGGATATCCCAGTGTGCACAGTTGAATCAATAATCAGGAAGTGGAAGCTGCATCGCACCACGCAGGCACTGCCAAGAAAAGGCTGTCCCTCAAAACTCAGCACTCGAACAAAGAGGAGACTTGTGAGAGAAGCCGTAGAGGCCAACAATCACTTTGAAGGAGCTACAGTGGCCAGTGGCTGGGAATGAGTAATGGTGCACTAGTCAACCATATTAAGAGCTCTGCATAAGACTGGCCTGTATGGGAGGGTAGCAAGAAAGAAGCCATTACTCAAAAAGTACCATCTGAAAGCCCATCTGGAGTTTGCCAGAAAGATTGAGAGTGCCCCAGCTGCGATGTAGGAAAAGGTTTTGTGGTCAGATGAGACCAAGATAGAGCTTTTTGGCCAAAACTCAATGCGCTATGCATGGCACAAACCTAACACTGCCCATGCTTCAAAACACACCATCTGTACAGTAAAGTATGGTGGTGGCAGCTTCATGCTGTGGGGATGCTTCTCATCAACAGGGACTGGGCATTTTGTTAAAATTGAAGGAAGAATGGATGGAGCAAAATACAGGGAAATACTGCAAGAGAACCTGCTTCAGTCCACTAAAAAACTGCAGCTTGGGAGGAAATTCACTTTTCAGCAAGACAGTGATCCCAAGCACAAGGCCAAAGCAACATTGGAGTGGCTCAAGAACAAAAAGGTGAATGTTCTACAGTGGCCCAGTCAAAGTCCTGACCTCAATCCCATTGACAATCTGTAGCGCATTTTGAAAATTGTGGTCCACAAGTGACGCCCAACCAACCTGAATGACCTGGAGTGAATCTGCCCAGAAGAATGGGCCAAAATCCCTCTGACACTGTGTGCAGAGCTGGTACATACCTACCCCAAAAGACTTAAAGCTGTTATTGCAGTGAAAGGTGGCTCTACCAAATATTAATGTATGGGGGTTGAATGAGCAACATGCTTCAGTGTTTTGTTTCTTATGAATATTTCCCAACATAAAACCCATGTCACCTTACAATAATTGATTTTGAGTTTCAGTGTTTCAAAATAAAATATCATATAGAACGAGATCACAATGTACCATTTGTAATTCTGTAATATGAGAGCATTGGTCAGGGGTCTGATTACTTTTGCAAGGCACTGTAGCAGCTGAGACTGTGATCTGTCATTTTTTGTGGATGATATTGGTTGCCAGTTGAATACTTGTAATGTGGAATGGTAGCTTCCAGTGTTCCATTTGCTTCCATTGTTCCAGTGAGCAGACAAATCTGGTTCACCACTGTACCACAAACAGCCATCCAGCTCCAAGGCAGTGGTGAAGCTGGAACTAATCACAAGATTGTATACCATACCATATCAATGTAACCTAAATGTTATATCTGTGAAGGTTGTGGCTGTTAACAGCTGTAATTTTCCGGCGGTTTGAAGCTTCAGTGTACATAGAAAGCCCTTAACACAACATGTTAAACCAGAAGGTTTTTTTTGTTAATTGAATATACATGTGTTTATTACTGAGGAATCAGTCCCCAAGTGCAAAATAATACATGAAGTGGTCTTCATGAAACTTACGAAGCTTCCAGAAGGTTGCTTCTTTCAGCAGCTGAAGTGCTATAATGAGTGGCATGGGCACTGAATCATTTATCTGCTACTTGCAGCTCAAAAGTGTATTTACCCATTCTGATCATATGAGCCAGCAAATCTGTGTGGATGGCACAGTAATGATACTGCCTAACTAAACACGGTTACTCCAAAGCCTTACCCTAGGATGCTGGTCCTGGAAGAGCTGCTGCTTGGAAGTGGCCTTAGGAGGAAAAGCAGGGCAGCAGGAGCGCACAGGCTTCACCAGTGAGTGAAAGCACTCTCTACCTATGAAAATCAAAAGTGCGATGTCCACATAGAAAATATGCACCATTTCATCAGTAACTTTCTGTCCAATTAAAGAGGCAATAGAATCAGAAACGGAAATAATTTTTTGTCACCTACTTCAGTTCTCTGCAGTGGTGGGTTTCATGTAGACTTGCCATTCTTACTATTAGGGAATTTAATGTGGATTGCCAACCTAAATCTGCTTTGATGCAATATGAGTCCATTGCTTGTTACTCTTTTCTTAGCAGCCCTTGCAATAATTGGTGTATCATTTCTAGGTTTCCTTTAGATCAGGGATGGGGAACCTCTGGCCTATAGGTCAAAATTTGGCCCTCCAGGCTGTTTTCCCTAAACCACACCTATCTGCTTTACACCTAATGTTATACGTGACATCTGCTGATGGGCAGGGAGATTGCGCCTTGCAGTTTCCTGTTGAATTGGGCTCCTAGTGGGAGGAAGCATGGGATATAAATCAAGTAATAAATAAAATAAATTGCTGCTAAAACAGAGTTTCCCCTCTCTGTTTTAGCAGCAGTTTTAATGGAAGCCACTTGGTGCTATCCAAGCAAGGCAGTGCTTGAAAATCGCTCTCATGATCTCTTTACTCTTTCTTTTGTTAAAGCACTTGTGCTCTGTCTACCCATTTACCATGTATATTGTATGTTCCATCTTTGTTGCTATCTTTATTACTCACGGGATTATCTTTGGTGTGTTTGTATGATTAAAATGTGAAAGCCAGAACTGAACACACTGATATCAAAGCCTCACCAGTAATACATGAGGTTTAATATTTAGAGAATTAGATTAGAACAGCCTAATGTTCTAATTAAGAAACTATATTGTTTTTAAAAGCCTGATATTGTGATTTTATTTCTTTACTTATTGCAAAATAATTTCCCACCATGCTAAACTTCAAAACCACTTCACCTACAGTCCTCAAGCAGCTTACTTTTAAAATTGAACATTTATCGTCTTTGGGATTCTTCGCAATAATAAATAACTACCGTAGTTGATGGGATCCTTTAGGATTTTAACCTTAATTTTTTAGGAATATTACAGTCTTTCAGTAACATAGAATTTAATCTGTTTAGGAACCTGTTGTGTATATTCAACACCATGTGTTCTGTATAAATCAAGAGCGCCTTTGTTGTTCCGGGCAGTATCAAGGGAAGTGTATTTATAGCACTAGAAAAAAAAGTTGGATGCAAGTAGTGGAAAAATAAAGTGTGTGCTTTGGAACAAGGAGCAAAAACAATTAAGCCTGATCACTTTAAAAGAAAATGGCAAGCGCCAGTGTTTTTTTAAAAAGCATAAATCTTTGTCTCTACGCACTTCACATAGACATCTGGTTAGCCACTGTAGGAACAGAAAATAGGATTAGGTGGGTCTTGGGTGTGATCCAGCAGGGTTGTTTTTATTCTGCATGTTTACATATTCATAATAGCATAGTATCTTTGCACTGCTACAGTCCATCAATTGATTTTATGAGACGCAGTAGATATCAACTTATTTGCTGCCCAAAAGAAAACTGCGGTGTTCAATTTAGGACAGAATCTAGTCTAAAAATACAGTGAATCCTTTCCCAAATGTCCTAAAAAACAATGTTGCTCAGTAGCATTTCTTCCAAACATTGTTTATTTTAAAATGTTATTGACTGACTCAAAGTCCTCACTAGCATGTGTTTGATAAGGGTCTGGAATTGACGGTTAATTGTGTGGTTGTTGGTAAGGGCAGTTCTTTTTTTGGGAGTGTGTAACCACGATCTTTTGAGATACCAACTTGAAATACTAGCAGCTTTTATGGCATTGTCAAACATCAGTATTTCACTTTTTATTAATCTCATAATAACATTTATTCAACATTTATTCAAGAATGAGATGGTCATCTTAATAGTGTCTACAGCCCAGTAGTGGATGGCATGGTAGGGTGGAGGCACCTGACTTCCTGGCAGATGAGTCACCTCTGCTTACTGGGGTGGGCAAAGTGGTGGAAATGGCAGAATGGTGCAAACATACTGGATTGGCTCCGCTGGTGCATTTGCACCTTACCACCACCTCTACCTCCTGATAAGCAGCAGCAGCTCATCTTCTGGGAGGTCATGTAAGTGCCTCTGCCACACCACATCATATGTTACTGCTCTAACCTGTGTTATTCTGCAAGATCTGATTTCATGGATTTCTACTATATAATACAGACTATTAACAGCATAGCTGATGTGCTGCAAGATGCTTTATTTTGCCTCCAAATAATAATCTAGTGAAAAATCAGACTAATAGAAGCTAACATATAACTCTTCAGTTAGCTTTCAGTTACACCAAAGGGCAAAGCAAAGCAAAGCTGTCAGTTAAGACTTTATAAACTGCAAAACAACTGTTAGCCATGGTCCTTCTTCATCCCATAGGAACAGCAAAGGAAGGATTGGTTTCCAACTGGCTTTCTAAATGTGTATTTCCCCCAGTTAAGCACTTTAACAATACTTTTAAAAGTATAAATCCTGGGGGGATATTTTCTATTCTTTGACGGTATTTGTCTCTTATATGCATTTCTGTGCAGGTTCTGAGTGGACCACCACATCAGAGTTACTCAGCCACAGGCTTTCAGGATTTTAATAATTGGGAATCCCTCATGAAAATCAAAGAAGGGTTGTTACGGCAAAAAGAGGTTGTGATTGATCGGTGAGTAAATCCTTTCTTATCTCCTGTTTGGGAGTTGCTCTGTAAATCATGTGAGAGTGGTTTTCAAAAATGATGGAGATAGCCCTGAAAAATATGAAAGATAAGTGCAAGACAGTAGGATTCGTGTTGCTTCACATGAAATCATACAAACAGCTAAACAATAGAAATTACTGGGAAAGGGACTGCAAATAAAACTACAGATATAATAATGTCATTATGTTAATTAGTTGTACCAACTACGGTTCCAAACATATAAATCCTTATACTGTCAATTGGTCCATCTGACCTGATAAAGTCTGCTCTGGCTAGAAGCAGTTTTCCAACGATGATTTTTCCAAGAACTGCAGTCAGATCGCATTTGACTAAGATGCCAGAGATTGACTCTGGGATCTTCCATATGCAAAACACTGTGTTATAGACATCTAGTTATGGTACTTCAAAAAAGATACCACAGAACTAGACATGGTTTAGAAAAGGGACAGGAATTGAAGCACCTTCCATATGAGGGAAAGCTAAAACATTTGTGAATTTTTTGTAGGTTTTTTTTGTTTTAAAACAATTTTGGAAGGAGACATGATGGAAATTTATAAAATAATGAATGGTATGGTGACAGAGAAATACTATCTCCTCTCACAGTACTAGAACTTAGGGTCGTCCAACGAAATTTGTCATAGGGTCTTCCATTGAATTACATACGGAAGAGGCAAAAGAAAGTGCTGTACAATACACAATTCATAGGATTCTCAAATCAAGGAATATTGATGTAACAGTTGAATTTGCCTCAGGAGTATTGCTAAATTAGGAATCTAGTTAGAGTTAGAAGTACATAGATCTTCGCCACTGCTTATAAGAGAGTTTGCAGAATCCATTCTGAGCAGGATGCAAAATCATTGGTGAGTCCCAAAGTCTTTTACAGTACCTGTTTACAATAATCCTGTACATGATGTATGGATGGTGTAAAAATGCTGTAAATGAAATAAAATAAAACTCTTAGCACTCCAATCTGGTTGTGTGTATTGGTCGAGTAAATGAGAGAGAGGCTCATGGCTCTTTGACGGATGAGTGGAATCCTTTAGGAATATTGGACTCACGTTAAAACTTAAGTTTTATATGTACTATTGTTTTTGTTTATAATGTGCAACGAATATAATAGAGGTGTAAATGCTATTTTGATGCATAGAGTCAATAATTCTGCCTCCCTGAGAGAATGTTATTTTTGTTTTGTTTCATTTTGCTGCGTTACATGACTGTTTTTTATTGTTTAAAAATTATTAAATATTACATGGCTTCATTTTTAGCACTAGAGGGAGCAATGGATTCTTGCATGATTTTACATAGTATATGTTCTGTAGCTGCTGCTTCACATGCTCACATTACAACCATTGGTTTGTAATACTTTGGACTGTTCTGACCTTGATGGGCCATTGCATGCTACACATTTCCAACTGCTCGGGCTAGCACTGGCACTGTCTATTTGGCAAGGATTGCCTAGAATGGTAGTGTGAATAAATGCCAAATGTATGACATAACTCCCTGAAAATAATAGCACACTCATCAACTATTGCAATGTTCTCTTCTGAACAGCTTAGGGGCATTCAAAGGGCTTTTTAAGAGAAGGTAAATACAAAGCTTAGGATTTGAAGGAATAGCTGCCATTTCATAGGGTATAATGATGTTTGAAATCATGAAACAGCTGCTGAATATTTGGCTTATCACCGCTATTAGAACTAATAGCTAATTCCGTGACTATTGAAATGGATATTTTTTGGTTTTGCTCTTCATACAATTTTTATTTTCTTTGATTTGCTGAGGTGACAGTATGAATGATACTGCTTTGTTGCTTGTTGCACAATTATAAGCAATACCAAAACATTTTTTTCATCACCTGATCTGTTTTGACCACCCTGAGGTTGGCATTCATATGGACAAACCTAATGTGCAGACAAGGCAGTTAGATACTGCTGGTGGTGGCAGCAACTATGAGTACACCATGGTCATAGGAATGTCTGCTGGCATTAACTGTGATTACCCAATACACCCATTGGCCTGGCTCGCACATCATGGTAAGCCAAACTATGGCTTACCAGGACTGCACAAGCATGCAAGCTTCTGGAGAGGATCTCACATCCACGTTGCCCCTCTTTTTAGGTCCGTAGAGTGCTAAGTCAAGGTTTCACTGAATGCAGGGTTGTGAATAAGCTCTCTCTTCCTTAACCATGATCTATAGCGAAGAACAAATCTTGGTTACAAATGTACAGATTGTGGTTAAGGAGGAGAGAGCTTAATTTTTTGTGTTTTTATTGTGTATGATTTTATTGTGAGCTGCCCTGAGTGTCCTATTTTAGGGTAGAAGGGCAGGATAGAAATATTTTAAATAAATAAATAAACCACAATCCTGCATTCAGATGACATGCTGAGCCAAAGCTTGGCTTAGCTGCACCACCACGCTCAGCTAAAAGAACTGGACAGGAGCAAAGCATCTCCTCCTCAGCCAATTTCTACTAAGCCATGGTTTGGCTTAGCATTGTGTGCAAACGTGGCCATTGTGCATGTTGCTCTACTGACTTTTTAACTTTTTACTGACTTCATTAGCCCTATGTTATTGTCTGTACATCAAAACAACATTTTAAGCATTTATTTTGGAGGCAAGTATTGGTGGTGGAAAAGTTGGGAATAAATATATCACATATTCCACTAGGTTTGAATACGGGCATCTCAATTGCACCTCCTGCAGGGAATTTTCTTGGCCATCTTAGTTTTTATTTGTTCATTCCCATTTTAGAGATGCACTGGGAACAAAATATTAGGCAGGCTATCTTTTCGGCGCCTTTTGAAGACTTTCCTCTTTCAACAAGCCTTTTAGGTTGAGACCTATCCCCGTCTGCGTCTGTGTTAGAATTGCTTAATATGTTTTTTAATAATGTTTTTAACCCTTTTTTAAAGTTGTTTTTTTAAATGTTTTTAACACTGTTTTGTTTTAATGTATTTTAAGATCTGTTTTTATGATGTTTTAAAGTGTTCTTAGCGCTTTGTTTGCCACCTTGGGCTCCTTGCTGGGAAGAGGGGCGGGATACAAATTAAATAATAAATAAATAAATAAAAATATTGTTTGATCCCTCTTACTGCCTGACAACCTTAATAAAAGCTGAAGAAAGTATTCTTCAGTTTACGATTGTATTCTGTCTCATTAAAGACAGTACTAAGGACTAGAACCTTGTACAGTAAAGGTAATGGGCTATCACTTAATCCCATACATGTCTACACAGAAGTAAGTCCAATTTAAATTCAAGCTCAAGTAACATATACAAACCAGAGGTGCATTACTGCAACATTGTCCCAATTGTCCTTCTTAAAAGCCATCTAAACTAGTGGCTGTCACATCTTTTTGGATTATATCATTACACACTGTGTGAAGAAGTACTTCTGTCAATCCACTTCACTGTGTATCCTCAGTTCTGATATTATTCACTAATAGGCAAAAAACCTCCTCCCCTCCCCATCCCCTGTGGTCAGTTTCACCTATCTTAAGCATGATTGCAGGGGAGTAAATCCCACTGAACTCAATAAGCATGCAAATGATCAATCCATTCTCAGCAAGCTTGCACAGGATTCCATTTCTTACCACCCAGATTAAAAAGCAAAGAAATTCACTAATAGGCAGAAAACCTTGTGGTTTAAGAACGTACCTATAGCCCACAGTTATTTCTATCAAACTTTAAAAAGCAGGGAAATTGGGCAGCTATAATGATTGCACCAGGGGAGCAGGAGACCTGACCTCCTCTCTGAGATACTGGACTGCCCTACATTGTCAAAATGCATACGCAATTTGGGTTGGTCTTTCACAGTCCAATCCACTTCCTGTGTACCTTGGAAGAATTTGGTAACGTGCCTCTGAGCATATGCTTATAGAGTTCAATAGTATTTACTCCCTTGCAATCATGCTTAAGATAGGTAAAACTGACCATGGGGAAGAGGGGGAAGGGAAGGGGGGATTGGAAGGGGATGAGGATGGGGAGGGAAGGGGCAAGAGGGAAGGGATAGGAGGGAGGAGTGGGTTTGATCATTTGGTTCTTTTTGAGTTCAATGGGATTTATTTCTGTACAATCATGTTTGAAAATGGAGATGGACTGCCTTCAAGTCGATCCCAACTTATGTTTATTTATTTATTTATTTATTTATTAAATTTATATACCACCCGACTAGCAATAGCTCTCTGGGCGGTGAACATAAAATAGCATAAAAATACAATGAATAACAAAATAATACTAAAATACAATCATCAATCCAGTACAATAAACATTTTAAAAAGTAAATCAGTGTAACTTAAAATGCTTCAGAGAATAGGAAGGTTTTGACCTGGCGCTGGAAGGAGAGCAGAGTCGGCGCCAGGCGTACTTCCTCGGGGAGACTGTTCCATAGTTCGGGGGCCACCACTGAGAAGGCCCTAGATCTTGTCATCACCCTCCGGGCCTCCCTGTGAGTTGGCACCCGGAGGAGGGCCTTCGTAGCAGAACGTAGTGCACGGGCCGGTTCATGTTGACCCTATGAATAGGGTTTTCATGGTAAACAATATTCAGAGGTGGTTTTACCATTGCCTTCCTCTGAGACTGAGAGGCACTGATTGGCCCAAGGTCACCCAGTGAGCTTCATGGCTGTGTGGGGATTCGAATCCTTGTCTCTGAGGTCATAGTCCAACACTGACCCAGGGGAGGAGAGGAGATTGGGTGGGTGGGCACTGGGCAGAGGGGAAGCCCCTTTCCTTTCCAAAAGGAAAACATTGTGAACAGTTTCATTGCTTTTCCGGGTTCCCCTCACTTTTTATTCTACACCAGGCACATGTAGCCTCCCATCCAAATTTAAATCAAAGCTGTCCCTGGCCACATCCACACCAGACCTTTATTTCACTTTGGACAGTCATGCTTCTCTGAAAGAATCCTGGGAAGTGTAGTTAGTGAAGGGTGCTGAGAGTTGCTAGGAGACGCCTTGTTTGTTCCCCTGACAGAGCTTCAATCAGGGTGGCTGGCTGTTAAACCAGTCTGGCCGCTGGAGCTCTGTCAGTGGAATAGGAGTCTCCTCTCAGCACCCTTCACAAACTACACTTCCCAGGATTCTCTGAGGGAAACCATGACTATCTCATGTGAAATAATGGGTGTGGCTGCCTGATTAGGCCAGCTCAGCTGCTTGTGAGTCTGGTTTTTAGAACACTAACGGTTCTTACTGAGCATGCCCGACACTATCATTCAGTTCAATGCAATATTTATTAAATTAATTAAAAATCAGCCAGGCATTTTTTTAACTTTTAAACTGCAGAAGATAAAGGTCAGTGCATGGGGCAAGGTCAGTAACAGGGTTGCAGGTACTCTGAACGTGGCTGATTTTTAATGAATTTCAACAGATTATGAGAACTCTGACAGAAAAAAGTCCAAAAGGGCTCTAGGTTCCCCCCCCCTCTTTTTAGAATTTGAACTGTTTATTCTCTCTGACTGTTTTGTGTATCGCCATGAAAATTGAGAGGGTTGTTAAGCAAGCGTTTCTGAGTTCAAGATTATATGTTTTGTAAGGTTTGTTTTGAAATGAGCTTATAGGAAGCATCAGAATGAGAAGGGGGTATTTTCAATTTTTTCAAATACAAATTCTTTATTGTTACAGTCATAGACCAAAACATTTGTATAAATAAAGCTATGTACATTTATAACAAAAATACATCTATACAATCATATCAAAAACATAGAGAAGTATAAAAACAATAAAACAGTTATATGGAAAGGGAAACATCTGAAGGGGTAAGTGCCCTCCGGACTGATTGAGCCGCAGAAATATATTTGGCTACAAGCAAGGTAGTATCCCTGTTAGCCGCAGACAGAAGGTAGCAGAGTAAGCGGTCAAGTGGTTTATTAGGGAATTTATTTATAATAGGAATTATAAATTTAGAGCGAAATGCAGCATATAAGGAACACTCAAGGACGACGTGGAATAGGGTTTCTATGGCACTGACACCACATGGGCATAAACGATTTGCGTAAGGAATGCGCTGAAATCTCCCTTCTAATAAGGCGGAATAGAGACAATTAAATCTAGCCTTCATGAAGGCTAGACGGTATTTGGGGATCGTAAGGTATTCCAGATAAGAGGCGTTAGATGATGGCGCAAAACTCAAACCAAAATGAGTGGGGGAACAAGTCGAAGTGGCTGCAGTGATGGAACTTTGAAGGTCCATATCACTGATACGAGTCAGGATTGAAAGCTTAACTGACTTTGGATCCTGAGTTATCAGATGTTCATTTGAAAGGTCAATATTTGCAAGATAGTTTATAAATGTTTGGGCCCATTTTGAAATAAAAAGATCTTCCCAGAGTAGTGGGAGATAGCCAGAAGAGTATTCATAAGACATTTTAACCCAAAAATTTAGGGCAGTCATCCATGCTTGGGACTTTAACATTGTGGAATGTGAAAACTTGACACTGGCTATAGTATATAGCCATGGGTAACCATGGGTGTAGGGAAAGGAAACTGGTAGTTGTAAGAATGTACAACAAAAGGGGGGAAAGACTGCAAGTATTTGAGAAAGGAAATTTATGCTTAACTTTGGGGGTAAGGATTCCACTTCAGTTTGTAGACCCAAATTGCTACATAACAGAGAAGAGAAGGTCTTACTATCTGGAATCTATCAGAAAATGTTAGAATTACCAGTAGAATTTCAGACTGCCAGATATATTGTTTGCATTGTCACACTTTGTGAGATCATCATGCTTTTTGTTTTGTTTTGTAAAAGCAAAACCCTATCACCTTGTGGTAGTACAGGGGATTAATAGTAACAGGTGTTGGAACAACAAAGGATTAAAGCAACCATACAACATTATTAGCAATGAAATGTTCATGGCATGAGGCCTTTCCTTGTCAGATAACTCTGGAGATTTATAGGATTATATACAAAATAGGGAATGTTTCTACAGTATTTTTGGCATCGTTTCTGAATAGCTACTTTGGCAGCTTTAAGTTAGCTTTACTATGAGAATTAATATTGTGAAAGATAATTGCATACGAAATAAATGAAACATTAAAAATTGTGGGGTTTTTTTTGGCAAGCCTGTTTAGGATATAAGTTCTGAACATATGATTAAATGTGCAAATAGCACTTATTTAATATTGTTATGTAACTGTAATGAATTCACCTATAACAGCATGGATTGGATTGAGATGTATTGAACTGTTAGATAATGAAGGGATGATAAAATAACATGGAAGGATATTAATTGACTGTCTGGATACAATGCCCTGAATGTGCTTGTTCAGTAACTGTTTGAGAAACTACTTTGCAAGAGAGAAGTGAATTCTGTCATGTGAAGGACCAAATAAGGCTGCAATACTATATACATTTACTTGGGAGTAAGCCCCATTAGCACAGTGGGACTTCCTTCTCCGTACATATGTATAGGATTGTACTGTGAACCCTTTTATTGCCTAGGCATGTTGCATTTCTAAACATATAATGATGGCAGCATTCCATGGGGGCAAGGGGGAGGTGCTGGGCATGAAGCAAGTGAGGATGGCAGATGGGCAACACAGCAAGCAAGGATGGCTGAGCAAACAGGATGGACCTGGGTGAGCCATGGAGGAACTGTCAAGACAGCCTGGGGTAGCTCCTCATCAGTTGTTCTGCTCTGCTATTGCTGCCCCCCACCTCACCAACAGCCTCAGTGGCAGAAGGCAAGGAGGAGGGAAGCAGTGGGAGAGCAAGGTGGTGCAGCAGCCACTCCCCACTGTCCCTATGTCATTCGCCTTAGCCGGCTGCCTTCCTCCGCCTCACAGGAGAAGGAGAGGAGGAAGCTTGGCAACCTGTTTGTGGGGGAGGAGAAGAGGATGCTTAGCAACTCATTGGGGGGGGCGACCTGTGTGCGTGTGTGTGTGTGTGTGTGTGTGAGAGAGAGAGAGAGTATTTGGGAGCCCCTGGCTGTGTGTGTGTGGGGAGTCCCTGCATGTGGGTGTGAGTGTGTGGGTGTGTTTGGAAATCCTTGTGGGGGGCTGTGGTGCTTGAAGCACACAGGGGCAAAGCCCCTAGCATGAAATGTAAGTATGTAGCAGCTGAAAGTAATAACTCCAAGTAATATTAATCCATTATGCCATGCCTAAATAATAGTAATCTGTTACCCTGATGCTCAAGATAGCAGTCAGACTAAAACATTGATTTAAGCAGGTCCATGGCATAGTTTGCTCTGCCCACAATAAAGTGGAATTTTTGAAAAGCATCAGAAATTTCTCCTGGTGAGAAGGTAGGCTCTCTTACCAGTACTATTGCTACAAAGCTTATGTTGCTGTCTGTCTTGGATTTTTGAGTTTGAAAGAACATAGAATATTTATTTACTTAAAATATTTCTTGACCACCCTTCACCACAGGCATGCCAAGGGTAGGGTCCAATAAGTAATTTAAAACAATAACAAAACATGAATAAATAAATCATACAATAAAACAATGGCAAATAAAATAGCAGAAAGCAAATGAATGTTAAAGAAACAACAGCTTGCTCTTGCAAAATCATCTGAGTATGGGGGGAAATAGCCAAAAGTAACAGAAATAATGTTTGCCTTACAACGCACAGATTGTGTAATGTCAAAAAGCTGTCATCTCTGTGGGAAGTGGTACATGATAATGAACACAAGTATGTGGCCAAGGGTAGAATACACGACAGTATTGCTCAACCAAAACTTATAAAAGCCAAACTTTACAATGCACACATAAGCTTGCAAAATCAGTCAATTTCACTGATGAATGTTGGGGGAAATATTTTGAGTTGTGTGCAATTGGTGTCTTTTGCTGACAGAAATCTCTTTGATCCAGTGGAGCCTTCTGTCATCGAAACAGGGATCGAGGCAATCTTTGGCAATTCCTCCCCCCTGCAGCCCTTGGCTCCCCGATCTGCTTTGGAGAAAGCCTTCAGATCAGTGCAGGTAGTATAACGGGTTGTAGGAGGAAGGGGAAATAAGTGACTATCACCTTGATCCCTTTTCTACTGATGGAAGTCTTTGCTGGATCAAAGAGCCTTCTTTCGGCAGAGAGACACCAATTGTATACAACTCATCTATTTTAACAAGTCTTCAACTGAGAGTTTTAATTGCACTGTGAAAGCATAAAATGCCTTTCTCATTCACCTTAGTAGAAGGAGCAACTCCTTTGCTTTTCCCTCAATGCACAGTGATTTTCCAGATCCACTGAAGTGAATCAGAAAGTCCTCACAGCCAGAAATCCTCTATGTCTCCATACGAAATTACTGATTGGGCTATGGAAGTTTAACCTCTAAATCCCAACATTGTGGAACAACTTGAGATGGTAACAAAATGCCAATTCCTTCCTGCTTGAATTGCCAAGAGGATAAAAATGGAAAGACTGGAAACATAACTCAACTTTCACATGTTATTTTTTATTGTTTCTGTTCTTACTCTCATGAATTACAGACAGAACCAGCAAATTAACCTTTTATATCAGAAAATAAGAGAGAATGAACTACGAGCTCAGCAAGCAAGGCTTGGGCATATTGTGAATTGTGAAGACCCTTACATGAGTAGTTTCCAGGTAAGATGACTTTTTTATTTGTATTTGATCACATAGAATTGATCATATGATTCACTACAAAAGACAATAATGCTGGGAAAAACAGAAGGGAGTAGGAAAAAGAGGAAGGCGAAACAAGAGATGGATTGATTCCATAAAGGAAGCCACAGACCTGAACTTACAAGATCTGAACAGGGTGGTTCATGATAGATGCTCTTGGAGGTTGCTGATTCGTAGGGTCGCCATAAGTTGTAGTAGACTTGGAGGCACATAACAACAAGAACAGCATCACATAGAAATTCTGCACACATCTGGGATCATGAAGGGCAGGCTAGGAGTCATTTCATAGTAACTTGTATTCCATTTAGTAGGGATGGAAAAATCTGTCAAATTTCGGTTATCTCAGTTTCTCATTTTTCCAATCTTAAAATCAGTTCTCCACATTTCTGCAGCAATTTGCTATTTTTTTTAAAAAATCCTCATGAAAATTCTCTAGCATTTTAGTGCAAATTTCTCCTAATGACACATCTTTGTACACAGTTTTAACTAACGTACACATTTTTGGAAGGAATTTGTTTTCACGTAATATATTTTTGTATGTTACTTAAACTCTTATATTCATTTTATGCACACTTTCCCCTACCATATGCATTTTGTATGCACACTTTCCCATACCATGTGCATTTTTGTAAACTTTGGTTGGCGAACTGCATTGCAAAATTCAAACAAGTGTGAATTTTAACAGATGTCTGTGTTTTCATATTGTTTCAGACATTATAAATTCCGCTTGAAATGCAAACTGAATCAAATTTCTCGCCCATCTCCCCCCTCCCCTTCACCAGCATCCTGTTCTTGGTCTCTCTTTCGCTCCACTGTCCTCCCCTACACTTGAGCAGATGCGTCTGCAGTAAACAGTGCTTCCAGGGCACCTATGTCACCTGGCAAGGAGCACCCTTCCAGCTACACGTGAGAGAGCTGCCTGCAGCAGCCACAATCCAGTAGACAAGGAGCCACATTCTGATTATGTCAGAGTGTGCGCTCCCTCCACACCCAAAAAATACTTGTTAAATGGAGCTTCTTTCCTGAAGGATTTCCTGGAGGTTTGTGGTATTACTGTATCTCATGTTACATTTAAAAGCTTGAAGTTAAAACATCAATATAAAAGTGAGAGTTATACATTCCTGTAATTATGAATTGTGTTGTATCATGAAGGATCTGGGTAGCTGTACTACTTCAGAATGTAGGTTAGAGGTTTCATTATTAATTAACAGTTTTACCGTATGATAAGCTCTTTGTCTAGATTGGGCTTTAGCTTGACTACTACAATCTATAAAATGTTGATAGTTTGAGAAGAGCTGCTACAGAGCATATGACGGTTATATTTTTTCCCTGATAAGATTGTTCACAAAAGTGTGTAAAACTTCTATCTGTGTGTTTTAAAAAAATCAAACTAATGGGAAAGGAAGGAGGGGTTGAACAATTGACCTGGCACTGTTCCTTACATGTATGGTTGTAGCCACAGTTCAATTTGCAGATTGACTACCACATACATTTTTCTTTTCTACCCCCACCCCCCACTGATTAACTTGGAATGTATGTTACATTGTTTATTGCTCCGATGCATATTTATTGATTTATAGCACTATTCATAGACTACCCTCTCTTATAAAAGATCGAGGTAGTATACAACAAAATATGCACGTACAGCAAAACACAAAATACCACAAAACAATACAAATAATATGCTTGGATAAAGCTGAAACCTGGATATATGCTATAGCTCAAGATAACAACCAATACATTTATTGTGGCCTGCTTCTGCATTTTCATTTCTAGAAACAAGATAGCATTCACTACGTTTGTTCTCTTGCCAAGGTGGTCACTCTGATCCAAAAGTCCCAGGCAAAAAGTTGAGAACAGCATCTTCAGAGACTCCTTTTGTCATCTGTTCCCTTTTTTTTCTTCAAAGCAGCCTCAGTATGAGAACACAACAATGCAGGCTCAGTTTGCAGAGAGATCTGTGGCCCACTGTGAAAGGGAGGAGCTGGAACAAAAGCTTGTAGCAGTACAGAGTAAGGAGCTACAACTCAGTGAGTTTCTGAAACAAATGGCAAACAAATCCAATGAAGATAAAAAGAAGATGGAAGAGAAGGTGGGTCTTGCATTGACTTTTTGCCGAGACAGAAACACAATTTCTCAGTAATGTTACCTATATTTAAGGTTTCAGATTCATCCATAGTATCTTTTTTATGCGTACTATGCATGACTCACCAAGGTGATGTTCCCATTTTATACAGATTTATTCCTGGGTAGGGGGGACTCTTTTTTGCTTGAGTTGCAAAGCATTATCTTGGAGGATGTGAAAAGGGTGGATCTGGTTCATTTTGATACTCAAGTGTGTGTATATAATTCAGTTGCATCATAATTCATCCCTCCACTGTTAAAAATTTCCCTCAGTTTTGCTGTTGTGTTTCTTTAGATTGCAGCAGTCATAGAGGCCAGGAAAAAGTATAGTTAAAGAAATATTAGAGTTAAAGAAATATTAGAGAATATTATAGAAATATTAGAAATAACATTTCAGCTTATCCATTAGAGCCTATGTTGGTTGGTACTAATAATAAAAGCTAAAACGATGGTTAACGCTGCTCCTTAGGAACCAAGAATAAATAAATTCTACACATTATGAAAATGAAGTAAATAGTTGCTAATGTTCTCCCTAGCCATGGGACTGAATGAGGAGTTATACAAGGCATAATTACCCTACCCCCTAACTACTTGAGTGTCCTGTTTCTGGCTTTTTATACCCCACCCCAACGTTATCTAATAATTTCTTTGGCACACCACCAGTTTGCGTCACTGCTGATTTTCAGTGTAATGGATGTTTTGCTATAACAGATACAAGACACAAAACATATCTTGTATTTAAAAGTGTGAAAAATTGCAAAGCTCTTGAATCTGAATCATATTATTCAGTTCCTTCTATTAATTTTTAGAAGACATATTTTAAATTGGTTTGCTTAAAAATGATCCTTGTTAACCAGGAAGTTATCAAAGCTAATGCTGATAGGTATAATGAAGACATATTGTATTTTTAAAGAAATATATGAAATCTATCTCAATAAGCCAGCTATTATCATGAAATCCCCTGATGGAGCTGTCAGTTTTGGGTTATGTGTTAATTGGATTGGTATAGATTTGAACCTTTCTTATCAATGGCGGTCATACATTCAAGAAATAGATCCCTAGGACATCTTTTGTGAGAAGATGCTTGTGAGCCTCATTTGCGGGCAATATAATTCCTTAGTTCCTCCTTATTCATCCTTCCATTATTCTTCCTGTCTGAGCTCCGCTCCTTAAAAAGTATTTGTGTATGAATTCAAAGGTAGCCTAGCATAGTGAGTTCACACTTGGCCTGAGTATAAAAGTTATACAGGCTGCAGCATGTAGAAGCAAATTTCAAGCTCTTTTACCTAATGGTAACCAAACATATACAGATCAAGTTCAGCTCTCAGAATCTATCCTTTTTTGCAGCAGAAGCAGCTGAATAACGAGAGCAGGGCCTGATTGAGTTGTAGACGTTTTCTCTCAGAGGCTCTTATTCACGTTTCTGCATATGGTGGGGAAAGGCACGCAAACCCGTGACTCATGCTGTGTGTACAACCTACTGGTAGGGATTGTGTGTGAAACTGCCCACAGTTCTAAAGTTCAGATCATAAACTAAAAGAAGCAGAAATTCTGATTGCTACACTTTGGAAGAAAGAAATTGTTTGTATAGCTGTTAGTGCAAGGCAAATAATTTTAACCAATAATTTGTTTTTATAAATACTTTGTTGTTTCCAAACTGCTGGCTTAAATAAAGAAAAGGCCTATTTAGATAGGCATTTGTTAAACTATCATTAAGCAGAAAAGAAATGTTTAACCATGGAAATTGTAAGCAAGAGCTCTTCATTTCTGTAAAGATAAATATTCTACTGCAGTCTGTTTATATTTTTAATAAAAACAGTTTTACTCCATGCTGAGAAGATAGTTTAAGAATCTGCTGAAAAAATCTTTCAAATTACATTGGGCAGATTTGATTCCTTCCTCAATGAATGAAGCACAATCTTGTTCCCTTTCTAGCTTAAAACTAGAGATAGGTATATAAGCAGCCTGAAAAAGAGATGCCAAAAAGAATCTGAGCAGAACAAAGAGAAACAGAGAAGAATTGAAACTCTTGAAAAGTACCTAGCTGATCTGCCAACGCTTGATGATGTCGAAAGTCAAAGTAAACAGGTAATCTGTGTTTCACAGTGCTCAGAAGACAGTCGGCTTATCTAGAGCTTTTGCTGAATTCATATTATAAATTGCAGTACATAATAGTTGCACACAGTGTCCTTGGGTAAAATATTAAAAGGTCATGACCAACAGGAATGTCTCTACATAAGCTTTAATGAAACATGTTTTGAATTACTAACTAAAAATTTAAAAAGAATCTCCTGAAGAAAGCTATATGCCAAAACATAACTGACATGTTCCATTTAGTAATAAACTTTAACATTTCTATTTCTAACATCATTTTAAAACTTTGTCTCCTTTTTTGTTTGTTTCTGCTTCTTTAAGCAAACCTTTCCCAGTGCCTGCCTTTAAAGACACAGGAAACTGTTGCTTGTCTTACTTCCTCCCCCTTCTCTTTCTCTCTCTCTCTCTCTCTCTCTCACTCACTCACTCACTCACACACACACACATACATACACAGAGAGAGAGAGAGAGAATGCAAATCTGGAGACTACCCTGTGTGAAAACTCAGATTTTTACAGTTCCTGAAGCATGTTAAAGAATGTCATGTGGCCAGAATCAAAAAAGGGAAATAGTTCATTATCATTTACCACTGAGACACAATGGAAAAATCAGGATCATCAAAAGAAATGTAAGTATTAACTCAGTGTAAAATGAGTCATTTTAAAATAATAATAAAATATAAAGCTTTTGAACACAATAATAAAATACATTGTTGAATGAATGACAGGATATATAACTAAAGTACCTAATGAGGACAAACAACATTTTGAGTTACTAAACACATTTTGACTATTTGTCACCTTCAGAGACAAATACTGATAAGTAGATTTAACTATTTCCAATTAGATTCAGAGTATGCTGTATTTCAGTCTTGTTTATACTAGGCTTATGTATATTCACAGGCAAAAAACCTTGTGGTTTAAGAACGTACTTATAGCCCACAGATATTTCTATCAAACTTTAAAAAGCAGGGAAATTGGGCAGCTATAGTGAATGCACCAGGGGAGCAGGAGACCTGACCTCCTCTCTGAGATATTGTACTGCCCTAGAAATTTGTCAAAATGCAAACACAATTTGGGTTGGTCTTTCACAGTCCAATCCGCTTGCTGTGAAGCTTGGAAGAATTTGGTCACATGTGCCTCTGAGCATATGGTGAGTGGTGGCAACACTTGCCATCTCCAAAGATGGATAATTACATTTTTGTATGTTTGTTGGTGTTCTTTGCTTCTTTGCTGTGTTACTACTGTTTTTACAGAGAATCTAATCAAGAAAATTTTATTTCCCTCATTATTCATCCTATAAACCTGTGTCAAATTTATTTTTATTAATTTCAAAGCCTTTTTATTGGTCAGTGTCATATGATGGTGAAGACAGCCTTTTGTGTTTCAGATTGGAGGTTATGTTCTATTTCTATTTTGAGTGCAGTTGAACCTGAAACTGCAGTTTGATGTAAAATCAGACTGATTACAATATGTTGTTACTTCAGTAATGACTCTAGCTGTTGGAAAAAACAAACTTAGCCTGCCCAAGATGCATGTTTTCAGCCTGCTATGTTTAAACCACTTCATTTAAGGCAAGGTGGGCATGGTCAATTAAAAACATAGAGCACACTTAGCATTTTGCTAGAATATATTTCACCTCCCACTATCTTGTGCAAACTGAGACTCTCCTGATGTCCACTGGAGACTACTGCAGAATAGTCAGTGCCATTATTCCACAATTATTTTTGAACTTTCTTTAGTGTAAATTTTGCAAAGTGTTGCTGTACTTCACATATTCACAGAAATAGAAGCAAACGAAAATGATTTGCTATAGGAAACTTCACTAAAATTGCAAAGGAAATCAGACATATTTAAAGTGACTATCTGAACTATGTCAACTGTCTTAATAATGTTGCTTCCTCCCTGCTAAAACAAAATCAGCACAGCACATGTCTTGTTTCTTTTATTTGGGCTGATTGCAGGTGTTGCCACCACTCACCATATACTCAGAGGCACATGTTACCAAATTCTTCCAAGCTACACAGGAAGTGGATTGGACTGTGAAAGACTAACCCAAATTGTGTTTGCATTTTGGCAAATTTGTAGGGCAGTCCAATATCTCAGAGAGGAGGACAGGTCTTCTGTTCCCCTGGTGCATTCAGTATAGCTGCCCAATTTCCCTGCTTTTAAAAGTTTGATAGAAATATCTGTGGGCTATAAGTACATTCTTAAACCACAAGGTTTTCTGCCTATTAGTGAATTTCTTTGCTTTTTAATCTGGGTGGTAAGAAACAGAATCCTGTGCAAGCTTGCTGAGAATGGATTGATCATTTGCATGCTTATTGAGTTCAGTGGGATTTACTCCCCTGCAATCATGCTTAAGATAGGTGAAACTGACCACAGGGGATGGGGAGGGGAGGGGGAGGAGGGAGGGGGAGGGGGGAGGGGAGGGGAGGAGGGGGGAGGGGAGGAGGAAGGAGGGGGAGGGGAGGAGAAGGACAGGTTTGATCATTTTCATGTTTATTGAGTTCAGTAGGATTTATTCCTGTGCAATCATGCTTAGGATAGGTAAAACTGACTGGGGGGGGAGGGATGTCTAGAGTGTGCAGGGAAGGAGGAACAAGGAAGAGAGGAGGGGAGGAGGAAGGGAGAGTAGAGGGGAAGGAGGGGAAAGCCAGGTCTGATCATTTGCATGCTTATTGAGTTCAATGGAATTTACTCCTATGTAATCATGGTTAGGATAGGTAAAACTGACCATGGGGGCGAAGCAGGGGGAGGGGAGAAGAGAGGGAAAGAGAAAGGGAGGGGAGAGGGGAGTGGAAGGAGGGGAATGGAGGGATAGGGGCAAAGGATGGGGCAGGGGAGGGCAGGTTTGGTCATTTGCATGCTTATTGAGTTCAATGGTATTTACTCCTGTGCAGTCGTGCTTAAGATAGGTAAAACTGACCGGGGGTGGTGGAGGGGAGGTGGCAGGAGGAGATTGGAAGGGAGAGAAGGGGCAAAAGGGAGTGGTTAGGAAAGAAGGGAGGGTGGCTTTGATCAGTTGCATACTTTTTGAGTTCAGTGGGATTTATTTCTGTGTAATCATGTTTGAAAATGGAAATGGACTGCCTTCAAGTCGATCACAACTTATGTTGACCCTATGAATAGGGTTTTCATGGTAAACGGTATTCAGTGGTGGTTTTACCATTGCCTTCCTCTGAGGCTGGGAGGGAGTGACTGGCCCAAGGTCACCCAGTGAGCTTTATGGCTGTGTGGGGATTCAAATCCTTGTCTCCCAGGTCGTAGTCCAACACTGAACTGGGGGAGGGGCAGGGAGGGTAGGAGATTGGGTGGGTGGGCACTGGGCAGACGGGAAGCTCCTTTCCTTTCCAAAAGGAAAATATTGTGAACAGTATCATTGCTTTTCAGGGTTTCCCTCACCTTTTTATTCCACAGCAGCAGGCACATGTAGCCACCCAAATTTAAACCAAAGCTGTCCCAGGCCACATCCACACCAGACCTTTATTTCACTTTGGACAGTCATGGCTTGTCTCAAAGAATCCTGGGAAGTGTAGTTAGTGAAGAGTGCTACAAGTTGTTAGGAGACATCCTGTTCCCCTCGCAGAGCTTCAATCAGAGTGGCTGACTGTTAAACCAGTCTGGCCACTGGAGCTCTGTTAGGAGAATAGGAGTTTCCTCTCAGCACCCTTCACATACTACACTTCCCAGGATTCTCTGAGGGAAGCCATGACTGTCTCACGTGAAATCAAAGTCTCTTGTGGGTGTGGCCCCCTGATTAGGCAAGCCCAGCAGCTGTGAGTCTGGCTTTTAGCACAGTGACAGTTGGTTCTTACTGAGCATGCCCAACATTATCATTCAGTTCAATGCAAAATTTATTAAATTAATTAAAAGTCAGCCAGGCATTTTTTTTAACTTTTAAACTGCAGAAGGTGAAGGTCAGCATATGGGGCAAGGTCAGTAACAGGATTACGGGTACTCTGTGAATATGGCTGATTTTTAATTAATTTCAACAGATTATGAGAACTCTGACAGAACAAGTCCAAAAGGGCTCTGGCGTTTAGACTTTGAACTCTCAATTCTTTCTGTCTGTTTTGTTTTTCACCATGAAAATTGAGAGGGTTGTTAAGCAAGCGTTTCTGAGTTCAGGACTATATGTTTTGTAAGGTTTGTTTTTTTTAAAAAAATGAGCTTATGGGAAGCATCAGAATGGCATGGGGGGTATTTTCAATTTAACATTGCAGGATGTAAAAAATCCATGCTGGCTACAATATGCAGCCACTCTCATGGCTGTATAATGATTAAAGGAGATGTTATAAGAAAATCCTCCAGTCGTCAGACTTTGGGGGTCTGGATGAAATATGCTCTGATAAAGGTGTCCAAGCATCTGCTGTACATCATATATCACTGGAGTATCCTTCTGCATATGAACGTAATCCGCCCAATGTGTTTCATATTTGCTATTCAAGAGGAACATGTAGTTGAAATATATTTGGCAATTCAACATCAGGTTGTTTACCTACATTTTTTTCTGTCTTCTGTGTATTTTATTATTGTGTTAAAAGTTTTGTTTGTTTGTTATAACTTTGTATAAATTTGGAGTTCTCTTGATAGTTCTGACTTCTGCATTGGGTCTCAAAGAATGCCATGTGACTGCACTTCTTCCCTTTACTTGCTTCTAGGCCCAGCACAAGAGTATGCATCTCAGTCTAAACCATGTGGTTTTTGTTCTGCCTTTGTTACACTTGAGGAAACTTGGACATATTTCTTTACTTAAGCAGTCTTGCCAAGGCACAGGTTGAGTGTCCCTAATCTGTGGTAAGCATGCTTCCACAGAAAAATCTTTTGGTTGTTCTGTAGCTTCAGATTCTTGAAGAAAAGAACAAGCAGCTGAAAGCGACTGTCGCTGAGCTAGAAAAGGATTTTGAAGAGTCCAAAACACAGTGTAAAGAAAAAGAGTTGCAGCTAGTGTGTCAGAAGAAGAAAGAAAAAGAATTGATAACTGCAGTACAGAGGTAAGAATACCTTGCTCCATGGTCTAAGACTGTGTAGGTTATTTCTACTGCATTCTATATGCCAATCCAATTCTGGTGAAGTGAGCTCATGTGAACTCTGTTGTAATGTCAAATGCCAGACTACATTACACAGAAGGCAGCAATACAGTATGTTGTGAAATGCATTTGAGATGTGTCTGATTCTAGCAACACCTTTTTTTAAATGTGGGCATTGTTGAATACTGCTTTTAGGGAAGGAGGGGAGAAAATAGCAGGCTGAGTTGAGAAAAATGATTTATAACAAAAAGACTGCCTGATGGCTGATGATTCAGATCTGCTAACTGATCATGGCGGAATCTGTCTCATAGAAATCTGCCATCTGGTTGCAGAAGTCTTGTTGAAGGTATCAGGAATACTTCAGGTTGTGTTTCTGCCACTTCTAAAGAGTAGATGGAAGGCAGGGCGATAGGAGTCATATAAATTTCAACAAAGGGAAATAAGGGTGAATTGCCTGCATAGTAGCTTAGCAAGCACCCAAGCATCCTTTACTGCTACCTGGTTAAAAGGAACCACACCAAGCAATGACTTACGCAATTTTCCCTAGTAGCATGCCATCAGGTGGGTGGTAGCACCTAGTTTCCTTGGCCATTACAGCTTACAAATGTGCAATTCCTACAGCTGGCAAAACCTGGCTAGAAAATTGTGTGACTTCTATTTACAAGAGAAATTTACCTGCAAATAATGCTGTCTCACACTGTATATACATAATTACAAGGGAGCAGAAAGTGGGAGAACAATTCCAAATGGATGGTAAAATGAGACAATGTCATTGCAGCGCAGACTAAATTATTTTGAATGTATTGTTTTATAAGAGGCTTAAATTTTGTTTAAAAACCTAGGGGCTTCTCCCCTGCGCACTTTGCACCCTCCCACACACAGAAACTCCCAAACTCTCTCTCTCTCTCTCTCTCTCTCTCTCTCTCTCTCTCTCACACTCACACACACACACACACACACACACACACACACACACACACACTCTTACTCGCTCTCACTCACTCACTCACTCACACACACACATACGCAGGCAGGCACTCCCAGACACACACCACCAACCCCAGTGACTTCAAAACATGCACCACGCTAGGGATTCCCAAACATATACATACACCTGAAGGGCCCCCCAAACCCCCCCCCAGCTACCCCACCACCCCAGCTACCCCACCACCCTCGCAATAGGCCTCAGTACCTCCAAGTGCTGGCACATGCTGAAGCTTCCTCTTTTCCCCCCTCAAATGGATCTCAAAGCTTCCTCCACTTCCCTCTCCCCCATGAAAGTTACCTCAGTGCAGGTGGTGCAGTAATGATGCTGACGTCTGGTAGAGGTGCCCCAGTTTGTCACTCCACAGCTCGAGCAGGGCATTACCTGCTCACTTTGCACCCCCCATGGGTCACCAAGCTTCCTGCACATACACACAGATGGATCGCCAAGCTTTCCACCACTCCAGGTTGCAAAGCTTCCTTCTGATGGGCCGCCAACCTTCCTGTTTTGGAGGCTTGCAGTAGTGACGCTGAGGCCTCCTGGAGCTGCTCCAGCCTGTCACACCTCAGCTCTCCCAGGCTGCCATCTGCCACTGTCCATGCTCTCTGCTGCCCAGGTCATCCCACTGTAGTTTGCAGCTCCACAGACCATAGCGCCACCTATCTGTAGTGCTGCAAACTACAGTGTAACAGATTCAGGGCTTACAAATTATATATATAGTTAGAAATAGCTACAGGAGCATTCATTTGTAATTATGCAATAAAGATAGCATGAGTCATTTTAGAAAGTAATTTCTAGTAGTCTGAAACATGTGATGCTTCAGTTTGTGACCCTCTGTTGCTGAAAGGTACATGCCGCAAAAGCTTTATTTAAATGATGAAAGGTTAGGTATTTGGGACAGATAGCCAAATCACTGAGTGCATTGTTTCCATCTTACATCTGGTACCTCTTACATTTGTGAATGTGTAATCCACCAGACTGGCTTTGTGCTCTCCTGAAAGTCTATAAATATTTGAAGCAGAGTCTTGTTTCTAAATTTAAACTACAATTGTCATTGTCATCATTTGTTTTTTCATTTTAGAATGATGATGGGGCCACGGGAAGCAAAACTGTGATTCTTTCCTGTGCTGGGACACTTGTGTGTTATTGACAGGGGTAGATTAGGACACTGTGTGAGCTGTGAATGTTTTCTGAGAAGAATTAAATATTAATTCGTGTAAGACAGGTATAAATGGTGCTCCTTGTCATAGGCAGGAGGGACAGCAGACTACAGTCACTCAGTACCCAAACATAAACTGACCTTCGATTTAATGCATTTAAGAATGTCTTTTTTCTTACTGATGTAATGAAAGGAGCTCTGGGCTCCTTTTGGAGGAAGGGCGGGATATAAATTTAATAAATAAGTAAAATGAAAAAAATTATTCTTATAACATAGCATTGAAAAATAGATATCCAAGTCTCTTTTTATCTGCCTCCCCATATTCAGGACTTAATTTGAGATGTTGCACATAAAGATTTAGCCAGTACTTGTTTTTACTACCAGAGCTCAAACCAAGAACATGTCTGAGCATGGCAGAGCATCTTTCCACCAAGTAATCATAATCCCCCCATTTTTAAAATCCCTGTATCCTATAATTTCAAATACCTGAAAGCTGTAAAGGTGTGGGGGGACATGATCATAGTTGCATATAAGGCTTCCACTATAAGCCTCCATACGTTGCAAGAAGCCAATGATTTTAAAAAATACCTCCCCTGGATATTATTCTTTGCCAGAACTGACATAGCAAGCAGCTGCATCTAAAAATAGATGCTTTTCCTCCCCCATTCAAGATCCAAAGCTTATTAGCGTGACCCCAAGAACAAGGTCTGAGCATTAAGCAAAATGCCTTTCCTCACCATTGCGTAACAACTTCTCCTTCTTCCCCCCTCACTGCAGTTCTTTGCACCCTTACTTGACACTAATTGAATAGAGCAGCCTTTCCCAACGAGTGTGCCTCCAGATGTTGTTGGACCACAATTCCAATTTCCACAATTTCCTGATCATTGGCAATGGTGGCTGAGGCTGATGGGAGTTGTGGTCTAGAGGCACACTGGTTGGGAAAGGCTGGAATAGAGAGTCTTAATTTCCAACTAAACATGCACAGGATTGGGCTTCATCAGCTGAATACTTCTAGATAGGAAATTGCAACTTGACTTGAAAGGGAATGAAACCGTAGCCACTGGTATTTGCAAAATTTGAGGGAAATGAGAAGCAAATATAGTCACCCTAGTTTGCAAAACTAACTAACTAAACAGGAGGCTTCTGACAGGAACCTACTGAGGACTGAAAGTTGCCTCAGCCTTGTAATGAGCATATGCAGTGAAAATTTTGTTTTCTTTTTTTAAAAGGGTTGTGCACACATTACGGACCCAGAGATTGGGCCCAATTTCTGCTAGCCCCAGGCAACTGGTGATTTGCAAGCCTGATTTCAGATATGCACTATTTTGTGTTGCAAATCAAGTTAATATCTTGAGCTTGGAATCTTATCTGTAAAACAGGGATCACCAACATGGTGCCCTCCAGATATTGTCAGACTCCATTTGTTCCAGTCAGCATGGTCAGGAATGCTGGAAGTTGTAGTCCAGCAACATTTGGAGGGCACTATGTTGACTACCCCTGCTGTAAAGGGTGGGAGGTTTTGGTGGGACTGTGAGTTTCTTGTGATGAAAAACTGTGTGCCCACAAGTTCATTTCTTAAAATGAACCTATCAACCCAAATGTGTAAAACTACGATAGCATGAGTGTATCCATATCACTTTTACAAGAATGAATGTGAGAATGGAATCTGTGGCTTTTGCAAATTTGTTGTTATGTGCATTTGAGTTGATTTCGACTTATGGCGACTCTATGAATCAGTGACCTCCAATAGCATCTGTTATAAACCACCCTGTTCAGATTTTATAAGTTCAGATCTGTGGGTTCCTTTATGGAATCAATCCATCTCTTGTTTGGCCTTCCTCTTTTTCTATTCCCTTCCGTTTTTCCCAGCATTATTGTTTTTTCTAGTTAATCATGTCTTCTCATTATGTGTCCAAAGTTTATAACCTCAGTTTCATCATTTTAGCTTCTAGTGACAGTTCTGGTTTAATTTGTTCTAACACCCAATTATATTTCTTTTTCGCAGTCCATGGTATGCACAAAGCTCTCCTCCAACACCACATTTCAAACAAGCTGATGTTTCTCTTATCCGCTTTTTTCACTGTCCAACTTTCACATCCATACATAGAGATTGGGAATACCACGGTCTGAATGATCCTGACGTTAGTGTTCAGTGATAGTGCTTAGTGTTTTTACTGGTCAGCAGAACTTTGTCAAAAAAAGTGATTTTCCGAACATCAAATACTACATAGGATTTGACTCTAGAGTATTGATTGCAGTTTCTGAGTTGTTTGCTTTTGCCTTTTCAAATCCAAACTGCAGCCTGCAACAGAAGGTAGAAAAATGCCTGGAAGATGGTGTCCGCCTTCCTATGTTGGATACAAAACATCTTCAGAGTGAAAATGAAAGCCTCAAAGAGAAAAATGAAAAAGATAGCAAGGTCAGTTTATTAAACTAATAATCCATCTATGTATCAAACCTTATTTCAGCTCATCTTGCTGAACAGCGTTTCTTGCTATTACTATTGTTATTATATTTGTTAACTTGTTGCTTTTTTTCCATATATGTTCCTAGCAGCAGCCAGTGAAGCATTTGATTGTGGGACAATCAAGGGGGGAGAATAAAGTATGCCTAGAAATAGGTGTCAGTGGCCATTGAGGTCAGGCACATTCATTCATGCAGTTGCTGACTAATTGCCTGCATTAAGCCAGTCAGCGTCTGTGCACTTATGCAGTGCTGACCAAGACACCCCCCTGCCTTCACTACCACTTTCCAACCATTTCTGGGCATGCTTTCCCCTACTCCATAATTATGCAAGCGAACCTGCCTCACTACCTTGTGTTGCTACTTCCATTCCTGTTCTTGCAGCATCCAATTTTTTTTAGCAGTACATGTCTTTTGCATGCCTTGTCAAGTTCGCAAGAAATTAGATACCTTTCCCTCTAACAAAATTTGACAGATACATCAGAGATATGAATAAGAACATTTTTGTGTTCTTTTCCCGACAGGTCATAGACAATCAACAGAATCAGATTGCTGAGATGACTTTAGAGATTCAGGTAATGAAATGTGCTTTTCAAAGGTTTAATCTTACCCTTGCAATTCATAAAGATACATTTTCTTCATTAAAATAAGGGCCATATGAGCTTCATAAGCTAGCAGTAATCTACAATATTATACTACTATTCTTATGCTTTATTTGTAATCTGCCTTGAGGTTCCTAGGACTGAAAAGGCTGTATATAAATGCTATGAATTATAACCTAGACATTGGCATCACAGCAAGATAAGGAAGAAGAATTAAGTCGAAGGTCCCACCACTCTGTCCTCTGTCAGCAATACTTCCATTGTGCCAATTAAGCATGGATGGAGTTTCTTGATTAATGGCAACAAGGAGTGACTGTGCTGAATTAAGGCTACATGACCTGCCCACAGTTGCCTTATGACGCTGTTGATAGAGTTTCTGCCAAAGGTGGACAAGAGTACACCTGTCAATATCACCTTGCTCATTTTCAGTAACAACGCCTCTCATTTTGCATTATGCAGGCGTGCCACACAAACGGGTATAGCTGAAGCTTCAAAAGTATAGCCTTGCTGGTATTGCTGGATTCACTCCCCCACCATCACCACTATTCTCTCATGAGATTCTCTTAGCAATGTTCAGATAAATGAGTTTGTGAATTCTGTTGTGGGGCAGGGAACTCCCTTGACCTGTTCCATACCAGAACCTGTATTACGCTGTACCAAAAGAAGCAGAGGTACTATTGTGTATTTTCTCTTTGCTATCACGCTGCATCCTGTTACCTTTTTCACCTGATCCATTGTGTAGATAGAAATGTGTAGATAGACAACTTCCAACTTAGGATTCAAAGTTTTGAATGCAAGCTTTCCATTTTAGAAGTGCCTTGTAAGTGGCATTGATTTGTGAGTTGTACATTGGAAACATATCCAGAGAAAGGGCTAGTTTGGATGGTATTAAGGAAATGTGTGGAAGAGTCTCCTGGTGCTGCTACCATTGCTCATCTAGACTGCTGGAAGAAGGCAATTTGTTGTTTCTTTTGGTTCCTAATATAGTTAGAACCTGGGGATGAGACCTGACATTCACCCTTCCCATAGGAAGAAAATGCTGGGACTAATGCTGCCACTTGCTTGTTTTAGCCACCATAAAAATGCAGGTGAGCTCTTGTGCCCCATGGGAAGCTGCTCTTTGTCACTGGAGTAAATCAGTCTACTGCTTTCATCTAGCAGTCAAAACAAGCTGAGGCAGCAGCAGATTTGCTCCTTGCATTCCCTTAGCATTATTTTCCCCCACTTTCGCCCTCTTTTCTACCACAAGACCCTCAAGAGAGCTTCCAACAATAATAAAATTAGCATAAAATTTTATATGATCCTTTTCAGCTGAATAAAAGATAATCATTAACACATTCTAAGTGGCAGCAGTATCTCTATTTATTGAAAAGGCAAATGTGAATTGGCCTTCAGACAAGATATGTGTACCTGCAAAATATGTTAGCATGGCCAAGCTGTAATGAGGCAAGTGATTTTAAAGACCAAATTGTAGCATATGTGATCTTTTATTAATTTTCATGATGAAATCTACAGCCTGTTTAATGAAAATCTTATAAAATGTAACAAGGAATGTTAGAAAGATTAATTTAAAAACTAATCATCATCAATCATCATCATCAAATGAGAAGAAGCTCCTTGATGATCTGGTGATTAACCATGTCCAAAATCAGTAAAACATGTATTTAGAATTTATGAGCAGCCTTTTAAACATAACCACTAACATTGTCCTATGTTCCTTGAACAATTGTCAGGTTTGATTTCTTAGGAAATGCTGCCCTGGGCTCCTGCTGGGAGGAAGGGCAGGATATAAATCAAATAATGGATGGAAGGATCAATTGATCGATCGATCGATCGATCGAGATGTTGAACTCATCTGAAAATGAGCTCTGGTCTAACTTAGTGTGAAAATTTGCTTTTCCCTCCACTGTTACAAACATTTTTATACACCTTGATACATGGTTGACACCAATTTAAACAATCTGCTGGATGTTTGTTTGTTTATAAATATAGATATATATCCCACCTTTCCCTCTTTTTTTTTTTTTTTTTCAATAATTTTTATTCAGATTTTCATAAAACATACAAGACGAAATCATAAAACATTCAAAGACAAAAAACAAAATCAAAAATAGTTAAACAAAAAGAAAAAAAGAAAAAAAAACAAAAATAAAAAATAAAGAGTAAAATATTGACTTCCCATTTGTCAAAGATCAAATCAGTTATAAGTCTATAATATATAACAATCCTGTCTCTTAAGTCATATTATAAAATCACTTTCCTCCAGTAGTTATCTTACTTAATCATCAAATCTCATAAACATTACTTTATTCTTTCCACAAAAAGTCAAAGAGAGGTTTCAATTCTTTAAGAAATATATCTATCAATTTTTTTTTCCAGATAAGCATATCGATTAATCCATCTCATTACTAATTATGATAATCTTATTGTCATAACCATAGTCAAAATAAACATTTCAATTAATCCATCACATCAGAATCTGTTAGGTTCAGTAATTTCAGTAGCCATTGTTCTATTATCCCTATTAGTTCCATTTTCCATCTTCCATCTTCAGTAGTCTTGTTAAGTCCAGTAATTTCAGTATCCAATCTTCCATTATCAGTATTCCATAATAATCTTGCTGTCAAAGCCATAGTCATATAGTAAGAGTCTGATGGGAATTACCTCTATCCCAAATATTTTCTTGCCATCCATTCTGAATAGGTTGCTGAAATACTGCTGTAAAATCATATCTCTGTTCTTTTTTTCAAAATACACTGGGTCATCTCTTGAAAGTTTTTCCATTGTCACATGGCTGCAGTTAATTCCATAGATTTTCTCTATATTGGGCTCCATCACATCATTCCAGTCCAGAAGATTATCCATGCCATTGATAACTTTATCTCTAGAATCTTCATTAATTTCTTCAGAGATAACATTGAGTTCCAAACAATAGATTTTATTTCTAAAGTCCATAGACTCCAAATCTTGTTCCTGTTCCACGTTTGTTCCAATCTCCGGGATCTCCTCTCTCACAGGGACCCCTGTTCCAGTCTCCAGGGTCTCCTCTCTCACAGGGACCCCTGTTCCAGTCTCCAGGGTCTCCTCTCTCACAAGGACCCCTATGTCTTTAATCTCCTGTGTCTCCAAACAATAGATTTTGTTTCTAAAGTCCATAGACTCCAAATCTTTTTCCTGTTCCACGTTTGTTCCAATCTCCAGGGTCACCTCTCTCACAGGGACCCCTATATCTTTAATCTCCTGCTTCATTTTACTCAATTCAATTTTCAGCTCCTTACAACCCTGTCGCAGGTTTTGTTTCGTTATCTCAATCTCATCCATTATTTTCTGAAACATAGTTATTTCCAGATTCTCAGCCACTTTCTTAATTGCCATTTTAAAAGAAAAATATAGGAAAACCACTTCTTATTTCAGCAACAATTGGGTTAATACTCCAAACTTGGTGACATCACAGTATAAACAGAGCAGACAGCCTTATCTCTCCATGCTTAAGTAAACAAAATGCAGTTCCCAGGATCGAAACAATTAATGGCGGTCGTCAGGAAACAGATTCGTCAAAATAAAATAGACCAAAAAGAGAGTAGTCTCAGACAATATAATATTCTTCAAAATAAAAATCTGGAATAGAAATCCCTCTTCTGTGTATATCTTTAGAATGCAAATCCAGGACAGCTTTTTGCAACAAAAACAGAGATAAGCTATTAATTAGTGAGTAGCAGAGAGAAGTTATGGCTCCCCAGTGAGATGTCAAAAACCGATCAATCTGGCAAATCTCTTTTAAATAGCAACAATTTAAGTCAAGTAAAAGAAAAATATAGAAAGAAGGGTGCTTGCCTGTTAGTGCGTTCTCTCTTAGAAGATAAGATGAACGTTCGCTTTATCAGATAGAGCTTGTTGTTGAAAATCCGTCCCACCTTCGTCGGCTGGACCTCGTCCCATAAATTAATGAGATCTGGTCGTCCCAACAAAAATAGGCTTTGAGGTTAATCTCTTCGTTTCTCCCTACCCGGGAGAAGTTTAATCAGTCAAAAAAAAAAAAAAAAAATCTGACTGATATATCTGAATAAGCTTCTTTTGAGGCAGGAGCCCGTCTCAAAAGCAGGCACAGGCTAAGTCACCCTTCCCGGAAGTCCACCTTTCCCTCTTTTTTAAAAAAAAAAAAAAACTTTCACAGCAGATTGAAACATTTTAAAAACAATGAATCTAATCACAATAGAAAAGAAACAAGTCAGAGCAGACAAAAGACATTAAAAACAAAGGGTTGGTAAAACCTCTCACTGTGTCAAGTCAAAAGCCTGTGTGGAAGGAAATGAACATCAGAAGGCCATCAGGAGGGAGCAAGCTTGCCTGCCTAAGCACAGAACTCCATAGTCTAGGTGCAGCCACAGAGAAGGCCTTTGTTCATATCATCACCAACTGGGTCACAACCACTGACAGAATGCAAAGAATAGATTCCTTTATAGATCTGAATTATCAGTAGGTTCATATGGGATAAGGCCATCCTTTAGATATACTAGGCCCAAGCTATTCATGGTTTGAAAGGTCAAAATCTGCAATTTGTCCAGAAATGAACCAGGAGCCGGTGTAACATCCTCCCAAGAGCTAGCTCCTGTCAGCACTCTGTACCTTTTCAAAGGCAACTCCACATGAAGCCATTTCAGTACTAACCAGAGTAAGCTAGTACATCATCATAACATGGACCAAAGCACTTTTGGTCATACTGGCAACTTGGTCATCCAGGAACAAAGTTAGGTCCAATAAGCACCCTAGCCTGCAAACCTGACAGTGACGGGATATGCTACTCCATTCCAAACAGGTTGATTACGTATTCCCATGTCGGCATTTCTATTAGCCAGTAGTGGCTGGATTAAACTTCAGTTTATTAGCGACCATGCAGTTTATCACCACTCCCAAGCACCAGGTCAATACAAACAGTACTTCCAACAGCCTTCTTGAAGTCTGATGGAAAGAAAAGTAAAAAGTCATCAGTACATTGATGATACTGTAGTCCATATCTCAAAATGACCTCTCCCAGCAACCAGCAATCATAGATTTTAAACAGCATAGCAGGAGATGGATCCGTCCAGAACATCATAAGCTAATGTCAAGTTGCAAAGCAGTAATCAGCCAGCTCCATTTTAAGGAATTGTTCATCCAAAAGGGCTGGAGCACTGCAAAACAGCTGACAAACCCAGAAGAACACCATAGTCAATGGTATTGAAAGCCACGGGGAGGTCCAGTAGAACTACCAGGAATGCGCTCCTGCCTGGTTCCCAGGATGAGTTGTCCAATAGTGTGACCAAAGCAGTCTGTATCCAGTAACTTGGCTTGTAGCCAAATGGAAATGGTTCCAGATAATCTGTGTCATTTAGGAAACCCTAGAGTTGGGTCACCCCACCACACTTCAGAACTTTGCCTAGAAATTGAATGTTGGCAACTGACTGGAAGTTATCCAGTATGATGAAGTTCAGAGAGCGTTCATGCATGTGTAGTGTTGCCATACAGGTATTTATTTAATTAATTAATTTGGGGGGGAAACCCCTTCCTCCCAGCAGGAGCCCAGGGCGGCAAACAAAGCACCAAAAAACGTTAAAACATCATAAAAACAGATCTTAAAATACATTAAAACAAAACAGCATTAAAAACATTTTAAAAAACCTTTAAAAGGGTTAAAACATTATTTAAAAACATATTAAACAATTCTGACAGAGATGCAGACTGGGATAGGTCTCAACTTAAAAGGTCTCAGCTTAAAAGGTAGCAACTACTTACCTGATTTAAACTTGAAGCTAACCATGAGGATCACTGCATAGTTACGTTTTTCTTACACATTCAGTATCCTGTTTAAATTGGCCTGGAGTACGGTTGTAAATCCCTGAAAAACATAATGGAGTAGTTTGAAAAAAGTGTGTAGTTCATAACTTTTCAGAATTAAGGATGTCCCATAAAGTATATTGCTAAACTGCCACTACTGTATGTCACAGCAATGTGTGAAATCCCTTCTGCTAAACTAAGAAGATATAACTAAACGTTGATCCCAAGACCAGGTTTTCTGCAGCAGAGCAATATAACACAATTCTAAACGCCAATTCTATTCTGAATAAAACAGTACTGGATTTATTGCAGATAATTGGAAATGGAGAGCAGGCTTTGCTTAAGGATGTAGTGATCAGAGTATATGGGTAAACCTTAGCACACAGTGATGCAATATGCTCAAATGGAGAATAACCTTACTAATATAAAGGAGAGAAAATCCCCTTTGGAAGCTTTACAGGAGTAGAATGAGTTGGGAGTTTTCATCCTCTGCAGTTGAACTTTTATTAATGCTTAGAGTACAACAGTTTGAACATTTATATTTCTAGATTCCAGCCAAATAAAGTCAGTAAAGCACGTAAACATGGATATATGTGAAGTTATCCTGAAGTTGAATAAATTTACATATTGAACAGAAGAAAAAATAATTGTTCATGCTGTATCTCAACATATATCAAAGTAGGAATGATTATATGATAGATGCTTTTCTCAGAATCCAATAATTGCATACTAAATATCAAGTCAGCACTTCATTCAAGATAGGAATGATGTTTAGCTGTCATTCAAGTTGGTTAGACTATCAGAGCCCTATGCAAATATCAACAAATGGCCACTTAACCCATTGATGAGAAGAAGAGCAGGGATGGGAGAAAGAGCCTGAATAGCCAAATCCTTCTGAACAGAGTCAGACAAAAAGACATGCGTTATCATTTTAGAATGTGGGAAGCTGGTCAGCTATTGACAGTGGACAGGGCTATTTGACAGGTTAACAGTGGCTATATATTCTATGTAGTCAAGAACAGTGTTACTGTGTGCAGTATAATGACGTTTTTCTCACTAATCAGCAGTTGCGCCTGCAGAATCTCCATGCAGCATAAGGAATTCCCAGCCTTGGAGATTACCTTTGAAGATTTCCGAGACTGCAATGCTTCCAAAGCAACCAGTACAGAGGAAAAAAATTGAGGGTGAGGGTGGGAAGCTCACCCACCATGAAGGACCATCCTGCCTAATCCTGATTAGTTAGCCAACAATAAACCACAATTCCCTGTTTTAGACATAATGGGAAGCTGTGGCTTAAAGAAACAATGATCAAAGTGCTGAAATCTGCACCAGTGGAAGGGACAAGAAGGCGTATGGGCCTGATACTCATTCTGAGTCTTGGAAGGGTTTCTTAATAAGGGTGGCTAAAGAGGTGAAACACAAATGAGTGTGACAGAGAAAGCAAAGCAAGAGGAGATGGAGGGTAGTCAGGATTGGGTCCAGGAACACCTGTGGAGACTAGACAGCAGTGGGCAAACAAGCATCAGAGGCTGCATTTCAGAGTCAGCAGCAGATACTGAGAGGAAATTTGAGGGAGAGAGGAAGGGACAGCATGAAGAGAAACAAGAAACTAAGGGGAAGACACAAGGTCTGCAAGGGAGTGACACTGTTGTAGAAGCAAGACAGTTCCTCTTTCCTTTTCCAGGGGCTGTTGAGGTCAGGGCTTTCCCATTAGTCCCAGCTATAGCTCATTGCACTGCAGTATGTAGGGATGAATATTGAACCATAACAATGATTGACCAAGTCTTGCTATCCAGACTAGTTGCTGCTCATCTGTCAGGGACCAATGAGCTATTAATTCATGGCCAGTAAAGATTCTTTTTTCTGTGTCTGAAAATTGTCAAAAGCCAGATAATATGTGAACTGAACTGTAGAATTGGTAGCTGTATTTCTGTCCCAGAGTGTGAAGCTTTGCTAAGGTTTTAATAATGGAAGACTACATGAAACAAATTCCATCCTGCTAGTCATTATTAAATTAGCATAAAATTGACACCTAGTGGTTAAGATATGTGATAAAAAATAGAAAGTTTGGAACAGATTGCATTGAAGAATAATTTTAGACACAGTGCAGAAGAATTCTATTTAAAATTCACTGGTGGTATTTTTCAGCTGATTTCAACGTCTTGCAAAGAATACTCTGGACAGATGGGTGGATCTTTATCCTCTGAGTCCATCAGTCCTGGATGTCAGAGATGATGGCTATATACCAGCCATTCAGGGAAAAGGCTCAGCCTTCCTGCCTAAAGGAAAGGAGCAAAGCTGTTGCAAATGAGGAAAGGGAGAATGTTTGTCATTTTGTCAGCAAGGGATCCTTGCACAATAGAACAATTTCTCCCTCCCTTCCTCCTGCACATCCCCTAAATCTGCTCTGGGGATTCACCAGCCCTCCAGAGCAGATTTGGGGATGGTATGGGGTGCCTGGAGAGAGAGGACCAGGATTTAATTGAATACTGCCTATAAAATAAATTTAGATGCTGTTTGAGCCCAATTCTTGCCTTTCCTTGAATTTTTGTTTTAAGGCATTTTTGATAGCTATTACATAAGCAAAGTTGAAGGGGCTCTGATAGGGTGGCATTGATGACAGGCCTCACATTCCTAATAGGTTGAATGCTGCCATCCTTAGGAGCCAGGCAATTCCCATTTTTATTCCCCAATGCTAACTGCTGTAGAGTTAAGTAAAACCTGGATGTCTAGCAGACCTTGGGGATATACCTAGATTGAACCACAGAGTGCCTTCTTATGGGTTGTGCTTTCCAGAGAAACAGTTCTCTAAGGTTAAAATGACTTCATTTAGGGATGTTATCAGAGAAGTTACTGGTCATTTCAGCCTGTTGAAGGGACTGTTTTCAAGAGACCCGGGTGGTGTTGGAAGGAGTGCTGCTTCGACTGTTGCTCAACTGAGAGGCAGAAGCCCTGCTGCTGAGCGGTGACTAAATCCCACCTGTCCCCTTCCTCTCTTTCCCATAGGAATAGAAGGCAGGGGGATCATTCAGCAGCCGTTGCTCAGCTATATGGCTCAGCCGCCTTTTACTGAGCATTGGCTGAAGCCAGAATGCTCCCTCCCTGTCTTTTCCACAGGAAAAGCTGCAGAGACTTCCTTTGTTGTTGAGCAGAAGTGTTTGCCTCCATCAAGCCAGCAGGGGACAGGAACCTAGCAGCGACAATTTGTGGCTAGCAAGGCCAGCCAAAAAATTATACCCCCTGGTCAAAATGATCATCTCAGCTTCAAGAACTGGTCACCACAATAGCCAGTATAAAAGTTACTTCAAGTGCTCCCAGAAGACATAAGCTGCAACCAGGAAGAAATAAATATACAACACAATTATAATACCATGACAGTGCTTGAGCTATTGGCTTATGTGTACTACATATTTTTAAGTGATTTTCTCTTTTTTGCCCCCTAGTCTATGCAAGATAAACTTTTGCAAGGGAAACTGACAATTCAAAAGCAAAGAAGTGAATTTGAGGAAAAGGATAAGAGTATACAACAGTTACATAAGACGCTGCTTGAAGTAAGTTTTTGAGCTCACATTTCTGAACCAATTAACTACGATGTTGCCGTCTTGTTCTATTTTATAGATACATTTATACATCACAAAATTTGAGTTCCTGTGAAGGGATGAGGCTTAACATAATTCTATGACATACAAGATGTGATAATTTATCTGAAAGATAAGAAACACTGGATACCTTGCTATAAGTGGTGATATCCTCTGTATTCAAATGGCTAGCACTAAAAGCTTTGCCAGTGCAAAGGGAAAGACTACCTCTGATATAGTCTTCACAGTCCAGTCCTAACAGGTGATTGGCACTGTAATCACTGATCATTAGTTTAGTGATGGAGAAGGACCACCAGTTGCTTACTGTAAGACAATGAATACAGAGACTTACAGTTCATGTAGTAGCAACAGTATTTTGTACATTTAGGCCAGGATCCAAAGAACTGCACAACTAGTCCTGTTTGTTCAAGCAGGCATTGTGTTTCCCAAATTTTAGCTGCATGCCTCTGGGCTATATGGATGCTTTTAAAAAAATGTTTGTGTAGTTGTAGGAGGGGAGGGGAGAAGTCAGAAATCCCACTGGTGTGCCCAAGCCTTTTGGTGTACCCAAAGGATGCCTTTGAAATACCATCCATAGATTTGGTCCAGAAATGAAATTTGTACCTAAAAATCTGACCCTGTGCACATATAACCCTTGTTAGATCTGGATGAGTTGTTTAGGATTTAGTAAATGAAGGGATTTCTGTATTCTTATATCCTACATCAACCAAGTACTGTTGTCTTGAATATTTGGAATGCATTCTTAGTCCTTAAGATTTTTATATGGAATAAACCTATGCTGCCGGTTTACAAATTTGTACATATGGGAATTGTGAGACCTTTTCTTGATCCCACAATGCATTTTTTTTGTGGTGGAGGGAAGGTGTATCATGGCCAGTTAATCATTGTCATTTCCTATTTAGGTTAATGCATGTATTTTGTTAAATGTTGGATTGTATGCATGTTTGATAATATGCCTAAAATTATGCCTTGCTGGATTAAATGAAAGTCTACCACGCGCTCTACATCGGGCTGCCTTTGAAGACTGTTTGGAAACTTAAACTGGTACAAAGAGCAGCAGCCAGAGTGCTAACTGGGGCTGGTTACAGGACCCATACAACCCCCTTGTTACGACAGCTCCACTGGCTGCCAGTTTGTTTCCGGTCACAATTCAAAGTGCTGGTTTTGACCTATAAAGCTCTGTACAGCCTAGGTCCAGGCTATTTGTCAGACCGTATCTCCCCATATGAGCCTGCCCGGGCATTGAGATCCTCAGGAGAGGCCCTTCTCTCAGTCCCAACACCTTCGCAAGCGCAATTGGTGGGGACGCAAGATAGGGCCTTCTCGGTGGCTGCCCCCAGGTTCTGGAACTCTCTTCCTAGGGAAGCACGAATGGCCCGTTCCTTGCTATCCTTCCGTCGGCAGGCAAAGACTTTTTTATTCCGACAGGCTTTTGGACAAGAAGATGTTTAAGATAGGGTCTCATAAGGTCTGTTGTATTGTTCTATGGTCCTATTCTTAATGTTTTAAATTGTCTTAGTATGTTAAGTGTATGTTTCATGGTTTTAATGTCGCGAATAGTTTAATTCTATTTTAATTGTATATTTTTGTATGTTTTTTTACGTATGTGTAGTTTTTATTGTAAGCTGCCCTGAGTTCCAGTTTTGGAAAAAGGGCGGGGTAAAAATAAAGATTCATTCATTCATTCATACCAAGGACAGCCTTCTGTTTCCAACAGTCATCTGCCAGTCGTCTGGAAGTTCACAAGCAGGACATGATACTGATGGCCATTCTTTGTTGTTTTTCCCAACGATCTACTTCTCAGAGGTAGACTGCCTTTGAACATGGAGGTCATATTCACTAAAATGGACTAGTTGCTTCTGATACAACCTATATATATTTTTATAGATTTTTTCCAGTAAAACACATGAATGAAGTTCTGCAGTTTTTTATTTCATTCCCTCTCTCTCTCTCTCTCTCTCTCTCTCTCTAATGAAGAACCAAAGATTAATGGAAGAAAATGCATCTTTAAGGGAACAAATTCATCAGATGGAGCTGTCCACACAGCCAGTGGCTGAAAAACTGCCTGTGGCTGATCAGTTGTTCAAGGAAATGTCTCACTGTTTGTTTGACTTGAAAGCACTTTGCAGTATTCTTACCCACAGAGCTCAGGGCAAGGAGCCCAACCTGTCCTTACTGCTGGGAATCAGATGTAAGTGATATAACAAAGATACATGCTGCATTCTTCTGATATTGAGAAACCATATATGTACAAGTAAAATCATGGCAAAGAGGGAGCACAGGTTGCATGTTATAGTTATTATGTTGAAAATCAAATAGAAACCTTCCAGTTTGGCATTTAACAATCACAAGATTTTTTAAAAATTGCTTCTTACCTGCCTAAGATTATAAATCATTGTAACAGCAAAACAAAAACAAAAGAAGATAGAATACAATTATGGATGGTAGAAAGAATGTAGGAATTATGAGGGTTTCCTGGGCTTCCAGAATCCATGGGAAGGTGTATTGTGATGCCAGGCAAAGGGGAATCTCCCTTTAAGTCATCTGCATGCATCCTTCCTGCTCTTGTTTTCCAGGTAGTTTATCTGTGGCTGGAAAGAGCAGGGACTCCTGTCTGAGGGGGTCTTGCCTAGTCCACTCCTTGGTGGCCTTTAGGCAACCCGCTTTCTATTTACACAGGTGTTTGGCCTACTGGTCTGGTTTTTGTTTGCTCTGCAGCTCCATGTTTTAACCTGCATTCCTAATTGACTATATTTGTAACTTGTCATTTTTATCTACTCTTACCTGATATTATACTTATATTGCTTATTTGTTTGTGAAGTTGTTTTTTATTGTTATTGGCTTCCTTGAGTATTTTTTATGGAAGGCAGGGGTATAAATGTAACATAAATAAATAATAAAATTGAGAAAAGTTAGCAGTGACCAGCAAGAGATGCAATAAAGCGCTCTCCAAAAAATCCAATGCCATTTACTCCAGGTATTCCAAAGATCAGGTTCATACATTATGTAGCATGAAGGTCACTGGAAAGGTGGGATATTATTATTATTATTATTATTATTATTATTATTATTATTACTACTATTATTACTATTATTATTATTATTATTATTATTACTACTACTACTATTACTATTATTATTATTCACCATTATACACTGGACCTAAAATCACTTGAGAAATAAACCAATTAACGTATAAAAAGTATATAGCAGTTTAATATAATAATAATAAAGATGTGCTTAAGCAAAGAAAGCAACTGAAATTGTGACAGTTCTGTAGGCGAAATGCTGGTGTTCCACACCAGTGAGTTAAAAAACACATGGGTATGTTTTAAGAGTGCATTGACAAATATCTTGGCCCTTTTATGTTCTTGATTGAGCTCTGGGAAACTTTTCAGTAGCATATCTAATGGACATAACATTCTTTATGGTCTCTAAGCAGTTACATACACGGGGCGATAATCAGTTCTGGTGTCCTACTTGCACAACAGACTTCTGCTTTCTGCACATGGGACTTACTCTTATCGCTGCACCCCCACCCCAAGAATGTCCTATGGAGGATTGGGGGACCCTCTGAAGTAGATTGGTTGGAGGCTGCAAGGAAGAGGAGTCAACACTGAATCTTGCCCATGGACTTTTCACCTACAGAAGTCCATGGCAGACTTGAAACCTCTTCATAGGTTGGAAAGAAGAGGCATTAAAAGAAAAAAAGTTAAACTGGACATTTTAGTACTGGGGGGGTGTATGTGTGTGGGGTGGGCACACACCCACTGCTGTCATGCAGCCCCTAGAGGCCAATCTAAAAAAAGGTTAGCCACACCTGAATAAGCCTCGTCCTGAAGAGGCATGCTTCACATTTACAGCAGCAGCATTGTTAAACTATTAATCCAGAGGGGGAAATACCAACCATAATCAGTTCTTGAAGGAGCCTATTCTTATTGCATTGTTGTCATTCAGAAACCAGTCTGAAAACAAAAAGATTAATCTCTTCTACATACTTTAATTGATTATTTCAAGGCAACTTGCATGGGGGAAAGTGCCACATTTTCATACTTTCTTTTCAGCGTTTCAAAACAAACAAACAATCTTCGGTGGAAGATTTAAATCATAGTTAGATGTGTTGAACTGTGTATTGACTTACGCCCTTTTGTCTTTATTATTATTGTTACTACTACAGCAATGAGCTGCTCATCTGAAGATGAGAATTTCCACAGCACAGAAACACTCTCAAAGAAACTCTCAGAGGTGTGTCAGTTACGAAAGGATATTGATGAATTGAGGACTATATTATCAGACTCTTATGCTCAGGACATGGGAGAAAGTTGCATCACACAATGATAAAAGGTTTGGCCTCACAGCAACAATGACTAAGTTATTAAATGCTGCTCTGGTTTTAGATCCTTGTGTTTCTGTTAAGGAACTATACTGGAAGACACACTCTTCATGTTAGATCAAAGGGTTTCAAGCATTTGCGCATATTTTATGCAGGTGAAGCAGTCATCAGTTGAAGAGAACAGTACAAGAGAGATCTGATTTTTTCAAAACTACTGAATGTAGGTCAAAGCTGTGAAGAATGTGTTTCTGTTGAAATGTTGGATTTTGTTTCCTCTGTCATGCCCATAAAGACATCCATATTGTTTTCTGAAGTCAAAAACAATTGTCAGAAGAAGGCACTCTAGTTACTGCTGTACCATTCCCCCCTTCAGCAAAGCTTTCAGGGTGCATTGTATTAGAGTGAACACTTTGCTATCAGCTCTGTTTCTTTGTGACCTGTGCGCATTAAGCAAGGGTGGCTAACCCCCCATCCTCACCACCCCCCTTGTAATTTTTTCTGCCCTACAAAAGACCACATTGGGTTTTGGCAGCAATGGCAAAAGGAACAAAAATTGTGATGCAAATTGCTCTCTCCCTGCTCATCATAGTGACATCTGTATGGACCAGCTAAGGAGAGGTGGTCGTATTTATGCCTGTACACATGTGCTTGCTTGTGTGTGTGTGTGTATGCGCAGAAGTGTGGGGTTGCCACACCCATTGCTGGCATGCAGCCCCCAAAAGGTTGGCAATGGTGAATGCAGTCGTCAGACCAAAACAGATTAGCCACCCCTGGCATAAAGGCTTGAAAGGATTTTTAAAATGAATGCAAACTAAAGAGCAGGAGCGTATTGCATCTTGGTAATCAATACCTAAGTATTCTACATTTTAAATTTGTTCCGGAGCTCCCTCCAGCACCCAGGAAGCCTAAAAGACACGTGTTTATTCATATGTTCTGCAAGCAGAAGTACCACTGCTGGATTTTGCTGTGTCAAAGCATACACCTCCTGGCAGGCCTACTGTCACTTTATTCTGACAATCAGTTATATAAAGAATGCTTTCTTTTAAAAGAGAAGGGAAGAGATACAAATGTATAAAAAGGTACATTTTGCTTATTTGCTATTACATTTTGCCCTGATATGCAGAAAGCTTTAGATTGGTCTTGCCAACAGTCATTTTTAAAGTGAGCAAGAGCTTGTATTGAACAAGTTGCCATTTTCAGTTATTTATGATATTATTTCTACATTTTTAAAAGCAGATTTTACATCGATTTTTTCACATTTTGTGTGTTATATTTAAGTGTCATTTGCATATAGTTATACTTCAAAAAAAAAATTTAGTCATTTTTCCCCAACATTTTATTTATTTAAATAGGTGTTTCTTGTTACGTTGTCCTGGCTTCCATCTGTGGAAATTTATTTTAGTATTTATCTTAATTACTGCTCAGTGTTTTTAAATGGAGATTTGTAAGTATTGCATTGAAACAACTTTGTAAGCATCCTCGCAACAAAAAACAAGTCGCTTGAATTTAAATACTGACCACTGCAATCCTAGCCACAATTCCAAGAAAGTAAGTCTAATGAGGTGGTGCTCAAGTTTAGAATTGGGCTGTAATGTATTTCTATTCAGACAAGGACTTGAATAGGGAGAAATAATTCTAATCAATTTACTTTCACACCAGGAAACAACCAAAAGTGTGGGAGAAGCTTCTTCAGCATGCTATGCTGTTGAGAGATGAGTTTTGTTTTAGATTTTAACCTTTTCTCCCTCTGTTGCATCTTCTGTTTGATACTATAATTATGATTTCTTTAAAGATAACTTTGCCACAAATGTGACTGTGCAGTGTCACTGTAGAGCCAAAAAAGAATAATCCACAGACTTAAAACAGTATACTTTGGGGACAAAGAAATGGCAAGAAGTCACTTAATTTCCATGTTCGCTGCAAATTAGACATGATAGGCTTCTGAGGAATTGTTTAGGTCCTTTCCTTTCTCGATTGATTGCCTTCATGACTTGTGGAAGATAATTCAGTCAAGAATGGGAACAGTGAAGCTTGGCAAAGCGCTTAGGAATAAGAGTGTGCCAAATGTTTGATCACAAAATACTTAGGGGGTTGAGGGGTAGAATGCTCATGGCTGTCCTGTTTTTATTTTATTTTATCTTTTGCACCCTGTTCACTCTTGCTTCTTTCCTTGAACTACAGCTTTGGTGTCTTTTTTCTTCTTCTTCTTTCTCAGACAATCACGGACAGTCAGAGCTTACATAGGCAATATGGTAACATCAAGTCATCACACAGCCAATCAGATTTAGCTAAATTATGCCATCATGAAGCCAAATCAGAGTGAAGACCATGATTCCTGCCATCAATTGAATAGGCAAACCTTTTCATATTGTTTTGCAGGACCCATTAAAAATTACCAAAATAGAGGAGGCAAAGGGTTTTTTTGTGAAATGTTCTCTGTGACACTCAGCCTTACTCTGGATTTCTTTGACCTCCTTGTCTGTTATGTATGAACATGTTATTTCAGTCAAGCCTTTTCCTCCCTGGAAATTCCTAACTTGTTTCATTGAACCGTTTAAATAACAGTTCATTTTTTTTAAAGATCAGTGGCATTGACAAATAATTTTACAGCCTGCCCTTGACTTTTTAAGGCTGACACCGATCTAGAAATAGAAAGCTTCACAACCAGGAAATTCTCCAAACATGCTATAGAGAAATTATTGCTTTTTTAAAAACCTCATTAAGGGGAATAATGAAGTAATTATGTAATGGAAGAAATTACTCCATATGATAATTGGTGTAATTATTGCATCTTAATCTGTATGTAGTATTCTTCTGAACCTTGATAAAACTCAAAACTTGTTCAGCAATTTTCTAAGAATAAAGCCAGTTCTCTACAGCACCTTTTGGAGTCTTTCCTTAGACCTTTTCACATGTCCCCACATGTTCAGTGAAGGTGTTGAGGGTTGCAGGATCATGTCACTGGCCACAATCCCTAGCAGCTGCATTCCCTCCCCTTTTTTTGGCAGTAGCACGAAAGGGACGTACACCGGTTCTCATTTGCCAGAATTCCTACTCACATGGAGAAGACCTGCACACATCTGTACACAAGTAGGCCGCCTTTCCATTGACGTTGAATGCACAGTGCACATGCAATTCAGCTATCCCGCCCTTTTCACATGTGAAGTGTCTGAAGAACGATCTTGTTTTTCTGTCAGTGTAGCCTACAAAATAGATTGTTGGCCAATGGCTTCTTCAAAGAAGGAAGGGGGCTGCATTCAGTGGCCACCCCACTCCAAACCGTTGGTTCATACTGGGTTGTATCCAACAAAGTCATCCTGCTCCTCCTCTCCCTCTCTTCTCCCCCCCCATCTACTTCAGAGGGTTGGGGGGGGAACCCAGAACAAATTGGGGACATGCAGGAGGAGAGGGAGGAGAAGAAGTTCCATTGCAGAGGCAGTTCTTATGTGAATGGGATGAGTTTGTTGGATACCACCCAGCATCAGAGCTGAAAATCTTGCCCAGTTATTTAGAGCTATACCAGTTCATACCCTTGGATGCTGGATGTGGATGACACTGCAAATAGTAGCCACTCACACACATGGTCACTAGAATGTAGAAGGGGATCTACATTTGTAAGGAAGCTTCCACTTACTGATTACAGGCTTATCTGTTTCAGTCATAGTTTAAAAAAGAAAGAAGGTGGTAGCTAAATACAGAAATGGCATGGGCAAAATTTAAGTGAGCCGTAAGGACACAGTATTATTTTATTAGGGTTAACTTTGTGATGCAAGACCTACTGTTAAGTAGCAAAGAGCCTATTGGTTTACAATGCCCTTTATTTTTATTTTTTTTAAGTAAGATATACATGGATATTTTGGGCAAAAATAAATACCTATTAGTCCCATTCAACACACTTCATGTTAAGTTAACCAATACTAGCTTTTAAAAGAAGTGGTTAACAATAGCATTTCTTTGTAGACTGATTCAGTCATGACAATCTTTTTGTCACAGATATGAGAGACAATCCTAAGGGCTGAAAAAATACTATGAATTAATAAAAACTGCACCGTTTTGTTAGTGAACATGAAGAAATTCATGAAAGTAATTTTCATATTTCAGGTTGTATTTCTATAATTGTGTAGATGGAATTTTATAGTCACTACTGTAATTTCAGAATGTATTTCAAAAAGGAGTGTGGAATTGTTTTTGTATGTAACTAATGCTGTTATTTATATGCCATATGATATGTATAGTGTCATATGCTAATGTAGTTCGTTGTGCAAAATTGACTTTGCCGTCCAATTGGGCCGCTTGTCTATGATCCTATGCACACTTGGAAGTAAGCCGTAACAGTAAGCATCTAATTAGGTATTCAATCTTCAGCTTTAAGTGTGTAGTTTTAGAAGCATAGTAAATCTGATTTTTATTTAAATAGGTTGCCACAGTCATCCACCCTGGCTAGAGATAATAACAAAATTAGTTATATGAACCAAAGTTATTTTTCTCTTTTTCATTACTTTATGGTTTTCACAAATGTGGGGAAAATGGAGAGGAATTATTTCTTGCCAGGTTCCAGAATGAGAGAGAAGAAATACAAGGCAAAGTGTATATCAGTTTTCACTTGCCTAAAACCTAAGCTGGGGCTAAGTTCTTTCAGTCACAGAAAACCGAATTTGTCACTCAATAATGCCGCTGTAAATCTGCTTATATATTTGGGTATAGCGCTCTGCATGAAAGAGATTTTACACAGTATTCTGGATTTCATTCAAAGTGGAAGGTAAGGTTACTAATATGGAAAAAGCCAGTGGATATTAAAAATTAGATGAACAAATTAAATGCATCAATAGTCAGTCAGTACTATTAATTCGACTTCTGTGTACCTCTGTGCCTTTCATTTTAGATTATGGCTTAACAATCTCTTAATTTTTAAAACCGTGAGAGTGTCAAGTTGTACTTTGTTTCCTCTGCTTAGATATTTTTTAACTTGCAGGCTTGTGGGAAACAACTTTCATAAATAGAAATATTTTCTAAAGGCTGTGGGTCAATCTTTGAGGAAGCAGTCTGCTCTTTATTTACCAGCTTTTCTGTATATGGAGAACATGCAGGACATTTAAACAGAATGTATTAATTTTGTATATATTAGGTATAGTACATCATTGATAATCAGTGGAGAAGACAAGGGAAAGGGGGCTCTCTTTAAAAGCACAGTAAATATGTACTGGATCAGTCTCCTAAGACTGGTAGTTTATCAAAATTGGGTTCAGTTTTTGAACCACTCAGAATACCTCATATGTAGATAGAGTTGTCATGACTTAATCGAAATGCATCCAGTGTTGGGTTTTTATTTTCTTTTTAAGGAGCCACTGGCTGGCTCATGTCTTCAGGCCTGACATTCTTGCCTCTTTTTGTAACTTTTTTTTTAAGTAGAGTTTACAGCTAGAATTTTGAATGCCAAAGTTCTATTTATTAAATAATAAAGTTTTCATTGTTAATTACTAGTATTTTTTCCACTCTGTTTGTTTGTTTGATGTTTGGATTTGTATCTACAGAGCAAAATAAATTTTGTTACAAAATCTAGACATCCTCTTTGTTGTTCTTAGTTAGACATTTTATGGGTCAAGCTGTGGAAATACATTCCCCTTACACACTGCAGTCCTGTGCACACTTACCTGCACACTAAGCCCCATTGAACACAGCTGGACTTTCTCCAAGTGAACACACCTAGGACTGAACTGTGTAGGGAATAATACAAGTCACACGCTTGATCTAGATTCTCATATATACATGGAGCTATACCTCTGTTTAGAGCCAGTGTGGTGTAGTGGTTAAAGTGTTGGACTACAACCTGGGAGACCAGAGTTCGAATCCCCACACAGCCATGAAGCTCACAGGGTGACCTTGGGCCAGTCACTGCCTCTCAGCCTCATGAAAACCCTATTCATAGGGTCACCGTAAGTCGGAATCGACTTGAAGGCAATACACATTACATTATACCTCTATTTACATGATCAGGCAATCCTTGTAGGAGAAAGCTGTGTCTGAGTCATCACAGAAGATCTCTGGATCAAGGCATCAGTAAATTCATCTTGCCTTTGTCCCAAACAAAGGCTACAGTTACCTTACAGCTGGATCTTTTGGGGAGTGTGGTTGGCAAGCAGGCAGCTGGTTATGTACCCATGTTAGAAATCAGAGTTCCACAGAGTTATCTTGTGAGGGAAAGAGATTGTTTTATGAAACCACCTACAGTTTCCTTCATGTGTAGGATATGCATATTTAACATGTCTATATCATGTGTTAGTATATTAAGTGCTTTACACTTAAACGTAGGGTTCTAGTGGGTTTGACACTGATCAGCTCAGACATCACACTAAACCAGTTTAGAATGACAAGAATGAATTACAGTCCTTTCCTCCTTCAGCATGGCTGCAAAGAAGTGTTCAGAGGTTTTTGGTTCTGTTTCGCTTAACACAAACTTGTCTTCCTTACCATTGTGCCACAGGAGGAGAGGGAGGAATGCACAAGCCCAATACTTTCTGCAACTCATTCTTGCTTAGGGTGATGCCCAAACACAGCCACTGTTTCAGTTTATCAACTGCACTTTGTTGACCCACCATGTAGTATCTGTTTCACCATTCTCAATAAGCAATTAGTTCAATAATAATTGAGAAGGCAGCACCAGCACAACCACTAAGCATAATACTTGAGGGCTGATTATATCTTAAAAGATGCTGTAGATGTGTTACAACAATAATTTGTGCTAGGACTTGTACCACAGTGTGTCTCTGCATTGGGGATGTGGTCTTGACATATAGCTTGACTGTAGTACAGTGGTTCCCAAACTTTTTTTTCCCATGGACCACTTGAAACCTGCTGAGGGTCTTAGCAGACCACAGTTATTTTTTTGTCCTTTCCCTCCCAAACTTAATCACAGTTTTGTCTTCCCCCCCCCCCAACCTCATGCAGATGATCTCATGCACATGTACTCAGAAGTAAGCCCCACCAAGGTAAATGGTAGATGTGCATAGGACTGCAGCCTTAGAAGCTTGGACCCATGCACCCTTACTCAAAAAGAAGCTTGTGTTCTCTAAGATGCTTACTTGCAAGTAAGCATCATGGTTCACAGTCTGGAAATCTTTATTGGTTTTACCTCTCCTTACATCTAGGCTGTTGAAAAAGAAAGGAGACTTCTGGGTCAAGCAGAGGGAGGTATTAAAGGGGGCATCATGCAGTTGATCCCATGCATATTTACTCAGAAGAAAGCCCCACCAAGAGCAATAGTAGATGTGCATAGGACTGCAGCAATTTGGCATCCATTAAGAGCATTTTCAGTAGAAATGTGGGAGGATACAGTATTTCTACCATTGTTAAGTCATGGAAGGCATGATGAGCCATTCTAGCAGTGTAGAAAAATTGTGACAAACTGACAGTCTGAAAGTGACACGACGAGTATTTCTTGTTAACTAAATGAGGAGTGGGGCAAGGGAAGGAACTGCTAGGCTGCAATGATCGTTTCTTTTGCAATGACAGTGTCAGACTCAAAAGCTGGTGTAGTGTCAGTGGTGTCGTAAGTTCTTTGCACTTAAAATGCCAATAGCAGCCAATGGGGGACTGATAATTACCAGGCTCTTAGCAGATGGGAAGGGGGAGCTTAACCCTTTCCATCCCTACTGTTGTCCTGGTGAAAATTGCCCCTCCAAATTTGTTCTTTGCATTGAGAGGAAAGCTCCAGTTGCTGGCAGAAGAGGATTTCCTCTCAGTGCAAACAAGGTACTTCAAAGAAGCCATTTTCATCAGAACCATACCAAGGGAGAAAAGAATTGAACACTTCCTTTCCTCATCTGTGATTCTGATTATTTTCAAATCTTCCAGCACCAGCTATTTGGATTTTTTAAATGTGCACATGAATTGCAAAGACATAATATGTCTTGTTTGGCCCTAACAGACAGAGAAGCCTCAGCCAATACTACTGTCCTACCTTGCAAAGTTGTTGTGCCTCATTGTGACGCCTCAATGGTTGCCGCGGGTGTGGGTCCCATTCCGAGCGCTTCCACACAGCGGGCTCGGCTCAGGGAAAAGGCAGCAGGCGGCGCTGCAGGAAATGGGGCTCCGCAAGGCCGGAAGCGCGGGGAAACTCGTCCTCTTGGCGGGCTTGCTCCTCAACCTGCTGGCCAAGGAGCCCGCAAGTGCTATTAATGAGAGCATTTCTGTAGACATAGCCATGTCGGAACCAGTAGTGAACTGCATAAATGCTAAGTAACAGAAGTAACATTCAGTGTTAGCAGCCTGGAGCCAGAAAGAATGACACCAGGAGGAGGGATCCAGTCTGCCAGTGCATTTGGCATGCCTGTGCTGACTGGGGCCCATCAGTTTAAGCCCCACTTGCAAGGTTGTTGTAAGGATGCCAAGATCATCCCTGTGGAGCACTTAGAACACTTTGGGTGCAAATTTTAATTTGTGAACAACACTTTAGTTGCTTGATCTGCTAATTTAAATATACTGAACCTGCAACCCTACAAAAACGTAGCTAAGTAGTGTCCTCTCCACCCTACACATACCCTCAATGGACAGAGAAAGATGGAAAGAGAACTGCCAGCTCAAAGTCTGCATTGATCAGTCTGTTTAGCAACAGCTTCATCCAGAAGATGTCACCAGAACACAAATTGTGCATAGTTGCACTTCCTGCAGGGAGGACTGTTAATGAAAGGATTTAAAATTAGATTTTTAAAAAACTCATAAAGAGAATATAAGGTACCTCAGAGAGTTATGTAAAAGCTGCCGTTAATTAGAGCCAAGAGAAGAAGCCCGTGGGTCAGCCCAGCAAGACTTGCAGTGTATTAATTAAACTGTTAGTGTGAGAAGACTGTGTGCTACTCAGTGCTTCCTGAGTTAATGTTTAGAACAATCTGTCTTACAAAACAAGCTGAGGACTTAGATAACTGGTTCAAGTTGTATCCTACTGAAGTCAATGGTGCCAGACAAGAGCTAATGAGCTGGGACTTCATACCACCCTTAAGGCAGCCTTTCCCAACCAGTGTGCCTCCAGATGTTGTTGGACCACAATTCCCATCTTTCCTGACCGTTGGCAATGCTGGCTGAGGCTGATGGGAGTTGTGGTCCAACATCTGGAGGCACACTGGTTGGGAAAGGCTGCCTTAAGGGCTTTGGTCTGGGCCAGAAGGTGGGCTCTTTGTTAGAAACAAAAGAATTGCCGTAATCTAGCCCCTCCCTTCAGTAATCTGTACTGCATACATGAAGGATTCCATATAGCTCTCCCACACTGACTTCCAAAGAGCTCAAGTAGCCAGTTTGTGTGTGCTTGTAGAGCTCCTTTCCCCCAACCTGTGGCCCTCCAGATGTTGCTGGACTACAGCTCCCATCATCCCTGACCACTGGCCATGCTGGCTGGGGCGAAAGCAAGTTGGATTCTGAACGACAGCCAGAGGGGCACTATGTTGGGGAAGGGAAAAGGCTGGTGTTTACCTCAGCATGGGGCCTCTCTTGAGTGCTAATAGCAAAGTGTGTTGCTGTGGATTTAGCAGCATGTAGGGTGGGAATGAACATGCTGAATATTCTGATCTCCGGCAGCTCTTCATAATTTTACTTTTCCCTGACTCCACTAGATGCCCATTCAGTTAAACTATGAGAAGTATCAGCATTGACCATACCACCACTGCATTGCCATTAGTCACACAGAAATCTACATGTTGCATAGACATTCTGCACCTCAGTTCTCTGCCCATTGTTCCCAGACTTAACAGTTTGGTGTGCTTGCATTCCTTTACCAAATTAACTAATTGCTACTTAAGTTGTGAGCCAGTGTGGCGGCATGGTTAGAGTGTTGGACTATGACCTTGGAGACCAGGGTTCAAATCCCCACAAAGCCATGACACTCACTGGGTGACCTTGGGTCAGTCACTGCCTCTCAGCCTCAGAGGAAAGCAACGGTAAACCACCTCTGAATACTGCTTATCGTGAAAACTCTATTCATAGGGTCACCATAAGTCAGGATCGACTTGACGGCAGTTCATCATCATCACTTATGTTGTATTATATTACACAGATGGTTATATTGCACCATATGTCAAAGATTACTTTTTCTACACCATGGAATTTTATTTAGAAATAAAGATAAAAATACAGGCAGCAAAAGACCCACACACAACAATACAGCAAGATCTCTAAGGGAATAAAGAAAATAACTGATTATTATAACCATTAGCATTTCAATCATATTTTCTATATTGAATTAATCAAGAATATTATTGTCCCTGATCGTATATTCTCAGTCAGTATATTTGAGCTGCCACTTCATCTTCTGAAAGAATGAAAAAACAAATGTGCCCCAGATGAAAGATCTTCTTACTGCTTATATACCCAGTCGATCACTGTGCTTGATCACTGTGAGGGCAGATCAGGGCCTCGTGCAGATACCATCTTATCAGGAGGTCCTTTCCACACAACATAGGGAGTGGACCTTTAGTGTAGTGGCACCTATCCTTGGGAATTCCCACCCCTTAAATATTAGATAGGTGCCATCTCTGTTATCTCTTCGGTGCCTACTGAAGACCTTCCTCTTTCAACGACTTTTAAATAGAGACGTTATCCTAGTCTGTGTTGGAATTGCTTTTTAAGATGTTTTAAGAACATAAGAACATAAGAAGAGCCTGCTGGATCAGGCCAGTGGCCCATCTAGTCCAGCATCCTGTTCTCACAGTGGCCAACCAGGTGCCTGGGGGAAGCCCGCAAGCAGGACCCGAGTGCAAGAACACTCTCCCCTCCTGAGGCTTCCGGCAACTGGTTTTCAGAAGCATGCTGCCTCTGACTAGGGTGGCACAGCACAGCCATCATGGCTAGTAGCCATTGATAGCCCTGTCCTCCATGAATTTGTCTAATCTTCTTTTAAAGCCGTCCAAGCTGGTGGCCATTACTGCATCTTGTGGGAGCAAATTCCATAGTTTAACTATGCGTTTTTAAAGATTTTTTATTTTTAAAATGTTTTTAAGATGTTGTAAGATGTTTTTTGTGTTTTGTCTCCTGTTTGCCACCCTGGGCTCCTCCTGGGAGGAAGAGCGAAAAAGAAATTACATCATCATCATCATCATCATAAATAAAGCACCAGCACATTCTGGACATATTTTCTGTTCCAGTAAGGAAGTTTCATGTGGTGGAAAAAATATTACTGTACGCACACATAGCGAACAGGGAAGCAATACTGTATGTATATTCACACTGTGAGCATCTGAGCTCCATTGAACCGACAGGATACATGTTTGGGTGCTAGTGGGCACCTGACAGAACTGGATTAGGGCCACACATCTTAAGTGATCTTCAGATTTTAGTAAATTCAAGTTTTGGTAGCATCAAATGTGATGTGTCACAGGTTTGATAAAAGTGAATGATACCTGCAACAGGTATACCATGGTACGTTAATGTGCCCTGTATAATGGATTCTTAGTTCTTGTAAGAATAGGCAAAAGGGAAGGGACCCTTACGTGGTATGAATACTGAATTGACATTTAAGCAGCACAACCCCAGACATTAATTACATTCACAAACGCCTACAAGTACAAGAGCGCTTCTTAATCTTTTCTTACTAGGGACATGATTTATATGCCCAACAGCATGCCATTTTATCTAGCACTGCAACTGCATCAACAACAACGGGGTAGGAAGCATTTGCAGAAATTGATGGTCTGTCCTTCCACCTGAACATTATCTTCTCTACAAATGCATCTACAAATGATCACACAAAGTTTAATGTTATTGGAATACAACTTCCCAAGGCAAATAAATATAACCATATAAAATATGGTTATGATAGCAGCTGTGATTTCCCTGCTATAGAGTAGCCTTTGTGTGATGTGACTATTGAACAGCTTTCAACAGGGATTTTTAAAGCTTGCTGCTAGTGGCTCTCCACACCTAGAAAATAACACTCTGCTGAATTGCTGCTAAATTACACTAGAAACATGGTGTTTCTAAAGTAGCAAGGCAAGCTAATTATTTTGGGGATGAGGGGTTAAACATATCTGTGAGCAGACTCGGGATACTTGCTGTGCCCAAATGTTCTAGCCCCTCATTTAGATTTTGGCAATAATTGCCTTCAAAGAGAAGATAGCAATAATTCCTTCTTTTTTTATCAAAGCCACTTCTATTTCTCAAATCAAACATGTACAATTGGACTATTATATCCCTACCAGCAGGACTGAAAAACACACTTTCAGCACATCTATGTATGCTTACAGTATGTCCTCCTGTGTTCATTAGGGCTTACTCAAAGATGAGAGTGTACCCTTAGCCTTTGGGTTCCTAGTAGCCACTATCAAATCTTTCCATCTATAGAAAAAAACACAGTTATGCACAATAGAGAGAGCCTCCTCTGTGATGACACCCAGCTCTGGAATGCCCACCCAAAGGAAGTATCCTTACATTATTTTTAATGCTAGTTGGCATTTTAAATTGCTGTATTTTTAGCTGGTTGGCTATTTCTTTTCTTCCTTTCAATGTTGTAATATTTTTATTGAATAATTTATATTGTTTTCAACATTGTGTTGTAAATGTGAAAGGAGCTGTATACAAATTCTTTAACTAAACCTATAAATGAATGAACACATGAAACTAGCTTTGAAATGGACTGAATATTTCAAATAAGCACCAAACAGGATTCTAATAGGTCAGAATTTTCCCAACCCTCTGTAACCAAACTAGCACAATTATTTCTACCCCATTATCTTTTCTCATCCCAAATGGCTAAAGGTTTTCTGCTTGAATAGCAGATTTGTCATCTGGAACATAGAGAAACATTGGTTAAGATTACACAAGCTTTTCATCATCGAATGTATTGGTGGAGAACGACTGGAGAAAAATTCTCTGAAAAGACACATTTCAGAACGAACCTTTGCTTGTGCAGCTGGGAGTAATGTCAACCTCTTGACCACCCAATCTGGACACATCCAATAGTTTTGGGGTTTGTTGTTTAGTGTGTGTTTTTTTAGATTTGATTTTGGTTTGATGGAAGTTTCATTGCCATACTCGTACTAATTTCTTTCTATCCTCATCTATGATTAAAAACCATTTTTAAAAACCTATTTAACAAGAGCTGATAGAGGAACTCAGGAAAGAAATAGGGGTTTGCATATACTTTTAAAACATAAATGAATGCCCCCCCTTGCATTCATTCTGTTGGTTATAAAAATGAATGGGAATGGAAACAAAACAAATGTGAAAAACATGCCTCATTGCTTGTACATTCCTCATTTATTTCTATTCAGATGAAAACTAAAAATAATCCAGAACACCTGTGCAGAAAGTTTTCTCAATCTGTCTGGAACTGCACAGGTTTATTGTTGTGAAAGAGCAAGAGAGTGCCTGAAAATATGCCATTTGTACAGAAAACACTGAAGTTACAGGCAGCTGAAGAGTGGTTGGGTCTCCTACTGAAAGCAATGGGAAATGAAACAGAATGGAATTTATGAAAATAAATGAACTAATTCTGAATCAGTTACAAAAAGAAATTATTTGCAAATTAGTAAGAAATAATGGGGGGAGAATATGATGCACACACAAAATATGAGTGTACATCTGACTAGACACTGGTGGAAACTGAATGCTGGGTTAGATACACCTGTGGTTTGATCCATCAGAGTTCTTCATATGTTGGCTTTGAGCACTTTATAAATCTGGCCAGAGTAGTTGATTTGGGACAGCCAAGTTCAAGCCATGGAACCCCTGAGTGAATCTTAGGCAATTCACTATATTGTGATCAGGGGCGTCACTAGGGGGTGCGGGGGGTGCAGACCGCACCGGGTGACACCATCATAGGGGGGTGACTCTCAGCTTTAATTTTTTTTACAAAAAGTTTCTAGGTGGTCCAGTTCTCGAGATATACATAAAAACGTCAGCCGCTCCCTAGTGGCATTACGCGGGGGGTGCGGAGTGCACCAGGTGACACCATCAGAGGGGGGTGAGTCTCAACTTTAATTTAAAAAAAATTAAGTTTCTAGGTGGACCGGTTCTCGAGATATACATAAAAACGTCAGCCGCCCCCTTTAAATATTTTTTTAAACTACTGTATAGCACTTCATAGCTTTATCCCCGTCCGTTCAGGATTGCAGCCAATCAGTGAAGTGTTTGCTTGACCTGTGGCAGTGTCTAGTAAACCTCATTGCAAGGCCAGAAAATGGTGGTCCCCCCCTCCTGTTTATCTGAAAATCTCATAAATTGGGTAAGTATATACATTTCAGTTTTTTCCCCTCTTGTGTGTAGGAGTCAGATCCTGGGGAGTGTTTTCAAAACCTTCCCAATACTTGCTTTTGTGGGGGTAAAAGCATTGCTAATCCCATATGTCCAGAGTAAATCCCATTGAATTCAATAGGATTTACTTTTGAGTAGACATGGTTATGAATGTGCTGAAAATCAATGGGACTTTGGAGTGAATGTAAAAAAGAATTGTGTTTGTGTTCTCTTTCTGTCCCTCCCTCCTCCAGTCCTATTTTAAAGCAAGTAGGCAGGGCTTACTTAGGTATTACAGTTTTTATTCTGTAGGAAACGAATACCGATTTTTTAAAAACTAATACTGATTTTTCTGCAATGACCAACTGGTTTGACAATAAACTATTATATGGGCTGTATTTATTTATACATCTGCAGTGTGTGTGTGTGTAGTCTTTCCAACAACCCTGTGAGGTAGGGTTGGAAACCAAGGCAGCTCACAACAAGAAATAAAGCCATTTAAAATCCAATAACCATAAAGCAAGAATAAACAGTTGGAAAACAGCCTAAAGAGGCATGATTCTGAATTTTGGGTTGGGTGAATGAAGTTTATTTATTTATTATTTGATTTATATGCCGCCTTTCCTCCCAGTAGGAGCCCAGGGCGGCAAACAAAAGCACTAAAAGCACTTTAAAATATCATAAAAAACAGACTTTAAAATATATTAAAACATCCTTGAAAATATTTTTAAAAGCTTTAAAAAAACATCTTTTTTTAAAAAAAGAAAAGGCTTAAAAACATATTAAAAAGCAATTCCAACACAGACTCAGACTGGGATAAGGTCTCAACTTAAAAGAACAAGTTGAAAGAACAAGTTCCTTATCACTTGAGGCTGTAGTTCTCTGCACACTTCCCAGTTTGAGTAAGCCCCATTGAATACATTGGGACTTGCTTCTGAGTAAACAAACGTCGGATTGCACTATAAATATATTTACAGATTGTGCAATTCATAAACATATTTGATAGTCATGTTTATATAAATATTTGTTCATACTGTGTTCCAATAAGTATTTGATTTCACACTATGATTGTAGATGATTTTTTCCTCTACATTTTAAGTGTGCCCTTCTTCCTGGGGGTGGTCTTGGTTCTCTGTTGTTTTCATCCTGAGGGGAGGATAGGCTGAGAGATGGTGAGTAGCACATTTAAGGTCTCTTCACCTCCCCCCCTTTTTTATTTGTATTTATTTTATATTTCTCCAATATCTTCCCCTGGCTGTTTTTATGTATTTTAAATATTTTTAGATTAAATAAATAGGAAATCATAATTGTGAACCTCCCTAAAAGCAATTTACCTATCCTTATGTTTTGGCAAAGTGATGGTATGGAGGCATGCTGGTAGAACAAGAGACCATGTCTGAGGCATGTTATAAGGTGTTTGAGGACTTTGTCACACATTACTTTTTGAGACCTGTAGATTCATGTTGGAAAGAACATGTGCACGTATTGAATGGTGGCTTGGGTGCAGTTTTTTCAGTCTACGCTGCATGCGTGGGGAAGGTGATACATCATCTGGCAGCTAGCTTCATAACGGGAGAATGAAAAACATTTGGATCACCATTCACTTATTTACTTTTTTCACTATTGAGACCACTTCATATATTACTTTTTCATACACAGAAATTTAATCTTTGTATAGGAAAAAGTATTTTGTAAAATGTGAAGGACAGTGGCTGCCCAGTCAGTATAACCATTGTACAAGATCTACTCAGCCACTGTAATTACCTTTTTGTTTTGAGTGCCCTTTTGTCTGGGTCTTGGTTCAGGTGTGTATCCAACTTTGATGTGCTTATGGAAGGGGTGTGCAAGTAGTGCCCCCCCCCAAGTGTGGAGGCTTGGACAAACATTGTTTTATGGAAGACCAAAGTCTGTGTGAAAGTACATATTTGGGAATGCCATCAGTGTAATCCTAAACACACTTAATAAATAATATTGAACTTGTACTTTACAAAATATATTACGGTCATGTCCATAAGCACCAGGAGGGTAGTCGCCCAGGGGATTAGTCCCTCTGCTTTTTTGGGAGCAGGGTCCCTATGACTCCAAGCATCCTACAGTCAGCATGAAAAGGGAGTGTGTTAGTCACTGAGAAGAGTCTTCTAATATGCTTCCTTGCCTTTTCTGCAGATTGGAGCCAATCAGAGTGAAAGGAGGTGAGTCAGCCACTGAGAAGACTCTTCTCAGTTGCTAACGCTCTCCACTTTCATGCTGATTGGCTCCTAGAGATGTTTGTTGTTGTGAGAGAATGCATTAACAAAGATCTCATTCTTAATCCAGGAGCAAAAAAGGGTGTATGTGGCTGTAACTATCGTGAAGGGACTCTGCACTTCTGAATTTTCTACTAAACAACTGATAAATACCTATGTAACTTTGTGTCTGGAGACTTATTATTTAGAATCACTTTCCATAATTGTAAGGAGGTGTGTCCACACGCAAGCATCCCAGGCCCCTAAATGAGGGGAGAGAGCAGCATAGGGACATAAGCAGGTGTCTTATTCCAGGGGTTCCCAAACCTTTCTTCTACATAGACCACTTGAAAATTGCTGAGGGTCTGAAAGTATCTGAAAATTTACTATGGGCATATGCAAGATAATTAAGTCCCATTAGTAATAAGAGCAAGAATTTGAGCTGTGCGTATGATATTGTAATTCAAAGGTGTAATTTTAATTTTGCTAGTTGTTTATGTCACTACTATTGCCATTACATTCAGTGATATATGAGAATTACGATTTACGAGTAACATTAGTACAAAAAACATTACTAAGGATTCTGTATGGTCTGATACGGGAGGAGGTCCATGGGGGTGACACCATGAGTTACCGCACTGGGTGACACCAACCCTAGTGACGCCACTGGTGTATGATCAATTTCTTCCTGTACTTCTGCTTAATATCGCTCCAATTCCTCTTCTGCATTTGCCGTTGGAGCGTAGACTTGGTTGATGGTTATGTTTATTTAGTTAGTTAGTTATTTGCTACACTTTTATACCGCCCCATAGCCGAAGCTCACTGGGCGGTTTACAACATAAAAGCAATATACCATCACATTTGGTACAATTGATAATAAATATGTTGATAGGTTATGTTAATAGGTTTCCCGTTAAATCTCATTGATGTAACTCACTCAGACCTTGTGTTATAGCTCTTAATTGTTTTTGCTACATCACTTCTCACTATTAAAGCAACCCCATTTCTTCTTAATTGCTCATTTCCTGCATAAAATATTTTGTAGTTGCATGATTGAAAATGTCCCATTCCCGTCCATTTTAATTCACTCACGCCAAGTATTGTAATGTTGATACGTTCCATTTCTTGCTTGACAATTTCTAACTTTCCCTGCTTCATGCTTCTCACATTCCATGTTCCTATTGTGTGCGTCGTACAACTCCGGACTCTCCTTTCGCATCTGTGCGCATCAGTCTCTGGGCTTCCTTTCAGTTTTGACCCAGCTGCGTCATTAGTCACAGCGCTACTCGTACTTGTCCTTTGTTCTTCCCTAGTAGCTCAGTGAGTGCCTTCTGACCTGGGGGTCTCATCTTCCAGCACCATCTCATGTTGCATTTTGGATATTCTGTTCATAGTGTTTTCGTGGTCAGAGGTATTCAGAGGTGGTTTACCATTGCATTCCTCTGAGTTTGGATGAATCTTAGTCTGGTATCTCAGCTTTAACCATTCCACCTTGGGTACCCCTGCTAGGAATCTAGACTCCTGACAGCATTGCTCTCAAACCTCCTCACCAAGTTAAGGTGTGCATCCTAGAGGGGGTTAGAAAACATTTAAGTTTATAATATTTTAACTGTTTTAGAATGTTTTTAACTGTAATTGTTTTGGCCATACATTGTTTTGGCATATTTTTAACTGTTTTTAATATTTTTTTTCTTTTTGTTAGTTTTTTAAAATATTTGCCAGCAGGGCCGGCACCAGGCATAAGGGGGCCCTTGGGCACCAACACACACACCCCATATAGCCAACATGGGCTTAAATAGGCCAGGCCACCCTGCCTCCCATGTTGTCCAGTCATCATGTCAGACACTAGTGGCTGAGTCTATTTAAGCCTGCACCAGCTGCATAGCAGGGGAGTATGAGAGGGTGGAGTTCTGTGATCTGCACCAGCATCAGGTCATGGGGCATGATTTGCGGCCTGGGGTAAGGGGTTGACATATGCTACAAATCACAGCCTGCAACCTGACACTATCGTAGAGAGGGAGCTCCACCATTCCAGGGACCCCTCTGAGCCCCAGGGACCCTTGGGATGTTAGGTTTGGGCATGTAAAGTTGCAGCTGGGTTTGCAGAAACTGCGAATCAACTCATCGGCAGTGCCTGCAAAGTCCTATGGCTCTTTGTGAGACCTAAAGATCAGCTGGTGGTCAGTGCTTGCAGTGAGCAGTGACACAGGTTTGAAGCCCTGAGTAACAGCTGGTCTAATAGACTAACACTGCACAGGGCTCTCTACCTGCATCAACAATCAGCTGATTTAAATTTAAAGTTATTAAAATGTAAATGTTTTAAATACTTTATTCTGTTATTATACTGTCATTTATGCTGGATTGCAGAGGAAGGCAATGGTAAACCACCTCTGAATACCGCTTACCATGAAAACCCTATTAACAGGGTCGACACAAGTCGGGATCGACTTGAAGGCAGTCCATTTCCATTTTTATTCTGGATTATAAATACACTGCCCTGCCCTTTTAGAAGGAAGGGCAGCGTAAAACTGTAACAAACAAACAAACAAACAAAACAGTACCTCAGAATTACATTGTCTCATTCCTACTTCATTCTGTGGATCCAGGGCAGGCCCTAACGTTAGGTGGAATGATGTGACTGCCTGTAGTTGCTGGAGTGTCTGGAATGGCAGGAAGGTGCTGGAGAACAAATATGTGTGCCATGTGGCCTGCCATCCACCCCCTAAATTAGCCAGCTGCCCTCATGTATCATGCTGAAAAAAGATTCTCCGCCACTGTGGTTGATGCCTACACACCTCCACCACCACTCTCTCCAGCTGAGCAGAGGTTTCCAAGCACTATCACCTCCCTCTTCAAACGGCTTAGTTATCTGGCTTCATGCCCCATATCTTTTGATGCTTTGTTATCTTGTAAAAGCTGAACATTTGCGCAATTGGTTAGGTTTCCCAGCAAGCAAGTCACGAGACTGATTACTCAGGCACATTACTGGCAAAATGAGCTGATGAAGTCTTATTGGCGTAATAATTCTATAATTCATCAATACCCAAGACAGGGGCAGGGAGCCATTTCAATTATTAATTTAGAGTCTCTGAGGTTAACAATACTTCATCAGCTATTTTCTGTAGGTACACACTTATCATGATGACCCCCAACATTGAGAGAAGAAAAAGAATGCCACATGATGTCTTTGGAAGAGGATGGATTTCAAGACCTTTATTAGTTACTATTAGGGATAAATAAACAATTTTGACAGGGAAATTCTTGGAAAAGTTTGCTTTGCATTTGGCATTTTTGAGTCTTCATAAACATGAGCTTCAACCCCAAATAAAGAAAAATGGTAATTAGTTTAGAAAATAAAAGCATTGGGACCCTGGTTCAAAGATACACACAAATGAAACATTGGCTCCGATTATTTAAAACAATTGTGTAAATTCTGCAATGAAACAACAAAATCTGTACATTCCAGCAAGCAGAGGTAACAAAATGCCTCACAGCAGCTCTCCACCATTTGTGATGGGGGACATTCCCAGCCCTACCCGGAGAGGCTGGGGATTGAACCTGGTTTCTTCTACATGCAAAGCAGCTGCTCTGCCACTGACTAATGACCATTCCCTCAAACATTTTATTCAGACCTATGAGGAGCCTAAATTTGGACTCTCCCTTTACCTGGATTAAAGAAGGGATTGGTATTTAGGGAAGGGCCATAGCTCAGTGGTAGAGCACCTGCTTTGCATGCAGAAGGCCCCAGATTCAATTCCTGGCCTCTCCAGGTAGGGTGGGAAACAGTCCCTGCCTAAAACCAGCTTCCTGTGTTTCTGTGTTTCTATTTAAAGTCAACCTTCTTTTAACTTTGGTGGTTCCCACCATGCTGAGCCATTGGTAGGTCCTCATGTGCCGATGCAGAGGCCCAGTGCTGATTTAGGAATGGATACATGTACTATGCACACACACACACATCCTTCTGCTGGACTGGAGGAAAAGACAGACACAGCAGGCTGTCTACAGAGCAGACAAATCAGGAGAGATGTGACGTATCTTCAGTACTGAAAAGGCTGTCCTAAGAAGGCCCAGTAGAAAAAAAGCCCCGGAGTGAAATGGAAACACATCCAGCAAGGATCATTTAAAGGACAAAACATATGGCATCCTTGCTCTCCAAAGTCAGCATGGTTTCTTTAAGTCTGCGTCACTTCGTAAGAGAACCTGAGATCTCTTTGCCAGTCCTATGAACCATTCATTAATTGCACATCATATATACGATTCATAGAAGGTTAAATAAAGCCATGGCACATAAAACTCTTAGTCCATTGCATATGAATGACTAGCCTTATTTGTATTTCTCCACGTTTCATGACTTTTTTGGGAGAGGGGGAAAGGTGTCTTTCTCAACTTCTTTGCTCTTTCAACCAGAATCCATCAAAGACGGTTAACGCACTGAAATTCAAATTCTCATCTGCTATAACATGATTAGAAATGACTGAATCATTTCTAATGTGCCGTTAAAAAGAAATTAAAAATCACTTAAAATATCCGTGCAGAGAAATAGCATTGAACAATGGATCGATGCCTAAACATTGAATAGACCTGATTCATCTGGCTGACTTAAGAGCTTGTCCCCTGTCATTGGCTGATGGAATGTTTTGCCCAGGACTGTAGCAACAACAAAAGCATGCTTTCATTGTAGTTTCATTGATTGTGATCATAGAATGAAAGTTTCATGGACTTCTTAAGTATATTGACATACATTTATTTCAAGAGGGACCCCCCAACGCTCAAAGTAGGTGTCCATCTTTGTGTTTATATCAGTTGTCTATGACAGCCTCTCTCCCTCTCTGTGCCATTGGACTTCAGAAAACACAGGGTACAAATGGGTGCCTCATTATAGCGGTAGAGTAGAGGATCTCTTAATGAAATATACAAGCTGCTCTTCTGTCTCCTCCCAGTTTCAACCAAATTATGCATACCACATCCTTCTGAACATACAGAAGCTGAAGGGCCATCACAAAAACCAAGGCTCCTAGGCCCCCTCTGCCTCCTGTAATTTGAGCATTAGCATAAATTCTTTTAAGAAACACATAATCATGTCCTACATCCTGAGTAATATTAATAAAGAACGATCGGAATCTCTCTTGGACCTGCAAAAAGGATACCCAGGAATGTCTCACTAGGCCTAGACACAACACATATTAGATACATTGGTTACATTTAGAGCCATAATGGATATTATCCTCCATGTGATTTTATCTCTTAGGTGGAACACCTTTTGGGCCAGTTCTTTATCCCCACCTGCCAATCATCTGCTTTCATAATGACTTTGGGTGAGTGATATGTAGGTGGTCCCACCCACCTGTCAAAGTTGGCCCACAGTGGTAGGTGGAGGGAAGGAAACAGCAAAGCAGCACCAAGCAGATCAGCTGCTAAGCAGAGACTTCAATCTTGCTTTCTGCAGGGGTCTGAACAGTATTTAATCTTCTGCTGAGCTACTTTGGCTGCACTCACCAGTTCCCAATGCAGTATTGAACCCTGCCCATCAGCCGACGACACCTGCCCGCCAGAGTAATGTCAGCTGATTGACATTAGGCCTCCCAAGACCAAATTGGACCCCCTGGTGGGCCAAGATTGGCCTACAGGGCAGAGATTCCCCACTCCGAGAAGAGAACCTCTAAGGCTGCATCTGCTGGCCACATGCTGCAGTCAAGTACCCTGCCACCCACCAGCTCTCTACATGTTGGGAAAAAGGTGTGATTTAGAACCCTGCACAATCAGTGTTCTAAAGCAGAGGGGAAGCCTAGGTGGGCAAAGCAGACTCCCCTCTTCAGAGCTTCCTCCAATGCATGGACAGTGAGGGAGCAGCAGGGCTAGCAAGGGCATGACCCTGGGGGTGAGGCCAACAGCCATGGCCTCACTCTTCTCCTCAACTGATTAAGATTATATGGAGGATAATACCCAAATGGGGATTATGTCCATCTTGAAAGAAGGACATTATATTACTGTTCTGTTGCATGCAATGGATTGTATCCAACACTGCCATTTTACTCACATAGATTTCTGCTTGGGCAACAGAACCCCCCTTCTCTGCCCCCCCCAGCGTGAACCCTCAAAATCTGCTCCAGAGGGTTGGAGAACCCACCGTAACAGAACCTCTGCTCCTACAGCATTGGATACAACCCAGCTCTGCTTTTTGCCAACTACTCTCCAAAATGTGGCCATTCCTACAATAAAAAAAAACAGTAGGAATTCTGAAATTCAGACAGGTCAGATTTTCATTAGCATGCCAACAGATGTTTCAACCTAGCAATAAAAGCCAGAAAGCAATCTCACATTTACTTCCATCTGCTGCATTAATACCATTACTCCTACATTTTAAAACTTTGCATCAAAGAGGCTGAGTGATATTTTCAGACACAATTAGATGGGCCCAGACTACTCAGACACAACATAATAAATTAACTTCTGAAACCGGTTGTGACAAATCACATGTAAACATTCAGCTGAATGCTTATAATAGTTTTCTGTTCACTCGCTGCAATAGTTCAACAATGACATTCCTCACTATTCATTTGATTAAGAAAAGGCTTGAGACATATTTAAGCCTTCATCTGAATTTCCACAAAAAGCAGCAATGGCTACTGGGCAACCAGTCATTCTATTCACAAGCTTCTTAAGAGATAAAACTTTTGCCTGAATAATCTCAAATGAAAAACTAAGTCCTACATTTGTTGGCATTCTACATTTTTATTGAAGGACATGTGCTAATGAGCTCACCATTAGAAAAATGAAACACACAACCTTACCCAGATATGTAATCCACAGAGAAAGAGAACATTTCTGATGCAAATCTATTTCCTTAAACAATTAAATGTTCTTTTGTTGAAATTCTAAGGAGGCAATTATAACTTCACACAGAGACGAGAAGAATTGACAGAATGAAAATGCATTTGCAATATGTATTCATCGCATACAAAATATTGTGAGGGGTGGGGGAGCAGGGGAAAAACCCAATCTTTATAAACAAGACGTAAATGGTATGGAAAGTTTTAGCTGGTCCTGTGGCAAGAAAAGCTGCCTCTTCTGAACAAGTTGCGTTTACAGGACATATATATATATATATATATCAAGTTCCAGAATTCTGTCTGACTGTAGAGTCAAATCAGCTGCATATGTTACCTGCACAAGTCTCTGTTACATGGCCGCTCCCAAGCTATTGCTGGTAACATTCAAAGGGTGGTGATCACAGAGCCAGGGCCAACTATCTATTTACTTCCCACGTCTTGATCCCAAGAAATGGAACTCAACGTGGGAAGGGCAAGAATCTAGGATTTTCCTGTTTTGTCAATAAAAGTCTAAAAATTAAACATATAAAATACTAATGCATTCTGAACCTATCAAGAAAACAAATAAAGACCAACACCCCTAGTTTTTGAGCAGAAAGACAAAATCTGTAATGAAATCATCTACAAGCAGTTGGCTGCAGAAATATCTAAAATGATTACTTTTGATCCCTGATGAATAAATATGTGAAATGATATAGTTTAACAGCGCCATGAAGAAAATCCTTTGATGATGAGGAAACTGGACACAACTCAGAAGGATTGCGGTGAATCACTATAGAATTTGTCAACTATAGAGCTTACATTTTATGCTATTCACCTGTACTGTATTTAAAAGGACCACAAAGATTATTTGGGAATGACAGGAAAGGCAAAAGAAAGATATTAAAATCTCGCCTTTGTAATAAACTGTTGAAGGGGACTATCCAGTGGGCAGAAAAGAACTGCAATACAACCAAATAATCTGTTTTTCTATATGGATGCTGGGTAGGGTTGTTTTCCATTTAAATGTTAAGTCTACTTGATTTTGTCCTGTGTTTTTCAGAGGATGTCATTATCAATAACAATAAAAAAACCCACAAGCACCTGCAAAGAATTGTACTCAAATTTGTTTTAAATATGGTAAGCCTCTCTGAAAGTGGACAGAACAAAAGATTTGCTCCCCATTGATAGACTAAAGCATATCCTTTCAAAACTTTTTTCTATATAGAAAAAGCAATGTTTTGTTGAAACATATGCAGCTAAAAAAAAGTTTTAACTTTCAGTCACAAAAAACTGGCACCATATGATAGCTGTCCTAGAATCACAAACCATAGAGGGCTAAGAGCACTGATGCTTTCCCTTGGTTATCTTTCGGGAGAAATTAGTACTTGCTGTGAGCTTGTCATTTGCAAAACAGATTCTCATTTATATGCTGGGACCGCACTCCTACAGGCCACGTGTGGTTCTCAAACCATAAGGAAGTCAAAGACTATCCTCCAAAATACATGGCTTGAGAATGGAGACTTAACTGGAGTCATACCAGTATTGCCTAATTGTGATTTTATTGGGTTGTACAAAAAAAAAAAAAAAGAGACCAAACTTGATATGCTATTATGTGTGTCTAGTTAACATTCTCATTAGACATTGGAAAGTACTTGTATTAATTAAAATACTACAACTGTAAGTAAAATAAAGAAACCAGTCCGAAGTCTGGCTGTTTACACAATGGAGAGAAGTAAGGGAAGACCTGCACTGCACCCATAAAGGAGTAGTAAACAGTGGTGCAGCTCTCTTTGCAAATAACAGCCTCTGGTTCATAGTGGTGAAACCCTAAGCAGATGGTGAAAGGCTCCAGAAGCATCTCTCTAAGGTTGACAAATGGGCCCCAGAATGGCAGAGCTTCAATGTAGGGCAGAGCAAGGCACACTGGGACTTAAACTTCTAGCATATATATTGATAGAGTTTATATGGGCTGTGACAACCCAGGAAACAGAACTTGGGCTCATTGTGGAAAATTCACTGAAGACATCAGCTCAATAGATTCTAGCAGTACAAAAGGCCATTCAGTGTTAGGAATGATTAGGAAAGGAGTTAAAAATAAAATGCCATGAGATCATAATGCCATTATAGAAATTTTTGTTGTAGACACATGGAGAACGTTAGGGACACTCCAATTTGCCCCATTTCAAAAGGATGTCCAAGCTGAAAAAGGAAAACGAAAACAATGATTGGGTTGGAGCACTTCCCTATGAATGAGCTTTTTAGCTGATAGAAGAAATGATGATTTTGAGCAGGAGTGAGCAGGAGAGACATGAAGAGTGTGGATGGAGAATATACTTTCACTCACGCATAAGAGCAGAGCTCAGTAGCACTGAGGAGCACCGGGTGACGTTAGATTCATGACAGTCAAAAGAAAAATATTTTGCATGACCCCAAAAGTAACTTGTAGAATTCACAGCCACAATATGTGGGGATTGTCACTTGTTTAGATGGCTTTTTATAAACGGATTAGGTCTAGCAGCACGTATTTGCAACAACAGCTGAAATGGACTCACTTTTTTCTAGATGCAAGGGACAAAAAAAGAGAAAAATCAATCAAAGCACACACAGTCAACAAACAGGCAGTAGCGTAGAGGCAAATTCAGAAGTGCCGGGTCCCTTCATGATAGCCACAGCCACACACCCCTTTTTTGCTGCACGGTTGAGAATGAGATCCTTGTTAATGCTTTCTTCCACAACAACAGACATCCCTGGGAGCCAATAAACATGAAAGAGTTAGCTACAGAAAGAGTCTTCTCAGTGGCTGAGTCACCTCCTTTCATTCTGATTGGCTCCAATCAGCAGGAAAGAAAAGGAAGCATGTTAGAAGACTCTTTTCAGTGGCTAACACACTCCCCTTTCATGCTGATTGGCTCATAGGATGCCAGAGACACAGGGACCTTGCTGGGACCCTGCTCCCAAAAAGGTAAGTGATCTAAGACCCCCACCAAGCCCCCAGACAACTACACCCCTGCAAACAGGTAAAAAAAGTGCAGCACTGTTCTTTGTAAATACCGGTTGACAGCATGTTTTCTCACGAAAATGTTGCTCAGCAAACTGAAACGCCAGTTTCTTGGATATGTAATCCAAAAGCCATTTGTGGCTTTATGGGCAAAAATTCAAAATCAAAACCAGCATTATGTCTATGGAAAGCCTAATGTAGCTAGTTCTGTTGCATAAACACTTTGCAGGGCAATCATGGGCACCTACACCTGTCAGAACACCAGCCGCAATGTTTTGCTTTCAAATGAGGATCAAGGACAGTCTCTCACAGAGTGCATTATAGCAATCAAGATTATTAAAACATGAAAGAGGGCTGCTGGGTCTGAATCTGAATCAAATCCCACCAGGATTGATCTACCACAATGTAAGGCTTCCATTCTTCATTACATGCTTGCACTGACATCCTGTTATTAGCGTGGACATACAGCTGGATCTCGCGCACAGCAGTCCTTCAAAATCACATAAGGTCAGAAGTCAAGCTGTTTAGGGTTCAGGGGTAGGAAACCTGTGGCCCTCCATTTGTTGTTGGACTACAGTTCCCATCATTCCTTGACTATCAGCCATACTGGCTGGAGCTGATGGGAGTTGGAATCCATCTACATCTGGGGGGCCTCAGGTTCCCTACTGCTGATCTAGGGCAGTATTTAACTAAACAATAGTGCTGGTGCAAAGATTAGCACAATGGGACATTCCCTCTCTCCTTCCCCTGTACACATACTGTGTTATCCCCAAATCAGTTCCAGAGGGTTGGGGGAAACCAAGAACAGATTTAGGGGACAAGTGGAGGAAAGGAGAGGGGGAGAAAGTTCTGTTGCACTAGTGCTAATCTTTGTGCTAGCACAACTATTTAGTCGAATACCACCCCTAGTCCATACACACTGACTTGGGAATAAGCCTCCTGAACTAAGTGGCACTTACGTCACAGTAAACATGTATAGGAGGGGAGTACAATGTGTATTTCTTCCTTGAAAGATTTTCTTTGGCCTGCTTAATTGAATACAAACATAAGGGAAAATGAAGCTAATCAGAATCTGACTAGCCTTAATAGAATCAAGTTGCCACCCTTTTTCATAAGTTGTCATTTCTTGTTCTCCCTTTGCTTTTTAATTAATGTAGACAAAACGTGTAGGTCTGAGACATAAAACAGACGCAGAATTAGTCAGTGCACGTGTGACCTATTTTTGCTTCTAAAAATCTATTTAATGCCCAAAAGCTACATTAGACTATTGAAACAAAAACTTACCATGAGCTGCATAATAAGACAGTTTTGATTATTCTCTTGATTAGTCTCAACTTTTTAGCCCCATGATAATTTCATTTAGGAAAGTATCTTTTAAAGAGCATGCAAATTTGATTACTGTTTTTTTTTTTAAATCAACAAGGAATCGGGCTTCTGTGAAACTGGATGGTATTGGAAGTAACAGCAAGCTGAGTTAAACATGCAAAATCCATAGGAAATGATCCACTGTCGCATATGAGATTTGTTAGCATCCCACACCTGTAAATCTCAACTCCACAGCCTAGCAGGTGCATTATTCTGAACATTTCACCCAGGGCCAGGGCCAGAGGGTGGCAGGGCGGGCCCTGGCTGAGGGGTCCTGCAGCCCAGATCCTTAGGGTAGAAGGGAAGTGCTCCTGTTTTGCAATCCGCAGCAGCGTCAGCTCCTGACCCTGCTGCGGATCGTGGAAAGGGAGCTCCCAGGCACCTCCCCCATACAGTCAGTGTAAGCTTCAGTAAGACTGCACGCATACCCCTCCTACCTCTCTTATCCCTGTGAATGCAGCGTGCACACCTGCCATCAACCAAGATGGCAGCAGGTTCCTTAAGGGGCTGATACCTTCACCACCATCTTGGTTGAGGGCAGGCATGCATGTGCAGCACACACATGCCTGCCACCAAGTAAGATGACAGTGGAGGTTTCCCTAAGGGGCTGGTTGTTGGCAGGCATGCGCACACAGCCCACATGTCATTTATTTATTAGATTTATATCCCACCCTTTCTCCCAGTAGGAGCTCAGGGCGGCAAACAAAAGCACTAAAAATACTTTAACACATCATAAAAACAGACTTTAAAATATATTAAAACAAGACATCTTTAAAGACATTTTTACAAAGCTTTAAAAACATATTTTTTTAAAAAAAAAGGTTTAAAAACATATTAAAAAGCAGTTCCAATACAGACACAGACTGGGATAAGGTCTCTACTTAAAAGGCTTGTTGAAAGAGGAAGGTCTTCAAGTAGGTGCCAAAAAGATAACAGAGATGGTACCAGTCTAATATTTAAGGGGAGGGAATTCCAAAAGGTAGGTGCCACTACAATAAAGGTCCATTTCCTACGTTGGGCAGAATGGACCTCCTGATAATATCACATCTACAGGAAGTCCTCACCTGCAGAGCGCAGTGATCGACTGGGTATATAAGGGATAAGATGGTCTTTCAGGTATCCTGGTCCCAAGCTGTATAGGGCTTTGAACACCAAAACTAGAACCTTGAAATTTATAGGGCAGGCTGGTGCCCAAGGGCCCGGGCATGCCTGGCACCAGCCCTGATTACACATTTCTCAAAGGGAACTGAGTCATTATCATGCTTATAGAAACTCACTAGACACTTATAATCCACTTCCATTTTTGGTAACACCTTAAGCAGCAATACCTGATTTGGAGAACGCACTATTATTTTGTTCTTCACAAAAATATATGAAGGGTAGGATGTGGACTCACTGCTGCTATGCAAGAGTTGCATGAGCTTCTTGTATTATTGTTGTTGTTGTTGTTATTAAATGCATATACTGCTTCCATGCTGTTGGAGGTCACTGATTCATAGGGTCGCCATAAGTCGTAATCGACTTGAAGGCACATAACAACAACAACAAATATACTGCTTCCATACCACAATGGTTTCTAAGCGGTTTACAAGCATAAAATCAATTATAAAATTCATACATAATTAAAATAGACAGTAAAACAATTCCATCAAAATGTTAAAAACCATCCATATTTAAAAGGTACAATAAAATGTCAATTAAAAAGCATAACAATTAGAACAGTTAAAAGAGCAATCAAAACAGTTGGCTGAGAAAGTTCCAATTCAGAGGAGTGCTTGCCTAAACAAGTGTGTCTTCAAGAGCTGGCAGAATACTAATACAGAATGGGGCCTCTCATATTTTGTTCCTGAAAAATAGCAAGAAATCTGGAACGATTGGCTCTGCAGTATCTCTTGTCTGCTGGTGGCATATTGGGGTCTGGATCATATAGGCTGATTGGGAACTATATGTTTGTGCATAGGATGGGTAGTTCTACCTTTTGGGAAGGTCTTCCAATTAGACTGACTTTCTTCCTCTTCAGTAGTGTTTTTGATGCCAATGTGGGCCTTTATCAAGGACCAAGGAGACTCTTGATGAGATGCACCAACCACCAATACAGAGTGGGTAGGCAAAGTTCAGGCTTGTAGGATCATATTTAATTTTACACTAGAACCACAAAATCTACCAACCAGAGCCTGATGCAAAAGACATACTCTTAAAATTAAAGGTCTTGGTGCCTCTGAGCAGCTGCTGAGCCTAGGCACTTGTTCTGAGGACCAGAACTGAACCTAGCTCTTTGTCCTTCAAGACAAAAATTCACTCCTGGTTACACCCAGGCTTTCTTCATTTCAGCAGTATAATTTGGGGTGAATGGGTCATTTTGTCACTGCTATTGTTGAAACAGTTGGGAGTCAGATACTGCTGATCAACCCTAAGTCACCCATAGATCTACCAATAAATTCAGATCTATTTTCTCCTGCCCATCCCAGAGTAGCACAACTGGATTAAACAAATGCTGAAATGTCGTACTCAGAAGGGCCTCACCACCAAAGTTCACCACCAAGGTAAATGACCTTGAGGTTCTTTGTGTCAAGTTTGGGCATACCTTACACCATCTATAATTCCTTACATCTGAAACAACAACGGCGGCTCCATCTTCACAGAAAAACAACATGTACTATCCTTAGGAACAGAATGATTGCTTGTTTTAGCAGGAGAGAAGGTTTTAAAAAGTCTCTATATCTGTCTGCATGGCTTCTTCTGCATGCACATGGAATCGGTGGAAGGAGCATTTCTAGAGTGTCAAGAGATGTGGGGCCCTAGATGATGATACAACAAGACTCCCAAGTCCTTAATTCCTCATTGGCCAATACTCAATAAAATGGAGACCATACTAACTCAAAGGCATATACCTGAAAAGAAAAAGAAAATTAACAACTGTAGCTTAACTTTGCCCTGGCAACAAATACATAAGAAATACAATAGTAATTAAAAGTGTTTTTTAAAAAAAGGATAATTATTAGGTTATCTTCTCCATCAGTGGAGGCTGGTCCATTTGCGTGAATGGGGCAGTGCCTCAGTCTTCCCCCAGTCAGCCTCCACTTACCAGCCTTCTTACTTACAAGCAGCCCAGGGGTGGCCCTGGCTGTCAGCTTCTCCTCCTTAGTCTCAGTGTTGCTCTTGTAGAACTCAGCAGAGAGGATGGGGAGAAAACTAGAATTAGTTGGCTCTGCTTGTCATTGGCCCTGGCTCCACCTACGGTTGGCCTCTTGAACTTCTGCCCTACCAATCCCAATGGGCTACCATCACTGATCTTCATCACAATGATATATATCCATGCTAGCTGACTGATGTTGATAAGATAATGCCAATTTTGTGCCTGTTAAGGGGCTTGTACAGGCATTAATTAATCCAATGGTTTAGGTCACCATTTACAATTCAATGGACTACAGATTGTTATTCAGTGTCTTTAAGTGAGTCATGTACAGACTTCCAGAATGCATTTAAGTGCTCTTCTCAGTCACTGGCTAGCGCACTGCTTGTTTACAAGGGCTAATTTTAGATGCGGGCATCTGTAATTTAAGCACAGATTCTTTTCACTGCCAGAAAAAAAACCTCATTAAAATATTTAATAACTGAACAACTTTTGATTTTTCAAATAGCAGACGAAAAGATGCCAACATTGTTCTGTCCGAAGCTATTAATGTTTAAATTATTCTGAGAAAATATATATTTATAGATTATTTCCAGAGAACCTCTAATTTTAGGCTGACAAAGGCAGCCAGGTAAATTGTAGCTAGAAGTGGCAGGAGAGTACTAATGGTGCTATAAAGATAGACTTCTCCTCCAGCTGAAAAACTGAATAATTCTTATAGGTCTCCCTACCAGTTGCATCCTTATGTGCCCTAAATCTGCTCTGGAGGGACCATAAACCCCCTGAAGCAGATGTGGGGGGGGGCTGCAACTGGGAGGAGGATAAAAAAAAAATGGTTTCCCTCCCCTGCCTTATTATCTATTGAGTGACACAACCCATAGCTAACAGATTATTATGACCCAGAGGCATGCTGTTCAAAAACTCTCTTTGGGAGAAGAAAAAGGGCTGTGAGATGATGTGTTCCATATGAAGATTCAGGTGGAATATGAATGGCTTTCTATCGAAGGACAGATGAGGAGAGAAATCTAAAAGGACAGCATGACCATCAACAATATAATGCCATTGTGACCATTTCTGTCAGCACAAAACCTGTTATGCTGAAACTGATTCGCATTTAAAAGCTATACAGGGTTGAGTCATCCATTTTCCTTTCTGGCAAGCAGAAACAGTGAGATCCTATGGAAGACTTTCGGTATATTCTGCATGTGCACACTGGACTGGTGTGTAGATATTTGAAAAGTATAGAAGTGGATTGTTGCTTTCTGTATTCGCTCTCACTAAACCTTGCTGTGAGGGTGTAGTTTAGAATGGATGTGAAAGGAAAATTATCTTTAAATGCTTTGCCAGGGGAATGTTCATTTACACCCCTGCCTCTCACCAGGAAATAAATGGATGGAATTTAATAGAAATAACTCCTGCTGCTTTCTTTTATCGCAGATTATTTGAAGTGGCAATGTCCAGTGGTTATTTTTGAGAGATTTCAGTTCTATCAGACTTTGAAATAGCCTTTGCTTTACATTTTTTTAACAGATGAAAGCTTTACGTAAGGAAGATCTCAGAGTCCCCTTCCAAACGAAAGTCCAAGAGATACATCTTCATCTGTATAACTACACCCAGCAGCCTGATTGTAAATCCTAAAAGTCTAAAACGTTTTTAAATAGTAGCACAGTATTTTTTCCATATGGTTTAGTCTTCCATCTGTTGTAAACTATATATAACAGATATGGAAAATTTAGAAGAGTCTTTTCTTGCTTATGGCTTTCATGGAGAGGCCCACAAATACTGGCCTGATAACCAATATTTTTAGTTACCTGGATTGAGAGAGGCAAGTTTCAGCTACAGAGTGGCAGGAGAAAATTATTGAAGCTGTAAAAATCGTGTAGGGTTTGGAGGAAGAAACAAAATTATTATGAGCTTTTCCAGTAAACCCTGGAGATGTCAGCTACTAAACAAAATGGCAGAACATTTTGGCCAGTTTTCTTTGATGTTATCTTTACATATACAGGTCTTTTCCACAGTAGATGCCTGGTCTTTTGCATTCCTGGTTTGGAGACAAAAGGATACAACTCCTCCTATATCGCCTGCATGAGCAGAGTGGCTCCCAGCGACTAAGTGTTGAGTAGCAAAATCAACAGCTCCCCCTAATTGCCATGAATGTATCTTGCATCTAAGTAAATTTAATTAGAAACCCTAAAGATTCTAAGAGCCTAACCAATGTGAAAAATTGCTAACAGCTACCAGGGAAACACATGTGAGATGAAAGACAGAGAAACAAAAAGCAATGAGCGATGATGCATTGTCGAACTCTCCATCTCCAGAAGCAGAACAGACTGATTTGGAGGAAACCCTTCCCTGGGAACAGGCCATAACTTTGTCCCACTCATCCTGGAAAAACAGCACATCCCATTGATTCAGGATGCCCTCTTGATCCTGATTAAGAACAAAAATAAACTTGGCTTACATAAAGGATGTATTTTTATTTATTTATTTGAAAACATTATACAGGCATTACATTGCCACAGCCAGTCCATGTTGGAGCATGCAAATATCAAAACAGAAGAGAATTTGTTCAGCTTCTCCGTGAACATTGTTGGACATTGTTGTTGTCATTTTGTTTTTTGGTTCTTACTTCCATTTTTAAGTGTCAAAATTAGTGTGCTTTATTATGGCATTTAACAATTAAAATCCTACCCATGGGGTAAAATTTGTATTTATAGCTAGCTCGAGAATACTAAAATGATTTTAAAAAAAGAGAAAATACTACACACTTGTCAAAAATGTTAATGGCACAAGTTAGCAATATCTAAACTATACATTGAAACATCTTTATCTGACACAGTGGTGCAAAATGTCAATTGCTTGGTGACTGTATTCTTAAGTCTTTAATTGGAAGAAAAACCAAGCTGTCCACTTCAGTTTTCATTCCATATCTTGTTAATACTCATTCAGCACCAACAGGATAGCTGAACACGTTTGTATTCCAGGAATCAGCCTATACAGTACGTGTGAAGTCATTGTTTTTAGCTGGTGGTTAAGCTACTTGCTGGACAGAAGGATCTTTGCTGGTGTCCACCGCAACTTGGAATGGCAAGAAAAGTTACTTTATCTGATGGGCCTCATTTTTAATTATATAATGTTTATTAATCGATACTAGTGTTTCCTTTTAGTTCCACATAATCAGAGATATAAAAATTAACTGTTCTAATATTGGACAGTATGTGTTGGAGAAGGCCTATTGGTCAGTCTTAGTACACATAAATTGCATGCAGAAGGTGCTGAGTTCAAACCATAGCATCTCCAGATAAAGTAAGGCTGCAATCCAACACACATTTACCTAGGAGGAAGTCCCATTGAACCCAATGGAGCTTTCTTTTGAGGAGACATGCATTGGATTGCAGCCTTAGTCAGCAGGGCTGGTAGACCTTTGCCTGAGACCTTGGAGAGTGGCTGCCAGCCAAAGTAGACAATATTGGTATAATGATCTGATTCAATATAAGGCAGTTTCATAGGTTATTATGTTCCAGTGCCATGTGCATGAACACAGTTTGGTTAAGTGAACAGTGCATTTCTGAGTATTCCAACTTCCCTCCCCCAGATAGTGGAATAATTTGTATTATCCTAGAAAAATAGCTTTAGATGGCAAGTTTCTAAGCCATCTATAGACTGTACCCCTAGTTTTAGTAAAAACTCTTGTCAGTGAACTGACTGGTAGATACCTTCCATGTGGTTTGTTTCTATTGAGTCTTAATCTACAAATTAGTGTCATAAAAATGAACTTTTTTTTAAAGAAACAACTACAGGAACATTTGGCTTACAAAATAAATACTAAAAATAAAAGTCCTCAGAAACAATGATGCAAAATGAACGTTTAAGCAGGAAACAAACACATACATTCTTCAAGAAGTTGCTATGTCAAACATGGTACAACAGATTCAGAGAAAGGTATTTAATTGGTATAAAAGGTAGCAAAAATAACTGGGGGATGTAGACTTCTGATTTGGAACCTGAGAGAACGATTAAGGCCCCACTCCTGAGCACACTTGCATGCGTGTAAGCCCCCCTCTTAGACACACTGAATGTGTTTAGAAGGGAAGCCTATATCTGCAAAGACTGGCTTGAGTAGAGGAGACAATCCAATATTTAAGCATAAATGAAGCACTAAGTTAAGGATACAAGCAATATTTAAGCAGTGTCCAGGCCTCAGGAAAGGCGTGCCAAATTTGGAAATGATCACCTAGTATAAAATCCCAATTCTAAGCAAATGATGAGAATATTAACTTCACATAATTGTTTTATAAATGGGAGGCTAGTTCTTTTAAATATGACTTGGACAGCCCTCTGCACTACAATGAATTCCACAACTTATTAACAGTTTGCCGGGGGGTGTGTGTCTCTTCTGATGAAGAAGATTGCTGGTGGATGCAAGGCAGAAATTATTGGTTTTGTCACAGAAGGAGCAAGCTATAAAAATGACTGACTTCTTGGTTTGACCTGCAGAAACCCTATTTTCATACTGCTGCATTTTTCTGGCATGCAAAATTTGCTATTTAAGCTGTAGGAAAAGGCCTCACTGTAGCACTGGTTGCCTACTAGTAATCCAAAAGACAATTGTCCTAATCCAGATATCACTCGCTGTGGATTCTTCCATGTGCAGGTAAATCATAGCAATCCATGTGAACTATACACAATAGAATCCCATCACTCCTAAGCAGGAGGAGTGCCCACCTTCCTATTCCAATGTCACTGAGGTTATGAATGCATACCCACATGCTGATGCTGTGCCACATCCATTTTCTGTGCACACAATGCCTTCTTGCACTCAATGCCTTCTTGCACTCAAGCATCCTTGAGTTTAGATAATAATTTCCTTAGCAGAAATCCTTCCTATTTCATTGTTTAGGTGGCACTTTTTATTTTTCTCACAGGAATAATGCTTTTCAGGACACACAACACCCCTCCCAAAATGCCAGTCTAATCTATTCACCAGTTTTGTCAGGCAAATAGATTTCAGCTAACACAGTTTTCACATACAAAATGCAGCAGTTTACCTTGAATGCACTGCAAACCCTGCTGAGAACAGAGCTTGGAATTATTTGTAATTTATTACTTTTTTGAGTAACGAGTGGGTAACTTCATTACATTTTGCTGGTAATAGAATGAGTAGTAACTTCATTACTTTTGAGGAGTAATTGTAATGTTTCCAGCATTATCTTTGGGCATTACTTGGGGGGAGGAGCAGGGGAAATCTTCTGCTCCTCTGATTTGTGAGTAAAAATCATGTGCTTCAAATTGGGCTTCTGGGCAGCGTTGTTCTTCCTTCATGCTCTATGGGTGCTTAGGAAGCGACGAGGGAGGAGGTGGAGAGCGAGACGGGGTGGAGAAAACAATTGTTTAAAAATTGACAGGAGTGGAAGGAGAAAAGAGCTGGAGGCAATATATATATACAAAAATATGTGTGTTGGGGTATCATTGCTGGGGGTGGGGTGAGGGGAGATTCTGTTATGCCATTCTGTTAATCTTATGGATAAAAAAAAATATTCTATTACCCTCTGTGTTAGGCTACTCAGATGTGCAGCAGCCAAGGCCAGGACCTTGTAGGCATTTTTTTAAAAAAGTAACTAAAATGTAATTGTGGCAATTACTTTTGAGTAAAAGTAAAGTAATCAGTTACTTTCAGGGCAATTGTAATTGTAATGGTAACTACTACTTTTTGGGGCCGTGTAACTGTAACTGTAATTTATTACTTTTTAAAAGTAATCTTCCAAGCTCTGGCTGAGAATATAAGAAAGTGTTTCCCTGGCACTCCCAAGTTCATTTGGGAAATACCCAATTGCTTTGAAGTCTCGTATCTTTACTCTCATTCCCTTGAGATAGGTAAAACATTTTCTCACGATCAGCAGTGAGGAGACTAAGCTATAAATGAAGTTATTTGACTCTTCCATCGCAAGGAAATCTCTAGAGAAATCAACGACTCTTTTGTTTTCAGTTGAGCTTCTACACAAGCAGACAAATCAAGACGACCAAATGAAATGTGCAGCGCTTTTGGCTTCATGGAGAACGGTGGGAGATTATTCTGGCTTTGCCTATGACACTGCACAACTCTCTGGATCTTATTGCCCCTTTGCCTTATAAAAACAGTCGCCCCAATACAGCATGCCTTTCCAAGTAACTAAAGTCTATATGTCTAACTCTGTGCTGGCCTGGAAGCAGCACCATCCCTGGGAACTGGTGCTACACTGCTGTGACTCTGGAGTTGCTATACCACCAGAGCGTTGTGGGAAGCAGCTGTTCCCACACCACCATGGCAACTACCTTAAAATGGTAAATATTTTCACCTTGCAAACATAAAAATATTTAATTGTAAGTCACACTGAAATCCAGGTAAATGTCTTTAGGATCTTATGAGGATCTTTTAAAAAGTCTGCTTTGAGCACATAATTATTAGAGAAGGGATTTCACCCAAGTTCTTGAGAGAAGCAAATCTACTGATGAGATGTTACATTGATTCTGAGCAAGGGGCAAAACGGTTATGTGCTTCCCTCCCCCACAGCTTGTGTTCTTTGAATTAGCCAGGTTAGTTGATTATCATGGGTGCAACACACCACAGCGAAAATCGGAGAAGGGGACTGGTTAACAAAAGAATTTGTAACCTCCAGTTTCACACTAAGGAGCAAGCTGCATGTAACACCTGCATCCAGAAACGGATTGGCACCACTGTGACACATTTCCCACCCTCACATCTTTCACCTAGTTGATATCACTTAGCACCATTTTCAGCCCAAGGGCCACATTCCTTCCAAGGCAGTCTTCCAGGGGTCACATACCAATGGTGAGTGGGGCAATGAATGTGACCCTTATCGTTCTACAGTCAGGCACAGTCCAGCCAGGCAATAGTCAGAGGCTTTTACAGGTACAGCTCTCCATCCAGGCAAGCAGGAGACATCATGACAGTCCAAGGAGACCCTCTAGCCAGGCAAAAGAACTGGAGGAGGGTGTGGTGTGGGGCCAGTGAGGGGTGGGGCCTGGGAGAGTCCCAAGGGCCGGACAGAGAGGCCTGAAGGGCTCCATTTGGCCCCACAGGCCTGGGGTTCCCCACTCCTGACTTTGCGCTGCTCACAGTGCAATCCTGACTAACCCAGAGTGAGCTTCCTATTCCTACTCTTACCAGAAGCTGCCAGTGGCAGGGAGGAAGTGAAGACATTTGTTACATGGTGGTGGTGAAGATTCAAACAGCACGTGGTGCTAAATGGTATGTGTGTGAGGGGGATAAGTCAACAGATGGATGCTATTCCCTGTGGCAAGTATAACAGGTAGCCCACCTCTAATAACTTTTTTTTAAAAAGGTCCCGTGCGGCAATTGATTAGCAATGATTTTAAAATGCACAAATAACAGGAAAAGATTTTGAGGAAGAAATATTAATAGCCTCCATTAGAAATGCGGAGTGAAGTACAAAGACTATGAACACGCCAAGTTTTCAGCACTTCCTGCACCATCTGCATCTAGCCTCTGTACCATGCTGAGCTGGCCGGACGCAGGGCAGCTGTTCTCGAGTTCGCCTTGAATACAGAGAAGTCTATCAAACTGTGCTCCATTCTTTCTCTCCTTAGTCAGAAAACCCACAATAAATAATTAAAAAAAATAGAAAATGTACTTTCTTAGGATGGTTTCCATTTTAAAAGAGTAAGAAATAGGGCTTTTTTGAACCTGCAAGATTAAGACACTGAACTGGAAATATAATCTCCCTGTCACTAAATGGAGAACCTCAGCCACCAGCAAGACGATTGTAAAAAATTTAAAAAGGTTCTTTGACTATTTCACAATTGTAAATGTTTCTTCTAAAAGGGCTAAAATGTTTGTTTTCAACCTATTCCTAGAATAGAGATGAATATTGGTAGTTGTCCATCCTCTGGCTTCCCAGAACACATTATGCCTTCGAGGCTGGGCAACCAGGTAGCTAAGACAGCTGAATGAACACAACGGCACTGGGGTGTAGGCGCTGTGATTCACCTGTCCTTTCCTGCACAAAACAAACATTCCTTGACAATAGTTAAGAGTGTTTGTGTGCATGTGGACCTACTGTGCAAATGTGGCTTTACTGAAGCACTGTATAACCACTGGCAAAGCATCCTCCAAGAGGTGAAGAAATATCCCTTTTGTTTGTTACGGAACTTCAGCTTGGGTTCTGAGCAACAATGATTTTGAGTGACTTAAGAGTTTTCACTTCTTGCACTAACTGCGAATTACTAACGCCAGCAGTTTTAATGCTCCCTAGCCCTATGAACCCTTTCCACTTGGGAGATTGATCTCCCACTTGCCCTGGAAGTGCTCGGGTTTCCCCCCCAAAATGTTCCAATCAAACACACACAAAAAGCCCAGCAGAGCACCTGTCTCCTTCTCCTCTCCACCTTTTCCAAGGCAATCTCTCTGCTCCTTCCCTGAGAAAGAAAGAGGGGGTAGGAAAGTAGTGGCCATTCCCTTTGATACACAAAACACTGCCTTTTCCTGCCAGAGACCTGGGTCTTGTTTACAACACCCTTGGTGGAGCTGCTGCCCCATATAACATTTACCACTGAGAAGGAGCCATCCTCAGCAGGAGGTGACATGTATAGTGTTTTTTTCTGCCAGGGATCGTGGGACTTGTAGTCAAGTTCTCTGCACATCGATAGGAACACCCACCACTCCCACCTCCTACTCCCTCTTTCTTCCTCAAAGTAGAGTTTGTTTGTTTGACCTGGGGGAAGAAAGGGGAGGTGGTAAAGACGGGAACACCAGGGGTATTAGTAGAATTGAGGTAGAGGGTCTGTTCATGGCAGGCTGTCTACCATTTGAGCTGGGGAGCTCCCAAAGTCACACCCAGCCTGTTTTGAATTCTTGTTCCCACCCTACTATTCACATCAGCTCATCTGCTGAGGAACCCCTTGCCATGAAACTCCAGCATACTACAGAAGATGCTTGGGGCATGTTCTAGGGTGGACACTTAGTTCCGGTATGAAACTGGCCAGGACAGTCGGACCTCACTTTTACTGCACGTGACCTGAGTGTGCACCATTGAACATGCCTATTGTGGACACTCCAAGGGTAGCTTGATGGTAGGCAAGCCATTCTTTAGGAAAGCTCGCCCACCATTTCTGAACTTTTCATTAAGGAGCCCCTGATAAGTTTCTGGGGAACCCCAGCTTGAAAAGCGCTGCCCTAAGTAAAAGACTGTGAGTTACTGCTCTTGCCTATATACACTTAGAAACAATTTAGTTTGTATTCTTATAAACCTTCCCTGTTTGCTACCTTGCAGCACACCTAAGTAACTGCATCCGGTAAATACCTTTCTCTATGAATGATACAGAGATAATGGAGATACAAACTCCACCAAGGGTGGCAAGGGCCTGAGATTAGGCAACTCGGATGTGGGGTTCTTCTTCCGTTTCCTGGCCTAGGCTGGTGTACGTTACTGAAGGTTCCAGCTGCCCAGAGGCTGGCAAGTCTACAACAGGACCTGAAGGGTTCCGGAACTGCTTGTACACCCGTGGGTCTTGGGCAACGTACGTGGATGTGGAGGAATACAGCACCAGCCCAACAAGGATTGTGAAGAATGACAGAAGATATAGTCCTGAAAACTAAACAGAAACAAGAACAAAGTTGGTAAGAAGAGTCCTGGTTAAGCAACACAACATGAAAGATTATGGAAAACAGTATGCAGAAATGAGCTGTATCCAGGAAATCTTTTCTATCCAAAATAGTTTTTACTTACAGTAAAACTGAGGCTGTTGTAGGAAGTATTTAAAAGAAAACTGAGATTTTAATCTTTCCCCAATACTTTAGGTTAGGAGTGGGGTGATTTCAGCCTTCCATGCCTTTTTAAAAAATTAACTAGAAACCTCATGGTCCAAGGTATTTTAATTTAACAGAGCAAGAGTGTTGAAACTCTTTAAGGTATAACTAGCCTATGTTAAACGCTCCTAACTATGGATTCTTGTTAAAAACAACAACAACATAAATAGTGCCTTCTTTAGATAAAGGCCCATTTTGGCCAGCATTCTTTGCCAGGACACACTAAGTATTCTACCAGAAACTGGTTAATTTAACCAGACCATGGGTCTCACATCTATCCTCTCCTGTATTAGGTAAATAAAAAGTCTACATATATAACCAAAATATGACCAACCAAAATAACCAAAGATAAACTGAAAGGAAAACTTCTTCAGCTTCAGGGAAAAAAACTTTTGGAGAGACAGCACAAAACATGTTTTCAAGAACACACACTAGTTATTGACTATTGCAATTTAAAAGCAATTTCAAGGGGTCCTTGTGTACTTATTTGAGAAAGATCACCCATAGATTTGTACTCCTTATCTGGCTATGGGACTTGGTTTTGCACAAAGAATGCTTTTCTTTTCTTTCATTTTAGGAAAATGTTAGAAGCATGGAGTTAAATTATTAGGAGAGATATGGTTTGATAATCCTGGTATGCTTATTTAATCCTATAAGAAAACAGCCAAATTCAAAAGACATTTAAACCAACCACTTATCTGGGGTAAGTAACATTTCCTCTTTTGGTTGCAAGCAACATTCCTGAGCTATAATATTAACCTCACAGGATGACTTAGTACAAATGCCCTGTTGCCTTGACAGTTGACAATATGATGTCAAAGAGCAGCGATGTTGAAGGGTAGCTTTCATGTGGCATTGATCTCAATGAGATGGTCCGAGATGAAACCTTCAAGCACTACCTGATGGATTTGTGTAGTTTGCCCCTGGTAGATTTAAAGTGATTGGAGGCTTGTTGGGTCATGACCTCTGCTCTTCATGCAAGACTGAAAGTAAGCTCAATGATGTTATATTTTCCTTTTTATATGACTGACTGTTCCTTCTGTTAAATTTCCTTTTCCCTCTTCACTTCCTATGTGAATATTGGCACCACTGAGTTTAAGACTGATCTCAGAAATGGGCTTCAAATATAAAGCAAACAAAAAATGGAAATATCATTCTATAAATGAGGAAATAGAGAACAACTTCACAGAAAATGAAAAGAAACATAGTTATTGCAGTTGTCCCAGAGATTGTGAATACAATCTATGCATGCTGATGAAATTCTCATTCAGTTCAAAAAGGTGATTTTACAGGAGAGGTTCTTGGTGCTCCCCAACATAATAAATGAACAGCTTCATAATGGTCTCTCAAGCCACATTTGTGATCTCTTCAGCATTCAATCAAATATGTGCATTCCTATTTATCTGCCTGAACAGAAGCTTCAAGGAGGATATATTCAAATACTGGCTAATCAAACCCTTGATTTGGAAAAACACAACACTATAAAGTCAAAATTAAGATTCATCTTCTGCATCCTATTGAATATCTCCAGTGAAAACAGAAATTGGATATTTTTTCCCTTTGAGATGCCACAAAGTGTACCTGATGGTCTCTGTCATACAAAATAATGGGCAGAGGTATGCAGCAAGATAAAATATCAGAAGGAATTAGATTAACCCTGAATATTCTTGGCAACTGGATAAGTTCCCAACATGGAGCATTGTGTGAAATGTGTTATACAAATTGCAACAACAACAACAAGGGGATTGCACTATCGTCTGAACATAGACACCTATTCAGACTCAATGAAAAGATAACATGGATTTTGATAGAATAACACCACAATTCTTATAACGTAGTTTTAGCTATCAAATAATTAAACAATCTATGCAGATAAATCAGGTAAACCAGAAGACTACTGGAAGCAAGGAAGATTTACCAGGAACAATATTGTGTTTCTCCAATTGAAATCAGCACCAACTAGAACCAGTTTTTGCAAAATGGGTTCCAATGTCCCCTATTGAAATGGAAATGGACTGCCTTCAAGTCGATCCCGACTTATGGTGATCCTACGAATAGGGTTTTCATGGTAAGAGGTATTCAGAGGTGGTTTACCATGGCCTTCCTCTGAGGCTGAGAGGCAGTGACTGGCCCAAGGTCACCCAGTGAGCTTCATGACTGTGAAAGACCAACTCAAACTGTGTTGGCATTTTGACAAATTTGTAGGGCAGTACTATATCTCAGAGAGGAGATCAGGTCTCCTGTTCCCCTGGTGCATTCACTATAGCTGCCCAATTTCCCTGCTTTTTAAAGGTTGATAGAAATCTCTGTGGGCTATAGGTATGTTCTTAAACTGCAAGGTTTTCTGCCTATTGGTGAATTATTTAGTATTTGACTTATATCCCACCCTTCCTTCCAGCAGGAGCCCAGAGCGGCAAACAGAAGCACCAAAAACACTTTAAAATATCATAAAAACATACCTTAAAATGCATTAAAACAAACAACTTTAAAAACATTTTTTTAAAAAAGCATTAAAAACATCTTAAATAAAAAGGGTTTAAAAACATATTGTTTGGAAAAAAAGGTTTGTGGGTTTTTTAAAAAAAAACACATATTAAAAAGCAATTCCCACACAGACACAGAGTGGCATAGGTGTCAACTGAAAAGGCTTGTTGAAAGAGGAAAGTTTTCAATAGGCGCCAAAAAGATAACGGAGATGGTACCAGTCTAATATTTCAGGGGAGGGAATTCCACAGGGTAGGTGCCGCCACACTAAAGGTCCATTTCCTATATTGTGCAGAATGAACCTCCTGATAAGGAGGCCCTCACCTGCAGAGCGCAGTGATCGGTTGGGTATATAAGGGGTAAGACGGTCTTTCAGGTATCCTGGTCCGGAGCTGTATAGGGCCTTGTACACCAAAACTAGAACCTTGAACTTGGCCCGGTGGCAAATGGGCAGCCAGTGCAATTCTTTCAGCAGTGGGGTGACATGTTGGCGATACTCTGCCCCAGTGAGTAGTCTTGCCGCTGCATTTTGCACCAGCTGCAACTTCCGGATCAACCTCAAGGGCAGCCCCACATAGAGCACATTACAGCAATCCAGCCTGGAGGTTAGCAGTGCATTGACAACAGTGGTCAGGCTATTCCAGTTCAGAAAAGGCCGCAGCTGTCTTATCAGCGGAAGCTGGTAAAAGGCACTTCTAGCCACAGAGGTCTCCTGGGCCTCTAGTGACAAAGATGGATGCAAGAGCACCCACAGACTACGAATCTGCTCTTTCAGATGGAGTATGACCCCATCCAAACCAGGCAACTGACCAATTATCCAAACTCAGGAACCACCAACCCACAGTGCCTCCGTCTTGCTAGGATTGAGTCTCAGTTTATTGGCCCTCATCCACCCCACCACCGAGTCAAGGCACAGGGCCAGGGCTTGCACGGCCTCTCCTGATTCAGATGTAAAAAGTTGGATTATTGTAGCATCCCAGAACCTCCTCCTGCTGTCCATGGCTCTATTGGACAAAGATCAAAGTTCTTGTATGTGTCATACATATTGGCAGTGCTAACCTAAGGAAAGTCAGTGCTACAGTAGTTTATAAGTTGTCTTGAAGTTTCATAAAGGTGCTGGAGTTGGCAATTCAGAAATATAAATAAAGCCTCTTCTTTCTTCACATTTATTAACTTTTTAATATTTTCTAGTGAATCAATTTATCAGATGAGAGTTGCCAGCAGTCTTCTTTGTTTTGTTTTGTAAATGTAATAAAGTGCAAGCTCCCTGTAGTAACTGATTTGGTATTGCTATATATAAGGCTAATGGTGTTCAAAAGCAAACTTACCCTAATTGATTGAACCTGATGTTTATCCCTTTTCCACCAAGTGTTACAATGTGTTCATACAGTATGACTGCCAGGTAATTTATTCTTTATCTGCCCCATACAAATGTATCTCAATGTCATACAGAGAGAAACAAGTCATTTGCAACTGCAAGCTCATTAACTTCAGTATGAGTTATTGTATAAGTCACCTGGGAAGAACGCAGTGCTGAGGTTTTCTCTGAGGGTCTGCCATGCTTGGACTTTGTTCTGCCTCAAAATATTCTACAGCCACTGAATTTCATGTTATTATTAATTCATTCTTATAAATAATATGCTTGCCACAAAAAGTTAAAGGAGAGAGAGAGAGAGAGAGAGAGAGAGAGAGAGAGAGAGAGAGAGAGAGAGAGAGAGAGAGAGAACAATTTAACAGAAAAAGCTAGAGTTCAACAATATCTGGAGGACTACATGTTAGCCACCTTTGTCCTAAGATATCCCAATTTCCCCTGAGCACTCAGCAACTTGGGTCAATATTTAAAATCGAAGCAGCTGATCCAATGGCAGCTCCTCTTGCAAGAGTAATATACACGCTGTGAAATCAGAGGAGGATCAGGCAACGGCATTAAGAAAGGTGACGCATGTAAGAGACCCACAAGGTTCAAATAGTTACAAGAGTAGTTAGTAACTAAGTAACTGAAATTACAATTCTGCCTTAAATTGGATTCAGTTCAGTATGAGGACAGGATAGGTTGTATGATAGGAACACACTCGTCACCTACAGCAATCTGTTTCCTTTAACCACACATGGAGGAGGAACAGGTTGATCTGCTGATCAGTTGAAAAAACTCTTTGAAGCTGAATTTTAAAAAGAGCACTCGAGCTACTCTCACCAGATTTTACAGTAAAAAGAGGTGGGGTTTTGATGAGTGTTGTATATCCCCGTTTTCAGAAGAGATAGGTGGAAACAGACTGGAACTGGCAGAACAGCAATTGTTTTTCTACCCTGAGAGGAAGACTTGACAACATTTGCTACCCATTGGTGATTTTTTTAATATAACTTTTTAATACTTTTTTATACTTGCTACCCATTGTAATGGCATGACCTTAGCCAGTATTTTAATGTTCTGAGCAGTTCATGTTATGAAGTATTAGCATCTGGAAAAGAAGAGAGATGTCTAGGAGATGAGTACACTATGTTACTCTTTTGCATTCCAGTTGCAGTCTATTAAAACAGTACATTTTAATAATGGACTGGAAATGATGTTTATAAATTATTTTAGAATTCACTGGCTGATGATGTATAAATAGCAAATTGAAGTGAAAAGCAGCATTAATTAAAAACAACACAGTTCTGGAGAAATATAAGCTGTCCTTTGGTAATATAGATGTCTCTCAATATTGGTTTCCCTGTAAGATTGTGAATGCCTTCTTTAAAAGCATTTTATTTATCAGCTCCAGTTCTCCTCTAAGGTTTACTCTGGGTTTCTACATAGTCATCAAAAGGACATCCTGATATAGTCTTAGGGCACAATCCAACTTGCATTTGCACCGGGCTGGGGGGAGTTGGATGTGGCGAACCCCCGGCTCAGTTGGCAGGCTCCCAGTGCTTCCGAGCACCTCCAGCAGAAGCTCCTTGTCCCAGCTGAGCTGTGGCGCCACTGGGACCCTGCCAGCTCAGCTGGGGGTCCACTGGGGCTGGCAAGCCCAGCGGATGGAGAGCCAGTGGAAGACCAGAAGACAGGACATTCCAGGGGTGTGGTGGAGGAGGAGTTGAGGGGGGGACTTATGCGTCATCCTCCCCACATTCGGGGTGTTCCCTCAGGTCCCAATCCATGCAAAATTTCACCAGGCAATAGGCCAGCGGAATAAAATAATTTCAATGGTGCTCAATGGGGAGTGCTTACTCCCTGGAGGAATATTCGAGGGAGCCAGCTTTTGCTTTTCTGGCCCCTGCGCATGGCTCCTGACTGAGCCAGCGGTCTGGTGGCCCAGCGGTTCCCGAATGGGTAGTGGATGCCACAGAGCTTCGCTCCTCTGCCACCGTCTCCCTCCCACCTGTTTTGCATGAATTGGATTACTCTTTTAGCTGCCATCTCTGTTTCCTAAAGAAACGAGAAAAGATGGTCTTGGCTGAAAAGTGCATCTAATTCTCCTGGCTTGCAAACTATTTTCTTCAAGACATGACACAAAGAAGTTTGACTGGATTCCTTCCTTATTCCCAATTGGACTCTGACTGAAGCCATTCCAAGGCCTACTTTGCATTCATATCTGAGCAAGAACATACACAGCACAATTTCACAGTCATGCCAAAGAATAAATGAGGCATCACGTTGAAAACATTTTTGACATTTTAAGGACCAAAGGGCCAACAAAATAATCAAACATGAGCATCTATATGCCTGATCCTCTCACAGTTCAATTCACATAGTGACTTGGATCCAGACTAAGTTAGTCATCCTTTAGTTCCATTGAAATAAACGGGACTTAAGGTTATTGTTGTTAAAATTTATATCCCACCCTTCCTCCCCAAAAGGGCCCAGCACGGCAGTTGTGACTAATTTCTTCCATTGGTTTCAGTGGGACCAATACCACATGTGAACGCTACATCCTTTTGTGATCAGTACATGATTTTTGTTCTCTGGTACATTTTGAAAGAGGAGAAAGCCTGATACTTTTACACTTGCTGGGGTTTTCCTCCTTTTAATGTTTAATGAGGGTAGATAGATATAGACATGGGGCTGCTGCCCAAAACATCTCCTCTTTAGCCCATGTCATATTACAAGTTTCCTTCACCTACTGTGCATGAGTAAACCACATTATGATGACATCATGATACGAGTTCCATATCTCCAAAGGTTATGGGAGGTAGGGGTAGAAATAAGACACAGAGATGCTGTTTCCATTCATAATCTCATGCACTTTGTAACATCTCGTACCCACTGAGCAGCATTTGAAACATTTATGGTGCTATAATACTTTGGGGTGTCTATATTTCACCTGTGTATTTCAATAGTTGTTCTTCCAACTATTTTAGCTCCTTGCCTCAAATTATAAACTGATGCTTTTTCCAGCACTATATGCCACCCAAATTGTACAAATTGCTAAAATGCTGTATTCAAACTAACAGCTTCCTCTAAGATTAAACAGAATGAGTGATCTTGCCAGGACAGAATATGATTTATTGTCATTTGGCTTGCTGGTTTAATGACATAATAGTACAATGTGACTGAACCTGCTGGTGCAGAACCCATTCAGTATGCATGGCTTTACTAGCAGAGAATGAGAGATAAACTGCTTATATAATCTAGTGGGAATATTGTTTTCTTTAAAACATTAAAATTCAGCATATGGCTTGCTAATGAAAAGCATAAGAATCTAAGAAGCCTAAATTAACATTAACACCGAGAAAAACTGCTGCTAACTCTAAGCTGATGAAGACTGTACATTAACTTTGCCAGCAGGAGGAGTGCAGTAAAAGATAATATATAGCATGGTAGAGTCAGTGGAACATAGGAAGCTGCCTTATAGTGAGTCAGACCGTTGGCCCATGTAGCTTAGCATTATCTACACTAACTAGCAGCAGCTCTCCTGAGTTTCACGCAAAAGTCTCTACCTGAAGATGCTGGGGGCTGAACCTGGGACTGCTGCACACAGAGCAGATGCACCAGCACTGAGCTACACTTCTTTCTCTAGTAGTACTAGTCAGAAATATTTGGCCATCCAAAGCATGTTACTAGGCCTTTGCTACAAAATCTGTATTCTGTATTTGCGCAATAATTACAGGATAGGAGCATTATAGTGCATTATCCAGTCTATTGTTGTAGGGCAAGATTTTACAATAAAATGCTACACAGCATTTGTCTCAGGGCCATTTCCAGGTAGGAACAAATATTAATCAAGATATGAGGGTGGGCTCCCTGGGCTCAATGTGGACTGGTGACATATGTCCTTAATTTGTCTTACGATGAGGCAGTGGGCTTGTCTGTATGCTATTTCCCTTCCCAACTCTTTCATAGCTCCTCCCTTGCTCTTCTCACTGTGGGGAGAGGAAAACTCCCAAACTGGAAGGCCCCACAGAAATGTGAATGTAAGGTCCTGTGTAGGGTTGCCAGGTCTCCGGTTTTCTGCCGGAGTCTCAGGGAAAATGGGGCCATCTCCGGCCTCCAGCCATGTGTCAGTCAAACTGGTGGATCTCCGGCTTTGTAGCGGCCCCCTCAACCACACATGCGTGAAGAGGCGGTGGCTGTGGAGGCCAGGCTGGGCTGGCTCCTCCTTAGGCAGTTCCCCTGCTCCGGAAAGGAAAAGAACTCTTTCCGGTGGCAGCTCAAGCTTAGCAGACCCGCAGAGCTGGCTCGCCCGGTGGAGAGAAGGCAGCGACTCTCGCCTGGATTCAGACACCCCAATTGCTTCGGCTAGCGGAGCCCAAATGCACAGGAAACTGTTCAAGGTGAGGCTGCCTTGATTTAGCCCTGTCCACTTTGGAACCCGTTTCCTCACTTTCGTGTTATGTCTGGCCCCGAGATCTCCCTCCCCTCCCCTTTCGCTTCTCCCTTTCTCTCTCCGCCCGCCCCCTTTCCCTAATAATAACGACATGTATGCCCTCCTGCCCACATTCTAGCAACTGGGAATGTGCCAAGTGCCGCAGCAGGCAGCTGCTGCCACCCACTCGCCTTGCCTTGTCTTGCCCTGCCCCCTCGCGCAATGCAACGGACCCCCACCCCGGAATCCTGCACCCCTCCTCTTTCCCTTGGGAAAAAGGGGTGAGCCAGCGAGGAAGGGGGCTCTCTTTCAGCCTCCCCCCCTCAATTCAGGGCTCCCAAAGGCTCCCGGTCTCCTCTCCCTGCCCGCCAAGCCCCCGATCGGGGGGGTAAGGCTGGCATCGGCCGGCCTCCCTTCCCTTCCCCTCGCCTGCTGGTCCCCGGCTGGCCCGTGCGGTGCCTGGGGTGCACGCCTCCGCCGCTGCGATGCAGCCACTTGTGGCTGTCAACCTCTCACTCAGCCCCTCCCTGCCGATTGCAGCTCTCACACACTCACACGCACCCGCTCTCACACACACGGTGCCGGGAGGGAGCGCAGCGGCACAATCAGGGCTCCCAAAGGCTCCCGGTCTCCTCTCCCCGCCCGCCAAGCCCCCGATCGGGGGGGCAAGGCTGGCATCAGCCGGCCTCCCTTCCCTTCCCCTTGCCTGCTGGTCCCCGGCCGGCCCATGCGGTGCCTGGGGTGCGCACCTCCGCCGCTGCGATGCAGCCACTTGCGGCTGTCAACCTCTCGCTCAGCCCCTCCCTGCCGATTGCAGCTCTCACACACTCACACGCACCCGCTCTCACACACACGGTGCTGGGAGGGAGCGCGGCGGCACAGTCAGGGCTCCCAAAGGCTCCCGGTCTCCTCTCCCCGCCCGCCAAGCCCCCGATCGGGGGGGCAAGGCTGGCATCGGCCGGCCTCCCTTCCCTTCCCCTTGCCTGCTGGTCCCCGGCCGGCCCGTGCGGTGCCTGGGGTGCGCGCCTCTGCTGCTGCGATGCAGCCACTTGCGGCTGTCAACCTCTCGCTCAGCCCCTCCCTGCCGACTGCAGCTCTCACACACTCACACGCACCCGCTCTCACACACACGGTGCCGGGAGGGAGCGCGGCGGCACAGTCAGACAGGCGGAGCCGGACTCGGCGAAGCTGGCGGGTGAACACTCACGCCTGGAGTCGCCACCGCGCGTGCGTGCGTGCCCACACACCGAGCGAGGCAGCCCGAGCTGCTGCTATAGTCCGAGCGGGAGCTGCAGCTGCAGCTTCTCTGAGCAGCATGCTCTGGGAGGGTGGCGTGGGTAGCTTGCTGGCTGGCCAGCCGATGCCAGCCTTGCCCCTCCCGATCAGGGGCTTGGTGGGTGGGGAGAGGAGACCGGGAGCCTTTGGGAGCCCTGAATTGAGGGGGGGAGGCTGAAAGAGAGCCCCCTTCCTTGCCGGCTCACCCCTTTTTCCCAAGGGAAAGAGGAGGGGGCACAGGATTCCGGGGTGGGGGTCCGTTGCATTGCGCGAGGGGGCAGGGCAAGGCAAGGCAAGGCGAGTGGGTGGCAGCAGCTGCCTGCTGCGGCGCTTGGCACATTCCCGGTTGCTAGAATGTGGGCAGGAGGGCATACATGTCGTTATTACCAGGGAAAGGGGGCGGGCGGAGAGAGAAAGGGAGAAGCGAAGGGGGAGGGGAGGGAGATCTCGGGGCCAGACATAACACGAAAGCGAGGAAACAGGTTCCAAAGTGGACAGGGAAGGACACACTGTTCACTGTGGACTTTCACCGTTAAAACCATTTGGAACAGAAAAAAGATCAGAAGAGCTCTGTATTGCTAATTATAATAAGGAGTTTTGTAAAGACTGCACTAAAGAGTATCAGAGAAGCTATTGTATAGTGACCAGCACTATGGAAGCCCCAAGAGTGTTGACATCAAAAGTGAAGGAAAACCTCTACATAATAACAAAGAAAAACAACAAATTTTGTGGAGGCATGTTGGGAATGCTAGTGAAATGGACAATGGAAAGGAGGACAGTGGATACTCCTCTTTGTTGGCCAGTCAGCACGAGCCCACAGATAATGACAATAGTATGCTACTGGCAGGAAACATAAGTGATACACATATATGCATATTCTTTATCTTTTAAGGAGGCAAGTCCTAAATGGGGGGTGGGGGAGAGAGAACACACACCTCTGCATTATTTTAGAACAATGAAATGGTATATAAATAGTCCCCTGAAAATATATATAGGTGACATTGTGTACTTTGTAAAGCCAGAAGCAAGTAAGCTAGATTAAATGTTCCCTAAAAGTGTTGGACTGTGACCTGGGAGACCAGGGTTTGAATCCCCACCCAGCCATGAAGCTCCCTGGGTGACCTTGGGCCAGTCACTGCCTCTCAGACTCAGAGGAAGGCAATAGTAAACCACCTCTGTCTGAATACTGCTTACCATGAAGATCCTATCTGGGATCAACTTGAAGGCAGTCCATTTCCATTTTGCATCACCCTAAGCTTGTGAGAAAGAATGACCTTGTCACTTCAGATGGACCTAGGAACACCCTATTTTAGATAAGATTTCTATTTTAATCTCCAGAGAATTTTTTTTTGAATGGTATGCTCCAAGCAACTGTGGTTGATACAATGTATCATGTTTAATGATGTCACTAGGGCCCGCCCCGTGACATCACTAGGGCCCGCCCTGTGATGTCACTAGGGCCAGCCCCATGACATCACTAGGGCCCACCCCGTGACATCACTAGGGCCCACCCCGTGACATCACTAGGGCCCACCCCGTGACATCACTAGGGCCCGCCCCGTGACATCACTAGGGCCCGCCCCGTGACATCACTAGGGCCCGCCCCGTGACATCACTAGGGCCCGCCCCGTGACATCACTAGGGCCCGCCCCGTGACATCACTAGGGCCCGCCCCGTGACATCACTAGGGCCCGCCCCATTTTCTCAGGTTTTTGGATGGTTCCGACCTGGCAACCCTAGTCCTGTGTGAACTGAAAAACTCCATGTGTTACACTAATGAGACACACCTATTTGAAGACTGTAAACAACAGGAGATCAGTTAAAATCAGGGCATGCCAGTATTTAGTCCATTAGGAATAATGAATGGCTTAAAGGCTAACATGTGAAGGGCTATGAGAGAAAATGGAAACTAGGTCCACACTGGCCTTTTCAAACAGCTGTAGTTTAATTTCAGCAACAAAGTTCTTCACTTCTGCATGTGCTACTACTTCAGTGGGAACAACATTTTCGTAGTTCCCCATGCCAAGAAGGAAGTAGCAGCTACTCCACACCCTTTTGACTTGAGGAAAGAAAAATGAAAGCATCGGCATTTGAAAACATCACCTTACCTACCTCTTTGTGTCCAAAAGGACAGAAGATAATTACTCTGAACAGTCTCTGCACTGTCAACGTTTCAGGTTTTCTCAGTGGATCCTGAGAATTACTGTTGGTTCTTGTAATGGCAATCAAACACCTAATTACAGCTGGTGAAGTGATAATCCCTCAATGGTACAGGCTTTTCTGATGGTAGTTCTAGCAAAATCAATAAGTTGCTAGAGTGAAGGTATAACTTTCTGGTGTGATCTTGTCATGCGGGAAGAAGATTGATAATAGGCTGCCGTTGGTCGTTATAACTGTACTTTCAAGTTCAATTATTATGGATTTAAACTTCCACTACATGGAAGTTCACTGCACCCTATCAATTATAAGCATTAAAAAAACACGTGCATATACACAGTCTAGGTCAGGGATAGCCAATGTGGTGCCCTCCAGACAACTCTCATCATCTCTGACCATTGGCCATGCTGGCTGGGGCTGATGGGAGCTGGAGTCCAACCATATCTGGAGGACACTGCATTGGCTACCCCAGTCTGTTTTAAAGAGCTAACCACAAGGTATTATATTTTAATAATAAAAAGAAATAAACTCCCCACGTTATAAATAGTCTACTGGAGTTGCTACATTTCTGATTTAATGAGAGGCAATCACATCTGAACCAATATAGCCTATTATGGCAATGGCATGCGAGGGAAACATCACACACACAAAAAAACCCAAACAACTCCATTCCAGATGTTATCAGGATGATACAAATCACCAATATTGGAAGGTGAAATCCTAACACAACACTTCAGGATGCCCCCCATTTAGTTTCCAAAGCTCTAAAGCTCAGTAAAGCTAGTTTTCTGCATTCCCTTTGATTTCCAGAGCTTTACTGCTGTAGGTGCAATAAAGCTGCCGGATGATAAAAGCAGCCACACAGAGGGAGGGGGAAATCACAACAGTTACCTGAAAGCCTCATAAAATTATGCTCCCCAAGAAGTGCTAAAATGCCCAGATAATTCTAATTCAGCATAAAGACATTTACTTTGCACTGAAGAGAGGCTTTTGCCAATTGGTCAATCTGCTATAAAACAAAAGGGATTTTAGTGTAGGTAAGAAGGGTTGCAGCTGGGCTAAAAACAGAACAGGTGGAAAACATGCGGAGCATACAGACCTTAGAAGGATAATTAATCTAGGTCATTTACTACATTTGCTGTTTTATGCTTCACGGCTGGGGGGAGCTTAAAAACTTGCCTTCCTCCTATAAAAATAATGCTATGGAATACCCAAACAAAAATTACACGGCTGCATTTATAGTCTTGCAGCAAGAATTATAAATTCTTATTAACAAGAAACTGAAGTCAAACCATAGGAGATCATAATATTCAATACATATAACTTGTAAATGTCATGTTAGTTTAGCTGCAATCCACAACATAAGATTTTTAGTCTGGATGAGGTAACTTTAGCTTTTTATGGCCAGCTGTAGTAATCTATGCTGACATAGTGGCCTAACAATGGTTTCTTTTCCTTAAAGCATTAAATCTGAACCATAGTTTCCTGAAAACCAGGCTGTGGAAGCTTGGTTTGAAATTGGTTGAAAACCAAGATTCGTGTTAAACATGGTTAAGAATTATATCTGCTCAGAGCAAACAAATGAGGTAATTTATCCACCTTTCTAGACACTCTGCTTACATGTGACAAACAGATTGTATTAGTCTTGCCCTACATACAGCCTTTGAAAGAAAGGCTTAGCTTGCCATATGCCATGGTCCTGTTATACATTTGGGACCTTAATCAAGGTGAAAGTGACAAACCATGGATAGTGCTAACCATGGTTAACCGTCAAGGGAGACACATCCTGGTATTCCTTATTATGCAAATAATGACTTTTGTTCCCAGAATGCTGCTTCCTTTCACTGGTCAAATGCTGACTGTAGGATTGCAGCCTAATTGTTGTAACAATAAACTTTTTAGGTAAATAAAAGCTTTTATATTTCAACCATACATAACAAATATTGTGAGCATGTTATCTAAGATAGTGATTTTGAATGTTCTTGTTTCCTAGCTTCACTGGAATGTATGTAAAGTTTTATACTGATCTAAAACTGATATTGACATTGATGTGTTTTAGTTTTCTAACTGAATATTTGGATTAAATTTTAAAATAAAGACATAACTGGAAAGTCTCACTACTTTTAAGATAGAGTTAAATAAATACATAAGGGCTATTTTATTATTTTTATTAGGAGTAAGCCAAAATTATTCACTTTTTTGTTCACAATGTTTGGGAACATTATTTGTTTTTTTTAAGCAAAAAGAGCTCCAATGACCTGTATAATTTGCAGTTGTTTTTTGTGGGGTTTTTTGGGGGGGGGGAGTGGCATTCCTGAGAAAATATCTGCCCACTCATTTATATATACAGACATTTCTTGCTCTAACTCTTAATCACCTTCATTTGCCCTCAATGACACCATAATGCAATCAATGGCTATATTACTGTCAAGAGGCAATGGGAATTACCTCTCAAGAATATCTTCTGGTAAAATCTGGTTCAATTGCATTATGTGTTCTCAGACAATCAACAAAGCCAAGAATCTCACTAAGGATTGTGTAGTTTCAATCTGCTGCCCACTACATCATGGGTAAGAGAGGTCGGCATGAAATTCACAAGGCAAAGACCCAGATTAGTAGATTCAGGTGAATGTTAAGTTTGTCACAGTACAGAGAAAAAGGCTCAGGGGATTCTGGAGAAAAGCTTTTTGGGTAGATCCATTTAAAGCATCTGATTTCACCCAAAGAATTCTGGAAACTATAGTGTTCCCCTCACAGAGCTATAATTCCCAGTGCCCTCAGTGAACTATAGTTCCTAGGGTTCTTTGGGGGAAGCCCTGTGCTTCAAATGTGCATTAAATTGGTGGTATTCAATGCTATTTCTACTCATAGCAGACCCATTGAAGTTAATAGACATGTCTAACTTAGGTTTATTACTTTTTTTGGATCTACTCTGAGTAGGACTTGAATATAGCCCTTAGGTGTCACTTACAACTGAAGCCGATTCACTATGTGATCCCTGACTGGCTAAAATTACTCATGTGACAAATCCATGAAGGAGAAAGAAGCTTCAGATGGAGGAAAAATGGGACTAAGGCGGCATCAAACGGGGAAATGACACCAAACAGTTTTTTTAAAAAAAGAAAAATGTATATATTTTTCAGACCCACTGAAAATTCAAACTGGACAATATTTGGCACAGGTGTACTTTTTATTCTAGCTCCTCAGTTGTGCCCCCGGCCCACTCCTAGAGTCAGGCAGAGTTTTTCCCCACCTCCAGTAACGATATAGATTCTCTCTCATCTATTGGTCACAACTCAGCAGTGACAGCCAGGATAGTGTTATACAGTACCTCCAAATGGGACACAGCCGCTAGAGAATTTTATGTGTGATCGGCTAATGCTCTCCAATGAAATGTGAAGTATATAAATTCTGGAATGAAAGCAATATGGAGATATTGTCACTGTTTTTGTGGCATTGATTTTTCTGCATCACCAACCTGTCGGCAAGACAGCAATCAATTATTCAAATGCACAGTCTGCTCTATTTACCTTGTAGTAGAAGAGAAAAAATCCACAGAAAAGGCTGTACAAGTCTGCTGTAAGCAGGGAGAGGTTGACTGCTGTAGCGCTAGTTTTCTTAATGACCACAGGCATGAAGCTGTAAAGGCCAAACATACAGGCACTGAAGCCAATATACAGCAATCCTAGGAGAACAAAGGACAAGAGGGAAAAAAAACAACAGTTAGTACTATCCTTGTTTGAAATCCTGCACTATTTAGAAGAGGATTAAGACTTCTTTAAGATCTTAGGAAAATGATGGAATGTGAGGTGGGATGAGGGCTAGCCATACCAATCTGTGTGGTTATAAAATGAATATGACTTTATTCCTTCCACTAAAAGTGGAGAAGATTTAATTATGTTAGGGACATAGGTCCCCTGCTGTTACCATTCAAAAACAGCAAGGCCTCAATCTTCTCATCCACTACTTCAAAGGAGGGGACATAGCTGTGATAGATCACATGTGATTCATGAAGCAAGTTTCAAATTCAATCGATGGCATTCTCCAGTTAAAATGATCTCAGGTAGCTTATTTGGGAAAGGCATCTGATCGAGACCTTCAAGAGCTCCTTACCATCAAGAGAAGATAATACTGGGCAGAAACCAGCTTAGTATAAGACAGCTTCTTGCGTTCAGATATCTACATGGTTATGAAAAAAACCTGCTGAATTTAAAATCTGAGAGACTATAACTGTTGTCACATTCTCTGGTAAATTAAAATCTTCCAGTTATTGCAATAACCAAAGTACAGTTCTATCTTTATCCAGAACTGTGTCATTATCCTTGAGTATTCTTGAGGAGGCATTGCAAGCACCTTTGCTACCATGCCACATTTTACAGCCAATCAACTATCACAGAATCCCAGTGAACAATATCTGTAAAATAAGCAATGCACATTACAAAATAATCACTTGGTCTTTCAATGTGAGATTTACTTCATGATACAGTTTCATTAAGGAACTTGGACACATGAAGGTACATGGAGGTAGCCAACATGTTGCTCTCCAGAGGTTGCTGGACTCCAACTCCCACCAGACCTAACCAGCATGGCCAATAGTCAGGGATGATGGGAGCTGTAGTCCAGTAACATTTTTATTTATTTTATTTATTATTTATTAATTATATTTCTATACCGCCCCATAGCCGAAGCTCTCTGGGCGGTTCACAACATATAACATCCAATATACCATTTAAAAACATATATTAAACTTAAAAATTATACCAAAAATACCTAAACATAATTAAACATATAAACAACTACAAAACTCAGTACTAAAATATTAAATGTAAAATGCATTAAATCGATTGAATATTAAGATGTTAAGTAGTGTTCCTTTTGTAACTGTCATCTTAATATTCCACCTCCTTTGCTCAGGGCTTCAGGGATTTGGAGTGAACCACGCTGGCTACATCTGAGTATACAAACAGGTTTCTTCATCTCCTTGTCTAGCCATAAAGCAGGGTTGGAAAACCTTTTTCAGCCTGAGGGTTGCATTCCCTTCTGGGCAACCTTCTGTGGAGAGGAGAGGGGGTGTCTCATGCTAGTGGTGGGCAGGGCTTGAGGCAAAAGAGCAACTACTGTAAACTTTACTTTTTTTTACCCAAGGCTAGTTTCTACACACGCTTGTCTTGGGCATCATCTTCCATCCATCCATCCAAGCAAGGAAGCAAGAAGTATTCTCAGAGTCAAGGATTCATTCCAACCAGGTAAAAACACTCAAGGATGAGTAAGGTCTGGGGAGAAGGACTGTGGCCTGGACAGAGTCCCAAGGACCAGATAGGGAGGCTTCAAGGGACCTCATTAGGCCCCTTGGTCTGAGGTTCTCCATCCCTGCCAGAGAATAATGGTATGAACAAACCTGATCCGGCATCTGTTTTAGTGAAGCATATGCTTTTGCTAAAGAAAAAGAGATCTTGACAGAAGCTGCTTGATAAGAAAACTATTTGAGGGATTGTTGGAGCCACAGCGCTTCTGAGACACCTGATTATTCTAGCTGTCAGCATCACCAGTAAATTTGTAAATTTACACCACAAAACACTGTTTCCCCCCCCATCTCCCTAAAAGGGAAATGAGCCCCAGAAGGCTCTTAAAACGTTCCACTGCTTGAAGAAAAAGAGCAACCATCCTTTATATTGATTCGTTGTTTAGTTTTGGAGCCACACTGTAAAAACTACTAAGACTTCTTGTGGCAGAGCTTCATGGCAGATGTGCCTCTCTCTATTAAGGTTTTGGGATAATTAGAGGAAATGATGAGTAAAAGCCCACAGGGGTGACAATCTACCAGATAGATTATCATTCCACTGCTGAGAGATTCCCTCTGTTGCTAGTTGACTCGGAGAGCTTTTTAACCTGCTGCTTTTGATGTTCATTCTGAAAGTAGGTCAAACAGGGAGCTGTTGGTGCATTATCAACACATTATCTCATAAGAGCCAGAGGTGCTCAACTTGCCATTTGATGCTACACAGCATTCATATCTTGCTCTTAGATTATTCTGTTACAAATATCAGATCACATCTTTATTGCAGGCATTGTACCTAAATGTCGATTCTTATGTAGGCAATTATTTGCTTAGTAGAGCAGTGCCTTTGCCTATAAATTAGTTTCTCAACTTGAAAAAGGAACATTCAGTTTAACACAAAAGTGAAATTCAGTAGGAATTCCATTGTGCATGGCACTTTCAATAAAGACGCATTGCTCATCTGACACTTTGTTTCTTTCAAGGCAATTAGCCATTTGCATTCAGAAGCTCCCCCCCCCCAGTAAAGGTTCTGGGCAGCTGGATCACCTAAAGCTGGCTTTGTTCTCCTTTTGTTCTTTGACAGTGGCTGTAAAACTCTGCTTTTTTAATATCAGTTTTTGGAACACTCCACTGGAAAATTAAATCTATTCACTCTTACTGGTTTTCTGCACTGTGATGCCATAAAGTCTTTAATGGAATTCTTGTGGTTATACTGTATCTAAATAATAACTACATCACAAAGATGCAATTACTACTACTGCAGTACCACAAGGATGTTGTGCTACATCACAAGGATGTTACTACCGCTGCTAAATTTATATCCCACTTTCCTCCAAGGAGCTCAAGATGGCACACATGGTTCTCCTCTCTCCATTTTAGTCTCACAACAATCCTGTGAGGTAGTTTAAACTGAGAGACTGTGACTGGCCCAAGGTCACCCAATGAGCTTCATGGCTGAATGGAATTTGAATCCTGGTCTCTATGGTCCTAGCCCAGCACTATAACCACTACACCACGTGGTTCATTATGCGCAAATGGGTAGATAATAGATAATAGGCAAAAGGAAGTAGGAGTCCATGGGATCAGTTTTCTTGGCATGAACAGGAGCATTGGATCTGGAAAAGCCCTTTTCCTCCTATGTATCTGTCACTCGCTTCCATTGAATTCACTGGCAGGAGTGAGCAGCTGAAGTGCATTACGCAAGAACACTGCCAAAGTTTCTGCTACTATTCAGGGGTGGTGAGGGGGGAGTTAAATTGCCTTTTGCTCATTTTACAGCTCATATGAGGACAATTCAGTGTTTTCCAGTCCTTCAATTCAAAACAAGACTCCCTGGGTAGAGAATGTTACGAGGTACATTGTACCCAATCCTGGACAGTGCTACACCACAAGAATGTTACAAACACTGCCTATTCAACAATCAAGCACTCATCCAAAACAGCATTTCCCCTTTCAGCAGTAACCATTAATACAGTGAGCTGTGCTCTTACCTATTTGCCAATCCCAGGGAACTTTTAACAACTCCTTATGCTCCATGATGGCACTGAAGGAAAAGACAAAGAGTAAAGATAATGTTTGATTATGGAAACTCATGTTATTTCCAATTAGCTCCCAAAACAAAGATAAATAATTAAGGTTTAGAAATAGATTTGGGAGAACTCTTGTGCAGGTTAAATGCTGTCAGATCTGTTCAATCAGCTCTGTCTTTATTCCTGCATATCTCTCTGGTAATTGGCACAGTAATAAAAGTCACTAGTATACAGATTTGAGCTGGTTTAATGAAAACGGGCTCTCTGCCGAAAGGTGCATATCCATTCTGTATGATATACGGCCATCTATTATGTGTGTGAATATTTTTGGAAGTTTGCAAACTAAAATATTAATGATGCATTTGTGCAAATTATATTCTCTTTTAAGTTTCTCCATAGCAAAGAAAATTCAAATAAATAACAGGCGAAAACTGACAGATCACACAGAAATGATTACTGGATTACTGTAATGCGCTCTATGTAGGACTGCCCTTGAAGTTGGTCCGGAAGCTACAGCTGGTGCAAAATGCAGCAGCGCAACTGCACACTGGGGCAGGGTATTGCCAACTTGTCATCCTGCTGCTGAAGGAATTGCACTGGCTGCCCATTAGCTCCCAGGCTAAGTTCAAGGTTCTGGTTTTGGTGTATAAAGCCCTATATAGCTTGGGACCAAGATACCTGAAAGATGGTCTTATCCCTTATATACCCAGTCATTCACTATGCTCTGCAGATGAGGGCCTCCTGCAGATACCATCTTATCAGGAAGTCCATTCCACACAACATAAGAAATAGAACTTTAGTGTAGTGGCACCTACCTTTTGTAATTCCCTGCCCTTAAATATAAGTTAGGCACCATCTCTGTTATCTTTTTGGTGCCTACTGAAGATCTTCCTCTTTCAACAAGCCTTTTAAATAGAGACCTTATCCCAGTTTGTGTCTGTGTTGGAATTGCTTTTTAAGATGTTTTTAAAGCTTTTTAAAACAGACATTTTAAAGATGTTTTGATGATGTTTTAAACTGTTTTTAGCGTTTTTGTTTACTGCCCTGGGCTCCTACTGGGAGGAAGGGTGGAATATAAATTTAATAGCTAAATATGTTGGAGAAGACTGATCTAGAAACCCAAGTTTCATACTAGCCCTGCTACGTTAAATTTGCTCAGCAGCAAAAATCCATATTGTTTTCCTACAGATGCTGGGAGAAAAGAGGCAAACAGATGTATGTCTCATACATATTTATATACACAGGATAATCTCATCATTTTCTGTAAAGCATTAGATTGACAATACGTCAGCAACAAATACATTATAATTTTTTCCTGCTTCTCAGGATGAAGAAGATTAAGGCAACAAAATTGCTTGGATTTACCAATAAAGTTTGTCTTTCTCACACTAGTCTATGGAAAAATTTAAATTTTCCCAATCTGTTATTATCATGCAGAATTATCTCGGGACAGTGCCTAGACTAGATTCAATTTGATTCTAATCCCTACTGGAAGTGAAGCAAACAATACGTATGCCAGGACAAGCCTGATAACTGCTTATACACATTGGTGTGGACAGAGCAGATATGATGGCAATGTTTGAAGGATCTCTTTTAAAATTCCAGCCTCACCTATGGTGCTCTTCATCCATTGTATTTTACTTGCATACAAAGTCCTCATATTTTCTTCTGCAGGCTGTTTTGATGACCAAGCATGGATGTGGGCATCTCTCTATTCCTGATGTTCAGGCTGTGAGTTGAGGGCTGATGCTTATGAACCAAAAACGGCACCACATTACACAAGAGGGAGCTATTGGTGGGTTCAGGAGACTTTTTCACACAAGTACAAAAAAAGTTTTAGGGAAAAAAAACCTAGTAAGGGGCAAGGGAACCCCCAAAAGACATAGTCAGGATTGTGTGTGTTTAATGGAATGCTGACTGTTGCGGGGGGTGGGGGGAGGCAGAAATGAAACTGAACATTATGCAGAAGGGTACGGCTGACTGACTTGGGCAATGTGAAAAGAAGCACTCCACACTGCAACAATTTGTTGTAGGTCCCACATAGTCTTATTTCAGATTTGTTTATCAGAAGTGAGTGGTTTAGAATGTAAGGAACTCTTGCATCTGCTTTACCAAATTATTGTAGTGCTTATATTGCATAATTTAGGCTCTGTTCACAGCTCTTCCAACTTGTAGTTTATGGGCAATATGTAGAGTTTCAGTCCTGCTGATGTGGCTTGCCCTCAAGATTAACTTGCATCTTACTTTGAAAATAGGTTTCTCCTGGCATGCTGAGTCAACCATGCAGAAAAAAAAAATAATATAAAATATATGGCACATTCCCATTCCCAGGAGAGTATCATTTCCATTTGTAGATGCATGTGGGAGGGGTTGTGATATATTTTAAGGGACCAGTTCTAAGGAACAACTTTTACTACTGATGAAGCGATTCCACTGGCTAATGGTCTGTTTTAAGCACATTTCAAATTACTGGTGCTTATCTTCAAAGTCCTGTCTGGGGCAGGACCTGTGCACATGAAGTACCAACGAAAAGTGGCTAGCATCCAAACCAGGAAAAAAGAATGGCAGAAACCAACGGCGTTTATACCGTTATATTGTTGGAAGTGGTCTGCTCATTTGAATTTCTCACCAGCCTATAATCCCCTGACGAAGGGCTGAAAATCAACAGGCTGAAACGCGCTGGGTTTTTACAAACAATAAATTCCTATTTTTCTAGCATCTTGGTTTCTGCCCTTTTTTCACATGAAGCACCACCTTCTCCACATATACCCTGCATGTGCATTAAGCTAATCATTGGATCCCTACCCTCTGTCTCTCTTCACAGAAACTTACCTGGTGATTCTAAAGACCTTTTTGTTTTTGCAGGTCTTTATAAATGTTAACTGAGTATGGTTTTGTTTTCAGGTGAAGTTTAAATGTTTTATCTTCTATGCTGTTACTGTTTTTTGGTTTTATTGAATTAATTCTTTTTATGATTGTTAGATATCTTGAAAACTGTGCTAATAAGCTACACATTTATTTATTTATTTATAATTTTCAATTAAGAAAGATTTATTGAACACTTAATCAAAGAGTTCTCTAAGCAGTGTACACAATAAAATTGTAGATAAAACATAGCTAAAATCCACAAAAAAATTAAAAGAACAAATATACATAAAATAATTATCATTAAAACAGATAAAATCAGTAAAACCTTTAAAACAAATATTGGTAACAAAAAATTATGTATGGATGAAAAATGGAAATGGACTGCCTTCAAGTCGATCCCGTCTTATGGCTACCCTATGAATAGGGTTTTCATGGTAAGGCTTGCTGAAATAAAAATCAACAGATGACTTTCAACACTTCCTCATGTTTTAAAAAAACCCTTTGTGCACACAGCATGCTAGTATGACAGGGAAAGACTGTAACAGTCTTCTTTCTGGTATTTTTTAAATTTTATTTATAAAAACGTATCCACTTCCCAGACATTACACCTCCCAAAATGGTATACAACAAAAATAAACAATTAAGTTGTCAAATACATACATACATACTAAAACCTCTAAACATTTAAATAAAAGGTCTATAAATGCGCTATCCTTATTAATGGAAAGTGTAGCAGACACAGAATTTCAAACATCAAACAAAAGCCTGGTTAAAAAAAAGTGAACTAAAATATAAACTAAAAAGTGTTGATGTTGATCTAATCTGAGGGGAAAGGGTGTTCCATAATCAGGGTGCATGTACTGAGAATGCTCTCTCTTGGGTTGCTGTATATGTGACACCATCAAGAGAGCATCCCCACTTGATCTTAACATTGGGCAGGTACTATGGCATAAGGCATTCCCATCATGTATTTAGTAGGGCTGTGCACAGCCCCCCCAATGTGCCCTGTGGCTCCGATATGGGAACACATTAGGGGACATGGCAATCACCTGTCCTGTCTCGGGGCCAGTGCTGAATAAGTTTAGGGGCAGGGCTAATGTTTAATTAGGATTAAAAAATCCAATTAAACCAAAGGCTGGGAGGGGGTCAATTCTGCAAGATGCTGTTTTGTGAACAATGTTCCTGCGGGAAAGCCACTTCGAGTGAGCACCCACACCCCACAGAATGCTCCCTCTGCTGAATAGCTGATGAATGGAGGGAGCAATCCTGTGCGATGCTCCTTGCAAAGCAGCACCTGCACCCCACACAATCTATGACTCCACTCAATAGCTGTGTTGAGCGGAGGCACTGACCCTGTGGGGTGGCACACAGGCAGAAAGGAGGGCTGCAGCATTGGTCTTACCTTCTGGGGGAAGATGCAGCAGGTAGGTCTTGGCATTTGCATATGTTTTCTTGGCTGATGGCAGCCTCTTCTTCCTGCCTGATGTTCTATCCCCTGACAGCCCCAGATCATTCTGGACCATCCAATTCAACCCGTAACAATCCATGGCTCTCTCAAGCCAATACGGCTGAGGTTCAAACCCTCCTAAAAGGCCTGATTTGACTCTGGCCTCTGCTGAATCCAGTGTACAGCCCTAGTATTTAGCATTTGCTTCTACTAGTCTGTGGTAGTACAAGCACCTTGGCCTGGTGGGCAGCCAGTACAACTCCTTCAGAACAAGTCTAGTGTGCTAGCTTTTCCTACAGAGGGAATTTCTCTTAATGTGAAGAAGCATTCTACAATGTGCCTCTCCTGCCTGACTCTTACGTGGCACAGCTCACTAATGTCTATATACCAAATTGCTTTTCTGCATGTCTGAATCAGTTCCAAGGTTGGGGATTGCTCCTTTGTGTATTTTATTTTCCAAAACTTGGGCCCAATTTTGTTTTCCACAGAAAATGTTATTTCTTCAGCTTGACAGGAAAAGCACAGCATGACATCCCCTTTGGGGCTGTACATGCACAGTACTGCTGCTTGTGAGCCAGCTGAGATTTGCAGAGTGCTGATTTACAGCATGACTGAAATCCGTTAAGCTGAAATATTAGCACTGACCAACAGAGGCTTGAGAGCGAGCAAAAGAAACACTGGCAATCGAGAGTCATACTGTGTGTAAAACCTGTCCAGCCTTAGAAAACAAAAGAACTGATGTTGCAAATGTGTAGATAATACAGAAGCTTGTGTCTGGCAGTCCAAAATGTTTTTTTTAAATAAAAATAAAAATAAATTACCAGTTGTTATTGTTGTTACGTGCCTTCAAGTCAATTACGACTTATGGGGACCCTATGAATCAGCGACCTCCAATAGCATCTGTCGTGAACCACCCTGTCCAGATCTTGTAAGTTCAGCTCTGTGGCTTCCTTTATGGAATCAATCCATCTCTTGTTTGGCCTTCCTCTTTTTCTACTTCCTTCTGTTTTTCCCAGCATTATTGTCTTTTCTAGTGAATCATGTCTTCTCATGATGTGTCCAAAGTATGATAACCTCAGTTTCATCATTTTAGCTTCTAGTGACAGTTCTGGTTTAATTTGTTCTAACATCCAATTATTTATTTTTTTCACAGTCCATGGTATCTGCAAACCTCTCCTCCAACACCACATTTCAAATGAGTTGATTTTTCTCTTATCCCCTTTTTTCACTCTCCAACGTTCACATCCATACATAGAGATCGGGAATACCATGGTCTGAATGATCCTGACTTTAGTGTTCAGTGATACATCTTTGCAGTTGAGGACCTTTTCTAGTTCTCGCATAGCTGCCCTCTCTAGTCCTAGGCTTCTACTGATTTCTTGACTATTGTCTCCATTTTGGTTAATGATTGTGCCAAGGTATTGACAATCCTTGACAAGTTCAATGTCCTCATTGTCAGCTTTAAAGTTACATAAATGTTCTGTTGTCATTACTTTAGTCATCTTGACATTCAGCTGTAGTCCTGCTTTTGTGCTTTCCTCTTTAACTTTTATCAGCATTCATTTCAAATCATTACTGGTTTCTGCTAGTAGTATGGTATCGTCTACATATCTTAAATTATTGATATTTCTCCCTCCAATTTTCACACCTCCTTCATCTTGGTCCAATCCCGCTTTCATATGATATGTTCTGGGTATAGATTAAACAAGTAGGGTGATAAAATTCACCTCTGTCTCACACCCTTTCCAATTGGGAACAAATTGGTTTCTCCATATTCTGTCCTTGCTGTAGCTCTTGTCCAGATATAGGTTGCACATCAGAACAATCAAATGCTATGGCACCCCCATTTCTTTTAAGGCATTCCATAGTTTTTCATGATCTACAAAATCAAAGGCTTTGCTGTAATCTATAAAGCACAGGGTGATTTCCTTCTGAAATTCCTTGCTCCGTTCCATTATTCAACGTATGTTTGCGATATGATCTCTGCTGCCTCTTCGCTTTCTAAATCCAGCTTGGATGTCTGGCATTTCTCGCTCCATATATGGTAAGAGCCTTTGTTGTAGAATCTTGAGCATTACTTTACTTGCATGGGATGTTAAGGCAATAGTTTGATAATTACTGCATTCCCTGGGATCCCCTTTGTTTGGAGCTGGGATGTATATTGAGCTCTTCCAGTCTGTGGGCCACTGTTTAGTTTTCCATATTTGTTGACAATTTGGACAGATTCCATCTCAGTTGCTTATAGCAACTCCACTAGTATGCCATCTGTTCCTCGTGATTTGTTTCTTGCAGGTATTTTAAGAGCAGCTTTCACCTCACATTCTAAAATTTCTGGTTCTTCATCATACGGTTCCTCCATGAATGAATCCGTCATCCTTGCATCTCTTTTATAGAGTTCTTCAGAGTATTGCTACCATCTTCCTTTTATTTCCTCTCGGTCAGTCAGTGTGTTACCCTGATGATTATTCAACATCTCTACCCTTGGTTTAAATTTCCCTTTAATTTCTCTAATATTTTGGAATAGGGCTCTTGTTCTACCTGTTTTGTTGTCCTCTTCTATTACTATACAATAACCATTGTAATAGCTCTCTTTGTCCCAATGTATTAGTTGCTGAATTGTTGCATTTAGGGTTCTAACCGTGTTTCTGTCTCCTTTTGCTTTTGTTCTCTTTAACCATTTTAAGAGTTTCTTCAGTCATCCATTGAGGTCTTTCTCTCTTTTTAACAAGAGGTATGGATTATCAACACCTTGGCACAGTTGTTAACCAAAATGGAGACAATAGTCAAGAAATCAGAAGAAGGCTAGGACTGGGGAGGGCAGCTATGAGAGAACTAGAAAAGGTCCTCAAATGCAAAGATGTATCACTGAACACTAAAGTCAGGATCATTCAGACCATGATATTCCCGATCTCTAGGTATGGATGTGAACGTTGGAGAGTGAAAAAAGGGGATAAGAGAAAAATCAACTCATTTGAAATGTGGTGTTGGAGGAGAGCTTTGCACATACCATGGACTGCGAAAAAGACTGTGTTAGAACAAATTAAACCAGAACTGTCACTAGAAGCTAATGATGAAACTGAGGTTATCATACTTTGGACACATCATGAGAAGACATGATTCACTAGAAAAGACAATAATGCTGGGAAAAACAGAAGGAAGTAGAAAAAGAGGAAGGCCAAACAAGAGATGGATTTATTCCATAAAGGAAGCCACAGAGCTGAACTTACAAGATCTGGACAGGGTGGTTCACAACAGATGCTATTGGAAGTCACTGATTCATAGGGTCCCCACAAATCGTAATTGACTTGAAGGAACATAACAAAAATGATAATGTCTCTGACTTCACTCCATAGGTCTTCTGGTTCTCTGTCAACTAAGTTTAAAACCTCAAATATGTTCCTTATTTGATCTTTATCTTCTTCTTGGATGTTATTTAAATTTCATTTTGTCATTATGATGACTTTGTTCTTCTTTAGCTTTTCGATATGACCAGTTCGTCATCTGTACCACAGTCTGCTCCTGGTCTTGTTTTTGCAGAAAGTATGGAAATTCTCCATCTTCTGTTACCAATTATATAATCAATTTGATTCCTATATTGTACAGTCATCTTTTCGGTTGCTCAAAAAATGTGTTTGCGAGAAAAAAATTATTGGCTTCACAGAATTCGATAAGTCTTTCTCCTGCTTCATTTCTATCTCCTAAGCCCCATTTCCCCACAATTCCTAGTTCTTCTCTGTTCTCTACTTTTGCATTCCAGTCCCCCATGATTATCAGCACATCTTGTTTTGGTGTGTGATCAATTTCTTCCTGTACTTCTGCGTAAATCCTCCCCAATTCCTCTTCTTCTGCATTTGCCGTTGGAGCGCAGACTTGGATAATGGTTATGTTAATAGGTTTCCTATTAAATCTCATTGATGTAACTCGCTCAGACCTTGTGTTATAGCTCTTAATTGTTTTTGCTGCATCACTTCTCACTATTAAAGCAACCCCATTTCTTCTTAATTGCTCATTTCCTGCATAAAATATTTTGTAGCTGCCTGATTGAAAATGTCCCATTCCCGTCCATTTTAATTCACTCACGCCAAGTATTGTAATGTTGATACATTCCATTTCTTGCTTGACAATTTCTAAATTCCCCTGGTTCATGCTTCTCACATTCCAACTCCGGACTCTCCTTTCGCATCTGTGCACATCAGCCTCTGGGCTTCCTTTTAGTTTTGACCCAGCTGTGTCATTAGTCACAGCGCTACTCGTACTTGTCCTTTGTTCTTCCTCAGTAGCTCAGTGAGTGCCTTCTGACCTGGGGCCCCCAGCACTATCTTGTATTACATTTTGGATACTCTGTTCATTACCAATAACATCCTTAATACTCAAAAAAGGCTTTAAAAATCAGTATACACAGTTTAGAATATTATTTGGTTATCCTTTATTTCTAAAGGGCTAAACTAGATGTTACACATGGTTGCCTGTATATTGTCCATCAGAGGGGAAGGGGGCAGCCAGAAGATTATTTTGAAAAATGATCATATGAAAAAGGGTAAATCACAACTCTCCTCCATTCTTCTGCTCCCTTTCACAGTATCCAAAGATTGCTTGTCATTTAAACCAACCAACCAACCAACCCAAACCAGTCAGCAAAAGAACAGGACAAGCTAGCATGGTGTTGTGTGAGAGTGTCAGACATCCACACCATTTATTTAAAGCACATGGTTTTTCTCCAAAGAATCCTAGGAACTGTAGGTTAAGGGTGCTGGGAATTGTAGCTGTGTGAAGGGAACACTACAGTTCTCAGGATTTTTCAGGGAAAGCCACGACTCTTAAAAAATGGTATAAATGTGCTTTAAATGTATGGTGTGAATGGGAGAGCCTGGTTCAAATACCCACTCATCAGCCATGGAGCTCCCTAAGTGATTTTGGGCCAGTCAGTGTCTCTCAGCTTAAATGATCTCACAGGGCTGCTGTCATGACGATGAGCACCCTGGAGGACAGGCAGGGTAAAAATGGAATGACTGAATATAACAGCTCATTTGCCCCTGGGTTTTTACAACGGAGTGTGGTGGCACACATTCAAATCATACCTTGGCAGCTGCAAATTTTAAGCGTTTCTTTTTCATCAGTGAGTATTTTATTGAGAATGCATAGATAGTGGCAGATGAAAGGATGAAGTGGTAGGGGGGTTTGGCCATTCAACCTCTGCAATTCAGATTAAGGCACACATGTCTGAGAGATAATGAAACAAAGAGAAGCAGGGGCAGGGGCAGCCATGGGGCTTGCTGGTTTTGTTTTAATAGTAGCAGGCTACTGCCTTTCCTTACTCACAGCTGAATTCCACTGAAGAAGGAACCAAAGAGTCCAATCATGCCTAGGAACTCCACCCGACTCAGGTTCCGTACGATGTACTCTTCGCAAACATTGGAGATGCCATAGAGAGTGGCTCCGCCTAGTACTAGAAGGTCCCCTATAAGTTTATTTTCTCCTAGGAGCACAAAGATTACATATGTAAAACAGTCCAGAAGTTCTCCTTTACGAACTCTCTTTACACTTTTGGAAATACTTTTACACCTGTCCTCTGCATACATGCTGATTGCACATGTAGGAAAGATACCTCCAATTCAACATAAGAGACAGAACTATTGTAACATCTTCCAACACAATGGCTGTTAAGATAAGTGAACAGAAGGAAGTTCACAGAAGGACAGTTTCCCATCCCCTCCTCTCCCCTGCAGCTGACTTTGTCCCTTGAAAAGTCTCTCGAGTATTAGGTGGCCCTTCTGAACAATGTTGGATGGGATGTGGGGGCTGCTAAGGAAGGGGAATTTGCCCAAACCTCTGCCCAGTTTTGGCCAATTTCTCCCCCCACCTGAAGTCCCTGTACTACCTCATCCCACATTGTACAGAAAAGGCTTTTAGAGGGCCACTGCTGTCTACGGGGGAGAAGAGGCAGAGTAACCATGAACTTCCTTTGTTCACTTATTTGAGAAATAATGCTATGCCTCAATGGTAGAGCATCTGTGTTGCATGCAGAAGGTCCCAGATTCAACCCCCAGCTTCTTCAACTGGTGCTAGGAGACACCCCCATCTGAAACCCTGGAGAACTGCTGCTAGCCAGTGCAGACAATAGTGAGCTAGATGGGCCAATGGCCTCGCTCAGCTTCTTTTGTTCCTATTGTAACCTGGAACAAGTCATCAAGTAATTAAAAGGCATGTGTGGATTTGAGAAGCAGCTTACGAAAGCCATGTTTGGACTTCTGGTCATCACATGATTAGAATCATGTGAGGGGAGAGTAGTGACACACTTGCTGGCCCCACCCCCACTGTGGTGTTCCCATTGTCCGGTTCCACCACCCTCCATATGTTGAGGGGCAATTGCCCTCTACGCAATTTAGAACCCTCCATGATCAGAGTTCTAAATCATGGGGGCTCACTGCTGCAGACCTTCACCCTTCAACATGTGGAAAGCAGGAGTCAGGGCCTGCAAGTGCGTATTCAGTCTCTCATCACTGTGTGAGACCAGAATGCTGATGTGTAAAATGACGGCTTGACTGCCCACTTCAGATTGCAGATGCATGATCACATGGTTGAATGCTCCACCACATAAAAAACAAAAACAAACCTTCTGTACATTTTTTTTAAAAAAGATGTTAGAACAAAAACTCTATTTTTCTCTCTAGCATACTATTTTTCTCTGTGTAGGATTTTCTTGCACTGGAGAGTATTCAATCATGCAGTCCCCAATCTGAAGTGGTATGGTCCATGAACAGTTTTAGAATGTGATCAGTCCCTAGAGTATATATCACTACATCAGTCCACAATCACACAATAAAACAATCTGCTTCCCCCCCAAGCACTCACTGAGCATATGCACCAGAGACAAGGATGGTGTGCTAAATTTCTATCAATAGGGAGGGCCTTCTAAAGTATGGGGTACCATTCAAATATCAGTCTCCCACTGGCAGCTGAAATAACACAAGTATAGAACTTTTCCATATATTGTACTCAGCAGTTATCTAGTTACAATACTACCGTTTTTATTATGTTACGTTAAACAGGACTTTAAAGGAGTTGTTTGTGTTACCTTAAAAAAAAGATGGAAAATCTTTTGGCAACATTCTTTCTTGTTAAGAATTGGCAACATTCTTTCTCCTTAAGAATTCAAAATGTTTGCTATGATCCTTTCACATAAATACGACTAGGACATACCCCAATCAATTAAAAAGAGCAATGATTCCTGATTTCTTGCCAATTTACTTAGAAATTTAATCATTACTTATCTGCTGCACAGGTTGCAGGAAGCCCTTACATGCACTGTACATGGAGCATACAGTTTAAATGCTCACTACCACATGCGCAGACCAGTATGTAGCCACTGCATATTGGCAAGCACATGCTATCTGTGTGGGGGCTATACATGGACCAAGGAATTTTCAAAAGGATATTCTCCCCAAAAAATTAACCAGTCATATTATGGCAGTGAGGTTTACTATTGGCAAGGTTTTGGAGGGATCTAGCAGGTGCGGATCTGATGTATTTGTATAAATTAGTATTGGAGACAGCTACCTTGGAGACATTAACCTCCAAATTGAAAGTTTTGAGAGGCCAAAACAAGAGACATAAATTTATTTCCATTTGGTATGATTTTGTTACTTTTGTAAATGAAAAAGAACATAGGCAATCACCGCCAGCAGCGGTTTAAATGGATCTGGTTACTTTAAAATTATTCTTCAGGTTCTCACAGGGGCCCTCTGGCCACATACACTCCCTCCTTTCTTTCTTCCTCATTTCTTTTCTTAATAGTAAAGGGATATTGAGCTAATTGTTATATGACTCTATTATGCAATGTACTGTCCATGGACTCCTCCTTCCCTAGTTCTCCGGTATGTCTACACTTGGCTGGTTGTTCTTATTATTTAATTTTGCTGAGATTTCTATGTTTATGTTTTCATGGAAATTAATATGCTGTTGACTATATGTACTATTGTAACATTTTCTGAATTAAAATAAATAAATATTGTAATTTTTAAAAACCAAGCGTTATTCTCCTCATATGTTGCATAGGCGTACATAAGGGCTTTGTTGAGACCTTACTTAATACATCCTTTTAACAGCCTCAGTGCTCCATTTGGGTTGGATTCCTTTCCCTGTACATGTGCAGACACATACATACACCAGACAAGGAGCTGAATTAAAATCAAAATGGATAGGGCTCATATCGGCTCTCCCTTTATGAAATCCCCTTCCCAAAGTAGTTCTGTGGTCACAAGGAAATCCATTATTTTCTCAAGTCTGCTGCTTTCGGGGGGGGGGATATTCTGAATTTTTCTGATCACTGGAGAACAACCACAGTCACTGCATTTTCTCCTGCATGGAAACATGTATGCAAATCCTCACCTGCTCCTTGCTGCCTTCCAACAAGGACATCTGCTCCTGCCATGCAGCCCATCCCCAGTATGCAGACCACAATGCCAATGAAGTGCACTGCCTTGTACCGTACCAGCAGGAAGAACCAAGACAGTAATATCACAACTGGAATCACAAAACAATCTAGGAGCTGCAAGAAAGAAAAAGACAGAGAGAGAAGAACAACTTTAGAAAAGCACTGAGGTCCATATCACTCTGAATGTAGGCTTTATCTCAACGCATAAAGAGCCAGAACAGAAGGAAACTGATAGAAATACTTACACTAGAAGAGATATGGTGAATATGCCCAAGGGCAAGATTGCAGCACAGGCAAGTCTCCTCCTTAAGCCAGCAGAAGCGCCACAACTGAATTTGCTGGGTGTAACAATGCTGTTAAAACTGGCCCTCCAATGACTACTTGTAAATGTGGTCAGGACCTTTGGAAAAGTGTCTGCTTCTTAATAATAGCACCGCTTTTATCAGTATTATCACCATTAAGAAGATTCTGACAATTTCAATCGTGGAGCAAATGACAACACAGGGTTATTCCTCCTCCTGCTTCAACAAGAACTCAGGAGTGTTTAAAAAAAAAAGTTCTGGAAGCATAATTTTAGGACTGAGATCATGTCTGGATAACAGCACTGTGTGAGTATGTGTGTACACAGAGCTAGAGGAACACAGGAGTAGAAGAGATTAAGAACAGTTTTGTAAGCCACAGGAAGTAGTATGTACATGATGGGACTGAAATATTTGTGGGTTTTCTTTTGTACTTTTATCCAATATGTAATGTGGATAGTCAGGTGAAGATACAGCATGTGAATTTTGACTGCAAATATTTATTTTATTTATTTATTATTTGCTTTATATCCCACCGTTCCTCCCAGCAGGAGCACAGGGCAGCAAACAAAAGCACTAAAAACACAAACATCATAAAAACAGACTTTAAAATACTTTAAAATTAAAATTAAACATCTTTAAAAACATTCCTTTAAAAAAAGCTTTCAAAGCATCTTTTTTAAAAAAAGGTTAAAAACATATATATATATATATATATATATATATATATATATAAAGAAGGTTTAAAAACATACTAAAAAGCAGTTCCAACACAGGTGCAGACTGGGATAAGGTCTCAACTTAAAAGGCTTGTTGAAAGAGGAAGGTCTTCAAATATAACCAAGAAAGGACAACAACAACAACAACAATATACTACTACTACTACTATTAGTACTACTGTGAAAATTGTAACCTAAGAATCTCCCTAGGAAGTTGAATGGTAGCAGGCAACAAATTAAATTAAGAAGTGAAGCATTAGCAAGATGGAACCCATCTTGAATCTATTCACCCTGTCTGTGTTGTTTCCCTGATACAGGGCTGTATCCAACACTGTAGTTCTGCTCGAGCAATAGACGCCTGTACACATCCTCTCCAACCCGCCCCATGTACCCCAAAATCATCTCTGGAGGGCTGGGGATGGAGAAGAAACTGACGACCCATTGGATACAACCCACAGATACACACACATCAACCTCTGGTCTTCTTGTGTTCTATGATAACTATTTTGAAGTCTGGCCCTTAGAAAGTAGGAGCTTTTGTGCAGACCTATTTGTAACCTATTCAAGTCTTACATCAGCTATTTCACTATGAATCTGGATGTCCAGATGAACCCCAAGATAGAAGCAATTTATGGATGATAGCCAACAGATGCTAGCTTCATGCAGCCAAGTAGCATAAAAGTGAACGTAGACTTTGAGAGATGCAGGCAATCTGTATCTTCAAGATACCGCTTACCATGAAAACCCTATTCATAGGGTCGCCATAAGTCGGAATCGACTTGAAGGCAGTCCATTTCCATTTTCCATTTTTCTCTGGATAAGGGATTGGGACTATTTCCAGACTGTTATTATTTTCCAGGTGGGATTCAATCACATCCTGGCAAATTTAGATTGTGCAATTAAAGTGAATTTGTAGCTCTTGCCCCACAAACCTGCTTCTTCTTCTTTTTAAAAAAAGTGGTGAGGAAAGTATCAAGGAAATGCACTGGAAAGTGTGGGACAGCAATTGCTTGAACCTCCCCTCAAACAAACCAGAATGAATGCTCACCAAACAGATCATCTGAGAATAGGGATGGGGAAAATTTGATTCCATTTGCATTTAAAACCAAGTCTATCAAATCTGCACTGTCCAAAACAATATGAGAACGAAGCACAGCTATCCTTCAAAACTCACACTTATCCGAATTGTGTGATGCAGTTCCTCAACCAAACAATACTTACAAAAATTCATATATTAGGGAAACCTGCGCATAAAAATGAATAATTAGTGAAAATAACATACAAAATGCATTATATTAGGAGAAATAGCTTGCAAGCGTGCGGACATTAGTCAAAACTGCATACAAAACAGCTGAACAATTTTCATGAGTTCTTAAAATAAAAAGATTACAAATTGCTGCAGAAATGTGGAGAACTTAATTTAAGATTGGAAAAATGAGGAACTGAGAGAACTGAAAATGACAGATCCTTCCATTCATATCTGGAAGTGACGAAGCTATCCTAAAAACAGAGATTTGGATCCAAGGCTATCCTAATTGTTATATTTCTTGAAAAATAATTTGCCCTGTAACAGAGAATGGAAATAATAAATGTTCATTTGTTTTTGGCTATTCATCAGGTTAGATGCCATATCTGTCGGAAGGCAGAGCTGGGGTCCCAATCCCGGGGAGCTGGATCCCGGAGAGTTGGGAGAAGAGTATTCAGATGGATGGCAGAGGGAAGGGGGAGGAACTTCCCCCCTTTGGAGCGAAGACGAAATAGAGGAACTGCCAGTGATAAGGTCGCTTAGCAACAGGGAGCCTGAGCCCTCCCTGGACATTCTCACGCCTCCCCCTCTTTCAGGCTCAGAGCAAGAGGGGGAAGAGGGAGGGCTGCTCACAGCCAAAAAGTGGGGAGGCAGTTTACCATCAGCCCCTCCCCTATCCCCCATCCTGGAATCGGAAACTTCAGAAGAGGAGGGGGTGATGCTTCCCCCCTCACCGCGCACACGCAGACAGCTGAAAAGACAGGAGAGAAGGGGGGGAAGGTGGGCAGTACCTGAGGGGCAGTTAAGGAGGAGCGAAAGATTGCGCGCCCGTTTGGCCCCTTCTTAAAGAACAGGCGGGAAGAAGTCCCTTGCTCTGTCAACTTTCTCCCAATGCCGCAGGACCTGTATCCCTGTATTGCTTCATGAGAAAACGCAGTCTTTGTTTGGACATTACCCTAATAAAACACGAATTAACTACAATCGTTGGTCTGGTTCCTGAGTCACATCCTGGGCCTGACAGCTTGACAGAGCCACCTAAATCACCCTCAACGCTCTCTTCACTTGACTGGGACAAGATGTCAAAGGGAGCAGCGGGGGGGACGAACCCCACTTCTGAGACGGAAGAAGTGGAACTTCTGAGGACTAAGGTAGCTGATTTGCAGACGGATGTTCAAGCCCTGCTAGCAGCAGTCAAGGCGCTGAAGACGGATAATCAAACCTTGAAGGCCACGATAGACCAGATGCGAACAGCCCCTCCAGCTGCCGTAGTAAAGGTTCCCATTGGATTGCCCCCAAAATACGTGGGACAAAGTGATCAGTTGGCAACCTTCATGGCTCAATGTGAGTTATATCTGGATGTCAGGCACATGGAATTTCCAGACGATGGGGCTAAAGTAGCTTTCGTGATTAGCCTCCTGGAGGGAGAAGCTGCAAAATGGGTGACTCCGTATCTCGTGAGAAAGGATACTGTCTTAGGAAGGTACAGAGGATTTATACAGGAGATGACCGAGATGTTTCAAGACCCGCAAAGGGCTGAAACAGTAGCGCGGCAACTAGGCGCTCTGAAGCAAGCTAAAGGGACTGTTTCCGAGTACACTAACGCTTTTAAAATTCTGTCCCAGGAAACTGGTTACAATGACGCCGCCCTGATGTTTATGTACCGGAGTGGATTAAATGCTGAAATCCTGGATGAGTTGGCCAGGACCTCCCCCCCGCTGACCTACCAGGGCTCATCCGGCTATGCCTACAGATAGATCACCGGATGGAAGGAAGGCACCTGGAAAGGAAGCAGGAGGTCCCGAGATACTCAGCCTCGGCATCCCGCAGCAAGACCCTTCCCACTACAGGGATGGCAGGTAATGCAACTGAGGGACAGGGAGGGGCTAGGCCAAGACTGTCGGAAGAAGAAAAGGAAAGGCGACGCCGGGAACGTTTATGCTTTTATTGTTCAAAGCTGGGCCATGTGGCCAGAGACTGTGGACTGAAAGGGGGGAAAGCCAAGCCGTCGGGAAACTAGAACACCCAGTCCACGTGCAGGCTGGTGGACTGGGGGCAGCGTTGTATAAAGGCCCCCCAACGATCCAACCTCCCTCAAAGGGGGTGTTGGTCTTGCCTATTCGGATTACAACTTCCAGAGGAGTGGTGTTTAATTCCACTGCCTTAATTGACAGTGGAGCCTCCACAAATTTTATTGATGCAAAGTTAGTCAAGCATCATGGAATTTCCCAGTGGAAACTGAACGCTCCCCTAGCTGTGGAGACTATCGATGGGAGACCCCTGAAGTCAGGAGGGGTGACACAAGCCACGGAGGAAGTGAAACTTCAAATCCCTGGGCACGAAGAGTTCATTTCGCTATACGTGTCAGATCTCTCGAACTTTGAGGTGATTCTGGGAATGCCCTGGCTAGCAAAGCATGAACCCAAAATAAGTTGGAAGGAGGCGGTGGTGTGGTTCACCTCACAGTATTGCCAGGAGAACTGTCAACCTGAAGGAATCAAGAACACCTTAGCGGGGGCAGTGCAAGAGATCGAGCAAGTGACCCTGCCGCCAAAGTATGAAGAATTCAAAGATGTGTTTGATGAAAAAGAGGCAGAGACTTTACCCCCCCACCGCCCTTACGACTGTGCGATTGATCTAGTGCCAGGAGCCAGCATCCCATCAGGGAGAATCTACTCTCTCACAGAGAATGAGAGGGAGGCCCTGAAGGAATTCCTGGATAAAAACCTGAGGCGAGGATTCATACGCCCCTCACAATCCCCTGCTGGAGCGCCACTATTGTTTGTGAAAAAGAAGGGGGGGAACTCAGACCCTGTAACGACTATCGTGCATTGAACCAGATCACCATCCCCAACAGCTACCCGCTGCCCCTGATCTCAGAGTTGCTGGACCGACTGCGCTCTCCAAAAATCTTCACGAAGTTGGATTTGAGAGGAGCGTACAATCTGATCAGAATGAAGGAGGGAGATGAATGGAAAACAGGATTCTTGACCGCTTACGGACAGTATGAATACCTGGTCATGCCGTTCGGGCTTTGTGGAAGGCCAGGAATTTTTCAAAAATTCATGAACGACGTGTTTAGAGACTTGTTGGACACGTATGTAATCTGTTACTTAGATGATATCCTGGTGTTCTCAAAGAACCAGGAAGACCACGACCAGCATGTGAAGACGGTGTTGAAGAGACTGAGAGAAAATCACCTGTATGCTAAATTAGAGAAATGTGGATTTGACCTCAAGTCTCTAGACTTCCTTGGATATCGAATCTCAGCGGAAGGTGTGGAGATGGACCCAGGGAAAGTAAGCTGCATATTGGACTGGGGCCAACCTGTCACCAAAAAGGATGTACAACGGTTTTTGGGGTTTGCCAATTATTACAGAAAGTTCATTCCAGGGTTTTCCAAATTAACAGCTCCTCTGACTGACTGTTTAAGGGGGAAGAAGAAGTTTCAATGGACAGAGAACGCCACCGAGGCCTTTGAGGAGCTGAAGAGAAGGTTTGCTACTGAGCCCATTCTGCGCTTTGCTGATCTGAACCACCCTTTCGTAGTGGAAGCAGATGCTTCAGATTTTGCCATCGGGGGGGTCCTGCTACAATTAGACCAAGAAGGGAAGGAGCTGCACCCCTGTGCGTACTTCTCTCGGAAGTTAAAGCCTGCAGAGAAGAACTACACAGTTTGGGAGAAGGAGCTGCTGGCCATCAAGGACTCTTTTGAAAACTGGAGACAATACCTAGAGGGGACCTCTCATCGAATTGAAGTGCGCTCCGACCACAAGAATCTTGAAAGCCTCCAAACAGCCAGAAAGCTGAACCAGAGACAGATAAGATGGTCCCAGTTCTTCACTAGGTTTAACTTCCAGATTACTTACCATGCCCAAGCCAAAAACCAGAGAGCGGATGCCTTATCCAGACAGCCACAATACAAAGAAAGTGAATCCGAGGACCAGCCTCAGTACGTAATCCCGCCACAGAAATTAACGTTGGGAGTATGCCAGCCTTCATGGGAAGAGGAACTCAAAAAGGCACAACAAGAAGATGCAGACATGCTAAAATATCAGCAGGAGACAGGACAAGGTCAAGACTCAGAAGTAACCTTTCACTGGACAAATGGACTGTTATGGTTCAAAACCGCCAGATATGTGCCAGAAGGGGAATTAAGGCTCAGAATCCTACGCCAGTGTCATGATTCCATCACAGCAGGACACTTTGGGATTTACAAGACCATTCAGAACATGGCCAAGGACTTCTGGTGGCCTAAAATGCGTCGGGATATTGAGAGTTATGTAAAGTCCTGCTCTGTCTGTCTGCGGACAAAAACACAAACAGGGACACCAGCAGGACTGTTACAACCGTTGCCTGTCCCACACGAACCCTGGAAGGACCTCTCCATGGATTTTATAACTGATCTACCCAAGTCCCAAGGAATGACAGCCATCTTAGTAGTGGTGGATCTACTTACCAAAATGGCACACTTTCTTCCTTGTGCAGGGGCCTTAGAGGCTAAAGAAACGGCCAAGTTATTCATCAAAGAAGTCTACCGGCTGCATGGATTGCCAAACAGCGTAGTCTCAGACCGAGGAACTCAGTTCACAGCCAAATTTTGGAGAGCAATGTGGAAACAGTTGCAGACGGAATTAAAACTCTCCTCCACCCATCACCCCCAGACAGATGGGCAGACGGAACGCTTGAACGCCGTTTTGGAAAGATATTTACGAAGTTATGTGTCCTATCAACAGACTGACTGGGTATCATATTTGCATTTTGCAGAGTTTGCCTACAACAATTCTCTGCACTCCAGCACTCAACAAACCCCGTTCTTCGCTAATTATGGATTCCATCCTAAAGTCTTTCCAAGCAGCTCAGAAGGAATGCTGGTACCGGCAGCTGAGAACTTCCTTAAGGAATTGCAAGCGGCGCAACAGACACTGAAACAGCAGTTAAACGAAGCCAAAACAGAGTACAAGCGAGTTGCTGACCTGCACAGGAAGGAGGCCCCCCCCCTTCAACCGGGAGACCAGGTATGGCTGTCCACCCGCTTCCTCCAGATGCCGGGCAAATGTAGAAAATTACAAGACAAGAGGGTGGGTCCTTTCGAAATAGAAACTCAAATCAATCCCGTGGCGTACTGACTGAAGCTGCCTGACACGTTTAAAATACATCCTGTGTTCCATCGATCCCTCTTAACGAAAGCCGCCCCTCCCAGTGAGTTACGGCCGGAGGAACCTCCCGGAGCTCCACTCCTGCTAAATGAGCAGCTTGAGTTTGAAGTTGAGGAGATCTTAGATTCCAGGATCAGACGCCACAAGCTGCAGTACTTGATTCACTGGAAAGGCTATGGGGTGGCTGACAGATCATGGGAAGATGCAGCTGATGTGCATGCTCCAGAATTGGTAAAACTTTTCCATCAATGTTTTCCCCAACGTCCCAAGCCAGACAAGGGGAGGGGGGCACAGCCTGGGAGGGGGGATGGTGTCGGAAGGCAGAGCTGGGGTCCCAATCCCGGGGAGCTGGATCCCGGAGAGTTGGGAGAAGAGTATTCGGATGGATGGCAGAGGGAAGGGGGAGGAACTTCCCCCCTTTGGAGCGAAGACGAAATAGAGGAACTGCCAGTGATAAGGTCGCTTAGCAATGGGGAGCCTGAGCCCTCCCTGGACATTCTCACGCCTCCCCCTCTTTCAGGCTCAGAGCAAGAGGGGGAAGAGGGAGGGCTGCTCACAGCCGAAAAGCGGGGAGGCAGTTTACCATCAGCCCCTCCCCTATCCCCCATCCTGGAATCGGAAACTTCAGAAGAGGAGGGGGTGATGCTTCCCCCCTCACCGCGCACACGCAGACAGCTGAAAAGACAGGAGAGAAGGGGGGGAAGGCGGGCAGTACCTGAGGGGCAGTTAAGGAGGAGCGAAAGATTGCGCGCCCGTTTGGCCCCTTCTTAAAGAACAGGCGGGAAGAAGTCCCTTGCTCTGTCAACTTTCTCCCAATGCCGCAGGACCTGTATCCCTGTATTGCTTCATGAGAAAACGCAGTCTTTGTTTGGACATTACCCTAATAAAACACGAATTAACTACAATCGTTGGTCTGGTTCCTGAGTCACATCCTGGGCCTGACAATATCTCAGACAGAAATAAAAAGGTAAGAGTCATTTCTCATAACACAGCACCAAAAAGCAAGCATGTGATGCCCTGCAAGAGGTTGCATCAACAGAAAAGGCAGGAGAAAAATGACTGAAGTCACAGGAGGAAAAATAGGAAAGGACAAAACAAACAAAAACAGGAGTGCAAATGAGGCTCTGGATAGTAAGGTCAAGTTGATAAGGAACAAAAAGCTCCTTCCCCAGGGCAAGGACATGGATCTATCATCCTCCCAAAGCACAACCTACCATGCAATTCAAACCATACTGTGCCAAGACCAAATACATGGAAGAAAGGTCCAGTTAGAGAAACAAATTGCCACAAGTCGTCCTTGTGGTCACTAGTCAGCCCGATGAAGATGGTCGCAGCTGGGATTCTTTCCATACTCTATACCAGCCTTTCCCAACCAGTGTGCCTCCAGATGTTGTTGGACCACAATTCCCATCTTTCCTGACCATTGGCAATGCTGGCTGAGGCTGATGGGAGTTGTGGTCCAACAACATCTGGAGGCACACTGGTTGGGAAAGGCTGCTCTATACACTGATCAACCATACAAAACCTATTCAACAAATTAGCCTCAATGAAATTTTATGGGCTCCACGGAAATGATTAAAAAGCCAAAAAAACTGGAGCTCCTGAGAACAGATCACTGACACTTCATCAAGACCACGCTGTAGAATAAGGAGCCTAGTTAGAGATGTCAGCAGTAGATGGCTCTGTGTACGCTTGTAATGATTACTGGGGTTTCTTCCCCTTCAGTAGTTTAATTACTTTGTTAAAAATGGCTTCAGCCAGAACCCTTTGACAACGCACTTCACATTTCCATGAGTAAAACTTAATTGTTAATATAGCATAGCAGTTAAGACCATGGACTAGCTTTGGTCATTTTTTAATCAAGTGATCATCAGCCTTCTGTCTTTCATTGTTGTTTTTATGTGCCTTCAAGTTGATTACGACTTATGGCGACCCTATGAATCAGTGACCTCCAAGAGCATCTGTCATGAACCACCCTGTTCAGATCTTGTAAGTTCAGGTCTGTGGCTTCCTTTATGGAATAAATCCATCTCTTGTTTGGCCTTTCTCTTTTTCTACTCCCTTCTGTTTTTCCCAGCATTATTGTCTTTTCTAGTGAATCAGGTAGTCTCATGATGTGTCCAAAGTATGATAATCTCAGTTTCAATCTTAGTTTCATCATTTTAACTTCTAGTGATAGTTCTGGTTTAATATGTTCTAACATCCAATTATTTGTCTTTTTTGCAGTCCATGGTATGTGCAAAGCTCTCCTCCAACACCACATTTCAAATGAGTTGATTTTTCTCTTATCCGCTTTTTTCACTGTCCAACGTTCACATCCATACCTAGAGATCGGGAATATCATGGTCTGAATGATCCTGACTTTGGTGTTCAGTGATACATCTTTGCAGTTGAGGACCTTTTCTAGTTCTCACATAGCTACCCTCTCCAGTCCTACCCTTCTTCTGATTTCTTGACTATTGTCTCCATTTTGGTTGATGAGGTATTGATAATCCTTGACAAGTTCAATGTCTTCATTGTCAACTTTAAAGTTACATAAATCTTCTGTTGTCATTACTTTAGTCTTTTTGACGTTCAGCTGTAGTCCTGCATTTCTGCTTTCCTCTTTAATTTTCTTTAGCATTCTTTTCAAATCATTACTGTTTTCTGCTAATAGTATGGTATCGTCTGTATATCTTAAATTATTGATATTTCTCCCTCCAGTTTTCACACCTCCTTCATCTTGGTCCAATCCTGCTTTCCGTATGATATGTTCTGTGTACAGATTAAACAAATAGGGTGATAAAATACACCCGTCTCACACCCTTTCCGATGGGGAACCAATCGGTTTCTCCATATTCTGTCCTTACAGCAGTCTCTTGTCCAGAGTATAGGTTGCGCATCAGGACAATCAGATGCTGTGGCACCCCCATTTCTTTTAAAGCATTCCATAGTTTTTCATGATCTACACAGTCAAAGGCTTTGCTGTAATCTATAAAGCACAGGGTGATTTCCTTCTGAAATTCCTTGCTCCGTTCCATTATCCAACGTATGTTTGTGATATGATAATACAGGGACAAAAATATTGCATACTTTATGGGGTTGTTGTAAAATACCTGAAATAAGTATGTGTTGTGTTTGAGCACTTAGTTCTGCATACACAGGGTTGTATCCAATGTTATTCCTACTTGCAGTGGCTCCACTGAAATTAATAAACACAATTAACTTAGGACCATTAATTTCAGTGGGTCTACACTGAGAGTAACAGTGATCTACAACCCATATTACTACTTCTACTGCTGCTGCTGCTACTAAGCTATTTATACCTTTGCTCAGCATAACAGAAAAAATGAACAGAGAAGTACAGGTTAAAATTTACAGAGAAAAATCTGGAGTTTTCATTTCTATAGGGATGGAGATATAATCTATACAGATGTAAAGCCAGCTCCTTTCCCTTCCATTTGCGCCGTAAGCCATCAGACTATATGAAACAGTGTCAGCTTCTGACAGAATAAAAAGTATAGAGGGAACTACCATGGAATGAATGGAAGAAGCATTTTGAATTTAAAAAATGGCACAGGATATGCCAAAGATCTGAGGGCTCCAGCAGTCCCCAGAAACACAGGAGAGAAGAAGAGAATTATTAATAGAGGAGCTCTGGGTTGCAAGCAGCTTCTGCATCTAAAATAAGAGTCTTGATTCAAAGAGGCAGTCCTAGGCCACTCTTGAGGCAAATAATAAATAAATAAAATGACCTCAAGCATCCCTCACAGTGCAGTTCTTGGAAAATGAGAAAAAAAGTAAACAGTAACCACTGATAGACCTGGAGCAGAAACTGTCTTACATTTCCGCATCTCTTTTTTTAAAAAAAAGCTTTTAAAGTAAAAAAAAAAAAGAGCATATAAGGCACAATCAGCAAACTGTCATTTTTCTAGAATGGCCACATTATGTGGGAAGTTATGTCTTCAGTCCAAAGTACAGCAATTTCATTTTTCAAAGAAATGACCCGCTTCACATCCCAAGCCTCAAGAGATATAAACAAGAGAAGTATATTAATGCTGCATGAACAACACTGCAGTATTATATGTGAAGAGAAAGAAAAATATATTGATCTCATGTAAGTTTTTAGCAAAATGTAGAAGTGTTTTCTTCAGCTGCGTGTATGTGGTGGGAGGGGTAGTCTGCATGTACATCTTGTGCCCCTCTTAACTAATTATTTGCATTGAAGTTTTAACTGGATTCTGCTTTGGGTTACCGAAAGGACAGATCTGTAAAACTACAATCTCCAGAAAGGTCAAAACAAAGGGATGTGGCGGATATGTGGCCGAGATGGCTACACTTTGTGGTAAGTAAGCCACAAGTCAAATCTCACTCTGCTGCACACTACAGCACATATGCAGCAATTCATGCCACACAGAGGTTTTTGGCTTGAATCACTGCAGCCTGGAAGCAGGCAGCAGAGCAGCATGGGAGAGGAAGGACAGTAGACTTGACCATGCCATAGTAAGGCTCACAGGCCCTTTTGGAGCGCAACAATTTCTTGTTGTCTATGCCATTTGTGACCTATTTGCTGTATGACCTGTATTTCTCTGCCTGTACTGGGGGCTGATGGGACATACTCATATTTCGATAAGCCCTTCATATCCTGAAGGTTACAGGTGTCAATAAACAGCCATTTCGGGTGTGGCATCTGGCTATATCAAAAGTGCTGAAATAACACAGCCAATCTAACAAAATTATAGCCATGTGGATGTTTCTTTACTAGTTTGCCTATCCCAGGCTAGCAGGACAGATGAGGATGGCATTGAATACGCACCTTCTTTAGGGAGGGGCAAATAGTTTCTTTCATATAAAGACACTCGCTGGACCAAGTGTGAGAGGAGAATTGCTGGACCAAGTGTGAGAGGAGAATCACTGGTCTAGTCTGTCTGCTAAATGAGAGTCAGAAAGATTTATTTATGTACTGCATTTATATATGACTTTCAGTCTAGCCTCCAAAGTGGTTTATAATTCAAAATATTGGGATAAACAAATTGTACAAAATTTTCTCTGGCCAACTTCAAGAGCTGATGGCACTAGCTTCCTGGCCTGGGGCCTCCCAGATTCCGTGTTCCCTTAGGGCAAACAGCCCTTAAGTAGCCACAGTTCTCTTAGGTTGTTGATGGTTCTTTCTGGAGCTGGTGGTTATGTACTCCCTGGCTGGGGATTTCTCATCTGAGATGGTAGTGTAGGCCTCTCACTTCTCACTCAACAAAACTTAATGGGATGATGACAGTTTCCATATTCTTTCTTCAGGTAATTGGAATAGCAGGGTATTCAACCCTAGTCCTACTCAGAGGAGACCCAATGAAGTTAATGGACATGATTAACTTAGGCTAATTAATTTAAATGGATCTACTCTGAGTAAGTTGAATACCACACTAGGTCAGGTATTTGTTGACAACTAGCTGTTTCTTTCTTCCAGCCGACAGGGATAGAGTCAGGCTCAGGATCCTACTGACTTTAAGACCCAGGAGAGCAGTAATGAGAAGCAAGAAACCACTCCCCATAACTGGTGGTCAAACCTGAATTTTCACTCTTTGATCTGTGTAGCCCTTCCTCAGATTGGAATCTAATTATTGTAAGGCCCAATGCCTACCTGAACAGTAGATGAGGCATCACTGGCATGGGAAGTAACCACATCTGTCACTCCACATGTGATCACTTCCATGAAATGTTCTGGAATGTCATGGGAAGTAACCTTCCTCCATGCCATTTAGGCAACCTATGAATCAGTGGCACTTGGGAGTGAACTCAGCTGTAGAAGCTGGTGGGGTGGAACTGCAATACTATCTTCCTGGAAGTAGCATCACTACCGTTCACTTGGAGGGGGAGGGGCAAGGTTGGAGGAAGGTTGCTATGGTTTCGCCCAGCACCACCGGTAAGTGGTAGCGACATCACAGCTGGGAAGCTAATGTGGCTCCTCCCCACTTGGTTAGCCACTTCTGGTCAGCTGCTATTCCACAACCCAAGGACAACAGCAGTGGATAGGGTTGCCATATTCCAGTTCCACAAATCCGGACAGGCATGCCATTTGCATATCATGCACATTATTTGCTGATTGTGCAGATTAAGCATATCAAAGGTTGCATTGTTCAGTTGTTTTGTTTCTGTGCCTAGTAATGACCACCAAAAACTGGGGGAGGATGTGAGGAATTAAAAAAAAAGAAACACATTTTCAGTGTTAAATGCCTAGACTCTAGTTTCCAACACTATGGAATATTTATTTATTAAGAGGATTTCTATTCTGCCCTTTCACTGTTAAAAACAGAGCTCAGGGCAACTTACAGATATAATAAAAACAATAAAAATACACAATCAATGTAAAAATGTAATAAAACACAAAACAGAAACAAACATAAAACAAGTCAATGCAGTGGTATAAAACTCCAGCATAAAACAAAAAGCCAGCAAAGCATCAATTAAAAGCAATATTGGGACGGAGAGGTTGCCTGTACCAACAGTTAGGAAATGTGAAATGAATACACCACTACAAATTGTAACACACATAGAAATCAAGTTTTCAATATTATCAGTTCAGTCAGTCATCTTATCTAAAGACAGTAGTGTCTGAACATGTGAGAAGTGTCTTTAGCACACTCATCCTCACATACCACATCAGGGAGAGGGGAAACACAACCTTCTATGATAAAGGCTGGAACTTGATGGAGACTTGAGTAATGACACCTCTTTTTAAACAAATAAAATAAAAAAATGCAGTGAATTCTAGAGACCTGGCAAACTGTGCTAGCATTAGACAGGACACTTGTCCCATTCCTCTTAGTCATAAGGGGGAGGGATCCATTTCTATTGGTCTTAAGGGAGGGAAAGGTTACCCCACACACATACACACTGCATTGAATGAATATATATAGCATGCTAGTCATTTTGAAGGAGAATATGTATTAAAAATACTTTTTAGCCTTTTCTTAATTGCTGAACAGAGGCTCTATTGGGCAACAGGGTAAGTGAGGCTACATTCCAATGCAACTTTACTTGGGAGTAAGCACCAATTAACAGGTTGGGTGCAGGGCTAAAAAAAGCAAATATTAATATCTCAGCCTTTTCTACAGAGAGGTTTGCTTTTATAGCTTGTATTTGTTCAAGGGAGGGAGTGTTTGGTTGATTCAAACCACTTTTTTCTCATCCTCCAGGATGGCAGGCACGCACTCCCACTGCATTCACCACTTAAGACACATACCCTGGGACACAGAGGCAATTGAGATGGAGGTTGCTTCTCCTTGCTGACTCAATCAGAAAGTCTACAGATAAGGGGTGCAGCTGCACATGTTGATCAAGTGAGCATGTGCAGTTTTCTAAACTGCCTAGATTCTGCATAAGTAGCAGGCAGGCAGGCAAAAAATCTCCATTTTCCCAGGGTAGGTGTGGTGTCCCTCATTGGCTAAGAACAATGGAAGGAGGGAGCAGGCTGATTTCTCACAAAATGGGCAGGAAATTGTGGGATGGTGTAAAAGTCAGAACGGAATGGATTCCGAGCTATCCTTGTGGATCCAGAAGGCAAAATGTAGAGGCAATTTCCAGGACGGTGTAAAAGCCGGAACGGAATGGAACAGGCCGGAACGGGCCCTTTATAAAAGAAATTGATGCCAAAAACACTGGGATGTGTTAGAGACACTTGAGAATAACATTTAGGAACAAAAACCATTCAGAAAGGATTTTTATTAACCCTTTAACAACCAAAATGCCCTCCGAAATGGAATGAAACAGCCCGGAACGGTGACTTCCCAGCGAGCCAGACCCACCAAATTCACCAGTCCAACATGACTACATGGGATGCATGCAATAAGCAAAACCGCATATTCTTACAAGCACAGTCTGGCTGTTTCCTTATCAGAGGATTACGTGAGAAGGAGTATGTGGTGAAATTATTTCCAAAAGAAACATGTTCTTGCAACAGTTCCAGGACATGCTACCGTATTATGGCAGCACAGATGTCTGTAGGAAAAAATCTTCATCGGAAAAAGTTAATGTATTCTCTGAAGAAATTGAGGATGAGTGGACGAAAAGGAAAATCTGGAAGAAAGAAACCTAGACAAAAAGATGAGTTAACCATATTGGCTGCATCAGATTCCCTTCTGATGCACGGTTATACTACAACTGATGCCTCCCAAGAGAAAAATGAAAATCAAGCTGCTAGCAAGGAAAGGCAATTATCATCCTTTGCCTTTGATCTTGAGCAGGAAGCCCCCTATTTTTCAAGTACCCCTCAAAAACCTACTCAAGGAAAGCTGATGGGGAAAAAAGAACATGTTCCATGGGAACCTATAACATGCTATCCACACATGAGAAATTCAACCATACAAAGGGTCTACATCAATGCAGATGACATGAAGTCTCTTCTGAATCAAAACTGGCTAGTTGACACTGTAATTGAGGGATTCCTAATTACTAGAACAAATCTAGAGACTGTGATAAGTGCAGATGTTGACGTGTGTGTCTTCAGCCCATTTATTATGCATTTCATGGAATTACAGGGATACACAACAAGTGTTCATAACTTTGGCACAAACTTGGATGTTGTGATGAAGGACATCTGGCTCATCCCCACCAATGTACACAGTTCTCATTGGGTACTAATGATTATGTTCTTCAAGTGGAAAATTATTCTGTATCTTGATTCCAGACATGGCATCTCCACCAAGTACACCAACATGCTGCAAACATTTATAGAGATGCAGTCAGCTTCAGCAATGAATTGGTCAGAGTGGATCATTCATTTTTTTTTTTACAATAATTTTTATTCAAATTTTCATAAAACATACAAAACAAAATCATAAAACATTCAAAGACAAAAAACAAAACAAAACAAAAATGATTAAACAAAAAAATAAAATGTTGACTTCCCATTTGTCGCAGATCAAATCAGTTGTAGGTCTACAATATATAACAATCCTGTCTCTTAAATTATATTATAAAATCACTTTCCTCCAGTAGTTATCTTAATTAATCATCAAATCGCATAAACATTACTTTATTCTTTCCACAAAAAGTCAAAGAGAGGTTTCAATTCTTTAAGAAATATATCTATCAATTTTTCTCCAAATAAACATGTCGATTAATCCATCTCGTTAATAATAATAATAATCTTATTGTCATAACCATAGTCCAAATAAACATATCGATTAATCCATCTCATCAAAATCTGTTAGGTCCAATAATTTCAATAGCCATTATTCCATTATCCATATTAATTCCATCTTCCATCTTCAATAGTCCTGTTAAGTCCAGTAATTTCAGTGTCCAATCTTCCATTATCAGTATTCCATAATAATCTTGCTGTCATAGCCATAGTCATATAATAAGAGTCTGATGGGAATTTCCTCTATCCCAAATATTTTCTTGCCATCAATTCTGAATAAGTTGCTGAAATATTGTTGTAAAGTCATATCTGTGTTCTTCTTTTTTACAAAATGCACTGGCTCATCTCTTGAGAGTTTTTCCATTGTCACATGGCTGCAGTTAATTCCATAGATTTTCTCTATATCAAGCTCCATCATGTCATTCCAGTCCAGAAGATTATCCAAGCCATTGATAACTTTATCTCTAATATCTTCATTAATTTCTTCAGAGATAACGTTAAATTCCAAACAGTAGATTTTATTTCTAATATCCATAAACTCCAGATCTTTTTCCAATTCCACATTTGTTCCAATCTCCAGGGCTTGTATCTTCCCTTTATTTTTTCTTTTCTCATCTCTGATCTCATTCTCCTCTCTCACAGGATCCCCTATTTCTTTAAGCTCCTGCGTCATTTTGCTCAGTTCAATTTTCAGCTCCTTACTGCCCTGTCGCAGGGTTTGTTTCGTTATCTCAATCTCATCCATTATTTTCTGAAACATAATTACTTCCAGATTCTCAGCCACTTTCTTGATTGCCATTTTTAAAACCACGAAAACAAAACAAAACAAAAATAAAGAAGAACCACTTCTTATTTCAGCAACAATTGGGTTAATATTCCAGGCTTGATGACATCACAGTATAAACAGAGCAGCCTGCCTTATCTCTCTATGTTCAAGAATACAAAACAAATTTAGTTCCCAGCATCAAAACAGTTAGTGGTGTCGTGAAGAAGTAGATTCGTCAAAATAAAATAGACCAAAAAGAGAATAGTCCCAGACAATATAATGTTCCTCGGAATAGAAATCCCTCTTCTGTTTATATCTTTAGAATGCACTTCCAGGACAGCTTTTTGCAATAGAAACAGAGATAAGCTGTTAATTTCATGAATAACAGAGAAGAGTTATAGCTCACCCAGAAGTTCTTTAAAGCTGATTCATTTGACAAATCTCTTTTTGCTGCAACAATTTAAACCAAGTAAAAAAAATAATAGAAAGAAGGGTGCTTGCCTGTTAGTCCGTTTTCTCTTTGAAGAAAAGATAAACGTATCGCATTAATCAGATAGAGCTTGTTCGGAAGTCCGTCCGGCATTGCTGGCTGGACCTTTTCTCATAAATTAATGAAATCCAGTCCTCCCAACAAAAACAGGCTTTTGAGGTTGATCTCTACGTTTCTCCCTGCCCGGGAGAAATTTCATCAGTCAAAAAAAAATGTTCTGACTGATTTATATCTGAATAAGCTTCTTTTGAGGCGGGAGTCCGTCTCAAAAGCAGGCACAAGCGAAGTCACCCTTCCCGGAAGTCCGAGTGGATCATTCATGCACCTCTTGACATACCAGTTCAAAAGGACTCTTCCAACTGTGGGGTGTTTGCATGTCTGTTTGCACATGTGTTGTGCAGTGGCTCTCCAATCCCCTTCCCAGTAGACATGGACCCTGTACGGCAGTGGATTGCTACGGAACTGCTCAGCAAGAATGCATTACTTCCACAACCAAGTGCAACTCAGAGACAGCAGCAGAGAACAAAGAAACAAATAAATCAGAAAGTCATGAACAATTTCAACACTCCTGTCTCAAGAAATGTGCCTAAAGGATCATCAGCAGTATTTACATCTTAATGCCTTTGTTGTTGGCTTCTGAAGAGAACTTCCCTGTTAGTCGCGACTTGAAGGGGTTTGTTTGCCGCGCCCCACCCCCCCCACCCCCGCTGAATGTACTGGATGTTGGATGCTGAAATCAAGAGGGGGTGTTGTTTTCCGGTCTTGCATATGGACTATCACTCACACCGGTCTTTGTGCAAGGGTGGGAAGACTCATATCACGAGTTTCCATCTGAAGGCGCACTTTTTGGACTATACAGATGAGAAGCCTTATTGTAACTGAGTTAGTCTCTATGTTATTGTTTAGCTTTCTTGCTTAGTGTTTGGTGTTTTTGATGTTAAGAACATAAGAACATAAGAAGAGCCTGCTGGATCAGGCCAGTGGCCCATCTAGTCCAGCATCCTGTTCTCACAGTGGCCTACCAGGTGCCTGGGGGAAGCCCGCAAGCAGGACCCGAGTGCAAGAACACTCTCCCCTCCTGAGGCTTCCGGCAACTGGTTTTCAGAAGCATGCTGCCTCTGACTAGGGTGGCAGAGCACAGCCATCATGGCTAGTAGCCATTGATAGCCCTGTCCTCCATGAATTTGTCTAATCTTCTTTTAAAGCCATCCAAGCTGGTGGCCATTACTGCATCTTGTGGGAGCAAATGCCATAGTTTAACTATGCGCTGAGTAAAGAAGTACTTCCTTTTGTCTGTCCTGAATCTTCCTACATTCAGCTTCTTTGAATGTCCACGAGTTCTAGTATTATGAGAGAGGGAGAAGAACTTTTCTCTATCCACTTTCTCAATGCCATGCATAATTTTATACACTTCTATCATGTCTCCTCTGACCCGCCTTTTCTCTAAACTAAAAAGCCCCAAATGCTGCAACCTTTCCTCGTAAGGGAGTCGCTCCATCCCCTTGATCATTCTGGTTGCCCTCTTCTGAACCTTTTCCAACTCTAGAATATCCTTTTTGAGATGAGGCAACCAGAACTGTACACAGTATTCCAAATGCGGCCGCACCATAGATTTATACAACGGCATTATGATATCGGCTGTTTTATTTTCAATACCTTTCCTAATTATCGCTAGCATGGAATTTGCCTTTTTCACAGCTGCCGCACACTGGGTCGACATTTTCATCGTGCTGTCCACTACAACCCCGAGGTCTCTCTCCTGGTCGGTCACCGCCAGTTCAGACCCCATGAGCGTATATGTGAAATTCAGATTTTTTGCTCCAATATGCATAATTTTACACTTGTTTATATTGAATTGCATTTGCCATTTTTCTGCCCATTCACTCAGTTTGGAGAGATCTTTTTGGAGCTCTTCGCAATCCCTTTTTGTTTTAACAACCCTGAACAATTTAGTGTCGTCAGCAAACTTGGCCACTTCACTGCTCACTCCTAATTCTAGGTCATTAATGAACAAGTTGAAAAGTACAGGTCCCAATACCGATCCTTGAGGGACTCCACTTTCTACAGCCCTCCATTGGGAGAACTGTCCGTTTATTCCTACTCTCTGCTTTCTGCTTCTTAACCAATTCCTTATCCACAAGAGGACCTCTCCTCTTATTCCATGACTGCTAAGCTTCCTCAGAAGCCTTTGGTGAGGTACCTTGTCAAACGCTTTTTGAAAGTCTAAGTACACTATGTCCACTGGATCACCTCTATCTATATGCTTGTTGACACTCTCAAAGAATTCTAATAGGTTACTGAGACAGGACTTTCCCTTGCAGAAGCCATGCTGGCTCTGCTTCAGCAAGGCTTGTTCTTCTATGTGCTTAGTTAATCTAGCTTTAATAATACTTTCTACCAGTTTTCCAGGGACAGAAGTTAAGCTAACTGGCCTGTAATTTCCAGGATCCCCTCTGGATCCCTTTTTGAAGATTGGCGTTACATTTGCCACTTTCCAGTCCTCAGGCACGGAGGAGGACCCGAGGGACAAGTTACATATTTTAGTTAGCAGATCAGCAATTTCACCTTTGAGTTCTTTGAGAACTCTCGGGTGGATGCCATCCGGGCCCGGTGATTTGTCAGTTTTTATATTGTCCATTAAGCTTAGAACTTCCTCTCTCGTTACCACTATTTGTCTCAGTTCCTCAGAATCCCTTCCTGCAAATGTTAGTTCAGGTTCAGGGATCTGCCCTATATCTTCCACTGTGAAGACAGATGCAAAGAATTCATTAAGCTTCTCTGCAATCTCCTTATCGTTCTTTAGTACACCTTTGACTCCCTTATCATCCAAGGGTCCAATTGTCTCCCTAGATGGTCTCCTGCTTTGAATGTATTTATAGAATTTTTTGTTGTTGGTTTTTATGTTCTTAGCAATGTGCTCCTCAAATTCTTTTTTAGCATCCCTTATTGTCTTCTTGCATTTCTTTTGCCAGAGTTTGTGTTCTTTTTTATTTTCTTCATTTGGACAAGACTTCCATTTTTTGAAGGAAGACTTTTTGCCTCTAAGAGCTTCCTTGACTTTGCTCGTTAACCATGCTGGCATCTTCTTGGCCCTGGCGGTACCTTTTCTGATCTGCGGTATGCACTCCAGTTGAGCTTCTAATATAGTGTTTTTAAACAACTTCCAAACATTTTCGAGTGATGTGACCCTCTGGACTTTGTTTTTCAGCTTTCTTTTTACCAATCCCCTCATTTTTGTGAAGTTTCCTCTTTTGAAGTCAAATGTGACCGTGTTGGATTTTCTTGGCAATTGGCCAGTTACATGTATGTTTAATTTAATAGCACTGTGGTCACTGCTCCCAATCGGTTCAACAACACTTACATCTCGCACCAGGTCCCGGTCCCCACTGAGGATTAAGTCCAGGGTTGCCGTCCCTCTGGTCGGTTCCATGACCAACTGGTCTAGGGAATAGTCATTTAGAATATCTAGAAACTTTGCTTCTTTGTCATGACTGGAACACATATGCAGCCAGTCTATGTCTGGGTAGTTGAAGTCACCCATTACTACCACATTTCCTAGTTTGGATGCTTCCTCAATTTCATATCTCATCTCAAGGTCTCCCTGAGCATTTTGATCAGGGGGACGATAGATCGTTCCCAGTATTAAGTCCCTCCTGGGGCACGGTATCACCACCCACAACGATTCTGTGGAGGAGTCTGCCTCTTTTGGGGTTTCAAGCTTGCTGGATTCAATGCCTTCTTTCACGTATAGAGCGACTCCGCCACCAATACGTCCTTCCCTGTCCTTCCGATATAGTTTATATCCAGGAATAACCGTATCCCACTGGTTTTCTCCATTCCACCAGGTCTCCGTTATGCTCACTATACCAATGCTCTTCTCTAAGACCAAGCACTCCAGTTCTCCCATCTTGGTTCGGAGGCTCCTAGCATTAGCGTACAGGCACTTGTAAGCAGTGTCTCTCTTCAAGTGTCTTTGGCACTTGTGGTTAGGCCTGTGGTAATTTTGCTCTTCTGAATTTATATCCTGTGCCCCTGCTCTCACAATGCCTACTTCTAGGCCTACCCCTTTTAAAATTTCATCATTTCTTTGGTTTTTATCCCAGGGGGGAGGTTTATTCCGAACCGGACCTTTCTCAGCTCCTGTCGGGTTTCCCCCCTCAGTCAGTTTAAAAGCTGCTCTGCTACCTTTTTAATTTTAAGTGCCAGCAGTCTGGTTCCATTCTGGTTCAAGTGGAGCCCGTCCCTTTTGTACAGGCCCGGCTTGTCCCAAAATGTTCCCCAGTGCCTAACAAATCCGAACCCTGCCACCCGACACCATCGTCTCATCCACGCATTGAGACTGCGAAGCTGGGCCTGTCTGGCTGGTCCTGCGCGTGGAACCGGTAGCATTTCAGAGAAAGCCACCTTGGAGGTCCTGGCTTTCAGCATCCTACCTAGCAACCTAAATTTTGCTTCCAGGACCTCACGGCTGCATTTCCCCATGTCATTGGTGCCAACGTGCACCACGACCACTGACTCCTTCCCAGCACTGTCTACCAAACTATCTAAACGACGGGCGATATCCGCAACCTTCGCACCAGGCAGGCAAAACACCTTGCGGTCTACACGCCCATCACACACCCCACTGTCTATGTTCCTAATGATCGAATCACCCACTACAAGGATCCCTCCACCCCCTGGAGATATATCCTCGGCACAAGAGGATAGCTGCTCATCCCCCAAGGAATGGGTCCCTTCTAAGGGATCGTTTCCCTCTTCCTCAGCTGGATGCTCTCCTTCCCCGAGACCATCGTTCTCCATGATAGCAGGAGAGCTATCATCATTGGAGTGGGACACAGCTATAACGTCCCTGAAGGCCTCCTCCACACACCTCTCTGCCTCTCTCAGCTTTTCCAGGTCCGCCACCTTGGCCTCAAGGAAATGAAGTCGTTCCCGGAGAGCCAGGAGCTCATTGCACCGAGAGCACACCCACGACTTCTGTCCAACAGGCAGATAGTCGTACATGCTGCAGGCGGTGCAAAACACTGGAAAGCCCCCACACCCCTGCTGGCTTCTTACCTGCATAGTTTTGTTTAAGGTTTATTACGTCAGTGGGTTGGAAACTGCGGTTTAGTTGAGGTCAGGGAACAGACGGGCAGAGTGGGGGGCCCTGGCCTCCTCGCCCTGCTGCCGAACTCGCCTTGACGCTTTGTCAGCTGGGGCCTTGACGCTTCATCAGCTGGGGCTCCCTCTAGCTCGTTTTGCTTTGTACGTCACTCAGAGTGGCTGGGTAGCCAGACAGATGAGCGACTAAGAAATAAAATAAATAAATAAATAAATAAATAAATAAATAAATAAATAAATAAATAAATAAATAAATAAATAAATTGTCTACAATTGCATTCTTATCTTCAGCAGTACAACAGTATTATAATTCATCTTGGTCATTGTGTTTAATGGGTAATCTGTGCAAGAAACCCAAGGAGGACAAAATGATTCTCTGCCAGGGAGTCTGTCAGGACTGGTACCATCTGTCCTGCCTTGAGATAAATCAAGCTCCTCGTGGCATATTCAAATGTCCAAAGTGTTGTGACAAATGATGAATCCATGCCACAGGCAAAAATGTTTTCCTCTATAACATGATCTTGTCTAATGTTATATGATTATTTTCAGCGTTGATAAATACTGTTCTCTACTTGAAATAATCTTGCACGCCTACCTGCACAAAAGAGTACATTTGTGTTCTATTTATTTTGCAAAATATTTACAAAAATATTGGTTCAGTTGCTGCTATTTATATTATGTTACATTTATATCCTAATGTTGTTTTAGAATATATATATATATATACACATATTTGTATACATTGTTTTACTTCTTGCTATGTGTGTTTATTTTTTACTGGATTCATATTTTTCCAAAGAATATAGCTAATGATGCTACATGTTAAAATATCTTTAGAACAATGACAAATCATTACAGTATTTCAGAATTACTCTTTATAGTTACATTTATTTATTTGTGTCATCGTAGCCGTACATAGAACAGGTGTGCTAAACCTTTTCTGGGTGGAGGAATGGATGCTTGCCCCACTGCTTTGTAGGCCAGATAATGTCAGAGGGACTGACCTCAACCCTGACACCTGATTGCTTTGTTTTGTGATTTTGTTGATATACACTGGTACAGTGGTGTGGCATTTTCAGCAAAGGAGGTGGTACAACAACAACAACAACAACAATAATAATAATAATAATAATCCCCAATGTAAATAGCAGGTGCAGGAACTAAAGCCCCCATGTCAGGACCCCACTAGGGATCAGCTGCCCTGCACCTTCAATTTAGTGTTGCAAAACTCATCATGCAATTGTTTATTGCATGATTGGTATCTCATCTAGTTTGGCCCTCAGACTGGAAGTGGCTGTCCAAGGTCCTGTTCTCCAGCCTTCTTGCCTGAGAGCCTTTTGACTGGAAAGTTCTTCTGCCTCCACCTCATGCACTCTGCCCAATGAGTAGGAGTCCCTCCCACAGGTTCCAGACTTTACTAACCTTGATTTTGAAAGTAGTTGTCTCAGAAACTCATTTCACAGAAAGCAAACTGGTGAGGTTTGGCCCAGCTTGAATACAAGGCAGAGGTGGAGTCTGAGCCCAAGCACACAAGAGCACTTCTTGGGACCCGTTTTTTTCCTGTGATAGCAGATCTATTTCACAGAAGGCAAACTCAATTTCTCTCTCCCTTCTGCCAGCCGACTTGCTCCTCCAATCTCTCTTACTCTCTCTCTCCCCAATTCACCAGCCATTTGCAACCTGGTAGCAGCACCAATAGTGCTGCTTAGTGGACATACAAACAGCAAGAAAGGGTATTGCTGATCACCCCAGAGGTTCCTGGGTCATCCTGTGTTATCTCCCATTTCCCAACAAAAGGAGAGGCAGCAACATGTGTGGTTGGTGAATTTTGGTAGGTCTGGCTCACTGGGAAGTCACCATTCCGGGCTGTTTTACGTAAATGCGTATTATAGCCCGGAACGGGTATCGGAACGTGGTTTGCGTGGAAGTTTTTTGTCTTATTGCATGCATCCCATGCAGTCATGTTGGACTGGTGAATTTGGTGGGTCTGGCTGATTGGGAAGTCGCTGTTCCGGGCTGTTTTACGTAAAAGTGTATTACAGCCTGGAACGGGTATCAGAACATGGTTTGCATGGAGGTTTTGTGTCTTATTGCATGCATCCCATGTAGTCATGTTGGACTGGTGAATTTGGTGGGTCTGGCTCGCTGGGAAGTCACCGTTCCGGGCTGTTTCATTCCATTTCGGAGGGCATTTTGGTTGTTAAAGGGTTAATAAAAATCCTATTGGAATGGTTTTTGTTCCTAAATGTTATTCTCAAGTGTTTCTAACACATCCCAGTGTTTTTGGCATCAATTTCTTTTATAAAGGGCCCGTTCCGGCCTGTTCCGTTCCGGCTTTTACACCGTCCCGGAAATTGCCTCTACATTTTGCCTTCTGGATCCACAAGGATAGCTCGGAATCCGGGACCCCTAATAGGCTAAGCAGGCACTGGGTAAGCATGGCTAGAATCTGGGTAAAACCTGGTTAACTGAGCAATATGGCAACCCCAGCTGTGGAAAAAAACCCACCATGGGATCTTATGGTGGGTAAGAAATCTAAACAACAACATCATCAACAACAACTTGGCTCTATGTATTTGTTCTAAGGTATTTTGTAACAAATTTTCTATGATGATAAAAATTAAGAAAAGCTACACATACTCTAAATGAGATTCAAACAGGGCTCAGAAGCTCTCTTCCTATAGAAGAAAAATAGATTTATTTTATTAATATTTATTTATTAAATTTATACCCCCCCCTTCCTCCCAGGAGCCCAGGGTGGCAAAATGATGTCTTAGGTTGTTCTCCTCATTTCTTCTCTAATATACACATGGCACAACGTAACCAAACCATTTTAAGACCCACCGATTTCAATGGGATTATTAAGAATAATTGGTATGCATGCTCCAGCCAGGGTTATTTATATATGCTTTGTAAAGCCCAGTAGTCACTCACAATTACAATTATTTGTCAACAGGGCCTCATTCCTTAGGCCATCCATATCTATTACTCAGGTATGAAGACTAGAATCACATGGATAATTTAGCAGTCTATAGAAACTGCTCTTGTTTTTTCCAGGGAAAATTGAACAGCTGTATGAAATACTTATTTTTCTATGAACAGACACCAGAAAATGTTGATTCTTGTGAAAATTAAAGTTTCAGCAAGAGGTTTGGGATAGGACACAAATTAGTGCCTTCTTTTGTAAGTGTTGAATAAAAGCACTTCAGTTGAGGTGCCCAGTCCATTAAACCTTCTCCCCCAAAGAGACATTGTTGGCACCTACTTTTCTACCTTTTGAGGGCTAATCAAACACATTTTTATTCTCCCACATATTAACATTATAATGATATTTTACTTCTGTTACGTTTATCTTGCCTTAATATCCCAAGCAAGTAAAGTAATGCCCAAGATTCTACAACAAAGGCTCTTACCATACTGTATAGGCAGCGAGAAATGCCAGATGTCCAGGCTGGATTTAGAAAAGGAAGAGGTACCAGAGATCATATTGCAAACTTATGCAGGATAATCACCCTGTGCTTTATATATTACAGCAAAGCCTTTGACTGTGAAGCTCATGAAAAACTATGGAATGCTTTAAAAGAAATGGGGGTGCCACAGCACCTTTGTCCTGATGCACAACCTACTATGGTACTATGTGATACCATCCCAGTAATGATTTGAAATGAATGCTGATGAAAGTTAAAGCGGAAAGCACAAAAGCAGGACTACAGCTGAACGTCAAGAAGACTACAGTAATGACAACAGAAGATTTATGTAACTTTACAGTTGAAAACGAGGACATTGAACTTGTCAAGGATTATCAATACCTTGGCACAGTCATTAACCAAAATGGAGACAATAGTCAAGAAATCAGAAGAAGGCTAGGACTGGGGAGGGCAGCTATGAGATAACTAGGAAAGGTCCTCAGATGCAAAGATGTATCACTGACCACTAAAGTCAGGATCATTCAGACCATGGTATTCTCGATTTCTATGTATGGATGTGAAAGTTGGAGAGTGAAAAAAGGGGATAAGAGAAAAATCAACTCATTTGAAATGTGGTGTTGGGGGAGAGGTTTGCAGATACCATGGACTGCGAAAAAATCAAATAATTGGGTGTTTGTATAATTAGAACAATAACTTGTTCCAATTAAACAAGAACTGTCACTAGAAGCTAAAATGATGAAACTGAGATTATCATACTTTGGACATATAATAAGAAGACATGATTCACTAGAAAAGACAATGCTGGGAAAAACAGAAGGGAGTAGAAAAAGAAGAAGACCAAACAAGAGATAGATTGATTCCATAAAGGAAGCCACAGACCTTACAACATCCGAACAGGTGGTTTACAACAGATGCTATTGGGAGTCGCTGATTCATAGGGTCGCCATCAGTCATAATCAACTTGGGCATATAACAACAACAACAAATTTATCTTGTCTAAGCCTTTTGATTGTTATTGTCTTACTGTTCTGTTTCCCATTGTATTTCTCACATTTCTGTGAGGAGCCCTGAAATGATATACATGAAATGATGATATACAAATTGATTGACTGACTTATTTAATCAATGCAAGCTTGTGGATAGTAAGTGTGGCATGTTCTAATAAGTCTCCTTCAGTGGCAACAAAAACATCTAGTGTTTTAAGTAAAACAAACAATGCAGGGATGAGACAAGACTCCAGGGCTTGGTGGATCTGGGTCTGAGTCCCTCCAATGCCAGGCTCCAACTGTCTTCTACAGTGCTAGGAAGCTGAAGTCTGATTCTATGCAATCTAGAATTACAATTACAGAAACAAAAAAGGTTAGAACAAATGCTTTAGACCTGGGATTCAACCTTTTGGGGCCAGTGCACACATTTGAAATTTTGAGAAACTGGAGCATTCAAGAGGCAGCTGGACAGCTACCTGTCCTGCATTGAGCAGGAGGTTGGACTCAATGGTCTTATAGGGCCATTCCAACTCTATGAGTCGCCATGATTCTATGAAAGTGCCATGGGTACCAATCACAAAATGGTTGCTGTGGGTAGTGTGGCATAACACAAAATGGTAGCCATTTGGTTGCCAATGGTTGCCATACCTAAAAGAGCAGAAAGAGGCAGGACTAAAGCACCTACATCAGTTACTGATGTACTCGTTCAGAGAGAGCCAGAGCCAATGACAGTCAGAGCCTCTCCCTGATTGGTTGTGAGATGGCAGATAAATGCGGGCAGGCTGAGGGCAGATTGCAGTTGGTGGGGCAATGCCTCATTTGCTCTAATGGACTAGCCTCTACTTGTCATGCAGTCTGGATTTTTGAGGGGATATTTACTGAAACCTTTGTGGGTGCCATCGGAGGGGTAGGCGAGTGCACTGGTGCCCACGGACACTTCACTGACAACTCCTGCTTTAGGCATTTGCTCCAGTAAATGAAAACGTTGCATCCATTCCTGACAAACCCTCTATTAAAGATATATGTCTAAAATACAGTGGCGATACCAAACTAGGGAAAAAAGTTCACATACCTGCAAATTCTCTATAGCTTGAATTTTTATAATTTTACATGAAATGCTGTTGCTTTTAGATCTGTAACTTAATTGTGGGTCTGAGACACAAAATGTCCATTAACATAATTCAGCATGCATTGCTAAGCCTAAGATGATAGAAACATTGTTTGTACCATTTATTCTCTCAAAGGATAGCAAGCAACACACATTAATTTGTTCGTCTCTTTTGCTGTCATATATATATATATTTGCAGAAGACTGCCATCTGTAACCAGTAACATTAATGGGATATTTTCCCATTAACTTCAGTAAGATGTGGAACGCACCCTAACTATGCAAAATAAAAGGCTGGCCATGTCACTTTGCTTTTCCATTAACCATTATGGAGAAAGGGAATTGGCAAATTATATTAACCTCTATCCACCATATGTCACTGCCTGTCCTGCCTAATACAGTCCTCCTCTTCAACAGCTAAATTTAATATGATTAAAATAAGGGTGATACAATTGCTTTCCATAGTGGAAAGGCCATTCTGTCTACCCATTACAAAATAGCTCATTTAAAGCAATAGAGCTCCTATTGTATTGATTAGGTTTGTGCATAATGCTGCATATAAAGCTATTCTAAAGGCCTTGTGGCTGCTTTCTATCTTATTAACAGTGTTCACATGTGGCTACTTAATAGAGCCAAACTGTTATACAGCAATCTGGCTGACCATTCTCACCCCTTTCCAGGGACATTTTTCTTTGCGCAGATCAGCCACTGTGTAAGAACCAGACTGGAGGGGGAGGGGGGCTCTCTCACTTCTATGATTATCTGTCACTCCTATGCATAATAGTTCTAGATTGTGCAGCAGGAGGGGTAGGTCTCTCATTGTCCTCCCAAAAGCAGATCAATACTATCAGTACCTTTGGAATGAAGCTTCTGGGACAATAAGAGGGAAATGATGTTGCCAAGTTTCTCTCCAGTGATAGCAGTTGTGATGAATGCCACAGCTTCAACACTTCTGTCGCTTTTTAAAAACCCTATCTGTATCCAGAAGAACCCTCCTCCCCTAAACACACAAGAGAGATGATCTTGTTACACTTTATAAAGCTTCTTCTCTGGGAAGCCATAAGTATTGTCCTTCTGAAACCTTTCCAACTGCTCACCTCCCCTGCTCCCTGACACTGATCCTTGGAACACAACATTATGGAGCATGCCTATGGAGCATGCCTTTGTCTTCATTTGCCTGAGGAATTGTTTGTTCTCTCCTCCAAGCTCAATCTTGTGCTAGATGCACACCGGCTAAAATTTTTCTGCCTGGGATGTTACTGAACATTCCTTACAGACAATAGCCCTCTTCAGGTGTTCCAGAACTCATGTTCAAAATAAGTATTTTACTGGTGGATGCATTGAATAGTGTTTATTTTTACAGTATACATGCAAAGAGGGTGTTTTATAGCATTACGTTTAGGGATCCAGTAATTTGGGCTATCCTAAGATATTTGTGGTTGTTTGCACCCTGTCTCTCCCTCTTTCAAAGGATGGGGTCTTGTCCGCTCTGAGCACAAACCAAGTGCAGCACAAATGCAGAAATGAGTCCTGCCCTCTATCAAGCTCTATGGTTGGGAGGATGGCTAAGATTCAGTCTCATTCACCAGAGACTGATGGAAAACCTGCCATGGACAGCAGAACTATTGATCTATTTTATTTAGTATTCCTATCATAATACCATTTGTGACTTCAGTTTGCCATGCAGATGCAGAGAGTGGGAAACAGTTGATTTAGGTTCCCTTAAGCTTCATCCCTTGAGTCCAGGTCACATTCCTACAGGGTAGAAGGAGAGAGAGAGAGAGAGCACCTTCCTCTCTATGCTATCTTGATCTTCCCCCAATGAGATTCTAGTAGGCCTTTGCTTGTTTTAATTATTTATAATGCCATCTTACTCCCCACCACAAGGGGTCAGTGTTGTCAGCAGCTTAAAACTTCTGATAGCACTACTTCCTTGTCAGACAAGGTGGTAATAAGTAGAGATAGGGGAGGAATTAGTTTGGTCTGCTTTTCACAGTGGAAGTTGTGTTCAGAATAAGTATTTTACTGGTGAATGCATTGAAAAGCGTGTATTTTACAGAAAAAATATATACAAAATATGTACAATGGAATGTAATGGGACACAATGTCATGTCACTGGATGGAGTGGAACGGACCTATAATACAGTGCTAGCAAACCTGAAACTGGATGGAATTAGCTACTCAGTTCACGTGCCTAGCAATGCCTAGTCACCCTCTTATCCTTATGCCTTATTTTTGGCTCTCCAGTTCAAAGTAATATTCTCTCTATTCACAAAATGTATGTCCACAACCAAGATTGTGCCCAGCACTATCCCAGATTATTCTATATACCCTTTAAGCTTCCACAGACAAAAACAGGGGTATTACTGGACAGGCCCAGAAGAGGTAGGTGGCATCATATAAGCCACATTATAAATGAGCCATAAAAAAGGAAACTGGACCTATTCGCAATGCATCCAGAATAAAACTTCACATGGCAAAACTGGGTGAGCCAAACTATAGCTTACAGGTAGGATTGCCCGGTGTCTGGTTTTTACCCGGAGACTCTGGATTGTTGGGATGCTCTCTGGGTCTCCAAGTGAGTCACCTTAATCTCCCGACTTTGAGCTTTCATTAAAAAAAAATATTTGAAGTTTCTAGGTGGTCTGGTTCCCAAGATATACACCAAAATGTCAGCTCCTCCCCTGCAACTTCAGTTAAATGAGTTTGTAGCTGGCTGCTCTAATTCCGCACTTTCAGGTTTGTAGCCAATAAGTAAAGTCACGGTTGTGATTGACAAGGCAGTAACTAGAGCCCTTTGCAACTCAGAAAACTTTTTTTTCCCTGCTTTTTCTCATCAATTGACTAATTATATAGCTTTCAGTCTTTTTCTCTTTTGTGTGCAAGAGTCAAACAAGTTTAAATTTTCCTTGGCTGTTGAAGAGGGCACTGTTTTGAAAACCTTCCCATTATGAAGCTTTAATCCAGTACATGCTTTTCTGGGAGTAAAGCTGCAATGCTAATCCTACATACCCCACTGAATCCAATAGGACTTACTTTTGAGTAGACATGGTTAGGATTGTGCTGTAAATTAATGGGACTTTTGAGTGAACATAGCAAAGAACTGTGTTTGTGTTGTAAATCTTTCTTTCCCCCTCCAATCCTGTTTTCTAAAGCAATTAGGCAGGGCTTACATAGGTATTATGGCTTTTATTATGTAGGATATTAATACTGATTTTAATTTTTAAAAATGTTGTGCAATGACCAACTGGTTTTGACAATAAACTATTATATGGAGGGTATGTATTTTTACATCTTCTGTGTGTGTGTGTGTGTGTGTGTGTGTGTATGGAGTCTTTCCAACAACCCTGTGAGGTAGGGTTGTAGACTGGAAACAAGGCAGCTCACATTAAGAAATAAATCCCTTTAAAATCCAATAACCATAAAAACAAGTATAAACAGTTGCAAAATAGCTTAAACTGGCATGATTCTGAATTTTCGGTTGAGTGAATGAAGTTCCTTATTACTTGAGGTTGCAGTTCTCTGCAAGCTTCCCTGTTTGAGTAAGCCCCACTGAATACATTGGTACTTGCTTCTGAGTAAACAAACATAGGATTGCACTATAAATAACTTTACAGGTTGTGCAAATAATAAACATATTTGACAGTCATGCTTATATCAATATTTCTTCATACTATGTCCTGATAAGTATCTGATTTCACACTGTGGTTGTACAGCATTACTTCCTCCACATTTTCCTTGGGGTGCTCATGATTCCCCTCCGTTGTTTTCACTCTGAGGGGCAGATTAGGCTGAGAGATGGTGAGTAGCCCATTGTCACCCAGTAAACTTTGTGCCTTATTTCCATTTAAAAAAATTAATTAAATGATTTACATGCAGGCAAAGTTTATTAAGTAGACCCATACAATACATTTAAAGCACATCCAACTTGCATTTAAAGCACATGACATCCCCTAAAGAATCCTGGGAAGTATAGTTTCCCCCTCATAGTTATAGTTCCCACCACCCTTAACAAACTACAGTTCCCATAATTCTGTGGTGTGATTCATGTGCTTCAAATATGTGTTGAATGTGCTTTACATGGATTGTGTGGATCTGCACTAGGTATGATGTGCATTCATTAGTGAATTGAAAAGAACAATTTTAAAAGATTTTTTTAAACAGGGCAATACTTCGAGGTGAACACCACCACTACCTCGTCCCAGAAAATTGTTGGATTGTGCTGCACCAGCCATGGCATTCCCAACACCATGGGGAAACGGGTAAGGACCCCACACAGAATGACAGTTCCTCCATGTGCCCCAGGATCTCCATCCCTAATGTTTCTGTTGCTCTGGCCCTGACTTTAGGGGTTGCCCATCAATGGTCTTGATGGACAAGGGCTGTTCAAGCGTCTGAAGGGGTATACCATGCTCGCGGGCAAAGTCCCAGTCCATGAAACTCAACAAAGCTCCACTGTCAATTATGGCCTTGGCTTGGAAGCTCTGTCCCAAGGGTAAAGTCAGTCACACCAGCATGAGTAGGGCAGCTTGCGATGGGAGGGCTGCTGCTGAGGCCACTTCTTTGGCTTGGCTTGGCTCCTAACTCTTCGGCCTCTACGAGAGCTGGGATTTGGAGTTTTCCGGCACCGGGGCCTTTTCGATCTTGGAAGGGCACCCTCGGGCCAGGTGTCCCCTTTTTCCACAGTATAGGCATAGCCCCTCCCTCCTGCACTTCTCCTTCTCCTCCTCTGACAAGCGTGGTCGAGTGCTGCCAATTTGCATGGGCTCCACCCCCGAAGAGGTTGAGGTTCCCACGCTAGGAGGATAATGGACGCGGGGGAGAGGTAAAGGTGCCTGGGAACGGAGCAGCTCCGTTCTGCACTCCAAACGACGGCCTTCAAGATGGCTGTCAATTTGCAAACACAACTCCAACAAAGTACCAGATGGGGAGGTGCATGCCAACTCATCCAACACCTCCAGGCTCATTCCAATCCCATAGAAGTACATCAAGGCTGGGTCATTGTAGTCAGTCTCTTGGGCTAAGACACAGAACGTATTAGTGTAGACCCCCATGGATCCCTTTCCCTGTTTCAGAGTCCCTAGCTGGCGGGCAACTGTCTCCTTCCGCTGGGGATCCCAAAACATCTCATTCATGGCAGCAACAAAGGTGGTGTATTGACCCAGGACGGGGTCATTTCTGATCAGGTATGGGGTGGCCCATTTGGCAGCTTCTCCTTCCAGAAGACTAAATAATAATAAATAAATAAATTTAATTTATGTGTCGCCTATCTGGCCAAAGGCCACTCTAGGCAACGTACAAAACAGTTAAAACACAATGAGATAAAATACAATAATACAATAAAAAACAGCATGAGAATAATACAGCAGCAACAATATTAAAACAGGGTAGGAGGCATTTCAGTCACAGTAATTAACCCTCCCCGGAGATCCCAAAGGCCTGTTGAAAGAGCCAGGTCTTTAAGGCTTTACGGAATACATTTAGGGAAGAGGCGTGCCGGAGATCTTGTGGGAGGGAGTTCCAGAGAGTGGGGGCCGCCACTGAGAATGCCCTCTCTCTTGTACCCGCCAATCTAGCTGTTTTTGTCGGTGGGATTGAGAGAAGGCCTTGAGTGGCTGATCTTGTCGGGCACCATAATTGGTGGCGTTGAAGGCGCTCCGTAAGATAAACTGGGCCGAGACCGTATAGGGATTTAAAGGTTAATACCAACACCTTGAATTGGGCCCGGAAAACAACTGGAAGCCAGTGTAGATCGAACAACACTGGTGTGATGTGATCCCGGCGGCGACTATTCGTAAGTAGTCGAGCCGCCGCATTTTGTATAAGTTGTAATTTCCGGACCATTTTCAAGGGTAACCCCACGTAGAGCGCATTACAGTAGTCCAAACGAGAGGTGACCAGGGCGTGTACTACCAGGGGGAGCTGATGAGCAGGAAGGTAGGGTTGCAGCCTTCGTACGAGGTGTAGTTGATACCAGGCTGCCCAGCTCACCGCCGAAATCTGAGCCTCCATGGACAGCCTGGAGTCAAGTACAACCCCAAGGCTGTGGACCTGGTCCTTCAGGGGTAAACTCACCCCATTGAACTTCAGGTCAACATCTCCCAACCTTCTTTTGTCCCCCACAAGTAGCACCTCGGTCTTATCGGGGTTCAGCTTCAGCTTGTTCCTTCCCATCCATCCACTCACGGATTCCAGGCACTTGGACAAGGTCTCCACAGCCAACTCTGGTGATAAACTAATGATAAAGGCCACCTTGGAGTCATCAGTCGGGAATTCAGCTTGACGAAAGCGTATGTATAAATCACACTGGGCAAGGAATGTGGCAAACTGGTCACTCTGGCCACCATAACGGGAGGGTAGCCCCATGGGAGACTTGATTCTAACAGGTGCCACAGGCACTGGTGCCACGCCTCCCTGGGCAATCAGGGCTTGAAGGTTCTGGTTCTCGAGTTGTAAGTTTTGGGTCACAGCTTGGAGGTTCTGGAGCTCGGCGTACAAGGCTTCGATGGTCACTGGGAGTCCTCCTTCGGTGCCCCGCTAGCCTCCATGTTATCCATCATGGGAGCATCAGGGAAGAGAGATGATGGTTGAGTCAAGCTATCCTGCCCAGAGTGTGAGACACAAGACGGAGGCGAGAATGGAAGCAATTCTTGCTTTATTAAAGTAATGGTTATATCAAAAGCAGTGTGCTTCATAGACCTAACTATGCTGACTCACTGATGAGCCTAACTAGGTTAACTAGACATTCTCTGCAGCGTATGGAGTAAGTTGACTCAGCACCCCAATCAGGGGGGCGCCACCTTAAATAGGAAAGGTCTTAGCCCTTAATCTCTGACTTCTGTGAAGGACCACCTTCTGACCATCCCGCTTCTCACATCATCTTGCGCAGGGCAAAAGGGGGCGAGCCTCCGTCTGCTCATCTGACAGCAAAGGCTCTCTAGGTGCCAGCTCAATCTCGGGGGGAGGGGTGCAGGTTGGTGGGGAACCGTTTGAAGCACCAGGCGGGGAATCCTGCAGGGGTGGAGTTGGCACGCACGCCAGATCGCTTGCCAACAGCTCTGCTAGAGTGTTTGCAGTCAGAGCGGGAGCCGCAGTAAAGGGAGGGCTGTCCGTGGGAACTTGTGGGCTGTCAGCATCTCCCCCTCCCTCTATGTCCTCGAAAACCTCCTCCTCCGACACCTCTCCCTTATCCACCTGGGGGAAATGGGGCTCAACAGAAAGTAGACCAAACCATGTGTGTTTTCTCTCTGTCAATTATTATTCACTGGAATTGAGTTGGCTGTCAAAGTGAGTTTATAGCAGCCCACAGGGGAGACAGAAAGGGTAGAGAATCTTCCTACTCTTACACATTTCTCAGACCTCTTTCTGAAATGAAGGGTCAAATCTGTATAGAAATTTGGAGCAGCCATGTTAAAAGGTAGGGGCACGGCATTCCAGGCAGGGGGTTGCCAACCCTGCTTGGATATGGATATCTTTGCAGAGGATCCTTGGTCAAGCTTTACCAACAACACAATCCAAACCATATCTACTGAGAAGTAAGTCCTATTGAGTTCTATGGGGCTTAGTAAGTGTGTTTAGAATTGCAGCCTTCAGGGGCATCCATCTTTACTCCTGAGTGCTTCCATCTAACATCTCCACAACACTAGGCTCCTTTCTTCCTACAATGGACTTCGGGTGACTGGCCTGGCCTGAGGGCATTTAAAACCCTTTTTGCCAGAAGCAAGTTGGCTAGATTAAATGTTCCTTAACCAGGATCCATCTTTTAGCTAAGATTTCTACCTTAATTTCCAATCAGAGAAATGTTTTTGTTTGAATTGTATGCATCAACCAACTGTGGTTGATGCTTAATGTATCATGCTTAATGACACCACTTGGGCCTGCTCCATTATATTACTCAGGCATACCCCTACGACACCACTAGGGCCTGCCCCCAAAATCTCAGGGTTTCGCATGCATCTGACATGGTAACTCTACCTACAGGGCAAGTCAAACAGATGATACTCATGTGCTGCGCTGCTAAGGAGTTAAGCAGTCACACTATTCAAAGGACATCCTAGAAGATGGTTTTATTTTACAGCCAGAGATCCCTGAGCCCAGCCCAAGTCAATCACAGCATCTGGGTCAGAAAATTCTGCACAGCAATTTCATTACAGAACCCCCTTCCCATTTTTCTTTTTACACATAGCACTGAAAAAGAGAATCGACACAGACATATCTGTATGCAGGGCATGAGAAGCACAGCAGGGAGAATTTTATGCATAATTTTATACATCTCTAGCATGTCTGTCCCCGCCCCCCTGATCTTTTTTCTAAGCTAAGGGGCCCCAGATATTGTAACTTTTCCTCAGGGGAGTTGCTCCAACCCCTTGATCATTTTCTAGCCCCTTTTACAATATTCTCTTTTGAGATGCAGATTGCCCTAATTATTTTCTCTGGGTTTCTTTTCCACCCTGTGATGTGTATAAATGCTCATTATGGGATACATCATGATGGCAATGTAACCGTTTGTAAATGGAAACAAATAGGTAACTTATTTTAGTAGATTTGTGAGTCTAGAAATATCAGTTGCGGTGTACATGTATTCTCCCAAATGCATGGTGCACGCATTCATATAGTTCAACCGTTTGGGAAAGAACCACTTTGAGATCAAAAGAACACTAGGGGAGAAATGTTGATTTTATCTACTATCAAAGCAAAGTGCTGGTCAGTGAACTCCAGCTGGAATTTAGCAAAGAACAGCTGAGCAGATTCTCTGCCGTTGATTTACTTCCCTCCAATTACAATTTTCTGTCACCACATTTGGGCAGCTCATTAGTGCTGTCCCCAAGCAAACTGTGTGAAGAAGACCCCTGCACACACAGCTGCCACTTGTCAGTGACTAGCCCTGAGGAACAGTAGCAGCAGTTGCAAGAGGGATTAAGATTTACTCCTGAGAAGGATTTATCATCCGCTACCCTCACCTCTTCTAATTGGCAATTTCCCCTTTGGTCTTCTTGTCTAACGTGACAGATCTGGGAACTGCCTATTCTCTATATGACTCGAGGCTTTCACTACAAAACAGTGCTCAGAAAACTACCATAGCATCCATTTGAGCTCTAGTTTGAAATTAGACCTTTGGAGGCTAAGAATATCTGAAATGATTTGCAAAAACGTTTCTAACTGCAACTATGAGTAATGGTCTTCACTTTGAGAGAACAAATTCTACAAGATATAAATAAATACATAAATACGGAAGAACTCCCACTGTGAAAATGGCATGTGCTATGGAAGCGAGGAACATGGCATCAGTCATATTTATTTTGCTCTTTTAAGTGGCAAAAATCTTGCTTTGCTTTTTGTGAACAACATTATCACATGCAAGCTTCATTGAGAAGACATATGCTCACATTTCCTATTTCACAAATAATCACTGAAAGTGCCAATATGTTTCACCACAGAGAGGACATGGGGGAAGGGATTCAAAAGAAAGCAAGGAAAAAACTACTGGGTAATATGTTAGTACCTGAGTATTTGTTGTTAGGTTATCACTAGGGATGCTATAATCTTCACTGTTCAGATATTTCACAATTACAGAGGATGGGCTGAATCAACAAAGCCTGACCCAACATGAAATAGTGAGGTGATCAGCTAGTTGAACAGGGAATGCTCAAAGTATTAGTCTGTCAATATACATAATAGCAAGCAGATAATCATATTTGCATTAGGTAGGACATCAGGGCTGTGGAGTCAGAAGCAATTTTGGGTGGAGTTGGAGTTGGAGTCGGTAGAAATGTACCAACTCTGACTCCGGCTTCAAAATAAAAACTTTCATAGGAATTTAGGGAAGTTTTCTTGTTCAGAAATTTTAATCAAATAAATATATTTTATGTTCTATCAATCTAGCCTGATGATTCACGTGGTGATGATGAAATGCCTTGTGCTACCATTTTACTACAGTAAATTTGTTATTACTAGTTAATATACATTTGCCATTTATAAAGGAGTTGAAGTCAGACAGTAGAAACATAGAGGAGTCGGAGTCGAAGGTTTGGCATACCGACTCCACAGCCCTGTAGGACATGAAACTACATATTCATATAACTATTCATAAAATTCTACCCTTTTGATAAGTACAAGTCTGTTTTTGTGTGTATTGTTTTTATATATGGAATTCTTTTTAATCGTTTCTATATATGGAAATCTTTTTTTAAACTTACATATGGAATTGTTTTTACTGTTCATGTTTTTACTGTGAAGATATTTATGAGATGAAATTCACAAATGGAATAAATTATATTAATACGTGTCCTTAGACTTGCCCATGCTTTGGTGACATGCTTCACATTCTTGCCCTGAAATCACATGAAGCATTTATACTGCATGGATGGACTACATGAAATATCCACGACAGGGGGATCATTAATTTGCAATACCCATAATGCCCTCCCTTCATAATTCGAGTGGTGTTTGAACCACTATCCCATGGTGTAATTTCCCATGACTGCTGTCTGTCTGTGAATGTTGCAGCCATACAGTCACATGGCATTTTACATTTTCCTCACCCAAGAGGCACCTGGCCATGGGGAAAGGTCTCTGTTATCTGGGAATGAGCCACATGACTGGCTCTACCCATGTGGTTGTTTCCTTCACATGCATATGATAGATATGTGAGATCACATCATAGGGAACCAGCTGTCACTTGTGCCTAGGAGTAGGCTGAAAATGTGGGCATTCATCTATGTTGTTGGCACTTACAGCTCTTTATAAATATGTCGTTTGGATTTGTAAACAACCATTTAAAAACAAAAATAAACATCAAATGGGTGACCTTGGACCAATCACTCCCTCTTTGTCTCAGCCTAACATACTTCGCAGGCTTGATGTGAGATCAAAATGGCAAGGGGACCGTATATGACCCCTTGAGCTCTGTGGAGGAAAGGCAGGATGTAAATAAGTCAGATCTGGCTGGGATTACAATGCAAAATGCTGGTATGGTCTTTTAAAGGCTGTTATGGCAAAAACTGTTGGGCTATGTTGCTTCCCAAAGAATTAAACAGGGAATGAAAGGGTTAACTATGTAACAGATTAGAGAAGGATTACACCAGCCACACAGCTGGACATAATGAGCCCTAATCAGCCCAAGGGCAATAAAGCATGGGAACAGGGAACAGCGTGTGTGGGGGTGAGAGACGGAGTTAGGAATCGGAGTAAGTGTATGGCGTATGTGTGTACTGTTTTGTTACCAAGAACTTTATGCAACGAAGTAAAGCTCTTCCTAAATACCTGTTCCTGTGTATCTGTGGATTCTTGCTGGAACGAGATGTAAGAGGGCTGGACCAGACCGGGACTTTGTATGGGAAACCTACCGCCTGGGAACTCTAGCACTCTAATCAACCAACAAAAACTATTTGATAGAGGAGTAGAGTAGAGAAGGGCCAAACATATGTTAACATTTTGTTCCTGCAAGTAGCTTCATGGAGCACATAAAGAAATTAACTACCAAGGCTTGTCCAGAGACTTGGCTTGAATTGCAAAGCTATTTCAAGTCATTACTTGGAGTGAAAAAAATCCTGCATCTTCTCTCTGCAAAGCTGTCATTCACAACTCAACCCAGAGACTAAATCACTGCTTATTACAAGTGCCAATGGCAGAATGTGGGCCATAATGCTATTCAACATGGAAAAGAAACCCCAGCTAGAAAAGTTGATGTATAATGCATGACATTTTAAAGAGAAAACCTATAATGTGGAATGGCAGAATGTGCATCTGAATACCTTGTGGAAGAGGGGGTGGTATGGATGAGAACAGTCTGTTCTGTTGAGAAGGAAGAGTTTAAAATGTACTAAAACTCTGTTTGAACTTTGTGTGAACCTACACAAGGGTCACAACTTCTGGGATAAATGTAAGTAATACCATGCAGGAACTCTCCAAAAAAGCAGCAATGTTTTTATGCAGACAAGGAGATTAGGATGTACTCTACATTAAGAGTACTAATTAAATGCCAGAGGATTCTCTGTCTAATGCAACATAGCTTAATTCATCAAGAACATCTAGTTTAGAAATTCTTTCATTTCATGCAAGAAATACTAAGGAGTCAATCCATGTGTGTGCATATTTGCTTAGGTGGATGTCTTGCGTCAAAAAGTAGTACATGTTGTTTCTGAGTCCTAAACAGACTATTTAAATGATCCATTGTTCCTGAATTTGAGATCTCACTGGGGTTGTAGAGTGTCAAAAGTTACCTAGGCCTCATCCTCACTGATGCAGTAAATCATTTCTGGGCTATGCCACTTCAGACTGCAGATATTCACATGACTGAATATTTCTTTATATACAAAACAAGCAAACAAACACATCCTGGCATGTATGAGAGAATGCTGATCTAGAATGTTTCTCTTGACATCTAGTTTTCTGTTACACATAGGGAAGATAACCATGAATAGATCACCAGCAACAAATCACCATGAAGAGATGGCATACCAATTCAGTTGCTACAAGCTCCTGAGATGGAATCTGTTCAAATTTTGACAAACATTTGTCAACAAATATGGAAAAGAAAACAATGGCTCACAGACTGGAAGCATTCAATATACATCCCAATTCCAAAGAAAGGGGATCCCAGGGAATGAAGTAATTATCGAACTATTGCCTTAATATTTTGTGTGTGTGTGTATGGATTAGTGTGGTGTGAATGACTGTATGATTGTTGCTGCTATTGCGTCCTTTTAAGAACGGCCAGTGTTGTTAATATAGTTGCGGCTCTGAGATTGCAACATTTTTAACTCATTACTGCCACCTGGATGTAATAAATAGCTTTGAATGTGTTTATGTTTTGTGAATGATTGAATTGTTACCTTATGTGAGTCTTTAGTTGGAATTGTGTTGTAGTTTAATATTGTTTGAGTGTATTGAGTGTATATTTATTGTATTGTATTATTGATTAAGTGTGTGTGTATGTGTGTGAATTTTTGTGTATTTTGATATAAATTTTTGGTATTATTTGTTACTATTTGGTATGAATGTGATCAGGTGTGTGTGTATTGGTGCTTTTATCTGTTTTAATATGTGCCTGGGAGAGTGTATTATACATCAACCGGGGAGACCTTCGGGGGCCCCAATTAGCGTAGTGACGGGTAATGGGAGGTATGGTGTTGTGAGGAGAACATGCCAGGTAAGGGGAACTCGTCCCAGACAAGTAGTGTCTGTGACCTGTTCCGGTTCTCCTCACATCCCCAGGACTGCTGGTTGTCCTATCAGTCAGCCTTCGGATCTCCATATGCTGTTGTTAAACGCCAGGTCGGTACAACATAAGATCTCCCTTGTTTATGATTTAATTGTGGAGGAGGAGGCTGACCTGGCGTCCATAACCGAGACCTGGGTGGGTGATATGGGAGGAGTTGCTCTTTCCCAGCTTTGCCCACCTGGGTACATGGTTCAGCATTATGGTAGAACCGAAGGTCGGGGAGGTGGGGTCGCTGTGGTCTATAGGAGTTCTTTCTCACTCTCCAAGCACCCTGTACAGGTGACGACTGGTTTGGAGTGTCTCCACCTTGCGCTGGGCCAGAGAGACAGGTTGGGAATTTTGTTGGTGTACCGCCCGCCCTGCTGCTCAACAAATTCCCTAACTGAGCTGACAGAGGTAGTCTCGGAGATATTGTTGCAGTCCCCTAGACTGTTGGTACTGGGGGACTTCAACGTTCATGCCGAGACTGCTTTATCTGGGGCGGCTCAGGACTTCATGGCGTCCATGACAACCATGGAGCTGTCTCAGTTTGTTACTGGCCTGACGCATGTGTCGGGACATACCCTTGATTTGATCTTCGCCACTGGGCAGGGAGATGGTGATCTGGAGGTTGGGGATATTTCATCTACCCCATTGTCATGGACAGATCACCGCTTGCTGAGGTTTAGGCTTACGGCAACCCTTTCCCTCTGCAAGGGTGGGGGACCTATTAAATTGGTCCGCCCCCGGAGACTAATGGATCCTGAGGGTTTCCAAAGGGCTCTAGGGGATTTTCCGACTGAGAAGACTGGCGCTCCTGTTGAAGCCCTGGTTGAACTGTGGAATACGGAGATGACCCGGGTGGTTGACACGATCGCTCCCATGCGCCCCCTTCTATGTACAGCTCATACAGCTCCATGGTATACCTCGGAGCTGAGAGCGATGAAGCAAGAGAGGAGGAGGCTTGAGTGCAGATGGAGGCGGACTCCTGACAAATGCAATTATGCTTTGGTAAGTGCCTGCTCTAAGCGATATACAGCAGCGGTGAGGACAGCAAAAAAGAGTTACTTTGCTGTCAGTATTAAGGCATCACTCTTCCGCCCAGCAGAGCTTTTTAAAACTGTACAAGGGCTTTTACATCTTGGCCCTCGGGATACTATAGATCCATCTGTAGCCCGTTGTGATGAGTTCGCCGGACACTTCCAAACTAAGATCGCTTGCATTCTTTGGGACTTAGACTCCAATATTATAGCAGTTGGATTCAATGAAGCATCCAGACCACGGTCTTGTCCTCATTTATTGGATGAGTTTCAGTTGGTGCAGCTTGAGGATGTTGACAAGATCCTTGGACTGGTGCGGGCGACCACGTCTGTGCTGGATCCTTGCCCCTCTTGGCTGGTGAAAGCTGGCAGGACCGGAACTGCCGGCTGGGCCAAGGAGGTCATCAATGCCTCTTTGCGAGAGGGTGTGGTCCCTGACTGCCTAAAAGCGGCGGTAGTGAGACCGCTCCTGAAGAAACCCTCCTTGGACCCAGATAACTTGAACAACTATAGACCTGTGGTGAATGTTCCATTCCTGGGCAAGGTTCTGGAACGGGGGGTGGCCGGCCAGCTCCAGGGACTCTTGGATGACACTGATTATCTTGATCCGTTTCAATCCGGTTTTAGGCCTGGGTTTGGTACCGAAACAGCCTTTTTCGCCCTGTATGATGACCTTTGTCGGGAGAGGGACAGGGGGAGTGTGACCCTGTTGATTCTCCTTGATCTCTCAGCTGCTTTTGATACCATCGACCATGGTATCCTTCTGGGACGGCTCACGGAGTTGGGAGTTGGGGGTGCTGCTTGGCGGTGGCTCCGCTCCTATTTGGTGGGTCGTCAACAGAAGGTAGTGCTTGGGGAACACTGCTCGACACCCTGGACTCTCTATTGTGGAGTCCCACAGGGATCGGTACTGTCCCCCATGCTTTTCAACATCTATATGAAGCCGCTGGGTGCGGTCATCAGGAGTTTTGGAGTGCGTTGTCACCAGTACGCTGATGACACACAACTCTACTTCTCCTTTGCATCTTCCTCAGGTGAGGCTGTTAACGTACTAAACCGTTGCCTGGCCGCGATAATGGATTGGATGGGAGCTAACAGACTGAAGCTTAATCCAGACAAGACCGAGACGCTGTTAGTGAGTGCCTTCTCTGCCCAGATGGTGGATGTTTACCCTGTTCTGGATGGGGTTACACTCCCCTTGAAAGAACAGGTTCGTAGCTTGGGAGTTCTTTTCGACCCTTCCCTGTCTCTTGAGGCTCAGGTAGCCTCAGTGGCACGGAATGCTTTCTACCATCTCCGATTGGTAGCCCAGCTACGTCCCTATCTGGACAGTGACGACCTCGCCTCAGTCGTTCATGCTCTGGTAACTTCTAGATTGGACTACTGCAATGCGCTCTACGTTGGGCTGCCCTTGAAGATAGTTCGGAAACTACAGTTAGTCCAGAATGCAGCGGCCAGATTGTTGACGCGGACCAAAAGGTCCGCTCATATAACACCTGTTTTGGCCCGTCTGCACTGGCTTCCTATTTGTTTCCGGGCTAAATTCAAAGTGCTGGTTTTGACCTATAAAGCCTTACACGGCATGGGGCCGCAATACCTGGTGGAGCGCCTCTCCCAATATGAAACTACCCGTATACTGAGCTCAACATCTAAGGCCCTCCTCCGAGTACCATCCCATCAAGAAGCTCGGAGGATGGTGACTAGAAATAGGGCCTTTTCGGTTGTGGCTCCCGAACTGTGGAATGGTCTCCCTGATGAGGTGTGCCTGGCGCCGACGCTGCTATCTTTTCGGCGCCAGGTGAAAACCTTTTTATACTCCCAGGCATTTTAAAGTGTATTTTTATAGTATTTTATTACTATGTTGTATTCAGGATGTTGTTTGGTTCTTGTATTGTTTGTATGTTTTTGTTTTTTGAGTTATGGTATTTATTGTATTTATATATTGTCCTTGCTTTTACCTTTTATGTACACCGCCCAGAGAGCCTTCGGGCTTCGGGCGGTATATAAATAAAATAAATAAATAAATAAATAAAATAAATTAATATCCCACGCAAGAAAAATAATGCTCAAGTTTCTACAACATAGGCTCTTACCATATATGGAGCGAGAAATGCCAGATGTCCAAGCTGGATTTAGAAAGGGAAGAGGCAACAGAAATCATATTGCAAGCAAACGTTTATTGACAGACAGACAGACAGACAGACAGACAGACAGACAGACAGACAGACAGACAGACAGACAGACAGACAGACAGACAGACAGACAGACAGACAGACAGACAGACAGACAGACAGACAGACAGACAGATAGATAGATAGCATTTGTATGCCACCCCATAGCCGAAGCTCTCTGGGTGGTTTACAACAATTAAAAACATTATGTTGGATAATGGAGTGGA